>NC_082344.1:7845042-8461716 GCF_027477595.1 Haemorhous mexicanus
TTTTACAGGTTGTTTTTTTGTTCATTTGCTATAGCAGTTACTCAAAACTTTGTAGTATGAACTGAATTTGTTCCAATGAAGAAAATAGTTTAAAATATATCTATTGTAGAATCATGACTTTCTGGGAAATAGATCCATCTAAAGTAGAAAGATATATTTCCAAAGAAGTAAATTAAGGTTTTAGAAATACATTTGAGAATTTCCACATCCCATCCAATTTTGAAAACTTGCTATTGTCAAGCTGCAGTCTGAAAAGACCCCTTGCCTATTAGTCAGGTCTCAAATCATATTGATATTATCATTGCAACTTGTTGGAAACAAATAGTAGTGTCTGTGTTTTACTAACCCCCTCCTAAAAATAAGTTACTATTCTAGTGAATAATGAGACACATTTTGAATCTCCAAGAAGCTCTACATGCAGTTTTCCTACTTCTTGAAATGAAAGCTACAGTCTAAGCACTAAAGCAATTTGAGCTTCAGACTCTTTCTTGGACATAAATTCTAAAACATTCTTCAACAAGAACCTGCTAATCTGCTTGCAATTTCCCATTAGTTTCTTATTGTTACTTTCAATAAGTGAAAGTCACAGTGTAGGCTCCATAAAAATCAGATTTATCCAAGTTTAATAAGCACCATTGCAAGTTATTTCTCAGATGTTCATGGTCCAGTTATCCTGGAAATCATGTAGGAAAAAAAAAAAAGCCAACTGATGTTCTTGCAGCAGCAGAAACAAAGGCAAAACAGCAATTTCCTCTACCAAGCTGTAGAGAGAAGTCCACAATTTGCTCCTTTGTCAGGAATCAGCAATGCTGGGCAGCTGAAGTCGGCGTGGGGTGAGGGTGCAGATGGGAATGACAGGGTTAAGCAGTGTGGTTTCAGTTTTTCCCCTCACTGATTAGTTAGTGAATGGAAAGTGGGAATGTGGAAGTTATGACCTGGTGTCAAGGAGTTCTAGTAGCCCCAGCTAGTAGCTGTTGGTGAAAAGGGGGTGTGGAGATTGTGGTTGGGAAACTTGGTGTTGCTTGGGGAGCTGTGAAGACTGAGAAGCATTGAGATTAGAAACCTGGTGGGGTACAAATCTAAACCTGTGAGAAACCAAATACCAGCTACCTAAACAGGAAACAGCTCCCCTGAACAATTCAGAGTGAAGTTTGCAGATCTCTTCTTTATCTTTCTTCTTTTGATCTCTTTCAGTATTTGTTGAGGAATTATCCTGCAGCAGCTGAGCATCTCAGATTGATATGCATGACTTAAAATATTTTGTCAATATATTAATGTCTTAATATTTGTGCCTGCTTCATGGATATAAAACTATGTGAAATTACATTAAATATAATTAGGAACCATAATAATGCTCACCTAATATGCAGTATAGGCTGGTTTTCTTCTCAAAGCCTTCACACTTTCTTAGTTTCCTTTTTGTTGGCAAATAATTGGTATTTGCAACTTCTGGCTTTATTTCGGATTAAAATTTCTCTAGGGAGCAGACTTCATTTTCTATGTTTGTTTTTACTTTAACACAACCAACAGAACAAAACAAAAAGTTATGTAAATGTGAAGAATGAAGGTTTATGCTTGTTTTTTCTTCCTTCTGAAAGAAATTCTCAATTTTGTAAATACCCAGCTCTGGTACTGGCAGAGTAAGAAGCATGTTGATTTCCAGGTGCAAGCAGCCCCTACTCCACAAAGCAGCCTATAGGTCCCCACTGTGCCACAAAATAGTGCCTGCTTCCCAGGCAGATTTTTAATTACTCTTCTCCTGAATGACACACAGAGAGATGTGTGCTTTGTTGCCACGATATTTTTCTAGTGGAGACAGCCTCAGGAGATGGTGAGGGTATCAATGCTTTTGTCTCCTTTGGTGCATAGGAACAATTGATGTTTAAATGTCCCAGTAAGATCAAAGCAGATTATATTTTTTAAAATTAATTTCATATTGTTTTCTTCAATTATCCTACCTCTTTCCGTGGCTATGGAAAAGAAAATTTTTTGTCTCTGTTTTCTTCATAATGTTCTAATTCCACTGTGACCTTATTCATAAGTGTTCATAAGGCCTGACTGTTGTTCCCCCATTGGAAAAATTGATATTGTCAAAGTGCATGACTCACCATGACCAAAGTCATTGTCAAAGTGCATGACTCTGCTGACTGCATAGGGTGCCAGGTGTTCTTAGGTCAGGTTCAGATCTTTTCACACTCCTTTGACTTTGGAGAATGTGATTGTCATGACACAGATTGATTTTATAACAAAGATCTGAAAAAAACCCAAAATCAGAGAAAATAAGTAATATTTCCAGTGTTATACAGGAAGTCTCCATAGGCTAATGCTGAGGTCTCCCAAATCCTGTCTCCTGTCCAGTCCTCATCACTGGAGGGTGGCTTAGAAAAGAGCACAGCTAAGATAATGCAGAAGTCTTTTGAAATGAAAACAATTGGATTCAGAGGTAGGAAGTGTATCCTCACATTCCATCTTATGCAAAACCATTCAAATCCATACCAAAACAATTCTTCTCTGTGAAGATAACATGATGACTGAACATAAAACCTTTGGTGCTTTCCTTTACCAGAAATATTTACCAGCTGTAACTGCTGAATACCTGAAGACTGCAAACGATGCCCACTCAGTCTCCAGGCAACTGCCATACATGATACATTTGCAGTGATTTTTTTACACAGCTTTGTCCCTTTCCAATGAATGTATTCTAATTACTGCCATCAGCACCACCACTGCACTGAAAATGAAGCCAAATGTGATTTTGATCAGAGCTATCTCTCTGAAGGTGGGAAGAGTTTTATGAATTTAACCTTTTCTCGCTTAAGATAATATTTAATCACTGAGGTCAATATGAGAAAACTATTTTGAAAAATGATGTTTAAAATAGTCTAAACTGCTTGGGTTTGGGCATGAAATCAAGAGACTGATGCTAGAGAAACGTGCTTTTATATATGTGGATCTTTATTTAGTTTTTCATACATCTTTAAAAGCAAATAATATTGTGAATGTCTGAAAAGTAATGAACAACACTTCAGGCTTACTAGCAGGTGTTTATTTGATTTTCCAACAAGTCAAGTTTTCAGTTGTAATAACACATGAGTGCTCAGAATTTAGAGATTCAGAAAGAAAAAGTGGTTTAAAGCACATGATTTAAGATCTCACAAGCTCTGTCAGGAAACCTTTGTATCACAAAGTGAAACATAAATAGGCTCTGCTAATAATTACAAACTTGACAGTAGTTTATTAGAGCACATGACATATTCAGTAGTGCCATTTTAATTTGTCTGTCATTTTGCTAAAATACAACATTGTAAAAAGAAAATATATTTTTATCACGCTATCATTAACCATATACCTAGCTGTCTTGTCATCCAACAATTTAATTATTACATTACTATTAAATTTCTATTAGCTTTAGGTGGAATTTTTTTAAGAAATACTTCCTTTATTTGAAAGACAGATGATTTTTTGACTTGTGATAAATGTGTTTGAAGAATGTGGAAGCACATGGTGTGTTCATGCATTTTAAATTTTTTTTGAAGTTATAATCCATTATTTTTGTCATGCTGGAATCATATCCATTACCCCTACTTCTCTGTGTTTCCCCTGACTCAAGTTTAACAAACAATCACTATCACCAGCTTCCTAAAATACAGAATACAAAAATCTATTATATGAAAATGCAAACCTAAGTCAATAGTTAGATAGCATGAGGTCATTTGCAACAACTTTTTACAGTTCCTGTACTTCAAGAAAAGCCTGAAGTAATTCATTTTTCAGAAATTAATTTGATTTCATAACACATTCCTGCCATTTTTCAAATCCTGCATATCACAACCATTCTTCCACAAAAACAATATGAAGTGGATTCCAAATACATCTAAGCCTTGAACTTTTGATTGTATTTTTCTTGATTTCCAAACTAAAATTTATTTCACAGTACATTACTTTCTATTACACAGTTTTGTACTCCATCATTAATACCCCTTCATTATTTCAATAAGCAAAACTAAATAAAGTGCTGTCTGTTTGGCTCCATGCTTCAGTAATCTCACCATGTGTCAGGCAGCTGAAGAACAATCAAATAAATGACTGGATCACACCATTGTTTTAATTTAAAAATTAAATTTAAAGGGGTGTTTTTTTTCCCTTGAACTATAATTTATTTATGTCTATAAATTGATTAATTAATTGCCGTCTTTATCATGCAATACCCAAACCCACAGCTTATTAAGTAATGTGTTTCTTGTACAAATTAACTACCTCATACGTGCTAAATACATCACATTCCATATTTAAGAGAAGAAGCTGCTGCCAGGAAATCTTTATCATTAGCTCTTTTGGAGTTAATGGAAGAGGACATTTCAAAGAGGCAACACTTCAAAATGCAGCTGAGCATCCTACATGGACCCACGTTCTGATAAATGTGGGGCCTTTCAGATGTTGTGCAGCATTGTTGTATATTACATTGCACCAGTTCGGGGAGAGATTTACATTCCCTTTACTTTTTTTCTTTTTTGTTTTTTTTTTAACTGAATACATCATCTCTTAACACAATTTGAAATAATGAAAAATTGATTTTCAGTGTATGAAAAATATATGCATGCTCAGAGTCAGCTTCTAATGAATTCCTTCACTTGGTCTGACAAAAGTCAGCTCATAAATGTAACTTCTCTCCATGTGAGGGGAAGATGTGTGAATAGTGACCTGGCTACATGGGCAGCTCATTTTAAAGGCCTGAGAAAACTTGCTCTCCTCTCAAGACAGAGCTTTTCCAGTTTTCTCCCTTTCTGCTTTTCCAATGAATCCTTTGGTGGCCTCAGTTCCAGCTGGCCAACCTCTGCAGATGGCAACCTGAATGCCATTGCCTACCACTCCTTCTCAAACATGAGGAAGTCAATAAAGCCATTAGAGAGACAATCCAAGGACCCCAGTGAGTGGTGATTATGTGGTTCCTGGGGTATGCCTGTCCAAGTCAGTACTTTATAATCCAAATTTCCAGATTGTTGATCACTCCTCATAATTTTTAAAGCATCCTTTTGGCAGTCTTGAGTCAGCTTTGGTAAGAATTGATTGAAAAATTATTGTTCTTGTCTATAAAAATCCTGCTTCTGACTATAAACCAGTGGATTCCCAATTTTGTCATCTAATAATTGCATCCACAACCAGTTGCAAACACGTTTCTTGTGTCAATCAGCCAAGTTTGCACATTGCCTCAGAAATGTTTGCTGACCAGCACTACAAAGCATTTCATTCACAGGCATCTGTATAAAAATATTCCTCTGAAGGTGACTCAACACTGATATGCTGCACATGGAAATCATGGAATTACTTTGGTTAGGAAAGGCCTCTGAGGTCACCAAGTCCAACCACTAGCATGACACTGCCAGGCCACCACCAAACCATGTCCCTAAGCACCAGATGTCCATGTTTTTTGAACAGTTCCAGGGACATTGATTCCACTACTTCTTGGGCAGACTGTTCCAGTGCTTGACCACCCTTTCTGTGAAGAAACTTTTCCTAATGTCTAATCTAAAGCTTCCCTTATTAGGAACATTTTGGAGAGCTCAATAAACACACACACATCTTTGGATTTTCTATATTTAGCTACAAAGCTAAGCTATGAGGTAAGAAAACTTTTTTAGAAGACAATCTGCATGTTCCTTTTCTGCTGTTGTTGACCATAATAGAGGTGGTTGTGGAAGGGGGCACTAGTCTGATTTCAGTGTTATAACACAAAGTTGCTCAAAGAGCATGCTAAATTGTTAAACAGGAGTTTCCATTAGGCATTTCTCAAACACAAAAATACCTAACACATTTTTTTAATTATAAAATATTTTTAACAGTTCTGTTAAGGTCTGGTCGAGAAAAGAGATAGTAAAATTCTTTACATTTATAATTCTCAAAGTAAAGAACATGCCAGATATCTTAGGAAACAGACATGAAAAGCTTAAAACTGACTGATGTAGTGGTACTGAAGGAACAAAGCAAAAAGGACAAAAGTCTTCTAGAAGAGAGAAGGCTGCTCACATCCTAGGAAAAAGTATCCATTATGGGATGGGCTTAAAGGAACAGCTCAAAGGTGACTTTGAATGTGCAACCAATCTGAAAACAGAGCTAGATATTGTATGTTAATCAGCAAAAAAATAGTTTGTCCAACTTAGCAGCTCATAAGGTTTTAATTTGCTACCAAAGAGACCACCAGCAGACAGGTATTTCTGCATAATGTAAAATGAAGAACCTGTGTCTTAAATTTACCAAAGGAAATAGAGTAACTCTTTTTAGTCAGTTTTCATTGTGTGTATCCTGCAGTCCATATCTTGAACACCACAGAGCACCACTGACATGTAAAGCAGCATTTTTGAGCACCTGTGTTGAAATATTTAGAATTGTGCCATTAAGAGTTAGCATCTGCAGAGCACATTCCTATATCATTAACCAGCTCTAATGTTAATATGCCAGTAATGTTTGAAGTGGAAATCATATATTTTAGGTTCTTTCAGTTGTACATCAATTACTTTTCACAACAGTAAAAAAGAATAAACACCAAAAAATTTTCATACAGCTGTTCTTTCAGAAAATGTGAATGAAAAGAGTAGTATCTATGGTTATAAAAGGAATCAGTGGAGCCTCATCCCTGCAAGTAAAGGACTGCTCACAGGTAGGATACTCTTTCAGGTTAACAGCCATACTGCAGAAGGAGAAAGAATTATCTGGGGAAAGCCTGGAGGATCATTTTTTTTACAATTTGTATGAGAACATATGTAAAACATATAAAAATGCACATTATTTTTAACTGACTGTGTTTTTATGATGAACTCTGCTGAGCAAGACAGCAAATTAAAATAAAGTATGCATTCAGCAAACTCTCCTGCTTCAGTCTTTGCTGTTGTTCACATTAGTGTTACATCAGGTTAGAATCTGCAGGTTGATGTGCTGTGTTTGTATAACAAGATGGTCTTCCCAATTACATTTTCATTGGCACAGAGGAAGAAAATATGATGAATTTTTAGCCACAGCATGTATCTCACTATGTTACAAAGAGGAAGCTCTGAACTTGCTCTGGCAGCAGTTCAGTTTGCCAACTGTTCAACAGTTCATCCTTGCAGGCTGTAAGGTTTTATCATTTTAGAAAGTCACAGTGAAATTGAACCCCATCAACTGTCGTCTTTTTTTAGGCACTGAATATTTATTATTTTAGTCTTATTTTAGCACTTATTCTAGGCTTGGCAAGTTAGACAAAGTCTCAGGATGTTGAGAATTTTCTTCATTCACAAAATGTAATTTGAGCGGCTCCCTCTTGCAATGAGAAAATGAAGCAAGGGATGGGACAATTCCCAGTACTGAGGGGAGCTTTTAGGAGAATATAGATGCTTCTTTGAAAAGTAATTGCTTGAAACACTAGATTTTGTAATGCTTGAAAGAAGAGTCTATCTACAAGTTATCATTGCTTGCATAAGTTCTGCCTATCACTGAAAAAATAATTGCTGAATCTCAGAGAAAGGGGCAACTCCATTTTGCAAAATCAATTCAAGACAATGTTCAATATATAGGATTTTCAGATTTGACTCTCAGGAAACCTCTTTGAAATACTTCCCTATCTGCCCTTTGAGGCAAATGGTGTTGATCCAAGGGCACAGAGAATAGTTAAGTAATTAGTGAATGGAGTTGCTCCATCAATGGGTCACACTGAATGGATGATAGCAGAAGAGATAAAGCAGAAAATCAGTCTGTGTGTCTAAGGTCCTTGCATTACCACTGTACCTTAGATGTTTTATAGCACAACATGAAAAGGAAAGAATACCCTCTAATGATACTTAATTGGCTGCTCAGTGTCTTCTCTCTTTTTATGTCTTAACTTTCAATGGATTATTGGCTGGTTGAATCACAGAAATTGCTTCCTCTTCATTTCTTACTATTAAACTTCTATACTTTGATGTATTTTGTCTTTGAAACTGTTTTATTGCATTTTGGTGGTGGGCTGTTTTTTCAGTTTTGGTGCAGTTTTGGGGTTTTTTTGTTGTTGTTGTTGTTGTTGTTGTTGGGGTTTTTTTTGTCTTTTGGTTTTGTTGGTTTGTTTTGTTGGTTTTTTTTTAAGTCCAAATATCTAATAGCCAAACCAATGCTTTTCAGTGAAACTACAAGAAAACAGGAAGTATAAATGCTGTGCCATTTCATGCAAACAGCAAATTAAACAAACTTACCAGTGATTCTAACTGTGTATCTTAAGACAAGTATATTTAACATATGGTTGTGAACAACAAGCTCCTGGAAGATTCCAATTAGTTTCTGCAATTATAATTATTCTTAAAGGACTATGCAGCATTATTCTGCCTGGGAAAAGAAGAATATAATAGTAAATTAATAGAAACAAACAAACAACTTTTTTTTTCTGTCACTATCAAACAGTATGATACAGTAAAATACACTTCTGATTTATTTTCACATATTTTTGACACAGAGGTAGTTGTAGCTGTACTAGTAGTAATTTTGTTGCAGTGACTTGTAAACTTTTGAAATTATTCTGTCTGTGCATGATTCATGCAAAACAAATTCTTCAAAGACAAACAGCTAGGTCTCACAGCAGTGTTCCTTCCTGTTTGTTTTAAAAGCTGATAAGTCAAATTTATTCCATTACTGCCTGACTATCTCTCTAAAAATATGCTAGGTGACGCATCCATCTCTCATGGACACATTCCTGCCTGCCTTTGCTGAGCATGCTACAGCACTTCTGCAGCTGTGGTGATCAGTGCTGCCCAACCCACACCACTGCTGGCCTCTCCCCAGCCCACAATCCCATGGGAAGAATAGGAAGTGGAAAAACAAATAAAACTCATAGGTCAAGATGAAAGACAGTAAAGTGAGTGAAGGAGATGGAATAAAGTGATGCAAAGGCAACCATTTACCATGTCCCATGAGCAGATCAGCACCCAAGCAGTTTCTAAGACCCAAGAGCTCTGCACAGTTCTTTGCTGATCATAATGTTATCTGGCATGGAATATCCCTTTGGCCAGTCCAGGATTGCTGTCCTGCCACTGTCCCAGCTCAATTTCTTGCCCAACCCAAGCTACAAGCTGGGGGGGACAGAGCAAGACTAAGAGAAATCTTTGACACAGTGCAAGCACTGTTCAGCAGAAGTCAGAACGCTGGTGTGTTAGCAGCACTGCTTCACACAAATGAGCAGCCTGGTCTAGGGAAAGGAGCTCCTGCCCATGGCAGAAGGATTGGGCTGAAGGATTGGAACTGGGGGGTCTTCCAGCCAAAACCAAATGAACCCAAACCATTCTGTGATTCTACAAAACTCAAGACACCCCATACTGGCTGTTCTGAAGAAAGTTAGTTTCATTCCCATCAGAACCAAGACAGCATTGCATCTGAAGACCTTGGCCTATTGCATTTGTTTGCCCTGAATATAATCTATGCTCTATAAAGTAGTTGTAGTCTAAGGCATAATACAAAAAGCTCTTTTTTTGCTTTTTTTTTCTCCCTGCAGGCTCACTATAAACTCAAAAATAAAAATTTGCCTTATACATCAACATAATGTAAAAAAGGCTCATAAAACTTACAAGCCAACTCTCAAATGCTGACTGTAGGTTTTATGCTGCACTCCAAAGAACAATGAGTAAGTTTTTTTCCCCACACAGTCCAGAAGAGGGGGTGAAAAAATGAAAAGGTAAACTACCAAACCCCCCAGAGCTCCTGAGTATTTGTTTCCAATATTGAAAAGATTAGATTAAAACAAAGTTAGCAGCAACAATATACTTTTACAGAATATAGTGTGACATCCATAGAGAATATTAAAATATTTTCTGGCTTTGAACTAGCTAAAGCTGGTACACTTTCTTTTTAATTAATTTTACTATAGCATTCGTCTTTTGTAGTGTTAAATAAACCTTTGGCATAACCTATGCCTGACTTTAAACTGAATACAAGCATGTTCTCTGCTAGGTACTAAAATAGCATGGATTTTTTAAAATACTTTTCCAAGGAGATGCACAAGGTCCTTCATGGAAGGACAGAGAAGAGCAAATAATGCCAAACTTCAAATTCCCAAAGCATCAATATGGCCCTGAGAGGGCAGTGGCTGCCTGAAGGGCCCCTCCATGCCTGCCCACGGGATGGGAGCTCCTGAGGTCCTCAGCCAGCATGGGGGAGCAAACATGCAGCCATTTCTGCCAAGTGTGGGATGGGAGTAGTCTGACTGATCTACAGACCTGGTCAGAGCCCTGTCAGTACTCACAATTTACATTTCATCTGTTAGATTAAGTTCATAGTTTGTAAGACAGATGGTGGTTACCACTCTTACTTTGTTTTGTTTTGTTTTCTGAAATAACTCATGTTCAGGCTGTACCTACCCACTTTGAAAGGTAGTTGCCAATTAAAACAGAATGCCATGTTTAATTTTTCTGAGTGATCCCTAAAATTATCTAGAAACATTTAAATTAAATAGCTAGGCAAACATAGACATGATTTTCCTACTTTTCTCAGCCAGCTTAAAACCTACCTGCAGTAGTAGTATCCAGCATTCCCAGCGTGTCATGTCTGTAGTAAAAAGGAAGGAAAAGGATGAGAACAGACTTCTGGGATACCTGAATTTGCTCATCCTCTTTATTCTCATGCTTACTTTGAATAGATTTCTTTGTCCTGACCGATTCTTTTTGGAGATTTTAACATTTCTGCACCTTCTTTGAAACAAGAGTGAATTCAGCCCAACAATAAAACAGACAGAAAAGGTTGAATTGCAAGGCACATAGATTTCATTTAGATTTTAATTTAGATAAGATACTGATTATTTTCTCAGATGTGGTGCTTCATGATCCTCAATCTAGAGTAAAATGCCAGAACAGTTATGGAGGTCTTTAACAAACAAATGCCACAAATTCCCTGAAAAGTTTTACAAACCCTCGGTGCTGTTATTTTGTCTTTTGTGGCAATGTTGTTCAAAACAACCATGCTGACAAGGAAATGTGCTATGAATGAGCAGGAGGATTGCTGCTCTGTCACACATAAGAGATGCCCTCCAGGCACTCCTGATCACAGAGGGGAACCGTATAGTTTCTCAACAATAGCAAAGACAAAGTCATAAAATACTCATCATATAAAAATATGAGAAACTCATCGTATTTTGCACTTCCTCAATAGTTCAGAAAAATTTTGGTTTGGAGCATACTGTCAGTTAGTTAAACTATCAAGACAGTTTCTAGTCATTAATTCTCAAAGTTATCAAAACTCCAACTTGTCTATCCTGTTGCAAGGACAAGAACACTTTTTCACCACAAAGGACCTCAACACTAAAGTTTCCCAAACTCTTGGGGCCTCTAGATGAGCTCCTCCCCAATGCAAATAGCAGGTGGAGAAGGGTGCAGCCCTCCATGTCAGTGACCAGCTGGACACCATGGAATTGCCTGGGGAAGGATGAGGAGCCAGCCAAGAGCTTGTGGGTCAAGAGTAAGGGGGGGACAGGGGATGTTTAGTGGGGGTCTGCTAGAGGCCACCTGGTCAGTAGGATAGTGACAATGAAGCCCTCTTCAGGAGATGGGACTCACAAAGGATTTAAACCTCAGTCTTTGGATGGACAACACAGCAGGGCACAAACACTCATGGAGGCCCCTCAAATGGGTCAGTGAAAACCTCCTGACACACGGGACTGAGAAGCCAACAAGAAGAGGGGCCATGCTGGACCTTGTGCTCACCAACAGGGTGGAGCTTGTGGGGAATGTGATGCTCCAGGGCATCAGGGACCACGGGATGGTCTACTCTGAGTTCCTTGGGGCAGTGAGGAGGGCACACAGCAAACTCACTGTCCTGGACTTCAGGAGAACAGACTATGGCCTCTCCAAGGAGAGATAAAGTCTGATGGGATAGACCCTGCAAGGGCAGAGGAGTCCAAAAATGCTGGCTGAATTTTGGGGGGATCATTTCCTCTTAACTCAGGAGCAATTCATCCTGGCAAGGACAAAATTGGGCAAAAATACCAGGAGGCCTTCAAGGATGGATAAGAAAACTCAGAGAAACTCTGAGAAAACTCAGAGCAGAAAAAGCACCTTTCAGGGAGTGAAAACAAGGGCAGGTGGCCTGGGAGAAATATAAGAGAATTGCATTAGAAGCTAGAGGCAAGGTTAAGGAAGCCAAGGTTCAGTTGGAATTGAGTCAGCCAGGCATACTAAGGATAAGGGGTAGGGTAAGGTTCCTGTAGAGATGTTGTAGTCAAAAGAAAGATGAGATAATATGGGCCTTCTCTGGAAGTAAAGAGGAGACCTGGCTTTCCTGGACAGGGAAAAGGCTAAAGTTCTCAAAAACTTCTATGCCTTAGTCTTCAACAGCAAATATTGCAACCACACCACCCAAGCGAAGAAAGGCAAATTCAGGGACTGAGAAATTGAAGACCTTGAGCCCACTGTAGGAGAAGATAAGGATCAAGACCATCTAAGGAACCTGAATGTGCTGAACCACTGTATTTAAGAGAGATGAATAAAGAACTAATCACGACTTTTTTTTTTTTTTCATAAAAATTATCATACATTAAAATAAGTAATAAATAATAAAAAAAAAAATTTCCAATGCTTACTTGAATTTGGGCTTCACCTAAGAGCATGTCAAACACAAATACAAACTAAAAAATGTATATCAATTAATATGAAATTTCAAATTAGTGTTTCATAATAGGTCTTCAGGAGAGAGAAGGAAATACATGTCTTTTGAGATATATATTTTGAAATACTACCTGCACATATTGAAATACCACTGTAGCAGCCAAGGTAGGTCATATGCTTTGCCTCCCTTTTTTATAAACCAGCAACCTCGTATTTTCCTCTGTTTTGGTGTCTGGGAAATTCTACTTTGAGGCAATGAATCTTTGTTCTATTTCCTAGACTAAGGATTTAATGGCATATATGTTCAGGAAAGGTGACTGGAAGAACAAAAATGAAAGATCAGCAATCCTATTCCCAGTTCGCTTTTCACCACTCTCAGCTGAAGAAAGTTATTATCACCCTGGTAATATGTGAGATTAGTGTTAGGAAACATTTTAGGGTTGTAACCTCAATTCAGCTAGACTGAAGTTTTTAAAAGGAAGAAGTGTATTTTCCAAGAATTTGTGGGAAGCAAGTTCATTCTATAAAATGAAAGCAAATCCTCACGTTTCTATTAAGGCAGAGGTAATATACATCATGTTTCTATCAGGCTTTAACTTTTGTGTCTCCTGTCTGTGGGTTTATATAAAGCAATGTTTGTTCATAAGGGGTAGGTGTTTACCTTATCCTACTTATGAAGTGAAGTAGAAAAAAATTACCCTGAAGAAGTCTCTTAAGCTCCTAGTGATATCTAGCCTGGGGTTTTGCAATCTGTTCTGCTTTTTTAATATTTCTGTAAAAATCACTTTGTTTCTCCTAAAGCAAGACAAATTCCAGTCTCCACTGCAACTGATGGCTGCCGGGGGGTGCGTACACAACATCAGGTGTGAGAGTGCTAAATCACGAGCCTGTGGAATTAACGCCAGCATCCAACATCCCAGCAGATGGAAAACGCTGCATTGAGGCTCCATACACTGCCTCCCCTCTTAAAGGTTCAGTCTGTTGATGGGGCAATATGCTGCTGAAGTACTTCCAGATCAAGTGTGTGCAGCCATAACCACGTCATCTTCACCATTAGTCTCCTCCATTTCACGCCTAATGTTTCATGATGCATTTCCTCCGCGCACAGTCCCCTTCTGGCCACCTACACGTTTCCAAGAGACAGAGCACTACAAAGTGCTGTCATAAATATTACCTTAATTTAACAGCAGCAAAAGCTGTGACAAAGTAAGAGCTTTATTGATTTCAGTGCTAATCTACACAAGCACAGGGTCTAGCACATTGACTTCTGTGACGACCAAGTATTGCTAATTTCTCCCAGGAGCGCTCTGATTTCTAGAGCTGCTCTGGTGGAACTGATCTTAATTCTGATCAATGCTCTGTGATATTTTTAGTCTCTGAATTCACTTCTTCAGTAACTCCCATGTCGTGCAAGCAAATGATAGACTAAGGACTATTTCTAGGAAGAGTTGCATCCATATCTTGGATACAAGTTTTTTAAAATCAGTTCCATCAAATGAAATTTTATTAATGTGTGTTCACCAAAGCTACACATTATTGTTTTGAACAATTTTTCAAATACCAGATAAAATTCAATTCTCATGTTTTTAATTGCATTGGGATACAATTTTCTGAGTCTCTCCAGCATTCAAAGCAGACTATTATGTTTTCTTTTATTTTACTGTTACAAAGCAACAGCCAGACACTTCTGATTTGATTTGTATTAGAATTTTTCTGAATATTGAAAAAGCTTGGAACCAGAGTTTTCCTCCAGAGAAATATTTACTTGACGTCTCACACTTTAAAATTGTATAATTACCATTTATGTAGAAACACAGTTAAGAGGACAGATCCAGCTTAATTTTAGAGGCTTAGTACTCACAAGACTTTTTTTTCCTAATTCTGTTGTTAGCTTGGGAACTTTAAATATGACTACTGGTACACTAAGTGCTTCAAAATCAAATTTTTCATTCTCACATGGAATTAACTCCAGCAGGAAGTTCTTCCACTGGTAGCACTCAAAACCTCATCATGGGGTGTGGTGATGTGAGGTCCCCGGGATGAGGTGAGAGATGAGAATTTGACTCGTGGTTCTCAGAAGGCTGATTTATTATTTTATGATATGATATGATAATAAATGCTATACTAAAACTCTACTAAAGAAAGAGAAAGGAGACATCAGAAGGCTAGAAAGGAATGAATAATAAAAACACATGACTGAACAGAGTCTGACACATCTGGACTGGGATTGGTCATGAAGTTAAAAAAATTCACCTGCTGGGTAAACAATTCTCCAAATCACATTCCAAAGCAGCGAAGCAGGAAGAAGCTGAAGCTTCCCAGCTTCCCAGGAGAAGAAATCCTGGCAAAGAGATTTTTCATAAAATATCATGATGACAATAAGGAAAAAGGGAATGGACCATAAACATGGACTCAAGAATTTGCTTTTTCCTTATTTCATATTTTAGCACCCTAATCACACTACAGCAGGTAATAATTATTAGTCCAGTTTTAGTACTATCAACCCCTCACCACCTGATTAATAAAGCCTCATTAGTGACAATGTAAATTGTTACATAATATAAGAAATCCTACTAACAAACTGCCAATTGTGTCTGGATCACACTTACTTTCCCTCCTGGCCCCAAGGCTGATGTCATCAGCCTTCCCCTGGGATGGAATAGGTTTTCGAATGAGAAGACTGTTGGGTTTCCTTCACACAATGGCCACGTGAGGTCTGCAGCCTTTATCAGCATCTTTCCATCCCCTGGGCACCCACCAGACTGCCACTGGCCAAAGGGCATCCTGCTGGGATTAGGGTACACAGCCCCTCACCCCCTGACACACACTGCTGGAGCAGTACCTGCAGGAGACAGCACAGCCATGTGAGCATCTCCTGGTGCTGCCTTTTGATTCATGCAAAGCCTGTGGCTCTTTGATAGCAACAGCAACAAATTTTGCTCGCTGGGTGACACTGAGATTTAAAAAATCTCCTTTATTAGTTCACATTCTGCTTGTTTGCTTTCGTTTCCTTGGTACTCTGTCTCACACACTGGTTGTGCTGTATCTGCCAGTATTCTTCCTGCTGTTACCAGTTGTGTTACTACTCAAATCAGACAATCCATCTGCATCTTCATGGGCTACTGAAAATTTTAAACCAAATAACCACAGTTCTTCTGAGATCTTCCAACAACTGGGCAATGACAGCTTTCTTTCGTGTCCCGAAGCAAGAGGAGGGGGCTGGGAAGGCGTGCTCAGGGGGACAGCCAGTGTGACATGCTGAGTGTCTGTGTGGGTGGGATGAGGCACAGCAGAGCTATTTATTCCTCTGCCAGGCTTAGTTCCCTCCATTTCCACCGTATTGCTGGTGTATACATTTACCCTGGGATGAATAAATTATCTGACTCACAGTATATTACAATTGAAAGGGGAGTATCTAATTGCTGGAAAGCAGATGGCCTTACCCTTTTGAGCATTTCTGACAAGAACAACAACAACAAAAAATTACTGGCCTACAGACATATTCCCATAGGCAGCGATCCTGTCAGATTCCATCAGCCAGGGAAATTTGGATAAGATGACTGGCCTGTAATAGAATTTTTCAAGGAAAAAAAGAAAAAAACAACCAAACAACCCTACACACACTTCTTATTTTTTGTACAAGTAGAGTCACATCTGCATACCACAAAAGGAAAAGAAAAATTCACACCCTACTGCTCTGTCTTGCTTATACCAGTTTAGCCAAAACTGCATTGATTATCTCTATTACTTCAACTTCACATCTTTCCTTTTAGTTGCAAATAATTCATTTCATCATTTTTATGGATAAGTGATTTAATGGCAAAGTAAGAAATCAACAGAGCCTGTTAATAAGAAACTGGGATAAAGATAAACTGTGAATATATGCAAATTATTCTAACAGGTTTTTCAGGGTTATATTGATATATCAATCTCTTTAAAAATCAGCATCTCCAAATAGTTGTAGAATATGCCAGTCTTTTTATAGCTATGTTAAAACTTGACAACAACATTGTATAGCATACCAACGGGTCAAATATTACAGAGGAGAATTATGGCAAACCAGATAATTGAATTTGTAATGGGGAACATAAATGGCTTGGAGTTATAACCACAAAAAATATTTTGAAACAGAAAAAAGCAGACAATCTTTTTACAAGAAATTCACTTAAGAGAACAAGATGCTATCAGCATAGGAACACCTTGGGTAGGAGGGAGTCAGCAAAACAGCTTTGCACAAAACAAGACTACTTTCAAAATTCCTGGTAATTTATATAACATCTGACATCAAGGAGATTTTCTGACTGTTAAATAGATACAGAAATAACAGTTCAGTGTTAGTTGACATGTACGGATGTAATTCAAATAAATGCTCTTCCACAGTTCAGGTTATTGTTTAACAGCATGACAAATTTTCCTGTGGAACACACAGTTTAGGACTGACCTTCCTGGTCCATTGACATACAAGTTCCCACATAACATGGAAGAGTCCAAAACTGTGGGAAAATTCTATTTTTTTTTAATGTGTTTTCAGCAGAGTTATGATCTCCTGAAGAGGCAAGGACACTGATATGCAGCTGAATTTTTTTTTTTGTTGTTACTGTTCACATTTAATCTCAGACAATTATTAATTCCTATGTTTAAGAGCTTCATGCCCTACTCAGTATGAGGTCTGATTCAGAGCTTTGCTGCCTCCTTCCCTTGCTCTCCCCTACCACCATCCAGTCCCTAACCTGAGTGAAAATATCCCTTCCCTCCAAGGAGTAGAGAAGATGGGAGCTCCCTTACTCTAGGTGGCTTGTCCCCTCCTCTCTGCTGCACAGATACTTCAGTGACACCATCAGTTTGGTACCTCAGTGCAGCATTTGTGGTCTACAGTCCTACCAGGAGCTCGGTAATTATTAGAGGCATGGAAGACAGGCAGACAGAAATCCTTACCAGTGCTCTTTAAGTGAAGGAGTTGTTAATGCTCCCAACTCCTTGAAATTAATCTGACAGGAAGAACTGTAAAAAGCCCAGACACATCTATCCTTGTGCAGCCTCAGAAAGCACAGGAGAACACTGCAGCCTTCACTGTCAAACAAGGTTTATTGAAACAGGACAACTTGTGTGAAGCAACACTCCTTCAAAATGATAATCCTGCTGAAGTGAAATATTCCCCTCCTGGGAAAAGACACTCTACATTAACAGTGGCAGCAAAACGAAGCCCAAAATCATTCCAGAGGATGCTTTACCTCCAGCATAATCTCTGAGACATTTCAGCCCTGATTAAGAAGTCTCTAGAGAAGTGTTCAGATATTTTCTGGTTTATGGGCTGAGGATGCAGCTCTCCATGCTGACACCTGCCCCTGATCACTGTGAGCTCCTTTGCCTGCATCCCTTGCCCTGTCCAGGTTACTCTGGTGCCCATGCACAGCAGAAAGCTCCCCCAACACAGGAATGACTAAAAGTGACACATTTTTGTGCTGATTTAGTACTCTGGAAAGGGACATCTCGATGGAGTCAGAGGGGCACATTCCAAGGATGTGGCAGAAAACAGCAGGACAAAGGGAGAAAATAATAAGTGAATAATTTTTATAGTAGGGGAGCATAATACCATGAAAATTTGGGTAAGTAAAGCTCAAAAAATACACATAAATTTCTATCACTCTTTAAAATGTTCCTGGTCATAAGGCCAATACAATTAATGCTTTTATTGGCTCCTCTTTGCTCCATTTAATAGAATTTTTTCCTATGTAAAACATGTTAGTACATACAGAGAAAAAAAGAACTATATATTTTTATAAAAATCCATCCTTTTCTTATTCTCCAAAGTCAACTCAACTAAAAATGCTTCTCAAATCTTGCTAAGAAGTAGTTCTCTAATCCTGATGGTAGCTGTTGTTTTTTGCTAGGTAACATTAGATTGTAGTACTTTACATTGATAATGTGTCAGAAGTGAAGACATTAAAAGGTCACAGTAGCCTTCAAATTAATTTTATAAATATTTTTAATAGCAATGAGGCCTGCTTGGCTAATAAAACATTTAATTATTTCAGGATGTCACTGCTATTGGTTGATGAAGTAGAAAGCGTCAGGAGTAAAAGATGTTGATCAGAACCAATTTTACTTTTATCTTTTTCATGCCCATCCCGCATAGTCACTGCTCTTTAAAGAGTGAAGGACCTGCCAGAGCCTTTTAAAACACAATGTCTTGAATTCCAGCAAGAGTTACATCTACATTTTAAGAATCCTTAGGGGGCTCAGCAGCTCAGGCAGAACAAAATCTACCTTCTTAGCTTTCATGAATGTATTTTCTCAGGCCTCTTTTCCCTCACCTTGCACATTAGGAGTGGTGCCAGCTGCCCCTCTAATTAGGTGATCTACACTCCTCTCTAAGTCATTAGAACTTGCCAGGCAAAATACAAATGCCAAGATAGCAGTCATGTCTTTGAGTGATGAAATTGAAAGGAGGAATCAAGATTTAAATTACAGTTACAGTCAAGACACATGTCATGAGGTTTAGCTTAATTTTAAGGACTCCAGATACTCAAAATTAAGATGGCAGTGACATGGACTCAGTTATTTCTACCCTTTGGGACAAGTATTTGACATCCACCCAAGTTCCCACTGAACACCATTTGCATAAAATCAGGCAATCTGTGCAAACTCTAGAGAAGACCACTCAAGGCATAGATTTATTTCCTCTACAAATTCTGTGCAGGGAGGAAACATCACAGCACTCAAACACATCCAGCAATGTGAGCACAAACATGCATGTTATCAGTCTGCAATACATTTGCCAAATTTCATGTTTGTGTTTTAAATCATTGTGGAAGCTGACAGAGACTCCTAATAACCTGTTAATACCGAGAACAAACAAAACATTTGAGAGAAAAATTATAGTCTGGAAATTCCAGCTAGGCTTCAGAGAAATAACTAACATTCCAGGAGATCAAGTTTTACTTTGAGTGATGATAGATTGTGTTTGCTAAAATTACATTTACAAAACACTACAGCATTTCAATCATTCACACTCCTATAGCAGCTACTGCAGATTATAAAGTTCATTTATGAGTTCTAAGAATTGCAAGATGGTAAATAACATAAAAATTTATTTATAGCTACTCACTTAAATAAAAGCAATGTATTCACTTCAGTGGAATCTCTAAACTCTTTTATTCATTTCTTATGAGTAATGAGGTTAATAAAATTTGGTTTGTGACAGACTTGACAGAAAGAAGTCACTTTTTGTGAATATCCATATAAAAAAGTTACTAGCTATAAATACAATAAATCTTTTATGTTCTTTGTGGATTTAGGAATCATCCTTCTACAGAAGGATGTAGATACCATGGCATTTTCACAAAGTGAAAGGGTAACAAAAGATTCCTGAGAAGTTATTAAATGAAAATTCTTGAACTCTAATTGGTTTTTAATTACAATGTATAAGTATTTTTTTTTTTTTTAATTTCTTCTTAATTCTTCTTATGTAGGAGTGATAAGGAGTGATGTAGGAGCTGAACACCTTCACACTTACCTAAAGAATACACTGGAATTTGTCTTAGGGCATAATGGAGTGGGAAGCTAAACCTGCAGCAGGTGAGCAGTTGGCAGAATGGCTTTTATTTAGGCTCTTTCTGAATTAGGCTCTGAAGAGGACATTTTTTAATGGTGTGCATCACAATTGTGCTTTAGTGTCCTCCTGAATCAACATATCTTTCCACATTTCTTTTCTGCTTTGCCAGCACAAGAGCCATACTTAAATGGCATAATAAATCTACCCCAAATAACCTTGTAATGACAGAAAAAGAAAAAATTTTCCAACTCTGAAATAGTATTATTATTATCTTCAAAGCTTTCTATGTACATGCAAACTCTATTCAGTAGTAAAATTCAGTATCTTCTAGCCCAAGAGGAGCAGAAAAATAAACTAAATAATACATATGAGCATGACTACTGAGGTAATCCTAAACTGAAACTGTAAGCCTCTGCAGTTTACTGGAATTGTCCAGGATACCAAGATACCCAAGGCTTCAAGACAGCAAATTGAGCCAGTCAATCAAGAGTCTCAGAGAAACCCATTGTGAGAAAGGATGCTCAGCATGAGAGATTCCAGCAGCAGATGTTCAAGCAGCAGCACGTGAAGATATTGTTACCCCAAAGGTTTTAACAACATTATGGGACAATACAGTAATCAAAATTTGAGTTTGTGTGGGAAAAGCTCATTTCTCAGTCTTTAAAAATGGGAGTATAATAAAAGATACTTCTGCCAAAAAGCCTAAGCAACAAAGACGATGTCTCCATTACAGGTTTCAGAAATGAGCCATGAAAACTAAATGTTCAATGAAATATTCTTTGGTTCAGGCTGTAACCTGCTTTCTGAGGACAGAACATGACCCTGAAAACCTTGAGAGTAGAGAATTTTGAGAAAAGGATCTAATAAATGAACTCTCCTCCAATACCACACCTTTCAAAAGGAGATTGTTGACCTTGTTTCACCACAATTCTATTTCATCACCAATGCCACCCATGGCATTTAGTAAAGCCTGGTAATAACACAAGGGTTTAGAATGCTACAGTACCTTAAGCATACATTAGTACCAAAGGCCCCACATATTTGTCTTAATAAATGAATCAAAGCAAACAAAGAAAATTCTTTTAATTCTTCTGTTTAAGTACAACCTTTGGCCAAGATGCTGAGAGTTGTCTATAATAGGAAATGAGTTACCTAAACCCATATTTTAGGGTATCCCAAATCAGAAACCTTTAGTTTTACCTATGCTTAAGTTCATTCAGCACTTAGAGTGGCCATCACTCCAGACAATATTGTCATCATTTTGTGCTTAATTTCCATTATTATCTTTAGCAAAATAAGACTAAAGATCAGTTTTGAATGTTATAAAATAAGAGATGTGTAAACAACAAATATTGCATCATTGGACACAGTTTACTGATTATTTTAAATGCTTTATTCTCCAGGTCCCTGCATAAACTAAACAAAGAAGCCCAAATATCTAAAATAATTTTATTAACTTTACACAGAAAGAATTAAACAGTATGGGTTTACAGATAAAATTATCTAAAAGATAGAAAAGCAGTAAACTCCTTGTGTGTTATACTAATTTAATAAAGAATTTAAATAAGTCAATAAAGTGCAGAAGAAAATTCTTTACAACAAAGTCAGAGTAACAAATTAGAATATTAATAGCATTAAAAATACTTCTTCCTTATTAAGTAAGGAAACATCATATCAAATCACCAAAACACATCTTACACAAGCTGGACTGCAAGCACTTAAAAAAAATTAGTTCTGAAAAGCACTTAACCCCCATTGAAATTAGTGATAATAAGCATCTGACTCTCTACCTTGGCATTCTGTTTGAATTCCAGGTGTAATAGTGCCTTCAAAAATCTGGTCCTAAGTGAATAAATATAATTTTCTGTCTTTTTACCAGTATGCCATTCTGCTGCCTTCAAATCTACTCTGGAGAAAGCTTTGTCTCTTTTCTGTGGGCAGCTCAAGCCTTCTGGATTCTGAATGCAGTTTGGCTTGAGCAAGCAATATGAATACATATTTAGTAATATTCTGCTTTATTTGTACATTTTGTACAAGTAAAACAGAATATTACTAACTATGTGTTCTGGAGCCTGGGGTACTTGCGTATAGATTACTTTGAGATCAGCTTGGTATTTTTGATGGAAATGAGTTTGCATCAACATTTATCCTTTCCAGCTTTAAACATAACAGTGGGACTCATGAGAACAGAAACAAAAACTTTGCAAATGTTAAAGGAATAAAGCATCTGGCAGAGACTTTTAACATGCTTAGGAAGAACATATCCCTCTGGACATGACCATTTTGTTGCTGGGAAAAAAAATTGTTAATTCTTCTTTTAAGACATTTCATAACATTGTAGACACATGTACTGTTTTAATAGTGAAGAACTAAGGCTTGTTCAAATATACAGTTAAGTACAGAATCATAGAATCATTAAAGTTGGAAAACACCTCCAAAAATTTGTCAACTCCAACCTCATAAAATCATATAGTTCAAAAAAAGTTCAAGCCATGCCAACCCAGATCAAATACTCTGTATCCATAACAGACAACTTCCTCCAAGTAGAGATATTCCCCCTTCACCTGAAAGCAGAAATCAAATTCCTTTCATATACTACCTCCTCCTGAAACCCTTAATTTATGGTCTCTGTGATCCACACCAATGGATGTGGAGAAAAAGCCAGAGGGATTCAACAGTTCACCCTTTTCACACTCCCCAGAACATTCCTTGAATGGTCAAGATATGGGTGCCATTTGTCCTTCTCCTCTTGGACCAGATTTCTGGAGAAGAGAATTTTCAGCTCAAAAGGACATCTGAGGTAAAAAAAGGTTTTGTCCTCTTCTGAAGTGCAAAGTACAAAACACAGGGTAACTGGGCAGTGGTCTAGAGAGAGCCCAGTGTGAGAAATGGCTGATTTGTTAGCCATGCTCTTTGTGTTTTTCTTTCCTAGGATAAAGGGAAACTGTCAATCCAATAATCACAAAAAATTGAAGCTTGCATTTTTATTTTAAGATCTTGTAAAACTACCATTATTGTTATTATTGCCATAGTAACGCCGGTCAAAGGTTTTAGTAACTGTGGCTTGATTTTTCTCAGTGTTGCAGACCATAAAAGAAAGGATGAGAATCATGCAAATTACTTTATGCCCATCAGTAGTGCTGTAACTACAGCTCTTGGTGGCAGCAGGAAGGTTGTAAGGCATTAAGTGGAGAAATACATAGTGGAGAAAAAAGAAGATTCTTATAAGGAGGACATTATACACTTTATTTTCTTTTGTTATTTTAATTAATTCACATGAACAAAAAATATTAATTATTAATTACTAACAGGTCAGTTGCTATGTCATAGCCTTTATAAATCTTCCTTCTGAAATTGTGTCCCAGATAATTCTTCAAACCTGATTTGAGAATTAAGTAGCATTTATGGAAATCTATTTGGAGAGTTTTTCTGCTAAGTCTCTTTAGAATTGCTAAATATCTTTTCTGTGCCAAAAAACAACAAAACTTCATAACATTGGGCAGAAGAGGTATGTGAAGGCCATAAAGGGATAAAGGTTCAATAATCAGCACACTCAGTAATTCGTTGCCTTCTAATTAGTGAGAGAACAAGTTTGTGAATAGATATTCCTGGGAAACAGGAGAAGTGGCATGGACCTATGGAATGGACTCATTTGTGTATTATTTAAATAGTGGGAACAACTCATTTACTTCAGGATCTGTGTAAAACTATTACCATCCCTTCTCTATATGCATGCAAACTATAGATACATATATGTCTACAGGGAAAAGAGAAAAAAAATAGAAATGAAATATATTTTGCATATATAAATAATCAAAAAGTCCTAATTTGGCAATCATTTATGAATGTAAGTAGAGCAAAGCATTGGACTGGGACTAGAATTGGCTAAAATATTTAAATGCATTTTAGAAGCAATTTTTGGATGAAGAGAATATTGGGAAACGTAAGTGTTTGAGAGCTTCTTTTACAGAGAAAAACAGGGCTCTTCATAATACTATAACCAAAACTATTATCAAAATTTCCATTGAAGCAGAAGGTGACTTTCACATTTCCTGTCAGTAATTTCATTTGTGATTAAGCATATAGAATTTACAGTTAATTTTTGATTTTACCATATTTCAATAAGAATAGAGCAGTATCAGTAAGGTTTTGTTTATGTTCTGAAAGAATTAATATAACAAAATTTATTTTAATTTACAGGTTTTCAAGATAATAAAAAATTAAAATCAGTGGGAAAAAAAGACCACTATGATAAAATAGAAAGGTAAAAAAGCAAAAAACTGTATTTCCTTTTTAAAAACAAAACATTTTTTTGTAGGACTGGGACTGTCACTGATGACAATTTCATTCTTAGTTCTGACAGGATTATCTTGCACATCATGAAAAAGTAATTGGTTGATGTGGGTTGAAGAAGAAGTTTGTGATCATATTAAATGTCCTATAAAGTTAAAATATTGAATTAATTCATCAAATCTTCATCAGTTCTGCTGGAACATTTGTGGAAAATTGTAATACTTGATGTCAGGTGAAAAGCAACAAAACCTTTTGGTGTTTCAAAGCTCTGAAGTTCCAGAGAGTAAAGAACTCAACACGCTTTTGGAGAGCGATATTTTAATGCCGAGCTGAAATTTCCCTGATGAACAAAGAAGGTGGATGGTTCCACACCAAATCCCTGGTGATAACTCATCTGAAACTACCAGTGCTGACTCTTCTGACTGAAGAAAGCCCAAACCTCTCCCAGAGGCCAAATCTACCTGCAAGGAGCACGGAGCGTTGGCACTCGGCGCCCGCGCTGGCGCGGAGTGTCGGAACGGCGCAGCGCTGCTGACAGCAGCCATCTGCTCCCTACATCCGTGTTCCACTGAAGGTCAGCGTGGGGACAGCCCTGCTTCCCAGCCCTGGGCTCTGAGTGACACAGCTACACTCACCTTTTCTCTGTCCCCAGGGCGTGAGTGGGTTTTATGCTGTGAGATTGGATGGAATTTCTGTGCAATTCCTCTTCTCCGGGCGTGGGGGTGTCTTGGTCTGTGCTGAAATGTTTGTATTAAACAAGAAAAACAGTATTTTGGGTAATGCACTGAGAGCTGAAGTCTCCATACTGTTAAATTCATCAGTTAGGAAAAATGAAAAGTTCCTAATATAAGCAGCATATCATAAGTTTGGTTTGGTTTTTTTTTTTTCAGCTAAGCAGAGTTATTTTGATTTCTTCTAACTACTAGTTTTGTTTTCCTTTCAGCCCGCTCATGTATCTTTACGATTAACAACACTGAATGTTGTGATAAAGAATAACTTAAATATTTTATTTCTGTCTTTTAATTTCCATCTTTCTATCATTCCAGTAAAAATACTGATTGCTTGAAACTTTCTCTTAAAAAAAAAAAAAAAAGAAATAAAGGAAAATATGTTTCCTCCTTATTATTAAAAAGTATTACTTTTGCTTCTTCCCACATTTTATATTTAAAAAAGACCTTAAAGAAATAATAAATGGATGAGGTAGACTGAAGTAATAAGTGGTGATCTCTACATTCAGCACAGACTCCCTGTATTAGTTTATTCACAATTTTACTGAGTTCCCATCAATGACAAATGATCAATAATGAGTATCTAGTGTTAGACTTCCAACATTCATTATCTGGTCATGTGCAAAAGAGATCCCACCCCATGTATGGGGCCAAGAATTCATTGCTTGTCCAATTTGTGTTTAAAGCAACTAATAGTGCCAGTTGGAAAAGGAAGCCTCATTAATAATGTAAATTAAACCATTAAATGGGAAAACCTGCTGATTACATACTGCTTTTGCCTGGTGCCCTCCTGGCCACAAGGTTTACACTAGGGCAGGTGGGAGGGAGTTTCATCAAGCTGCCATTTTCCCAAAAGCATGTCCAGAGGCATGTCCATCCACTGTGACAGGTCCCTGCCTCCTCATGCTTGGGTTACTTTTGTTTATCTGCCCAGAAGTACAGCCAGGCATGTATGATTATGGAATAATAATAAAAAAAAAAAAGAAAAAAAAAAAAAAAAGAAAAAATTTTTGATAAGAGGTGGAAGACAAGCAGAAAAAATTAAGCATGTTCCTGTTAAATACAATAGATAAATGAACCATGCATCACCAAGAAATCTAGAAGTCCTTGGGACCCTGGAATAGAGCCACCCTGATGAGAGAGGTGTATACTTATGTCTAAAGCTGAAAGCAAGCTTTCAGACCCTGACTTTGTATTTACTCCTTCAGCTGTTTAATTCTTTAATTCTCCTGATTCTCTTAATAATGTTGAACACCTAGAGCTGGATTTAAATTTAGGGATAACCATATATAGGCTTTGTATTCATGAGAGCAGAAAGAGAAATGGAAAATATTTGAGTACTTTTGGAGGGCTTATGAATCACATAGTCTCCAGAACAAAGGACTAAAGCATGCCTATACCTCGAAGAGCAAAATATTGTATTTTTTAATGGACTTTTCTTGTGAGTTTTCTTCTTATAGAAATGAAAAAAAATACAATTTAGACTTTGCAAGGCTTACAAAGCAATGATAGCCCCATGGCATCTTATAAAATAGTCATCAGAAGTGTTCCCACAGTGCTAGCACTGAATTAAAATGAATTTCTAAGAGATTCATCAATTTAACAAGTCAGATCAATTTAGTAGAACAACTGTTTTATGGCTTCCAGTATCCTTGTAGGAACTTTACATTTTAACTAATTGCTGCATCATTTGCTAAATGGAAAGAATTCATTCTTAGATAGGATCTTTTCCATTATCAAAAATCTTCATTAACTGTACTTTTCATGGCAAGTGAACTCCAAAAGTTCCATTTCTGAGAAATTAATTTTAAAATTCTTGTGACTATTTTCCACTGATACTCTTGGTGGCATCAATCCAAGAGGAAATCAGAAAAAAATAATATTGACTTACATTATCAATCTAATGGAGTAAGACGGAATGTGGGTTGAATTTTGGTTCTATATACTTTTTAATCTAGAAAATAAAATAACCTTGTAGATTGAAGTTAATGTAAAAGTGACTCTAGTGAATATTGTTCAAATTTTGGGTATTAATTTATTCATCAACAAATGATTGCTTTCCCCTAAAGCATGAATTAAATTTTTATTTTCAACCACAGCACACTGTAATACTTGAATTTTAGCATAAATATTATTTTATATATTCTATTACGAGCTACAAATTTACTGTTCTTAAGAACCTAAGAAGAAAAGCATTTCATTTGGTGGAAAGTAAATCAAGTTAGGGTCTTCTCACTGGCATTTGTTACTTCTGGCTACCGAGGGATGTATATGAGGAGAAGAAAATGGCAACACAGCCACCATATAATCTCCTTTCCCCTGAAAAGCTACAGTTCAAGGGGTATTCCTGAGACAGGAAAATACTTCTATTATTTTTAATGACCCTCAACTGGGTTTTTCCCTTTATGAAGTTGTTAGGTTGGTTTCAAATCTATATTGGCATTTAGCTCTCAGAGCATTCTGCACAAAAACTCCTACAGCTTAATTGATCATTACACGAAGAACTAGTTCCTTGTATTGAACATGTTCTCTCCTCATTTCCTTTGATGAGTCCTAGCCATGTCTCCCAAAGCAATGTAAAATAGTCTCATAAATTAAGACCTACCAAGTCAAATTTTTTTTTCTAATATTTTAGTGAAGGTGTATTATTTCTATTTTTTCAACTAGATGGAGAAGTGTCTGCCCTAGCTAACAGAGGAAAAAATTTTAAATACTAAACAAAAGGAAGATCAACATGTCCCTAGACTTTCAAGTTCCCAAACACTTTTACCAGAAACACCCAAAATTATATGGATCCATGTGGAATGAAAATAACAGTCATCAGCTATAAACATCATTTGTTTATAACTCTGACAACAACTTTATGCAAATTTCATTTCATAATACGAAATATGACTTTGCTAGTTTGTTCTATATGCATCAGAGTCCACATGGAGGGTCAAAAAACATTTGTTTTCTCAAAAGCTATATCCTAAAACATGACTTTTAAAAAAATGTTATATTGGAAAGATAACATGTCTCAAAAAATTAGGAGGAAAATGGTGACAAATATGCAACAGGAGCTTGTGATGATTTTTTTTCTCTGTGAAAAAGAGAAACATTTTTAAAATGAAATATTCAGGATAAAATTTCAAAATAAATGGCAGTGAAAAGGAGATCACCATGGGTGATAGGAAGGCACCTTCAAGATGTTCTAATGTTTTGTTCTCCAAATATTATCACAGTTTTGATAGCAACTACTTTTTGAATTGTAACTTTGACATTCATTGGTTAAGCATATGTAATTTCTACTTTCTTTTGAACATATTCCCCACGAACCACATCACTTGAATATTTGCTCAGTGCTTCTGCTGAAAATCATCTCAATCATTGCTCCATCTAGAGCAATCTGAAGGAAAATTTCCCATTCCAACATTTCCCTCCTGCATTGGCTCTGATCACTCTTTTTTACAGTAACTCTCTGTCCTAAACAGCAGGTGTGTCTGACTCAGTTACTTCTGTAAAAAGGCAGCAATCAAAATCAGACACATCACAAAGGGAATTGCAGGACTTTGGCCAAAAATTTTGTCTGGTGAGTGAGGAAAATATTTCAGTATCTTTTTCTCCAGCTGATCTTTTTTATGCTTTCCCCCCCCCACCTCCTACTAATTCTAGAGCAGCTATTTAAAGCACTTTCTGGGAGACTTTGACCTACATACAACCATTTTGAATATAGGGAAAAATGTTCAAATTGTTCTAGACTTTCATCTCAGCATGGTCTCCTACTGAACATCACATCTCAACTATTTTTCCTTCCATAATCTGAATAATTTCATTCTCTCCTAGCACAAGTTTTGGGTTTAATTTCTGTGTTGAGAATGTATTTGGCAAAAGCTCTAAGGGACTGTAAAGAATCAATAAATAGAGTTGAAAGCCCAGACCAAGTTGAAAGAAGATCTGGCTGTTTAAAGAGGGAGATCATAGCAGGCAGTAAGCCTGGTAAGGGCCCCTTGGTGCCTATAGAAGATGCTGTGCCTGAGAGGAGGCTGTGTGTAAAAGTGTTAGATTTTGATCCACTGGTCAGTTTCTCATTCCAGACCCATTTTTGTGGTGCTGCTTCTCTGCTTCATTGCCGTGACAGAGCACTGACCATCAACTTCAGTCACACTCACATGAAAACCTGACAGAAATTACAGAGCTGTTGGAAATGCAGTCACTGCTTCCAGCTCCATCAGTTTGACTAATGTTCCAATTCTATTAAAAACTGGTATTACAGAAAAAGAAAAAAAACCACACCTTTAAATCTTTCACAAAACTGTTAAACCCAAAATATTTGAAAGCCAAAGTTTCCTAGACATCCCATTGAATTGTACATAGATGAATGTAGATGGAAAATTGTTTGCTCTTCTCCTTTCTAGATTTTAGAATCTATTCTAAAAACCATTTTAATAGAATCTCTTTCCTTTTTTCCTCTATTTTTTATTTTTGCTTTCAAAAACTTGAATATAAGTCAACACAGATAAGCAATAATCTTGCATTCTTCATGCCCCTGAACTCAATTCTTTCAAATATATACTTTATTATTTTCTACCTTGTTATAAAAAAACCCCCTATTTTTATTGTGTTTTACTTTTTTTTTCCATTATAACTTCAAATTTTGCTGAAACAGATTGCACACAATTGGATTGAGCTCGACAGATGTTTAAATTGGACACATATGTCTAAAGCATTTAAGGTATTGCTCATTAAAGCCATACATATGCCTAAGAGATTTCATGGATCATGGTTTAATGATAGTTTCTCTCACTCTCAATGAAGTCAGTAATAGCACTTAAACACAAGGTCAAGAGGCACTGCTAATATTAACTGCCCAGTTTGCTTTTTTCATCTTTTCCCCTTTTTTGGAATGAGCTGTTGTACAATGTCCCCTCATTCCCTCCAAGAGTTCAGACATAATTACATATGCATAGAAATGATTACAAATCCATGCTCCCCTTCTGCCTCATTAGTCAGAAATCTGAGGGGGAAATGCCACTGCTAATATGGCTTAAAACTCACTTGGCTTGATTTTTGTCAAGTTTTAATCCTATTACTTCAAGTGATTATTAATTAGCATTGCATGTAGTAATAGCTCTTGCATAAATAATAAAATGCAGCTGTTTGTGACCCTCTGAAACACATCAACTCTCCTAAATTAGGCTTTCAGTTATTATGTATGCTATTAACTTTGATTTTTCTTGCTAAATCACTCATTAAAATTTACTTTATATTACCATAGCACTGCCAATCATCCCAAAAATTAGTTTTTTTTCCGAAAGGAGCAGTTGTGGCCATGTTTCCTTTCAATGTAGTTTATTGTTTACATACTAATTGTCCCTCCAGGCTGTTACTCTAATCAATATCTAAGACTGTACATGAACATATGAAGAAAGCTTAGTCCTAACCAGCCTAAATCATGAACAAAGTAATAAAGGAAAAAGTTAACATTAATAGTTTTCTTTAATATACTGAACTGCAGCTGAAGAGTGCAGAGTGAATTAACCACAAAGATTTTAGTCTTATCAGGTCTTCAGCACCATTAAAATCTATAACAATAAACCCCCTTTCCTACAAATGCATCCTAAGAAATTGTTTACCACTTCAGGCTTACTGTCTCCTCAAACCAGTGCTGGTCTCTGAGCCAACCATCAGCCCATGGTTAACACACCAGTTAACCAAAGGAAAACCATATCTCCTTGGGAACTGGAAGGAGTAAAATGCAGCCTACTTACCACCTTTTTTTTTTTTTTTTTTGGTCACTGTTTTCTCATATAAACTTAAGAATCCTTTTTTTTTTTTCCAAATTGTGACATGTAATCACAGCCAGTCTTGGCCTTGGAAGCATTTCCTTTGCCTTCCTTTTCACCCTACCACCATTTCGACTGTTGCACCCTCTCCCCGTTTGCAAAATCACTTACAAGTACCATCAAATCTCTTGATGAGTGAAGGTGACAACCCTTCTAAATATTGTCAGTGAAGACCTCTGTTTATCCTCACATCACACAAAAGGCAGCAGCAAAAATGCTGAAGAACTCCCCATGCCTCCATAACGCCTTCCACTAGACCTGGTTGCTCAAGGGCCCTGTTCAACCCAGCCCTGAACATTTCCAGGAATGGGGCATCCACAATTTCCCTGAGCAACCTCTTCCAGTGCCTCACCCTAACAATTTTTAGAATTTCTTCCTAAAATGTAAACCAAACCTGCCCTCTTTCAGCTTGAAGCCATTCCCCCTTGTCCTGCCACTACATGCCCTCACCAACTTTCCTGCAGCCCCTTTAGGTACTGGAAGGAGCTGTGGGGTCTCCCCAGAGCCTTCTCTTCTCCAGGCTGAACAACCCCAGCTCCTGTGTCCATAGCAGAGGTGTGCCAGCCTTCTGGTATTCTTTGGGGCACTCCTCCCTGCTCACACCTGCAGCTCCACATCCTTCCTGCTTTGGAGGCTATCACTGACATATTTCCTGAAAATTTCCTTCTCCAGGATTTCTTCTCCTGGGAAGCTTCAGCTTCTCCATGTTTGCTCCTCTAGAATGTGATCTGGGGAATTATTTACCCAGCATGTGAATTGTTTTTAATTAATGACCAATCACAGCCAGCTGTGTTGGACTCTGGTCAGTCACAGGTTTTTATTATCATTCTTGTTTAGCCTTCTGATGTCTCCTTTCTCTTTCTTTAGTATTGCTTTAGTGTATCATTATAATATAATATAATATAATATAATATAATATAATATAATATAATATAATATAATATAATATAATATAATATAATATAATATAATATAATATAATATAATATAATATAATATAATATAATATAATATAATATAATATAATATAATATAATATAATATAATATAATATAATATATATCAGCCTTCTGAGAACTTGGAGTCAATTCCCATCTCCTGGGGACCCTCACAAGACTGCCACAGTGGGCCCCATAGCTGGACACAGTACTCCAGGTAAGGTCTCATCAAAGTGGAAGAGAGGGGCAGAATCACCCCCCTTGGCCTGCTGGTTACACTTCTGTTCTGTTTAAGTAAAAGCTTTAAAGCATTATTAAATTGTGTTATCACTATGGATTTTAAATGTGAATTGGATAACAGCAAAAAAATGAAATTATATAATCAAATATCTTTACATGAAAGTAATTTGAAGGGACTTTAAGTGTACTACCTTTCCATTTAGGGTCAAAATTTATTATGCTTATGTCATCTGTTCCACAAAAATCTCTGTGGGTTTAGGATGGAAAAAGGGATAGTCTGATGCTTAACTTCAGTCTCAGAACCTGACTTGTAGCATTCTTACTAGACAGCTATTGCTGACTGCTATTAATTAGGTATCCTGGGTTTTGGAATGTTTCCAGTCTGAAAGCTGGTCTGCTCAGGATCATTAATGAGGTCCCAATTATCCTGCTGTGGGCCAAGTGAGAGGAATGGAGTCACACAGGCTCCACCTTCAGGATGCCTACAGAATTTAATGCTCTGTGTGACTCGGGCAAAATCTTTTCACTCTCTGAGGGGCAGACAGAAAGGTTTGGGTGATTCAGGTAAAAGCTTCAATCCTGTCAGCTGTGCCACAATTCAAAAGATAACAAAACCAAAAAAATAAGGGTTTAATGCCTATGTAAATGAGTATGCATTTTGAGATTTATTTTCAAGTAAAAAAATCCTCCAAACTTGCCCTATATCATAGCCATTGTAGTGATGGCCACATTCTCAGTGTGTTCTGTTTCTTTAGAGGGTCAATCTTTTCTTAATTTTTATCTTAAACCAGATAAAAATATCTTTCTCCTCCCCAAATCTATTATTTTATTCACTTAACAATGAAAATAACAATAATTATTAATGAGCCATGGAGCCAGTTTGTTGTTCCGAATCTGCCTCTTTACAGCTCTGCACAGTTATTTTTACACTTAAAATAGATTTTTTTCTAGCAAGTGATGCTTGGGAGACTTTGAATTAAATAATGGTCAAGTTGAGAAATGATGATTTATCCTGTCCAAAATTATTTTGGTAAAAACACAATAGAGAGTCTTAGGACAAAATTCAAACCATCAAGTAATAAATTCAAACAAAAAGTAATAAATTACTTGATTTTGTTTTGAAAATGTATTTCTGCAACTTAAAAACAGTCTTTGAAACTTTTTCTCCTGCATCTGCCCCATTATTCCTCCAGTGACAATAGTAAATGCAACATTCTGGTTTTTGGAAGTCATTCTGCTCCCAAAGACACTCATGTGACAGATAAATAAATGTTCAAAATGGTAGATGTTGGTGAGAAAGGTTTTGTTAAACAGTTGGCTTGAGATTTTATGTGTAGCCTGGTAGAAAGGTCAATATTCAGGGTAACATTTTGTTTGTCTTGCATATTTTACAAGTCAAAAAGGAAATCTCTATAAAAGAAGTACTATAGGAAATTTGACATATTGGTCAGAAGATAGCAAATTAATAATTAGAAAAATTAATAGAAAAATTAATAATTTTGCAAACAATGATAGATAATCTATTATGATAGATAACCTATTATCATAGATAATCTATTTTATTAGCCTTATGCACTCACTGGGCAACAGCACTGGGGGCAACCGAGATTTCAAAATCCCAGGGCCAATTTATCTGAGCTCCTAATCTTTCCTTATCTGCTGCACAGCCTCAAAATGCCATCTCTTCAGCTGCCATACCCCAAGTTCTGAAAGGCATCAGTGGAATTCTCAGACAAACTGGCCTGGGAAGATTATCTGTTGATAGTTTCTGTTTCAGATACAGATTTTTTTTTCATCATTGACAGGTCACCAGAGCTGCCACTTCTTAGTTGTATGGGTAAGTACATGGAGCTTAAAAAAAAAAAGGGAAAAGCACTATTCTGGCATGTTCATTTCATTGGGCAGATTTTAATTTTGCCCATAGCTTTTCTGAAATATATGAGAGTCTGATTCATTAAAATAATAAATTATTTAAATTTGTCTAACATCACAGTAATATGCCATTATTAAAAAAAAGCTTGGTGATCCAAGAAATTGTTTTATGGCATTTAAACACAGCAGGTAGATATTTAAATACCAAATAAGCAACAAAAATTTGACTGCTGAAGGAATAAACCTGGGCTTGCCCAGCAGCTCTGACATGTGCTGAAGCATCCAGAGAAAATGCTGACGATACTGATCCAAGTGTGCTGGTATCTTGTGCTAAATCTAGAATATAGAAAATGGTTTCATAACCCAGAGAGAAGGAAAATGTAACTATGGAGTCATCAGTTGTGGCCAGTGTGTCTATTATCATTTTTGTACAAAGCTATAGACACAATTCCTTTTAAAAAAGGTCTCCAGTGCTTAAAGCACTTTTATAGCTCTTAAAATCTACATCTTGCTGTACTCTGATGATGAGGGTAATGAATAGGCTCAAACCATGTCAAAACAACTGCACTTTAAGTCTTCACATAGAGAGAGAAGAGGATGAGTAAATCAATTTTTAATTTTCTAAAAGATGGCATCAAATTTCTGAAAGAATGTAAAGCAAGAGGAATTTCTTTATACGTGTACACTCTTCAGGACTATGCTGAAAAAGTTAGGGAATTTTTTCATTCAGTATTTATTACAAACAACAAAATTTTAGTCAGAAATGTGCTCAGTTCTAGCACCAGTTACCTTATTTTCACCTTTTCTCCCCTGGAGGATGTATCTAAGCCACTCTAAATTTTGTGCCAGCAAAAGCAGAAGAGGTCAAAAAACCTCTTAGGTTGTAGGAATGACATTCTTGGCAGCAGGAATCAGAAGTATTGGGCATAAGAATGACAGGATATAGGAAAAGAGGTAGACCATGAGAAGAAAAATGGGTGCAGGAATCTGTGAATCTATGTGTTTAAGTAAAGTCATTGTCTAGTTATATTTCTGGGTTTTTTTTCAAGCAGCTCACAGATATTTTTGTTTACTAACAGAACCATCAGGATATTTTATTGAATATATTCAGTCATAGACTGCTTGCAAATACCCAAGCCATACTCAAACCTATTCCCATAACTTTTGCATCATTCATGCCAGAAATTCAACACCAGCATTGCAGAGTGATTCTTTTTGCAAGAAAAAAAAAATTATTATCCAATTTCTGAATAGAAGAGTCTTGACCACATATGCTGATGGAAGCTGATCTAGAAGGAAAAGTAGGATTGACTTCAACAGAATCATTCATTTATTAAAACACTGGCTCAATTTAGATTCTGAATTTGATTTTTCAATAGGGTTGGTTAATTCTTGAATAGTATTGATTAGCATGGCCATTGATTATGATTATTTTTGGTTATGGGAATTCATCAATTCATCCTTTCTTTTTGTCCACTATGCTTCTGTTTGTTACTAACAGTAATGAAGGCAATAGGGCTGCACCTTGTTTTTATGTTAACTACACAAGAATGACCTTAGGAGGTTCATAAGCAAGATGATTTACCTGAGCACTTTGATGCTCAACCAAGAAATTTTCTGGCCTGATGGCAGTACCAAGCAGAGGTGCAGGGCTGAAGCCTTATTCTCTTTATCATTCCCTTGTCAGTAGGACAGGGAAGCTAATTCTCTCAGGGTCTGTGACATTCTCAGAATGAAAGCATCTCAGAACTAATAATCATCCTGAATTTAGTGTTTACATTAGCAGGGAGCAGGTTCCCTTTGGTGTTAAGCAATTATAAAGAAATCTGCAAACAGTTGAGTAGCCATGCTGTGTACATCCCTTATTCAAAACACTATGGGAGAGTGAGGACCAGGTTTTTATATCTCTTTTGAATAATTTTGCAACACCATATGTATGTTACCAAAAGTTTAATAATTGTTTTATGGGTCTGTATAGTTTTCACTCACTTGATAACAAAGCCAATAATGTCTATGGGATCTTCTTCTGAACACTTAGAGGACTGTCTGCCAAAGTTGTGAATTAGTGAATGAGAATTTATTTAGAATTTATTATTGAGCACAACCTTTCCTGGTACATCAGTGTGCATCTTGCTCTGCTTATGCTACCTCACTGAAAAGGTCCAAGACTTTTAGCTTCATCTCTTGGTATTCATATGACAAAGTGCAGCTTCTATTTGCACCTGAATGAATGGGAGGCAGTGAGCTGATTATTTCTGACAGTCAGTAAGGTGAGAAGCAAACACACTGACAGAAATCGATGTGCAGCACTAGGATATGAAGAGGAGCAAAAGGCAACCTGCCTGAAATGGCCAGCCAAGGTACCTTCACCAAATGTGGAGGAAAGGATAGCAGCTTAAAATGTTATTATCACATAACCACATGGTCAAACGTGTCAAATAAATCAAAAGCTAGCAGCAAATAAAAAAACTACCTAAGGAACCTGGCTGCTTCTTCATGAAGTGACAGTGAAAGATGACACTTACTTAAAACAGCAGATCTGTTAGTACATGAAGAATGGCAGTTTATTCTTATTATGTTTTTGTAAAGTAGCATTATGTTTCTGCATGCATATTCCTCTGTTTACAGTACCTTGTTTCAAAAGACTGGCTCTATAAATGCAAAGTTTACTCTCTCATTTGGATCATATGCTTTGTGTTTATGAAAAATGCTGCTTCTTGCTGTGGTATTACCAGCTATGTTAATTTTACTGAGAAAATGTAGCTAAAAAGCAGAATCTCTACTTGAGCATAGAAAAAACAATGAAAGTATCCCAAGAAATAAAACTCATGCTGTGTATGTTTCCATCTCTGATAGCTCATAATGCATTTTAACCACAGGAACCTTCCCATCATGTATTAATTATGGTCTACAAATAAAATCATTATCATTATGTAATGAAAAATGTGAGTAAATTGCTTTTAATATCATGTGCTGTAGAAATTCAAGAGAAGCCATGCAATTTTTGTGTTGGAATTTCTCATTATCACATTTGCTCCTACCTGCTGTGGATGTTATTTGGCATTTCTTTTCCCTTCATGACAAACAAACAGAGATTTGCAGAAAGGTCTCTCAGAACAGTCCTGCCTGGCTCTTACGTATATTAAAGGATAGTTCATCAGCGCTCCAAAAACGAGCTCTTTTTGCCTCTGCTCTCTGTTCTCTCACAAGAGCCTTGGAATTTCTATTTGTGCTCAATTGCTCTACTTGAGTGGATAAAACAGCTTGGCAAGCAGGGCTCAGTTAAGCAGTTCTAGAGTTTTTGCTAAATAAAACTCCCTTTCTTCTGGGAGTCTGCAAAAAGACTACTGAGAGCAATCTTCCAGCCAATATAATCTAAGTACATATTGACATACCTATGGACAATTTTGGAAAAACCCTTGCTTAGAAATTTGGCTTGATTATGCACCTCTAAGAATCCCTTGAATATCACTGGATGAAGAGTGTTCAATACATTTAGCACAAAACTGAGACCTCAACTTTGGTGCTGTCAAATTTTTTTCAGGAAATGTAAGAAAAAGTGGGCTCGGAAGCAAATATTGATCAAATTTAAATGATTCAATCACACCTTCAGGAATTATACTGCAACTGGGTACTGCCACAAAAGAGACAATGCTGAGCTGGCAGCACAAATTCCATAGGCAGGGATCTCTAGCAGTAAGGACATGCTTGGAGGGGAGGTGAGGAGGCATTTCTGTTGGACTGTACACATCAGAAGCCTAGATTGGTCTATAATCAAATTTAGCAATTGACCCATAAGCAAAACAAAGCTCTTAAAATGAGGATCTGGGGACACACAAAATAAGAAGGAAAGAATATGAGGAGGACTTGGTAGTGGATGGGACTGAATTATCTGGAGCATCCTGCATTCCTCTAAACCAGAAAAAAAAGGAGGTGCTTGCTGCAGTAAATGATCAGTATTTCCATGTGGTAAATGGTTCATAGTAAGGTTGACTTTATCTGTTTCCTGAGGATGTAACATGAAACATCAGCTTAGACTGCATTCTTTTATGTGAATTTGATCTCCCTGAAAATGTTGCCTGTTTTTCCTTGGCTAAAAGGAGATCTTTCAATGAACTTTCTGACAAATTCATTTATAAATGTGCATGGGTACACTCTATGATGTAACAGAGCATTTATTCATGAGAGAAACAAACATTCCTCAGGAATCAGATGAGAGAAATCAAAGCCCTGGATGACTTAAGCAGAAAAAATTCAAATAGGCATTACTAAAATTAAAATCCTGGACAAATAAATTTTACTGATATCAAACTTCTAAAGAATTTCTCTACCCTATACCTGTCTGGCTACCCGTCCTATAATTTCCATATTGAAAAAGATTCAAGAAAATATTACTACTAAAACAACTTATTTCCTAAAAGTGGTATTCCATGAATAAAAACACAAGGCTGGACTCTCAACCAAAACTGAGCTCCTTTGCCATCAGTCACAGCTGATGTGGAAGGCTCCTACCTGGCAGAAAAATTTGCTAAGTTGCTTTTTTGGCCCTGTTGGAATCCAGGAGGAATTTGCCTCTAACTTCTTTTGGGCCAGCAGGCACTTTAAAATATTGTAAAGATTTGTCATGCCTAAAAGCCCTCAGTGGCATGAGACAGCATTATCCTCAGTATGTCTCTCATCTCCACTGCCTCTGCATTCAGGCACTCTAGGACAGCAGGTACTTGAGAAAGTGTGGCACTAAAAAAAAAGGGACTGAAGATCTGACTCGAAGCACAGGAAACAAATGAGGCATGTGAAAAATTTCTCTTTGTCATAACTTTTCAGAATAAAATTAAAGATGAAAAACTTGCCTGGCTCTACTGCAGATGGTCTGATAAAATATTGTTTTAAGAGACCCTAATCACATGACTATAGTCATTATAACATAAATTGATTCAGAAGAGATTTAATCAATTTAATAAATTAATTTAATGCTTCTGGCTGTAATTATTATTCTGCATTTATTATGTAGGATTTTTATTAGCTTAATGGTTTTGTACATTTATCAGATACTCAGTGAAGAAAATTTCAGTTGCTAATAAAGAATCTGAATAAATCAGCAATTACTTTCTTTCTTTTAAATGGTTTTATTATAATGGTTTTCTACTTTGGCTCTTAGCAGTCATGACAAATTTCTTCAGCTTCATTGAGAAAATACTCTATCCAATATCATCCAAGGCTACTAAACAGATACAACTGATTGCATTGCACTGTAAATCATGTTTAAATATCTTTATAATACAACAATTCCTCCAGAGGTCTGATGTAATTCAAAATAATAATAATACATTTTTTAAACAAATCATTTTAACGGTTTTAGAGTAAACTCTAATGGCTTTTCTAAACCTTTTAATTTTCATTTTCTCACTATTCTAAAGCATGCCTGCATCTCTTTTCTAGTCCTCCATGCACATAGTGAAGCCATGTAAATTTTATTATTATGGGCCTTTGGTATTTTAAGATTTGCTTTGGCTTCTTTTCAAAATGAGAGTATTTTCTAAAGAAAATTTTTGCATTTTTAAAAATTGATTGAAAAAATATCCAGCAATTTATAGCAAAACATTAATTTCAAACTGATGTTATTTATGGAAGTCGCAACATTCACACTGTAAAAATTCACACAAATTTTGACATGTACAGCAGATCTTAGCTGAGCTTGGTCAAACTGCATTGCATGGGAAGAGTCACTCAGGAAAATTATGTTCTTCAAACTTACTGCTGTACCCCAGACTCTACCTGTCCAAAGAATTCAGCTTGCAGGAATTTGGCAAAGTGGTTTTTTCTCCTATCTGCAGACTTGCCTGATATTCTCCCAGACACCCTATGGAAACCAAATCAGGGCTGGGAAGCCTGGAAGTTTTGAGGCTGTGAGAGGAAGACCTGGCAACTCTTGGGTCTCTTTGATCTCTCTCTGGTTGTTTTGCATGCAAAAGCAGCCTGTCTTCCTACGGATTAACCTTGCCAGTGCATTATTTACTGCTGTAGCATAGGAAGGTAAACAGAAGCTTTTGGACTTAGTTGAGCTCCGTTGCATTTTGCATTCAGCACACACTCTGTTTTGACTCAAAGTTCTCTAAATTAACTGACAAAAAATGACCTGAAGTTGGCTTTTGTAGAAAGGTGAGTGTTCTGAGGTATTCCTTTCCCTTGAGAGTGGTTTGGGCTTTATACTTAGAGAATTTAATGGTTCTTTTAAGATGATTTCTATATGGACACATTTGAAAGCATTACTAACTTTTAGACACCAGTTTTAGGGATATTTCTGACATAAAAATGGATTTGTTTGCATGCAGATGAACTCAGCCGCAATCTCATCCTTTCCAGGCTGCTATTGCTCTAGCCAAGATTAATTAATTAGAAATATTAAAGTTATGGTTAAGTCTTGGACTTGATTCAGAATTCATTAGAAAGCTTGCAGCTCTGGCATACAAATAATTTTGATTTTCAAAATTATTGTTAGCATTATAGCAACAATAAGTACTTTAAAAAATCCAAATGACTTGCAAGGGGAAAAGGAACTATAAAATTTACAGACTATAAAAATATAGAAAGTTTTTCTAGATTGTTCCAGTTAAATTTTTTTTCCATCTGTTTACATTTCCTTTGTGCAATAGTATACACTTTTAATAAAGTCACTTTCTTCATTGTGTAGCTCTCCATCTCACAAACAAGAACAGTTTCAAACTCCTGGTTTTGTGATTAAATGGTGAAATATAACTCCAAGCCAATGTAACCAAGTCAAGAACTACTGATGATGGCTTCCAAAAATGCAATATTTCAGAAAGTCAGAATTTAAATCTGGATCAAAATTTCATATGGGGCAGTTTTCCCAAAAAATGTTTCAGTGACATTCCCTATAAACAAGACAAGAGTCACTGCATATTCCCATATATCCAATGTAAACTTTCCCAAGCATGTGGTGTGAAACACCTCAAGAGACATTTTTTTCTAGAAGAAGACAAGCACTGATCCATCTTGGAAGAAAAATACCTGATAATATCATAGCATTTTAATTATAAACAAGGAGGAAAAAAATTAGGAATCTTCAAAAAGAAACAAGGGAACAGGGGAAAACTTTTCTTTTTACAGTGACTGGCTAGCAAGTTTATTCAGAAAAATAAATTTAAGAGTAAAGCAAGTTACTATCAATGTGTAACAAAAACCAACAAAAATTAAAATCCCTAAGCTATTGTTTAGGATTTAATGTATCCAGGAAAACAGTGGGAAAAAAAAAAAAAGGGGGGGGGACATTTTCAAGTTTAATTCTTGGAAAACATTAAAGACAAAGGAGAACTACTTTATGAAAAATTGTGTATTCTGAAAGGACTTGTGAGAGACAGCAATTTTTGGAAATTCTGTACACTGTTGTTTTAAATCCTCACCTTTTTTATTAGGTAAAATTAGATAATTCTTAATTAAGACTTCTTATTTTTGCCTTGGCTGATCATAAAACAGTTTTCATGAAAAGGCAGAGCTTTCACCTAGAAGGGAAATATTCTTTATCATTCAAATCACTGTAATTTTAGAAAACAGAAATAAATCAAGAATTTTCTGACTCAGTTTCTTCCAAGCAAGAGAGCCAGGAGATGAAAAGCACCAAAGGAAGATTCATGAAATTTACAATTCATAAATAAAGTAATCTAATTCACAATTTCATGGACATATACATGGTGAAATTTATGCTACATTATAATGGACCAATAAGAATTATTTCACATTTATTATTTCATTTCCAAAATGAGAAGGCCTGACTAAAATGTTGTGGAAGTCCTGTAGGCTCAGGGTTACTACTTAAATATACTGCTAGAACCCTTTCTAACTGCACAGATGCCTCAGTAGATTATCCTTCCCCTTGGGTTTGAGCAAATGTCATTTCTTCAGTTTAGCACATCGTGGCAACTTTTGTCATTTGAATGTTGGAAAAATCTCTAAAGTATTAAAAGAAAATGTGTCATACCTTTTTCATGCTCAGCAATTGCACCTTAGAATGAAATACCTCATTACATAGGATGGGATAGGCCTTAAAACAAGCAGAACATCAAAAAAGTGAAAGAAAACTATAAATTAAGACCAAATGATGACTTTCTATTAAATCTGAGCTAACTAAACTACCAGCCATACTGCAGAAGAGCTTACAAGTGTCAGGAGACAGATTGTACCCTTACATCCTCCTTAGTGGTGCAAATTTGAGTTGGACTATATTTTAAATACATTAATAAAACTAAATAAGAACCTGAGCTGTGGTAGCTACTATAATTTCAGTGTGCACTGTGTCTTCACCTGAATTACCTATTTCAGCTGGCCTAGAAAGAAAAATATTTCATCATGCAGGAGATCTCTGGCTGATTTTTCATTCTATATGGTTTTTATTCCTAGCTTGTCCCTAAATATTTTCTCTACTTTACCTTTATCCACCATATAGAAACATAGCACTAATTTCTTTCTACAGTTTTATTATTGCACAATATTTCAGTAAAAAAGATTTGGCTTGTATCCTCTGGCAAGGAGAATTGCTGGTTTTATGAAATATTATCCATCAACTTAGATAAATTTGTTCATTTTGCAAAGTTCTCTTTGCAAAAGAGTTGAAACAGATGCATTTATGCTCTGTCCTAAATCATTTTTCAGCACATTAATACATGGCTTGCTATTTTTCAGCAGTCTTATGGAAATTATTATTAACTGTGTGTTTGTTTGCTTTTTATATCCATTGATGCTTAGCCCCCAAAGTTGGTAAAAATCCCAGGAAACCAGGTGGTTATTCATTTTAGTAAATAAAAGTAGACAAAATTTCTACACATAATTAATACACCTTCTTTTTGGACCTTGTTTTTATGTGCAATCAATTAACATAGCCCATGACATGTGCAGTATTTGGAATTCTTTGAGCCTAAAAGGATTACTGGAGAGCAGCATTTCATGATGAGATCAGAATGATCAGAAGCTCTCCATCCTCAAGAGGAATTCTTGAGAGCAGAATTTTAGCCCTGCATACATCCAGATTTAGAATCTAATCCAAGTGCTCAGGTCTGTATAATGGAATGACAAAAAGGTTATAATGTCTTTACACAAATATGATATGAACTTCTGTGTCCAATAATGACCAAAGACTGCTTTTTCATGTGGAGCCTGTGATGTACCTGGACTTGTCCTGCTAATCAGTTTTGGTCTGATAGGCACTTACTGTTATCCTTCAAATTCAATATTAAGGTTAAGAGGGCTAGCAGGATTGAGAAATGACTGCTGCCATTTATCTCAGGTGCAGAGCCAGCTTTTAAATGGAAAAAATTACTGTGTGAATCACCACTTTGGAGGGATCATTTTACACCCAGCTTTTCTTACTCTAATCTCCACTCCTCAGCCACCCTTTAAACAGTATGTTTTGCACTCACAAATTTAACATCTGAGAGACCTCAACATTTCTTCCCAACAGGCATCCTCAGGAAAATTTTAAATATTGAATAAACATCACATATCAATTATCTTGAGGAAGGCTGAAGGAACAAAGCCACATGGAGGGGTTTCTATTTTTCTCTTGCTCACATTTCCAAACTCCTGATGGCTTCTGGATAATTAGTTCTTTGGAATTTTAATTTAGAGCTGATCTAAAGTGTTTCTATATGACATTAATCTGAAATTATAGCAGATTATTTCTTTGCAAACCAAATCCCAAAACTTATCTTGTTGGATTCTATGGTGACTTTCTTAAGAAAATCTGAAGCAATACATAAAAAATGGGCTTAAAAGTTTTTGTGATCCAGATTTGAAAGCAGAAAATACCATAAAAAATGAGCACATTTGAAACCTGGGTAATATATCCCCTATGAGGTCACAAAAACAAAGTGCAAACTATGTGGAAGCAACTTCTATGCAACATCTCTTAAGGAATTCACCTCTAAATTATCAGATTCAGTCTCAAAACTCATGGACACCAACTTTTCAGCATCCTTTTTACCAATCTGTCACCCACCAGAATTTCTTGGTGTCCTACAGCCTTCCTTACACCACTAGACCTCCATAGCACTTGTGCATGATTGGTGCCCAAATAAATAAATCTAATACAGCAGGTGCATTGGCAGAATGGTTCTGCTGCTTTCAGACAGGAGGCTCAAGTATGAAGGAGCCTGTTGGTAATTTTGTAAATTATATATATATAAATAAGACCAGCATGTAATAAAGCTGTTTTCAGTCTCACATGGGTAAATGTGGCATGAAAATGAAATGAAAGTAAATGTATTTACTTTTTCTGGTGTCTTACTACATAATTTATTAGGCTGATGCTGCTCAGTATATTTTATACTCCGTTATCTTTCTATGTGAATTCTCTAACAATATCAAATGAAGAAAACTTCTTTTTAAATTAGTAATTTCAGAGTTAAACATAAATATTCAAATGAAATGTGGTGCTATTGTGGGACTTCAGGGACAAAAAAAAAAAACTTTTATGCTGTGCACAATGAAGGATTGATAGACATTTCTGTTATCTCATTCATTAGTCATTCTGGACAGTTCAGACAAGTTGTTGCCTACAATAATGGAGAGCATTTTACTTTTAAAAGGGTAATTTAAAGTCTATTTTATACTGAACTGAATATAACTGTTTATTTATATATTTATTGATTGTGACAAAATAGATCATTGCATTTTTTCTAAAAGAATAATTAACATTTTTAAAGCTGTGAGCCTGAAATAAGATGTGATAAGAAACATATTCCATGGCAGGATGACCACCTAGGTTAAGATGTATAACAGTCTAATAAATTTGCATTAAATTTCAGATATTTATAATTCAGGCAGGAAAGATGAGAATTCTCCTGACTGTCTTTGTAAATCTTTTACTTTTCTCCCCTCTCCAACACTTCTCTGCATAATTCCCCTCCAGGATTTAAGCCTATGTCTTGTTTGTTCCTTCAGAGACATCTTCCAAATTTCTTCATTGATAGTGTCAGTCTATAAAGTCAAGCACAGGTAATCCATCACTAGCACAGGAACTGTATCAATCTTACACATTATTTTGCAAGCTCTGAGCAGCCACATCCAAACTTTCACACTTTCAAAGTGGAGAATAACATAAAAAAAAAAAAAAAAAAAAAGGTTTTAACAATTAACAACTTGCTGATCGCCCTCTGATTTTTCAATGGAGTCTAGAATTTCTCTTCATAAAATAATAACAAACCCCAAACTGCCAGCAAATATTTATTCATTTTGTTTTTTCTGTCTTCAGAATATTTCTACACTGCCTTGTTGAAAACATATATAAATACAAAATATTTGTTCAATGCATGTATGTGTTAATCCAACCAAATATTTCAAGAAAAAAACTAAATTCTCATGAAGCTTAAGCACAAAAAAATTACGTTTGTTCTGCATAAATAAACAGTTTTATAGGAAAAAAAACCAAACTGAATATTCTAAATATTCATGTTATTCTAAAATATTATAGCATTAGCAATGTCTTTACACAATTAATAATTTCCTGTTTGCAAGCAAGCACCCAATTCTCTTGGTCATAGGCAAGTGAATCATCAGATTTAGATGGACAGCAACATAAATTTTGGGATGTAATGAACAGGCTTGTGGAACACTGGCTGTGTCTGACTCCTTGCCTTGCATATCTCTTCTGCCTGGGTGTCCACCCTTTGCCACTAGATCCCATCTGAGCTGGCCCCCATGCCAAAGCCATCGATTTCTTCTCCCAAATCTCACACTGCCTCCTGACTTTCTGAAGAACTCACAGGACTTTTGTTGCAAGTTTCTGTTCAGGCAGACACGTGGAAGCTGAATGCCCTTGCCACTAAGCATTAACCAGCAAGCTAAGCCATTGGATATTGTGTTTGTGGGGAGGAGGCAGGATGAGTGTTTAATAATTAGCAGCTTTGGCTCAGCAGTCATTCCCCTGTGACTTTAAAAGCTTGAGCTGTGAACTCTGCTCTTTAAGATGAGGCCCACATTTTATCACTACAGACAAACTTGGTATTACAATTAAAACCTTGGAGAAAATGTTCCCACAGCTTTTGAGCATGCAGGATGTCCTTCAGTTCTTTTGCCTTGGCTTGGCTCTGTGGGTGCAAGTGGGGGCAGGCATGCACACACACTAACACACACACACAGATGAGAAATAAAAAGGGATGCCACTGAAAACCAGAGCCTTTTCTGTGTGTTTGGATTCAGACTCAGAACAACAGGAAGACAACAAGAGTCACCCCTCTGCTGGATACAGCATGGCAAGACTTCACATTTTCCCTGTCACCAGCTGGAATAACTCAGCAGCGTGACATCTGTAAGTGACAGGCAGTGTGGGGTAGGGATGGAGACATCTTTTCCAGGTAAGCAGGCCTGAGGCAATGCCCCCAGCTTCTTGAGAAGACATTTTTCCACATAGGTGATCATTTGTGATGGGTAAGAGTTCATGTATTTCATGTGTAACTCCTGTCTCTGAGCTACTGCACTGAAGCAGGAGGTGGAGTCCTTTCTGTGGCACTAGACAACAAATTTGCCACAGGGAGCTGTGTCCTCATGTCACTTCAGCCATTCCTGACCTCCAGAACTTCCTCCTGATGCTGCTGAGATTTAACCTCATCCAAGGCTTGGAGGTATGTGATTTTTCTTAGAATGAAAATTGCATGACTACTTGAACATTAAATTTCAAAGGTTGTGCATCGAAGGGCTCTGGTGTAATTTTTTGGACAGAAAGACCTTTTTAAGATTCTCAGGCAGCCTTTGGTAGTTTGAATTGGTGGGAAATATCTAGTATATCTGTGACACACTTGATCTTCCTGCAAAAATGAAAGAGAAGAGGTTAGATTATGCTGAGAGCCCCTTGAGGCAGATTTTAGCATGTAGAGTGGGTACAACTTTTGCAATCATCCTTGGATCACGAGGGCACAGTTCAGCAGATTGAATCCTCAAAGGAATGGCATTTCCAGAGATTTAGGATGTTTTGCCCAATTTATGTCTACTTCTAGTGGAAACTGAAGCCTACTATTTCGACCTCCTCCATTTCCTGCATAATTTCATCTGGTTTGAGTTTGCAGCTTACTCCTATTGAGTGTTTCTTCCCAGACCCAAAGCATGACTATGACAGCACAAGCACTCTGCTAATAATAAATATTTCTGGCATTTGTTTTTTATGAGTAGGATCTGTAATTGTATTACCAGCACTGTAAATAACTAAAACACTGATGCTTTTTTGATGGAAATGAGTTCAGAAGACTGAGTATTTATGAATTAGTATTTTTCCTCTAAGAGTATATGACAGCAAAGAAAACATGCCATTGCCAGAAATATCTATAGTGATTAAAATGGTAATTAATGACAGCCCCTCTTATTAGCATAAAATAAAGCAAATTACAGAGAAACCTACTTTTTTTTTTTTTTAAAGGAAGAAAGGGCTTATGACAGGTGGTGCAAAATACTGAGAAGAGAAGCAAATCACACATATCCTTATCTTTCACAGAGGGGCGTAGATATATTTCCAGGGAGGAAAAAACAACCATATCTCCAAAGTTTAAAATCTAAAAGAATTTCAAGTAGATAGCTAGTCATTTTGCCTTCCTCACAGACCCATTTATGAGGTTTATGTTCTAATTCTGCTGACATCAACATCTGGAGGCAGAATTAGGGCCATATTTTTCACTGAATCAGAAATTTAATTTATATGAAAAATTACATGTTTTCATTTTAACTCAGTTTTGAGTTGCTTACATCTTCCTGAAAACAGACACATAAATCACACATACAGACATCTATGGCAGGCATTCTGCCTTTGCTCAAAATATTTACTAATGAGAACAAGAAAGCCTTGCCTAAAAGGTGGAGACTTGTGCAAGAACTCAGCAAAGTGAAGCAACTTATTAAAGATTCCTGAAGAAACTGTGAGAAAAAATTTACTTTTTAAATTCAGTTGTTCAAAAAATGTATTTGTCAGCTTGCATTCAAAAAATTCTCTGAAACAATTTTCCTAAAGTTTTAAATGTAGGATGGCAACAGAAAATTTGGAAAGCTGTGAGACTCAAGAAAGATTCAATCAAAACAGCCATTCAAAGTTCATCACAGATTTTCTTACAATAAAGGAAATTTTGGTTTTAATGTGGGGTAAACATGGTTGTCTTGCTCAATTTCTGCAATGTCAGGAAAATTAAAGCTGCTGAATGTGGAGCATTTGGGGTTGGAATTCTTAAAGCTAGAAAGTATTGAATATTCTGTAAGCAACTTGAAATTCTTTTCCAGTCACTCCAGTCACTTCCAACACAAGGGCTGGCAAGGAGTGCCAGATTTGACTTTTAGAAAGACTCTAAAGAAGGAGTGACAAACAAAGTCAACCAGGCTGGCAGCTCTTTGCTGTTGCAGAACTTTCTTGGGAGAAATTAAGCACCAACTGTGTGATTTGCATCACTCAGAAAAAATTTTCTGCCAAGTGTTTACATGCAGCCCAAGACATGGAATTTCTCTTTATGCTCTTAAGTAACACTTGGATGTTGTTATGCAAGATCATGCTTCCCACAACAGACATGCTAAACCCAGTTTCTACTGTCCATCTACTGTCACACCTAGAGATAATTGAAAGGTAGAGAAAATTGGACAGTTAAATATTAGAGATTTGCAATGTGTTTATCTCATCAGGCTCTTGAAAAACTAAAGATTCAATTCCTTTTAAGTTTTTGAGTCACAGTTGAAATGAGTAAATAAACACTCTGAAGACCATCTTACTTTTTGGTGTAAGGAACTAAAGAGTTGATCTGGCAAAGATTCTTGGACAATGTGAGAATGAATTTTATGAAACCAATAAAAGAGGAATTTGTCCTCCTAAAGCAGAATGCAGAATCCTGAAGGAAATACTTGGTCTCTGTCCAAAGCCCTGCACAAAAATTTCAGAGCATTGTTCACGAAAAGCAACACGAGGAGTGGTCACTAGAACGTAAAAATTATGTGAAGCTGGGTGTGCAAAGCTGTATTACCTATTTACCAGCCCTGGAGCCAAGATGGAAACTCTGGATTTCAATTTCCTCCTCTTTTAAACTGGAGCAAGGGCCCAAGCAATCCAGTGGCCGATTCAGAGGCTGAAAGGAAACCAGCAGCAGGAAATCATCCTTTGGGGCTTTAGTTTTATATTTCTGAGGCATAACCAAGGATGAAGCTAACCTGAAATAAACCCCTTTGTACAAAGTTCTGTAACAGTAAATCTAAAATATTCACAGAGACCTGAAAGGTTAATAAATTTGTTTCCATTCCAGCTTTATATAAACTTCAAATAATGGCACCACCTTTAAGATATGACTCCCAGGATCTCCAAGCACCTGCATAACTCCAAATTAGTATCAGCCTGTCAGGTGTGTCAGATGCCAGAGGGAGCATTGGGTGCATGGGCAAAATTAAACTCAAAGATCTATTCAAAACACACACACACACACACACACACAAATCTGCAACTTCTCCTGCCCTGTGCTCTACATCCACATGAAAATGTCACATCATGGTTCAAAATTCTCCTTCTACAGAGATTTGTGGTTTTCATCCAGTAATTTGTTTTCTGCCCAGAAAACACAAACTTAAATAATCGGGTTGACAAAATGATAGGAGTATCATTTAATGAACCAAATCACAGAACTGACCTAAATTACATTTTGTAACAGGTTCAAAAAGCTTGCCTGAAGATTTCACTTCAGATAAAAGTGCTTATAATAATTTCCAGAGAAAATTAAAGGTGATAAAGGAAATTACTCTCTTAAACTTTTTCTTGCTGCATAGCTTCTTTTTTAAATTAATATTAAATCACAGGTGGATAATAAATTTCCTACAAGTAAGTTGAAAAACTATGAAATATTTTCAGATTGCTGCAACAGAAGGCATTTCAGAGATTATGCTTCAAGGAATTCATTAAATGTCTAAAATCTTCTGAAAGTGTCTCAAATACCTTTGTAAATTACTTAAGTCTGGACTTTGTTTGTATAAAAATGTCATCTGTTTCTTCTTGGAAGACATTATTCTTTATAAACTGGGGTAAAGCACATGTGTGGTCTGTTGACACTGGCTGGATGCCAGGCACTCACCAAAGCCACTCTCTCACTCCCTTCTGCAGCTGGAGTGGGGAGAGAAAATATAACAAAGGGTTCATGAGATAAAGCCTGGGAAAGATCACTCCTCAAACACTGTCATGGGCAAAACAGGCTCTAATGAGAGATATGAAGTGAATTTATTGCTAACAAAGTCAGAGCAGGACAATGACAAGTGAAACAAAACCCTTCAAAGCACCTTACCTCCTTCCCATCTCCACCTCCTCCCCAGTGGTGCAGGGAGACAGGGAATGGGGGTTATGGTCAGTTCATCACTTGTTGTTTCTCCTGCTGCTCAGGGACAGAAGTTGTCCCCCTGGTGCACTGTGGGGTCTCTCCCATGGGAGACACTTCTCCATGAGCTGCCCTGACGTGAGTCCATCTCACAAGCAAGAAATCCCTGAGAATGCTGCAGCATGAGTCCACCCCACAGGCAACAGTGCCCTCACACTGCTGCAGCATGGCTCACTCTCCCCTGGGGCGCAGTCCCCCAAGGACAGCCTGCTCCAGGGGGGGCTTCTCTTTCCACAGCCTCCTCCAGGCATCTGCCTGCTCCTGAGTGGGGCTCCTCCAGGGGCTGCAGGTGGATCTCTGCATCCCTGTGGACCTCCATGGGCTGCAGGGGCACAGCTGCTTCACCATGGTCTCACCATGGGCTGCAGAGGAACCCCAGCTCTGGTGCCTGCAGCACCTCCTGCACCTCCTTCTGCACTGACCTTGGTGTCTGCAGAGCTGTTCCTCCCACATGCTCTCACTCCTCTCATCTGGCCACAATTACAACAGCACAAAAACTTTTTTTTTTTTTCTTATTAAATCTGTTATCACAGAGGTGTTATCACCATTGTTAAGTTGGCCCAGCCTTGGCCACATCTGTTTGGATGCCCCAGGGATTGGCTCTGTCAGACATGCAGGAAGTTTCCAGCAGCTTCTCACAGAAGCCCACCCTGTAGCCTTCCACTATCAAAGTTGGCCATGCTAACCCAATTCAAGATGTTTTATTTCATTTTTGCTAGCTTTTCAATATGATTGATGCAGGCCTTTAATGTGTTAATTCTATGACAAAAATTCATATTCAAATAGATAGTTAAGAAACATGAAGAGTATCAAATATGCAACAGTGAAGATCTGAACTACTCCTACCACCCACCTCTAATCAATAAAGAGTCCATTAGTAAAACTTTTAGTATTTTTGATCATAGAGTCTTATCTAAGGAGTTATTTACAAGGAAACTGGAACCAGAATGGGGAAAAGCAGACTAGGAAAAATTCAATAGCTAACTTTAAAAAATTGTGAAGCATCTGTGACAAATTTTCATCCCATTTAAAGAAATTAAAATTGAATTACACTGTGTATCCACAACACTGTAAAAAACCAGCCAACATGCTTCACCTACCCTGTTGAACAGATTGCAATGTGTTATACAGGTTTCAGACTAATGTTGGTATTTCCATTTTGTAGGCATAGCAGTGGAAGTTGTAACTAAGCAGCATTTAGGCAGATAAATCTTACACCTGAGACAAGAGCACACAAACAGGTAGTTAAAATTCCTTAAGTAGGACATGGATTGTGCCAAGTCATTCCCCATCACTCCCAATCCCAGTCTGTGTCCTTCCAAGAGCTCCCACGACCTGTCAGACTGTATCTGACCTGGAGTACAGAAATGCTGTTTTCAGGGAGGCACAGAACCACAGCCCATGGAAACAGCAGTCTGTAGGAGCTTGCCAGCAGTTGCCCACGAATAGCTGTGGGCAATTAGCACATGTGAGCTATCCTGCACATCCTGCCTGCTCCTCTCAGCACATCAGACAGCTCCACAGCACGCCTCCAGACAGGCACTGCAGAGAGTTCCAGCCCTGCAAGGCATGTTCTGGGGAGCCCTGGAGACATCCCTGCTGCTGCAGGATGTGTGTTCACAGCACTTGAGCTGGGCTCCTGGGGGGCCTGTGATGCACAGCTGAAGAGCTCTACTCTCAGCAGGCACAGACCCATCTAAACTCAGCTGGATGGGGCTTTGGCAGATGAGCTGGGGATCTGAACAGGTGTCTTTGATGGGCAGTGAAAATCTGACAAACAGGCTGGAGGAAATGGATCTGTCCCTAATGAGTACTATCTTGAAACATCCTACTTTTGCAGCTATCACACCTCTCTGCTGTGGCTTAAACCCAGCCAGCAGCTCAGCACCCACCCAGCTGTTCATTCAGCCCCCTCCACAGATTGGGGAGCAGAATAAGAAAACAGGTAAAACTTATGGAATGAGATAAGAACAAGTGGAGACAAGAACCTATTGAATGAGATAAGTTTGAGAAGTAAAATAAAGAATATTATTCCTTTATTATTAATCATGTTGTTGTTATTATTATTGCTATTACGACTATTATGGGGGGGGTTTGTGTTTTTTTGGGGGTTTTTTTTGGGTTTTTTGTGTTTTTTGTTGTTTGTTTGGGGTTTGGTGGTTTTTTTTTTTTTTTTGTTGCTGATGTTGTTTGGTTGGTTTTTTGTTTTGTTTTGTTTTTTTTTTTTTAATGAGAATGAGAGAAAAGAATAAAACCCAGGACAGACAGGTGATGCACAGTACAATCTCTCACCACCCCCTGACTGATGCTCAGCCCAGCCCTGGCTCTCAGGTGACCTGCCTGTTTTATGCCCTGAGCATCGTGCTCTGTGGTATGGAATATCCCTTTGGCTAGCTCAGGTCAGGTCTAGAGCAGCACTCAATCCACATGAAACACTTCCCAAACATTGATTTAGCCTATTCAACTCCACAGACTCTAAGCCTGCTTGATTTTAAGTAAGTCTAAAATGCCAAGAAGAGGGAATTAGAAGGAAAAAGACAGAAAATATGTAGAAAAGCACACAAATAGTTACAAATTCCTGGTTTCCAGCAGTGCTCAGCTGATAGAAATTACATGAGCAGGCAGGGTCAAGACATGTGCTTGCCTTGTGCTCAGCCTAAACACCCCTTGGCTTTCCTGGGCCCTTCCCCCAGGTGGGATTTCTGGTCATTTGGGAACTCAGGAGCTGGGTTAGGGGCTCCAGAGGAGGGTGTGGAGCATTGCCTCTGCTGTGCCAGGCTGGGATACAGGCTCTGGGATGGGGTGCATGGGGCAGGGCACTGCCTCACATGGGCAAGGCCTGACCTGTCCCTTCCCTCGCACAGTGCACCCCAAAATGTCCCAAGACATCAACCTTTCCAGTCTCTCACAGGTATCCCAAAGAAATGTTCTGCCAGGGTCAAGAACAGGTCTGTGTCAAGAACTGGCTCTATTCAGAGTCCATTTTTGTGCTAAACATTCTATTATCCCACCCAAGAGCTCCCTGGGACTTTTTGCCAAGAGCAGAACCTTGTTCCCACCACAGGATGAACCAGCAGGACCTCAGGGTTCCGTAGCTAATTACACCATTAATGAGGAGACACCCAGCAGTGTGAGAGGACCAGTTCAATTGAACCAAGTTCTGATGAACCTTCACCTTTCTCCCTCTCCCCACACCATATTCGCACGTAAAGCTACTCATATGGAAACGTTTCTGTGCAACTTCCTCTTTGCCACTTGTGTTCCTTGATAATTTACTCTTAGCAGGAAGGCTGGAATGTCCATCCCACCAAAATGCAGCCTATTAAAAAGGTCAAAGTACTACAGCAAAATAGCACAAATCACAAAAGGCAATATTCCAAGTCTGACATCTCTTTGGCATCACCAAAACTGTAACTAGAGTGGGAAATTATATATAATTATCTTCTTGCTGATAGGCTCTGAAGACTGTAATTTCATGGGGCCTGGATGTCATTTTCAGAACCTTCTGCCTCTTTGCAGTACTGCAGGCACACTTTCAGCTTTCATCTGGGGCACTTGAAATAAAAGCAGGAGTAAAGGAGAGACATGTAAGAGTTTTATTTGGAGCAAGAAGTCATGGCAGTTTTCAAAATTACAGTAATATTTTAGCATTGTTCCTACTGAAGTCAGAAATCTTCAGGAGATGCCTGATCTCTTCTGTGGGCTGTGCATTATTGAATCTCACTTGTGACTCAATAATGAGAGAATATTATGCTCCAGGAAAAAAGTAGATCTCAAAGTTAGAAGCTGATTTGCCTCATGTTGCCTGCTTTCTGTTTAGGCCAACAGGGCAAATAGGACAGAGCAGATCCAACTCATTGGATCCAAAGGCAGGAAGTGGATGACTCCCAAATCCTTTACCTGGCAATATGGGAGCTGAAGTATTAAATGACCAGCAGTACATCTCCCTTTATTTCGTGGTGATGTCACTTTTGAGGATCATTTGATTTAATAAAGCACACAAGGAGAATTACTCTGCTGACATCTTGTTGATTTAGTTGACCTCTGTTAATACAGTTGGTGAGTAATAGTTCATTTATTTGCTTTTTCCCTTGTTTTATGACTGGTTTTCACTTCCTCTTCCTCATGCTCCTTGTGCTTCAGAGGCCGGGAATTGACATCAACATGAGTATCCCTGAATAAATGATTTGTTAAAGGCTTGCAGCACTCCTTTACACCTTCACTTGGCAAGTAGAAAAGGATGGAGGTGAGACAGGGGTGAAATCTGTATTTTCTAACCTCTCAGAAAGCAGCTGGAACTTGAAGAAGCTGGATTTCTCCAGAAGCATTACAAAGAGATCAAGTGTTGGCATAAGGTCTTGAAAATCACAGAGCCTGAAAGACTTACAAACACAAAGAAAACTGGAGTGGGAGAGAAGAACAGAAAGGATGAGAGTCAGAATATATCAGTTTAGGTATCCCACCCTTCTTGCACAGCTCTTCTGTGCTGGAGCTGGCTCACACACAAACTGCTGGGAGCAGAGGCGGAGGAGGTCGTGGACCTCCTCTGTAGCAGACACAATCTCTCCTATTGCCAGGACAATAGGGTGACTATAATGGAAGAAAGAAGGGACTTTGTCAGTGCAAAAAGCAGAGGGAGAGAAAAGTAAGCGGAGCAGAGAGGGAGGAAGCAAGTGACAGCAGAGGTTTGGGGTTGTAGCGGCAGAGAGAGGAGAGCTCCCTTGTCTGTGCTGCGTGGATGCGAGGTGGCACGATTGCTTCACTGTCGGGTGGAAACCTCAGCCCTTCTGTCACATTAGAAAGCAAAGGAAAGAGAGCAGGGAAACAATTTTGGTTCAGGGGGAGTGCTGAATGAGACGAGTAAAAAAGTTCTCAATAATTCTTGTGTGGATGCCATGGGACAGGGAGAGAGAAATGACAAACGTTTCTCACAGCGGCTTGTGAGAAGTTTTAGGGAGTTGGAAAGATGTGATAACCTGTTGACTATAAACAATTTGCAGGTGCTGTTTTTCTACCTTGTTTTTCTGTTCCTCTCAAGGACAGTGCATGAGAAAGATGTTTCTTTAGTTAGCCAAAAGAACAGAATCTATCATACCACTCTATAAAAACCGCGCGGTTCTTTTGAATAAAGCCTTCTTTGCCTTTTCTACAATTCTGCCTCTCGTCTGTTCCTGCCCTGACCCCAGCCCATGAGTGACATTCTTGTGGTGAAATTTGACATGATTTTGGTGAATATAAAATATTTAAATGCTGAATGAAAGAATTTACTTTAGCTCATAGTTATTCCACCGATAAAGGAAATAACTTGCAGTAAAGCAAAAAAAAAAAAAAACACACCAAAAGAAAGTCAAAATTGACTGATTTTAAGCACAGCCAGATAATTTCTTCTTTTGTGCATGTTAAATAATGGTTTCGGATGGAAGAGACCTTAAAGATCATCTCATTCCAAACACCCTGTCATGGGTAGGAACATCTAATGCTCAGTTACCTCAAGGCTTTCTTAAGAGATGTGCTTTTCTTCCAGATTTGATAACTCTTGAGCACCTAATCTTCCAGATTTGATAACTCTTGAGCACCTAATCTAAGAATGTAACCCTCCTGTGGAGGAATTATGCTGAGCAGTTTTAAAGGCACTGTATTGCTGTGTCTCTTCAGTAGATGGATGTATCACACTGCAAAATAAACTGATGCAAACCTGGGATTTGTGCAGAGGCATATCAGCATCCCGGCTTTTCCTCAGCCCACGCAGATTCTGGAAAAGATACAGCACAAAAAATTTCAAACCCCACATGAATAGAGCACTACTGAGCAAAGATTTCCTTTGTGTTTCAAACTTGTAAGAAATGTGGTCATCTAATAGAAAAGCTGTCAGAAACTATTTACTTAAATAATTAATTTGAAGTCATTTGTTTTTCATGTTGCCAGAAAAAGTAATGTGTCAGGAAAAATGCCAAAACCAGATGGGTATTTTCTCAATTTTTTTTCCTGGTATCCATCTGTGTCTATTCTGCAGCAGTACAACTTATAAGAGGCCAGATTCTATTACATGATTTCGTCCAGTTATTGCACTCAAGCAGACTACAAATCACTTGTTTAATTTCTGATTACAGTTGCTTTGTTCTAAGGAAAAATTTTCAGAGTAAGCTCCCTACCAAGTGTAATGCTGCTCAGTAGAATCTATAGGTTATTTATCAAAACCATGTGGAAGTGGTAAACCACAGCCATGAAAAAGATGAAGCAAAGCTTTGCAATGCAGTATCCCAAAGGTATGATAATCATATCTCTTGATAATCATATCTCCCTCTACTGCCTTATTGCTAATTAAATTAATTAATTAGGGAAGTCTTTCCCAAGTGGACTTGATTTAATATGCTGTATGTAATTAGCAGCTCTTGGAAATGGAGATGAGATGATTTCTCCCCTTTTTTTTGGTGTCACAGAGAGCTCTCAAAAGCTTTGCAGAGAAAGCAGATGATCAGGCTTCTCGTTTGGTCCAGTGGCAGCTCTGACATTAATGTCTAAAAACATTTTTTCACAGAAGAAAGAAAAAGAAAAAATAAAAGGTGAATATGGTAAGGGAAATTAGGTTTTTAGTGATCCTGGCACACTTGCTGAGCTGACCTGAACAGTCTTCCAAATTTAAAGGAATATTTCCTATTAATTAATTTAATAAATTCCTATTAAATAAATGCAATTGGTGTGGGGATGATACAGCAGCAGTGGAGATCTGCACAGGGGTTGTGTGGTGGGGTGACCCTGTCTGGGTGCTGAGTATCCACCAATCCACTCTGTCACTCCTCAGCTGGACAGCAGGAAGAAAATATTACAGGCTCATGGGTTGAGATGAGGATAGGGAGAGATCCATTAACAATTCCCATCATGGGAAATACAGACTCTGTTGGGGGAAAATAGTTTAATTTATTACCAATCAAATCAAAGGAGAATAGTGAGAAAATTGAATCTTTAACCAGCTTTCTCCCATTCCTCCCTTCTTTTTGGGCTTTGCCTCACTCCTGAATTTTCTACTTACTCCTCTTAAGTCTTTTGGACATGAGGGAAGCTTCTGGCAGAATCTCACTGAAGATAGCCCCTACTCTGATCCCTAAACCTTGCCACACAAAGACAAGGGAACTGTTCAATGACCTGCCAAATTTTATGAAAATAACCTTTAATATAAACAACAACTAAAGAATGTGAAGAAATCTGTTTCATTATTTCTAAAGATATTCCTGATGGTAGGGTCATCTCCTAATATCACAGAAAATGCAAATGTTGTTTAAGTATAATTAGAATAGCTTTGAATTTGTAGCTGTATCATTACATCAATAATTTTATTTATAAAGTAAATTATTTTCTAGACACACACACACACCACTCACACTTGGATGGAGTACAGAGGAGGAAGCAATGCCCCAGCAGCTGGTCAGGCATGCTTTCCATTGCTCAGCCTGCCACCATTGCTTTATCATCTACCTGTGACCTCTTCCTCTGCCTGCTAACATCTTCCTCAGATTTATTCTAGAATTCCTGACACCTTAATATCTGCCAGTGGCTGGCAGTGATAAAACTTTTCCAGAGGAAACTGCTTCTGCTTTTATTCAAACTTGTTTCATTTTGTCTCCAAAAGTCCAGGATGGGGAAGTCTTGGTGCTGAAGCACAGACAGATCATCCATGCCTAAAAAGGGAACTTTAAAAGCCAAATATTTTAAAGGATGTACCAAGATGAAAAGTTTTTTTTTAATGCCATTTCAAAATAGCAATTTCATGCTTTTGATAGGCTACTGACTGCCAAAAGATAAATAATCCTCCCCTTTCTAGCATTAATGTAGTGCCTGTTAGAGCTGGGGAAAAGACATTGAATTTGCCAAACAATATAACAGTAAAAAATAAATAGTAAAAAATACTCCTTTCCTGTGTGTGGATGAAGCTTTTGCCTTTGAGTTTTTTCATAGAATAAAAAGCTTAGTGGAAAGCACACTTTTCTGCCTCCAAAATCATTAGTGATGGGCTGATGATTCCAGCTCCAGTGCCTGCTCCCTTTCATTCTGTGTGAACAACAGCCCCTCCAAACAGGCTGCAAATAATAAATGCAACAGTAATATAAACAACAACAAATATATATATATATATATATATATATATATATATATATATCCAGAGACATTTCTCTTCAGCAGCAAGAGTCTTTCCCATTGAAATCCTTATTCATTTTATTTATAAAATGTTCATTTTTGCCACAGAAGTATTTCCACCTTTGTTTTGTAGATCAGAAAGATTCTGAGCTCTTCTGAAGGTATCCTCTAGCTGAAAAGAAATAAGAAACACAATCAGTACTCATTTTTGCATTATTTGTGCTTCTCTGTTAAAAAATCAACTCTTTAATTAAATCTTTGGGGGAGGGAAATGCTTACTACTTCAAGCAAGAATAAATATTCCTGGACAAAAGCCCTAAGAAAACCCCAAAAGATACACATATAGATTAGAGTACTTGAAATGTCCTTGTGCTGTGCATTAGAGAACTTTCAGGAAAAAAATGTCCTTGAAGGAATTTCCTCCTGCAGTATGGAATAATGTGATACAGATAAGGGAAAATAAAAACCAACTGCTAAACCTTAAAAAATAGAATGCAAACAATAGAAGACAAAGCAGAATACAAACAAGAAGTTGTGCAGGGTTGAAAGCAGAGGGTGGGATGACTGACAAGCAGTTGTGGTTTGCAGATGCTATTGCTACTGAGAACACAGAATTCCTCTTTGAGAGGAATAATCTCTAAGATTATCCTTAGCAGCTCATGACTTGTAAACCATACATTGGGGAATATATTGCTTTATTTTTTAGTGTGTGAAAAGTTCCTGGAGGCTGAGATGCACTGGCATGCATCTGCTGAGACTGAAAAGTCATCACTTTGGAATGTCATTTTTGGAGGTCATTAATTAATCACGTCAATAATTAAGAATATACTAGGATAGAATCAAAAGACTATGTCAACAAAAATTTCTCAATGTGCCTTCTAAAGGCTTTTGGTACAGGGGCCGTCACTTTGATCACACTTTTTAGTACTCAGAACTCAGAGAGAAATTCCATTCTATATCCTGTTGGTTTTATCGACTTCACTTTGAGTGGAGCGAGCTGAGCAGGTCCTCGTTTTTGATTGACTCACAGACCCTCTCCTGCTGCCCAGAGCAGGCACAGGGACCCGTGCCTGCAGCCTCCAGGGATGAGGATCCCCCGAGGTTTCAGCACCGGCTCATTTCCCACCAGAGGGCACTGCAGGCTGAGGCAACAGTCCCTAGGTGGGATTAAAGAAACCCGCACATAACAAGACAAGCAAAAAACAAAAATACTACACCACTACTAAAAAAAAAAAAAAAAAAAAAACCAACACAAACCAAACCCATGACCCCCCACCAAAAAAACCCAAACCAAACAAATGAACAAAAAAACCAACAAAACCCAAAAACCAAACCAACCAACCAACCAAAAAAAAAAAAAAAAAAAAAAACCAAACCTAAACAAAAAACCCAAATAACCCCTCCTAGAGAAACAAAGCCAAAACCGCAGCAGCACACACGGAGATAATCTCTGTCCAGACTGAAGATCAGGATTCCCAAGCCAGCCAAGAAAGGCAGTTGGTAAATAGCTCAGACATTTCCCAACATCAAAAACGCTTACCAGGGATTGCACTTATTTATTTATTTTTAAATGCATCAAATACAAGAGAGAAGAGCTGGAGGATTCAGCGTTTCAAAAACAGGATTCTGGTAATCTCACTTTGGTCTCAGCTGTTTGGGTCTGACTGAGGTCAATCTGATCACTTGTAGCTGCTTTGGGCTGGCTGACCAGAAATCCACTCTGAAGTTCCTGGTCCCAGTGAGGTAATTTGGCAAATCTGAGCAACACTGGAACAGCGTGGCAATATTAATAAAGGCAGCAAGAGCTAAATTGGTAAGGATCAAAAATCAAAACAGTCTCAATCAAACTTCAAAAGTTCTCCTGGGAGCTACTGAACTCTTCCAGGAGTACACAGAGGGGGAGAGCTGATACTTTCCTATAGCTCAGATCCTTGACTGAAGACTCCCACCAATCACTTAAATTTTACCATCTCTTATAAACATCACATTCAGAAGTTCATCTAAAATATCAGAAAAATGGAGGATCAAAAGAATGCATGGAATAAATGAAATATCAGTGTTTTCCTATATAAGGTGTGGGCTCAGGGAACATTAGCAGGCAGCAGCACTAAGACCAAACATCTCTGCTCCAGGCTTTCTTAGACTCTGTCTTAGACAGGGCAAGGGGGAATAGCTAGAAGTTGAAAGAGGGAAGGTTTAGATTAGGTAATAGGAAGAAATTCTTTCCTGTGAGGGTGGTGAGACACTGTGAGGTTGTGGAGAGAAGCTGTGAATGCCCCATCCTTGGAAGTGTTCAAGGCCAGGCTGGATGGAGCTCTGAGCAACCTGGTTTAGTGAAAGGTGTCCCTGTCCATGGCAGGGGAGTTGGAATGGTCCCTTCCAACCCAAAACATTCTATGATTTTATCAGTATTATCAACAATTTGGGGGTGTGTGTGTGCATATGCTGACAAACAATTAACCTCAGGGATTTCACATCCATTCCAGGGGAACCAAAGCAGTGAAACAACATGTCACCAAGCAATACTATATGCACTCTCCTGCAGCCTTACAGTTTTCTTGCAGACTTGTATTTTTCCTGCAATTCCCATTTTCTGACTTCAGGGAGTTGTTGATCTTGCATCTGGCTCTGGGATGGCAAATCATCCAAGTGGAACTGTACTGAAATCACATAAACCATCCTCTGGAAATGTGTGTGACTGTGTCTCCACTGAGCTGAGGCCACAGGGAGAGACAGATTAGATTCATTATAGAATCATTAATTAATTAGGTGGGTTTAAAGTCAGTTGAGTTTGCATTTTTCCCCTGGAATTGCCCTTTGTTGATATCTGCATATCCAAGAATAAGGGTGCTTGGATGAATGTTGTGAGTGATTGAGAGAGAATAACAGGATTAATGGTATATTTACCTCTCTCTAGCATTACCAGAAAAAGGACAAGGAAATAAATGTTCTGGTTCTCTATTGTCTTTTCCCTACAGCTATGTTTTCAAGCTGAATGTGTAAAACAAACTACTTATTTTGTCTTCATATTTGCATAGAGAATTTCCTCTCCAGAAGTGTTTTTCTTACAGTTGAGATGCAAAAAAAATATCCAGCCCTTTTGGGAGGACAAGAGTTACACTGCTGAAGGAAACTAAATGTGTTTGAAGAAACTTTTTAGGGGAGGGTGAGGACAAGAGGGAGGTATTTTTTTCCTAGGTGCTGGTCATAAAGGGTATCCAAACCTTGAGTATTTAGTGAAGGGTATCATCAAGGCAGGTGAAAGAAAAGGAAGTCTCTTGCAGAGAGCAGAAAGGTAAATTAAAGGAAGGCATCAAGGAGAAAATTGAGTGCTGTAGAGTCTTTGGAAATTGCTTATGCATAGCTCTATGTATGCATGTATTTTAACTTTCCTAATAACTTTCTTTGAGTTCCTAAGCACGTGAGCTGCAAACAGAGTTGGAGAAGCTACTAGAACTGCACTCTTAGACTTCTTTATTTTTTTTTCAGTTTGAAAAGTTTCATTATGGTCACGGAGATTTTTATAAAAATGCAACTTATCTCTATGACACAGTGATTATTCCTCATGAATAAAATAATGATTCTGGCTCTCCAGCTTTTTCAGAACAGTAGTCTTTAGAGGAACTAATAACTTCATACAGTAAATGCTTTTTTGTGTTCTCTTAAAAATTTAGAAACAAAAAAAACCCAAGACTTTACTACCTATTTTTAAGAAATCTCTCCTAACATTACCTTTGTATGTGTAGAGAACCAGAATTTATGTCTTAAAACATATAATGAACAAAGTGATTAAAACATGAAATAAAAAAGAAACCAAAATAAAATTAAACATGCACCTTACTTTATTAATATATATATTTTATTATAAAATATCCTGAATTTGAATTCACAAGTCAAAGCTAAGTACCTCTGAGTAAAGCTCTATCTTCTGTTTTAAGACTCAACAATAATGCCTCAGTAAAATGAAATCTCATTCCCTCTCAGAAGTATGGAAGACAGTTAAAATTAAGATTCAGAAGGCTTTAAGATTTAAGGAGTGATTTTACTTTGTATTGTCAGCCTAGGAAAAGGCAAAGAACAAAAAGATATCTTAGAACATTAAATCAGTGCTGCACTATTTGAATGCAATTAATAAAAAAAAATGTACAGGGTCATTCTCATCTGGTAATTATTAAATTCTCTCAAGCAGAGAATAGGAATGTTTACCTAGCATATATCTATAAATGTATGCATATATGATAATATTTTTTCTAATCAAATAAATTTCATATTATAAATGTGGGACTACAATATTCCTAAGCAATCACCAGCACAGAGATGAGTGATCTTGTCTTGCTTCCAAGCAGGCAGGTGATTTAAAAGGTGCAAAAAGGCACCACCCAGCTGAAGTCCTGAGAGTTCTGTAAGACAGTAGAAAATGGTAAATCTTTATGGTAACAGCAAGATTTCTGTCTGTGTCATGGAGCATTATTGATTGCTGTCCAGCACACAGCAAGACAAAACACTCACTAATAACTCACCAGGGCTGCTGCCCAATAAAGTCAATGCTGATTTCTGATAGCTCTGGGCTGAGTCCACCAAGCATTGGATTTCACAGCTCCTGCTTCTAAGAATCAGCCAAATTATCAGCTGGTGTAAATCAGCTTGACTTCACTGAAGTCAAGAAGCTGTGTTGATTTAAAAGGAGTCAGTGACATTTATGTTATGTCCTTCAAGGGGTCTTGTGGGGAATGACAGTCAGTAATAACTTTCAGGATGGCAGGAGACACGCCACAAATTGTTCTTTTTGACCAGTCATCATTAAAGGCATAAGCAAAATTACAACAAGCCTGCTCTCTGAACATCCCCCTCTTCAGCACAGTTGTCTTTCCTGCACTTCATAATGTCAGATTTTGGTGTTGCATCACTAGAGAAGCCAAGGAAGGGAAAGCAGGAACCTCTTCAACTCTGGAGCACTGCCTGGGGAACAAGGTCCCTTGGCTCCATTCACACTTTCTCTGGCAGCACATGCCAGCAAACCCACTGCTCCAGATTCTCCTTACCAGTATGCCAGATTTTCCCAGGGCAAATGAAGTTTATTTATCAGTTCTATGCACCTAGGAATTCGTGAGCAAACTGGACTCTTAGCTTTTTGAGAAGGTGTCTAATCCAAGTGCTTATTGAAGTCAAAACTATATCCATTCAAGCCAGATGACATAAAATGGTCTATCAAAACATTATCTCCAAACTTCCATGCTAGTTTCACCTATAACTAATTGGCACATTAAATTACCAGTCTTCCAAAAAAACAAATATAATTTCTGCACTCAGCTTCTTGTACAGTGGAAAATAAAATTTTGCAGCCCATACAAAGCAGCAAGTCATACCATTATGTTCCAGATCAAGAGTCTTTTCTAAAAGCATATGTCTGAATATTAAAAAAAAAAAAAAAAAAAAGTGTAAAACATGAAATAATAAAAAAGCAATATTTGTTTTATTCTAGTTAGTAACTCTGGCCACTGTTTTCCATGTACTGTTTTCATCAGTCCATCCCCCATTATTCATATATTTCCATGACCTTAATAGACCAGCTATAGTTGCAAATATTAGTAAGATTATTTGCTTTGTCTTTCCTGAACTAATATTTGTGAGCTGAGTCTTTCTAGGAAACTTATAGTCCCTGCATTCTTTAATTAAGCAGTTGGATGGATAATTTTGCAAGACTTTTGAACAGTCTTTAAGTTTTTCTAGTAAAGATGTTCATGTATCATGTTTAAGTCACCTGAAATCATTTCAGACCATGCTATTTGCTCTTCAGGAAATATCATTTGGACTTACAGAAACACTTTCTCATTGATCCCCTTTTCATTCAAATATGAAAAGGACACAGAAATAAAGTTAAAAATAATTTGTTTAATTGTGCTTCTATCAGGAATATCAGTATGTAGGACAAGGCTTTTGCCATTCTGCATGGAGCTATTATTTAAAGATAAAAGTTATTTTAAATAATCTAAAAGTAGTGCCAGAGAGGAAAGATAGGCCAAGACAGAATATTAATTTTACACTCCTGGCTTTTATTGTCAACTGGACATGCTTTGCTATCACTTCTTTACCTCACCAATTACCTGCCTTTATTGAATCTCATTTTTATCTTGTTCTAAGTAGGAGGGAATGGAAATAGTCCTCATTTCCTTTTCTATCCCTTGTCCTCAGCACATGGATCATCCTAAATTCAGATGAGCATAAGAAATCCCTGTATTAGTTACATGACTTGGGCTGTTCCATACTTTTCAATCAATATGAAAATGAAAAAAACCCATAAGGATCAACTCATTAAAAAAAAAAAAAAATTACGTTTTGTGGCGATATTTGTGAGCAATATTTGCTAGAACTGTTTAGTTGATGTTGTATATTTTTTACTAAATCTATTTGCATATGCTTATTGGTATCTACTTTACCCTTCTTTTGCTTTCTTTTTTGGTATTTCTTCATTTGTCCTCAGTCTAAAGAGATCAGCTATTGATTTAATAATTTACCTACCATAAGTTAAACAAGCAATAGTACAAACAGTATGCTAAATAGTATACTAAATAGTATGCTAATAACTAGGTAATTTCTCATTTTCTTTTTTTTTTTTTTAATCTTTTTTCCTTTTTTTTTTTCCTTTTGTTTTTAATCTCAGAATTCGTAGGGTATTTTTCACTGTCATGCAATTGTTTAAAACCTAGTCTGGGTAGAAAAATGTTCTAGTCTGAGGCCTGCTTGATTTCTCTCACAGTGAGTAACTGAGTTTGAGATCTCAATCCAAAAGCACAGCTCAGACTGAGAGGTGTCTGCACCACAGCTGAAGTTTTCCTGATGGCTTCATTGAACACTCAAAATAAAATAAATTCCCTTCCTATCCCAGCAGCAGCTCTCCAGATGGCTGTTAAGAAATGATTTTCCAACAGGGAGTAAATAAATACAGAATAGATTTCTGAGAAGCGATAATAAATAATTCTGCCTGGTCCTTGCTCTATACCTATTTTGAAGATAAATAAAGGTCTCTGGTGTCAGGAGCTGTCAATCCATCTTTTGTGATGTTATGAGTGCAATCTCAGAGCCACACTGTGCTTGAAAAGCAGACTTCACAGAATACATGTCTATGCCTAAGACACATCTGTATTCACCTAACTTAGAGAACATATCTCACCACACTTCCAAAAAATTTAGAGGGACAGAAAACCAGTGCAAAGGAGCAGGTTTGAGTGCAAATATTACATTCTGAAATCCCCTTTTGATTTTTAATTCCCCAAATCACATGTGCCACCACACACAGACATTCTATTTTGCATTTTGCAGAAATAGCCAGTGAATCAGCTGAGTAACAGAAGCCCCAGTGAGAAAGTTTTTGAATAAGCTGAGTAATAGAAGCCCCAGTGAGAAAGTTTTTGAATAAGCTGAGCAATTGAAGCCCCAGTAAGAAAGTTTTATTTATTAAGCCACTGAGTTTTACATCTGTCCGTTCCTGTGTTTCAAAGTGCTCAGCCACGTGTCTGCTTTAGAAAGAATGTAGAGAGAAATGTCAAAATTCATAATGTAAAATTAGCAGCTTTCTACCATTCACAGCTGGATAACAAAGATAAAGTGAAACAAATTAATCTCAAATTATACTTTTTTTGCTTACCTCTCTATCGCTACCTTTCATCTGTATCAAATCAGGCCTCCACTGACACAAAGTTGTCTCTGTGACTGAAAAATTCACAGCTAAAGCACAGGTGAGATCTAGACAAGTAAAATTATACACAGGCATTTTTTTCTTTATTTTTCTACATAACTACTTCTCAAAACTTTATATCTAATAATGAAAGGAATCGTGTTTTCTCAACCTGTTATATCTCTTCTTATTTGCTGCCACTAAAGTAATCACAAACCCACACATCATTTTACACTGAGAGACACTCCTGAAAAAGGCAAACTGTTCTGTTCTCATGATGGTCAGAGCAGACAGTCTGTGCTGCTGTAGATAGCATTAAATATAAAAATAGTAGCACCACCTATTGGCAACATCCATAAACTGAGCCATCAAATTTCATGCTAGCATTCATCCTGCTACTGGATGCTAAAAATGAAAACTATTATTTTCAGTTTGTTCTAATTATTCAGAATGAACATGGTTGTTAATATGGCTTTTTTTTTTTATTTCTTGTACAATACATCTGACATAGAATGCAATAGGACCTAGTTTTAGACAGGGGAAAAAACAAAATTGTGAGTCATAAATCCATAATGTTGAGGTCAAATTTGTTTGGAATGTATCTAAAAGGTCTGAAAACTTCTTATGTTGTGGATTTTGCATATTGACTAATGCAGTGATCCAGAATTCCAGGTCTCAAATTTTTGACAAGTCCCTTTTATTTAAGTGGACTGTAAATGGAGACAAAATTAGTGTGGAGAGAAAGTATTCTAGCATTGGGGTGAAAATACAAGATTTTTAACTATTTCTGCATATCAACATCTCTGTATAAAATGTGACCTATGAACTGCCCTTGGCTAGCAGTTACCATGATTCTGCCTAATATAAATAAAAACAAATGGCTTGGGGCAAGAGATGGAATGTGAAATAATAACTTTTTTAAAAAAATAATATAAATGAACATGGGAGATTAATACTTGGGTGGGCAACTTCAATTATCTAGATGGCATTTCTTCCATAAATTCTTTCACCATGCTTCTGTATAATTTTGGTTACTTGTGTTGAGTTGCTCAGAACAACCTCAGCTTAATTTTAACTTTATCAGACAACTAATTTCTGATGATTTCATTTTCATTATTTCTCCAGGACTGATACTTCTAGAATCTTTGTTATATTTATATTTTAAAAGTGATATTGTTCTGCTTTTTAAACATCCTTAGACATTATTTAAAAAAATGTGTTTCATCTGTGCATTACCACTGACACTGGTATTTTTTTTAAGTCTTCTCCTTCCCTGCTCCTCCTGTTCATTGCTCCATTATTTCTTCTGAGAAAGAAAATGTTGCTGATCATGGTAGGTCAGTTCCCATAGCAAGAAACCTTCTCTGCATGCTAAGACTGATTCTGACCTTTCATTCTGCTATCCTGGGCAATTCACTCTTTTCTCCTACAGTGCCTAATTCTTAATTTTTTATTTTAATGCTGGGTTTTCCTTAAGAGCAAAGCTCCCCTGTGCTGAGGAGTGTATTCATATTCCTTTTATTCTGGTGCTTTTGAAGAGTGCTAACAGTCCTTGTATCTGCAAAGCATCATGAGCAGGATGTGTTTCTTGCAGAATATCATGCCAAACCCTGTAATGATTCATCAGAGCTCTGGGGTGAAGACCTCTGCTGGAGAGGGGATATTTTCTGTGTTTGTAGTCTCCTGAATCTCAGGATTCATGATTTCATGGCCTCCTTTTAGAATCATGAGATCATTATCAATGTTGGAAAAGAACACCAAGCCCAGCCCTGAACCATGCCCACTAAAGCACCTCACAAAGTGCCAACTCTTCTCATTTTTTTGAGCACTTCCAGGGATGCTGACTCTGCCACTCCATTTAGAAGCCAAGTGGTTGCATCTGCCATCAACACTCAGACTTTGCCTGTGGTGAGTCCTTCCAGCTAACAAATAGGACAAGACAAAATTACATCCAGTTATACCAGGGGAAGTTCAGATTAGACATTAGGATTATTATTTTTCCCCACAGAAAGGGTTTTAAAATATGGGAAAAGGCTGCCTAGGGATGTCTAGAGTCACCATCCCTGGAAGTGTTCAAAAAGCTCACAGCACTTAAGGACACAGTTTAATGGTGAATATAATAGCAGTTCAAGTTGATAGTTGGACTTAAGGATCTTAAAGGTCTTTTCCAACCTTGTCAATTCAACATTTCAAAGACTTTACAAGCAACAAAGCCAGCAAGAGCAGTATCTCTCTTGGTCTCCTCTGCAAAGTCTCTTTTCTAATCTGAACTGCAATAAGCAGAGTGAATAAGATTGCATTTACCTCCTTCTTATGGCTAAGTTTTATGTTTTCTTGGCAGCAGGCATTTCTTCATAGCTTTCTCCGTATGAAAGATTTTTTAATTCAGTGGAAGGAACAATTCAATTTATTTTTTATCTACAAGAATGCATTAGCCTAATAATTTACGTAGTCTTCCTTGGCTTCATGACACTGTTTTCAACAATGCAAAAAGAGCCAGCCACACTGCAGCTGCAGGCTTGTAAATACTTGCCTAACAAAGCAGTTCTACTCCAGCTAATGAATCTTGGGCAAGCAGACACTGTAGCCCGAGATACAAATGGAATTCATTATATAAAATGAAAACTAGCCAAACAGGCTGCACCACTTCCTTGGGCCCTCTGAAGACATGTCATATGCTATCCATCACCCTGGGCTGAGTCAGTGTGCTGTTCTGGGGTGTTATATATGTGTTTGGTAGTATTTCTGCACATATATCCCCATGGAACATGAGAACAGTGTGTTGGAAATCTGTTAAGGATTTAGGAGCTCCTGTCTGAGGGACAGGCATACCCCCAACATCTTGGGGAAGAGGGCTGTGGTTATGTGCCTGCCCTCATGTCATGGGACATGTCACCTGTCAGACCCCTCTCAACATTACATCCAAACTTCCCAGAAGCTCCCCTACAGTGGGTGGAAGATATTCCACCTGCCCAAGCAGAAAGAGACAAACACCTTGCCCAAGTTCGCAGAAATGGCTTGGTACAAGAGCCAAGCACAGAGTCAAGCAGTTTTGACTCCTCCTAGTTTGTTCTAATCAATAATCACCATGTGTCATGAATGTGTGATTATTACCCCTGCATCCACAGCTTGCCACAGCTTGCCATCTCAGAAATGCATTGCAGGTTTAATTCCTCTCACAATTATGTCACTTTTAAATGTGTCACAACTGTCGTCACTGGAATTACTCTCCACTTGCCCCTTTGTAACTAAGAAGAAAAACCAAGATTTATATGCCATCTGGGGAGATATACATTTTGGTACTACAAGTTTATTTAACTTCTGACTAATAAACAAAAGCAGAAAGTGGATTGAAATGAATTATAGCAGGGGACAAATGATTTATCGGCAGAGAGAAAATTTATCATGACAAGAAGTCATGTAGATTATTCTTGTGGGTTTCAGGTAGCTGTTTGTTTTTTAAATCACTACTAAGGCATTCCAAATTAGCAAGCCTAACATAAAAAACCATCACATTGCACTTCTAGGGGCTCATATTTGTAGGGTTCACCCTTCACATGCACTTCAAATTGATGTAGTGCATTATGTACATTTCTTGAACTCAAGTAGTTTATGGCTTGTTAGACTAAGGCTGCAGTGTATCCAATACTGAAACGTGAGAGAGTATCTGGCTACCAATAAATTGCATCCTCTACATTCACGTTATTGAGGGATTACTGATTACTGAAATAAATGGCAATCTTTCACCAAAAAATTGGAGGCAGCCCTTCCTGAAATATGCAGGAGGGAACCCTTGACCTGTAAATCTTGGGAGTTATACTAGTTTCATATTGAAATGATAGCTAAAGTGATAAATTGCCATAATCACCTTACCTTCATAATTTCATTTTTTACTTGGTAGCTCATAGAGCAGGCTGGATAACTTTTCCTAATAATGTTTGCAGTGAGTTTAACTCACATTTTTCATTAATTTATGGGCTTCAAGTCTATGTAAGTCCCTTCATGCTGCATACATATTATTCACATACCTGTTTTTCCATTGAAGAGTGGCAGCACCTACTTCCTTAAGAGTTTCCTAGTAAACTCAAAGTACCCTTAACAAAGTATTTACTGTGCACACAGATAACAAAAGGATGATTTTAAATAAACAGATAAATAGACATGGTTTGTTTACATGTGACAACCATCACTATGACTGAGAGAAATAAAACAAGATAACTGTAACAGATAAGTCTAGCACATCTTTCCTTGGGACAAATAACTTTTGGGAGCAAAGAAAGCATTTTAAACCACCAAGATCTTGCTTTGCCTGAGGAATATGCTGATAACCTTGACAGCCACTCTTTGCTCATTTACATTCTTCAAGCCAAGCAGGGCAAAAACCAAAACACAGAAATGGGTAAAATCTGTAATTTAAGCAAGTATGTAAGAATGTTTTAAACTATGTTACACTAAAGAATTTAAAAATCCACTTTCCATGCAGCAATGTACAGGATCAACAGGGAGACAGAAAGAAACAAGGAACTCATTTCCACTTTCTGAGCAGATCCTCCTGGCCAGAAGCCTTCCTGTAGGAAGGGAGACCTGGCTCCAGCACCAACACTGGCCAGTGCTGACACAGGTGACACATTTAAAATTGACATAATTGTGAGAGGAATTAAACCTGTAAAGAATTTCTGAGATGGCAAGCTGTGGATGCAGGCATAATAATCACACATTCATGACATACAGTGATTATTGATTAAAACAAAATATGAGGAGTCCAAACTGCTTGACTCTGTGCTTGGCTCTTGTACCAAGCCATTTCTGTGAACTTGGGCAAGATGTTTGTCTCTTTCTATTTAGGCAGGTGGAGTATCTTCCACCCACTGCAGGGGAGCTTCTGGGAGGTTTGGATGATATGTTGAGAGGGATCTGAGAGGTGAGGCCATCATCCTCTGTCCTGTGACATGAGGGCAGGCACACAACCACAGCCCTCTGCCCCAAGATGATGGGGGTATGCCGGTGACCCAGACAGATTTCCAACTCACTGTTCTCGTGTTCCATGGGGATAGCTGTGCAGAAATACTACCAAACACATGCATAGCATCACAGAGCACAGGTGGGCCATGCCCTGTGTGTCACATGGACACAGCACACTGCTGCTCCTTCCTCAGCTTCTAGTCCAAGGCACCATTGGTTCATGCCAATTTTTCACTTCTGTGTCCCTCTCTAGGAGTTCCTAAGAGGAGGATTTTTTTCCAAGCAACTGTTTCAAACAGCAATTTGTGGGCTTTTCCTCCATGGAGCTTCTCTGCCTTCCTGGCCTCCATGGCACCTAGCAGTGTGGGATTCCCCATTTTAGTCCCGTGTTCTCCTCTCATTCCCCAGACAACACCAACAGCCGAGTCTGAGACAGGCTGCCAGCTGTGTTCTGCCATCATGCTCACCCTGAGGGTGCCACAAACAGCCAACAATCTTCTCAGAATTTCAGGGACCTGGCTGAATTGTAGAATGAGACAGCCAGAGAGAGATCCAGACCTCCTACGGAGATGAATATGCCGCCCGATGTGTCACGGATGCTTTGGAAACTGCTTATGGATTGCAGGCACTTGCTGATTATAAATGTTGTGCCACTTTTCTCTGCATCTTATTGATGGGGGTGATGAAGAAAATGAATATCATCTCAACATTTTAAGAGGAGGCTGCTAAATTGCCTCTGATCAGATGTAGTGATTCTGCTTACTAGGCCAGGGGATATAAAGTTAATTTTTTCTTCATTTCATAATAATTAAACATAAAAATAAAGGTTTTAAAAATAAATTTCTCTCAGGAAATATACTGGATGGCTAAGAGATCTGTATGCAGAGATGATTTAAAATAGAATTCATAATAGTTCTTTTTCTTCCTTGGGGCAAATTAAAATAATCAAAGCCGTGGATCAGGATAACTTGATTTTTAGTTAAAGGAAGATTTTAGGAATGCCCTTGTCTCTAATACAATTCTGTCCCAGTGCCTGTGCTCTCTTCTCAGAGCAGTTTGGGTTTCTGAGCTCTGTTCTTTTGTGGTCAGGGTGATGCTTTAAGTGTTTTCCGGACATTCTCTGTCCCTTCATTTTCATCTCCCATTCTGTCTCTTCCATTTCATTGTAGGGGATGCCCTGTGTTCCACTGCCATTTCTCAGGAACCCTGCACAAATTGATACAATTGGCAGCCATTACCTATATATTCCCCTTAATTGAAAACCATATGGAGCTCACAGGAAAGTGGTAATACCCAGTTTTCTCTTGTCTAGTTAAGGCCTTTGCTTCCAAACTTAAAAAGCAGCTCCACAAGGCAGGCAAGGTCAAGAAGAAAACTGATCTAATTATCCCATAAATCTTCAAATAACAAGAACTATCAGGCTCTGTATATATAACACAGAACTGACCAAAAGACTTTAACAGTATGGGATCTTTCTTGGTAAAGGATTTCAAGAGACTGTGGTTGGAATTAATTTATTTAGGGCAAGGAAATGAATCACAAAATGCAGCCAATGCTACCATACTGTGAAAATCCAGCACATAGGCACTGCTTCTCCTGGCTGCCTTTTAGCTCCCCTTGCATTTATTTTAACTAGTTGGACAAACCTTCAGACTGAAACTTTCTAGCAATTGAGGGTTTTTCAAGGTGAGAGGTGAGGAGAGGCAGGTGAAATTAAAGCAATCCGGGCAGCTCATTCTGAGCGTGAGACTGAAATCAGCACACCACAGATAGTAACAAGCAGGTTAATTTCAATTAGGTGTGTCACAGATTTCAGGTTGCAAAGGCAATTGGTTTTCAGAGTGAGGAATGCCTTCTGCTGCTTCAAATGAGGGCAAATCATAAAACTTCTGTTTTAAAATCTGTTCAGCTATAACATACAACAGCTAAATTATATTAAATATCCATCTATGGTGAGCACACAAAAAGGCCTCCAGGAACAAAGGACTATGGACAAATTATGGGAAGAGACACAGGATGGTGGATTAGGGCAGAGGGAAGAAAGAAAACACATTGAAGATGGTGGTGAAGGGCAGGAGGTGTACATCCTTTGCAGACCTCAAGGACCAAGCAAGCCTCAGAAATGTCAGGAATGCTCATGGTAGCCCCAAACTCTCCAAGCAAAGAGTTACTAACCCAAAACACCCTTCTTAGTTAAAATTCAACAAAGGCACATACCTTCAGAAGAGCAATCAGGGAAGAATTTGAATAGCACAATCTTTTCTCAAGAGTCTTTTATTGGCCCAGCTGCAAGGTTTGCAGTGATCAGAGTAAACAATCACTGTTTTGGGGGAAAAAAAAAATTAAAAAAAAAGCATATCCTTCCTTGAAAACTAGGTTTCCTTTAAAAAGCTGGTTTACATACTTCAGCTGAAATGCATATCTATTGAGTTTTTTTTTTCCTAGCTGTGTTTCAGAACACAAGAAACTTCACATCAATGAACCTAATAATAAAAAAGAAGTAGCCCACAGGAGGATGTCTTAAAATTTATGTCTCTTCAATACTTTAGCTTGCATTCTCAAACATATTTTTCAGTAAGTATCAAGTCCTTTTCACTAAACAGAATACAACAAAATATATCACAATCTCTTTTAAAGGCAATACTTAAATTTGAGATGAGGATAGAGAAGAAGCGACCTGAAACAAAACAGGATTCACCAGGCAGCGAGGAGTTCACAATTTGTTCACAGCCATAGCTTCAATCTGCCACTTCATGTATCACAACTCCCACCACACTCTATTTTCAGAGCTGAGGTGGGATTAAATGCACACACAGATCATGAATCAGGGGTTTTTTAGCATATGGGTGGATTTCACCTGCAGTGCTTCATATTTTGTATATTTTCAACACAAAGGGAGGGTGACCATGCTTCTTCATTCTGTTGCCTCCTTTACGTAATTCTTTACGTAAATGTCAGCACGTAGGAAATACCAATAATGCAGTTACTTTAGAGAAAATGAATAGCAACTAGAAATAAAATCTGCTGCCTGTATCGGAAGAGAGCAAGAATGCATCAGAATTAAGTTTGCCTGTAAATTTTAAATTATATTCTCTACTTTATGCGGCTTGGACAATAGTAATTACAGCAATTTTTGTGGACACTATTTGTTGAGCTACGTAGAAGGAAACTGCACTAATGAGATGCATTTGAAATCAGCAGGAGAGCTGAGGGACAATATCCATTGTGCTGCCTTGTTTCAGCTGCATGTGAAACCGGTTCGGAGGCTCAAATTGCACGAGGGAAAAAAGAAGCAGCAAACCCTTGCCGTGTGCTACTTAGCACACACTGTGACAGTGATAAATTCCCTCAGTGATTCTCAGGTGCCCTGTTATTATCTTTAACTGCCTTCTAGCCTGTCAATCTTCTGCTTCCAGATGGTATCGGTCATTCACACAGGCAAAACCTTGCTTAGAGGGACTTACACTTTGTGCTGGTAATAGGTGCTTTATCTTCCAGTGGGTTATTTGCCCACTATTCTTGTGGAATCCCACCAAAAGAAGCATCTCTGATTATCTGACAATTTATCTTTTGTACGGATCTTGTTGGAAATTGAGTTACTAGAAGGAGTTGGTTCTTTCAAAATGGAATCTCTCCCTGAAGGCTTCGAGCACAGGGTAATAAGATTTCATCTTCTGCATCTCAGAAAGCAGGGGACAGGAAAATACCTCCACTTCCAGAGTGCTTGTTAGGGAACACCAGAAATTCTGTACACAGCACATCCTTCTGAGGTGTCTAATACTGCAGCTGGCCCAGACAAAAAAGTTATATCCCCATAATCTCCACGGGAGCTCAGCCCTGCTGTGTGTCTCCACAGTTGCCATTTATTTTGCAGAACATGTGAGGCAGGATTTTTTTTTTTTTCCTCATTTACTCAAATAAAGCCATGCTAATTTCTCCTTGGCTAGGTGCTGCACCATGCACTCACTTGTGAGAACCCCTTCTCGTGGTTCAGGGCAGCACCAATGCCTCTTTGTGCTGGTGACATGTCCCTGTCCCACTGTCCTGAAGCTGTACCTGAGTTGTGTACAGGTAAGAGCCCATTAACTCATAAAAATGGTAAACTTTCCATCAACTTCATGTTCACAAAAACTTTTGAAAACAATACAATAGAAAGGAAATTGACTTTTTTTTTTTCTTTTTTTTTTTCTTTTTTTTTTTTTTTTTGTCTAGAATATCAGATACCAGGTAAATTTTGCATAAATCCTGTGCTGCATGGTGATGTAATGGACAGTCTTCCTTAATAAAATTCACTTTTGTGTAAAGAGGTTAAAGTACTTAATCAGCAGGAGAACTGACAGCTGACATTGAAAAGAACACTCTATATTGAAGAGACATTCTTCTTCTATTCAATAGTTAAATAAAATAATTGCCAGAATTCCTAGAAAAAAGTAAGAAAAGATAAAATATTTTCCTTGGTAAGGTTAGAACTATGGAATTCTCTAATTCCTACAGTCCATGCCATGACTATTGTTTCTTTGAATTGAGTTTTTAATTTTTAAAAAATATTTTAAACATCTAAAGCATGAACAAATACCTCAATGGCATAAAAATGGAGCAGGTGCTGCCCACCTGAAGCCAAAGGGAGAAGATGAGAAAGCTCTGTTTTAAGAAAGAAACCCAAAAAACAACAAAAATGGACAAAGACATCGATGCTACTGAGGTAGTGCAAAAATATCTGAAATCCAGGTGACCTTTTTAAACTCAACACATATAAAAGTCCTCTTAATGAGACACATTTTATTGACTTTATTTTATTTTATTTTGGTTTTTTCAATTTTTATTTTATTTTACTTTTAATGTGATTCCCAAGGCCTTAATAAGATACTTTTTAATAAAGGTATCTGAACAACTCTTCTGGGAAAATACGTAGGTGTTTTATGATTGGACTTGATGATTTTAGAGGGTTTTTTCCAACCTTAATGATTCTGTGATTTCAGGGCTTGAGAAAGTCAAAGAAAAGCATTTCTGGGGGGAAAAAAGCCAAACAAATTTCTTGTGGGTTTTATTTTCCTGCTGGCCAGAATCCATTTTTTTACTAAAATTAAATGAATTGAAGGACTGTGACAGCTCTCTCTAAACCCAGTACAATATTGCATGTATCCTCTACTCAGCACTTTGCTGTTCAGGGTTAAAAGAGAAAACAATAAAGAACGGGAATAAAACAAAATCTACTAATTACAATAAGGTCTTCAGAAGTCAGATCAAGTTGTCTAACACAAATTTGATTTAGGATTTTGTTTTTTTCAGGTCATATCAGTAAAAAAGTCACAGCTTCTCTCAACCTCTGTCAACCCAAGAGTGCTGACTGAGGGATACAGGTATAGGCTCACCTCAATGTCTTTGAAACATACCAGTTTTAGGTTTCATATATACAAGAAAATTTGTTTTCATGTTTTCTCCCTTATCTGAAGTACGCCTAGCCCTTCACATGAATTTGTTCTCAGTAATAAGGTCCTGTTACCTCAAACCCCATTTTTCCCTTCCTGCAAGGGGAAAATACTTTTTACACTATTTTCATAAGGGAAAATAAAAAAACCCACTTACAAAAGCCAGACAAAAGCAAAATTGGTAAATATAATTAGCAACACTGATAGGAATATTGGAAATTAATAGTAGAAGGTTACCTTCATTTCCCATCTTTCTTTTTTTTTTTCCACTTCAGTAAAACAGACAGCTTAGAGCTAACTTATCTGTGAGGTTTTTTCTTTGCTTTTTTGCCTCTTCTTAGTAAAACCATGAGTGTATATTTTTACATTGTAGGTTGTTTAATTAAATTTTATTTTTATTTTAATTTTAAGCCTCATCTCTTACTTGACTGCAAAAAAAAACAAAAAGACCCTGGTGATCCAGTTTCCTGGCTCCTCTTTGTTGGCAAGGACTTCATTATGCATATTGCACCCAGCAGCTTGACCTTTGGAGATGTAAATCTTTGTACCTAGACAGAGTTATTACTAAGTTGATTAAAACACTGCCAAGTGTAGAATGCAACCTTTTTTCTTGGCTGAGGGTCTGGTCACAGAAGGTTTTTATTGCACAACCCTCCCACAGTTCATCACATAGAGGTATTTTGAACTAGCTGACACCATCAAATCTACAGGAGAGACAAAAACAAATACCAAAAAACAAAAATAGCATTTTTTATGCAAAAAAACCCAAAACAGCTTCTCTTCCATTAGCAACATTTCAACCAGAATGAGATCAAAATCAGATCATAAATATTCATAACTTTAAGCACGACTACTACAAAATCTTTAACAAACTTTTATTTGATATACACTTTTTAAATCCTCAAACTGTTCAATATACGATGCTTTCCTTTTTTTTTCAGAATGTGAATAAAACTGAAGTGTAAACAAACTAGAATCAAGGCCAGCTTTCCTGAATCCTAGAGTTCCTCTACCTGCCAGAGGTAATTAAATTTGGCTACACATTGATGCCAGACTTTCTTACAAGTAGCAAACGGAAAATCAGAATGAGAATGAGTGATTCTCATACCCATTCTCAATACCCATCAGTGTTCCAGAGGCAAAAAGAGAAAATTTAAAAAAAATATATCTCTATGAAAATATTTGCACCCTGGGTACGAAATTTGCATGATTTGGTTTCATTACAGATTTTTGGAGCCAAGCAGAAAATAAATATTGAAGGTTTTGGGTGACAGCAAACAATGTGTAAATGTGTGAGCATTTATGCTCATATTATGTTTTGTAAAAATACCTTTTCTTTAGCAAGAAATACTCAGGAATCTTAAAAGATATTAATTTTCACTCACTGTCATAATTTTAAAGGTTTGTGTTGCTGGGTGTTCTTTTCTCCCCTGCTCTTTACCATTCTATTTATTTCACTAAAACTCTTAGGAGGGGTTCCAGAAGTAATTTGTAGCTGCACAACAGCTGGTTTAGATTTTGTCAGGATTTCTGTTACATTTCAGTGTGCTTTCAGATTATGTTGTCTTGTGCTTAATGTGTGTAATCCATGTCTGTATTAAGAGGATACTTGACTGCATTTAGTGTAAGTAGCAGTGCTATCCAGTTGCCCAAAAACAACCAGCAAATCAGCTTACAATTAGTGTGCTTCCCTTTATCCCAGGGGCAGGACTAATTCACAGTGCTGAGGATCACAGCAGCAATGCTTTTAATTAAATAGAACGTCCTGCTTGCACCAAATGTGGGCCTTGCATTCTGACACAGTTCAATTGAAAGATGGATAATCCCAGCAGCCTTTCCATTGGTAATGCTGGAACCAGGAATAGATTAGAAAAGCTTTTTTAAATTTTTTTAATTTTTATTTTAGAAATAATAATAATAATAATAATAATAATAATAATAATAATAATAATAATAATAATAATAAATGCTGAACTGGTGTATTTTAGGGGGTGGTACCTACAATGCAGCTCCCTTAATCCTTTTCCTGATGGTTAATCCTGATGGCTACCAATACATTAACAGCCGCTCTTAGAAAGAAAAAATTCCTATGGCTTTTTGTCACTTGCAGGGGCTTTTGTCAGAAACACAGCTCTGAATCCATGTGCACTAAATATTCCTGGTTCTAAGTGCCTCGTGCCTCTCCCCAGCACAAAGAATAGGAAGGAGGGGGCAGACCAAAGTGACGTTAGTTACCTTGGCATCTCCAGTACTCCCAAGAAAATTAGTCACCCACAGATTGGCCTCAATTCTATTCTGAGCACTAAAGGCACAAGGTGCATGGCTGCTGAGATGAAATTCATTCAGCCAAACCACCTCCCTCCCTCCCTCCATGACCTGCTCTCTCCTCAGCTGGGATGTGACTGAACGTGGGCAGATGCAAAAAGGCCAGTGCTCTGTGGTCCTTTATCTCCTGCAGGCATAGATTTGGAGTATAAGATAGAGCTGTGTATAAATGCTCCTCCCTTGTCTTCCCTCTTTTTTGGCTCATTGTTTATGGACCATAGCCATCCAAAGGCAATGCAAACAAAAGAGTTGCTTTTCTGTCTCACAGATGATTAATTTTTTCAGTTTTCTGCAGAAACCTTCTGTAAGATGCTGGCACAGAAGCACCCAGAATATTCCTTCAGAAGCTCCAGGAAAGCTCCCCAGGAATGGTGCTGTGGATGAAGGAAAGTACATAGAGCTGTTTTGAATGAAACAAATCAGGCTCAGTGATGAGGTAACTTCTCACTAAACATGTTAGTGATTGCTTATAACCCCCTCTGCTCTGGAAAGCTGCCTTGCACCATCATTTCAAATTATTATGACTATTTCTTCAAATTATTATCAAGTGAGGTGCTGGGAAGGACCTGCACAGGCGTTGCTGCAAGCAGCATTACACAGAAGGCACAAGCTACTGCCAGTGAGAAACCAAGGGCTTTGCAAATGCAGTCAAGTTCTGAATTTCTGTATTTTCTACCACACAGGAGAGAGTGCCCAGTTTTCTAAGATTCCTGTGTGAAAACATTGCCTGGAGAGGGTGGAGGATTCCCACTGCCTGGCCCTGGGGGTTCAGGGGGAGCTCTGTGCTTACTGACCCCATTGCCTGAGGGGCACACATTGGCACATGCTGCCTGCAGCTTCCCTGCTCTGTGCCTCAGCCATACCTACCCCAGCCACCCACTGGGGTGACCTGCCAGCAGCACACACCTGCTGATGTCACCTGTCACCACGGCATGCCCGCTGACATCACTCAGCTGCATGGCAGAGCTGAGAAAGCCAGGTGAGCAGTCATGGAGCATCCCGAGACAAAGGATGCCCACCCATCGGATTTCTGCCTGGCACCAGAAGACCCAAACTACCCCTAGGCTTTGTCCTGCCAAGTTTTAAAATCTAGAATAGTCACATTGCAAACCTGGAAAATTCGTTTAGCAAGAAAAGCTGATTATCACTGGTTTTATTGTTCTCTTCCAGTCCATAATACAAAATTATTTTCTTCTCGGCTTCTTTCCTAGATAGGACTCATTGTATTTAAATGACTACCCTGTGACTAGCCAAACTGCAATGATTGTAAAGATGAACAGTACACTTTAGATTGTGACAAATGAGCTCCTTGTGGCAGTTACAAGCAGTTATTAAAAAGTTTAGCTTCCTTACAAAAGTTTATTGTGATGCTCATGAAACTGATTTTTTTACCCAATGGCAAAAATTCACAAAGTAGTAAACACCACCTGACTGTAAGTTTGCATAATGTCTAAAAAGCAACCATTAGGTGCCATCTATTATTGTATTATTTGTGCTTTGTTTCAGATGCTTGTGTTTGTAAATGTGTTATTTACTACTTTTAATATGAATGCCTGGCATTTCCATGGAACGTGCTGACAGACTGCTCATGTCTCTGGAAAGTTAACATTACACAAATCAAGTAAGCTTTACAGGAACTTCATTTTATAAGTGTAAGCAATTTCTTTAAATGTCAAAATATCTCATTTCATCATTCTGGGAACCAAATGCTTTCCATTTTAATTTTCTTTTAAAATTTATATTTTCAAGTTTTTAAGCATTAGGTAAGTTTTCCAGTAAAAGATGTTAAACTTAAAGAAATAAGATGTTTCAGTCAATAGTTATCTTTTTTTTTTGGCTTATGCAGACTATATATTGTTAATTTTTTTTTCTTCCTGTTTGAAAGAAACTGAACTCCAAGACCCTGCCAGACCTCCACATCCATGATTATTTTATTTGCTTTAAAATTTGCCCCTGCAATATGGGAATGGATCTAAGGGCAAAAAGGCTAGGAAGGAGTGGTTGAATGCTACAGCCAGATAGACTTTACCACATGGCAGATTCTCATGCTGGCTTTACACCTAATACTCCTGAGCATCTTAAAGCTAAAATACAAAGTAGTCTGTGGTGTTTTTAGGCTTTAATACTTTTAAAGACACATTGAGTGTTAATGGGGTCCTCAGGACTTAAGGCTTTGTTGTTTATTATACCCAGACTGCCTGGGTGTTCTCTAATGACATTCTCTAGTAAGTCACCTAATTCCTGACCTGCTGTTAAAGTCAGAAGCCCCTGGATTATCTCCATCCACCTCCCTGCCTGGATCAGCCTCACTTCAGCAGTGAGTCCCAGACCCCAAAACACGCTCAAACCCTGCATTTCATCAGCACCTCTGGAACACGGGAGCACTTATGGAAACATGGGAGCAAACAGTGCATCCTCGTTGCCAAACCCTCTTGCATTCCCCATGGCTACACCAGTGAGATACCCAGGCACAGCCCAGCAGTGCTGGCTTCCCACCCCCAATGCAGAACTGGAGCCTGCAGAAGATCCCAGTGCCCAAAAAGCAGGAATAAGGACCCTGAGGCACGGTGCAGAGTGTAGGAAATTGCACAGGCAGCCAAAGAGCCCAAGGTGAAAACTGAGGACAAATGGAACTTCCATTAACAATGTTTACTTGTCATCAACACAAAATTCACTCCTGGAAGCTCACAGCGAGCAGGGCTTGGGGTCAGGAATTGGACCCTGTACTTTATAAATGGCTCTGGGGGCTGGCTTTATTGTGCAGCTGCCTGCTAGGAGCAGGGAGAGGTCATTTGACCAACCAACCAACCAAAAATCAACCAAATAAAACCCTCCTCAAACCAAGCCAAAACAGAAAAAAAAAAAAATGTTTATTCTGAAGCACACTCAAAACCATTCCTCTTTTGGGTTCCAATGCTGCTTTCATTTGGATATGCTAAAATTGGAATTGAGGTAGCATCAAATAGTTAATGCCACTGTTCCTGACTCTCTCAAAAGACAGATCTGGTCCTCTTCACAGGGAATTTTTCAGTCTTCTGTCATTTAAATCAGCAACAAGGTTCCCACTACCTCTTGTGGCATGGGACTGGGACACCACAGCACTGCAAAAAAGGGATCAATCACAGCTGCACATTCAAGTGTCCACAGGCATTTTAAGATGAAATCCATAATTGTGATTTTCTAAATATTTCTCATAGAATTGTCTCAGCTACAGTACAAAAACATCTCAGCACAACCTCCCAGACTTGCATCAGGTTTTACTCTCAGTTGCTACATTTTAAGATTTTGAAATTTTAAAGGCTCCTGCTAGGTGTAAAAATCTCATCAAAAATTCAGTCAAAGATAAGTGCCTAACCCAATAAGTGGACTTGAAAATTGTGACATAAACTCAAAGGCACACCCCAGTTTTTATCCTGTGTTGATCTCAGAGGTATCAGAGGGAGTTCATCTCAGAGCTGCACAGGTACAATGAGGGAAAATCGTGTGGTTACAGCAGCAGCCCCAAGGGAACTGGATTTCCTGCCACACAGATGGCTTGCTGTATTGCACCAAAGAGAGATATTTAGACCCATATCTTTAATGGCTCTTCAGTACCTAACTGTCATTGAAACAGGTGACTAAATGCTTTTGAAGAACTGGACTGTAAGCTCTCAGATTCCCATACAAATTAAGATCCCTAACAAGGAGCTTAGGCAGAATGAGGAAGCTAACTCCAGGAGACCAATTCTCAAAGCCCTGAAAAACCCATTTAAGTTGGTGTCTATTGATGCCTATGTGCTTTCATTTAAGAATTCATCCTTGAGCAGCAAATGTTTGTTTTCATCTGTGTTGAGAATTGTCCCCACGTAGTTAAAGAAGGAAAATACTTGTGGTTACTTTCTAAAAGGAGAAATGTTCCTGCCATCTCAGAGTTACTTAACAGTCAGGAGTGAATTACATCAGAAAAAGCAGTCATGGGTTATTTACATACAAAAATATATCTGAAGGAGGAAGCTGTAGAAATGCCTTATTTTTAAAATGGCAGCTCAGGTGCCTGCATGCCAAAGACAGATTCAATGGCTTCTTCAGTCCTAAAGAGTTCAAATCTGCATCTCAGGAGAATCCTACAGCTCCCCTGATGTAAGGGAAAGACATGGGGAAGGGACTGTCTCTAGTTTCCAAAGTTTAATTTTTTTTTTTTTTTAATCAGGTATTTTGCCCCAGAGTCAAAGCCAAATTCTTTATTGCATTGACTAGAGCCTGTGGCACAAGACATACTTCTGCTTCTAATCTTCACTCCAGAAAAAAATACCCAAATATTCTGCATTACAGTATTATTTTACAGCCAGTATTTAAATAGCCCTTCAAGGTTTTGGGTGTTGCAAAGGAGCAGCTCCCAGATTTATTTTCTGATGAAAGAATTTGTATGAAAGCAAACATCGGTGCTGATTGACAGAGCTGCCTCTCCCAGGTGCCTCCCATTCTTCTCCCTGCCGTGGGTACAGCTTCTTCCAGTGAGTCAGATTTCTTTGGAGGGGAGATAAATATGCATCTCTCTATGGTTAACTCTCTCTTACAGAATTATTTGAATATTCTTTCTGTAGCCTGACTCCTGATATGCTGACAAGGCATGAGATATGCCCACGTGTTACATATGACACAGTGTGTGGTGACATGCTTCCACTGGGTTCTTATTGTACTGAAAATCTTCAAATCCTTTCATGGTTAAAAGTGACTAGAACATGCCATGCAAAAAAAAAGAGCTTTTTTGTTGTTATTTGATTTGATATTTTGATTTTTTTTTTAGCCCATACCAAAACATCTGTGTGTGGATTTTTTCAAAATTACTCTCATTTAAAACATTTCCTTTAAGTACAAATTATGAGCATGTGATTTTCTCAAATCCTCCAGCCAACTAAGAATCTCTCTCAAGAGTTAATTACAACAACTTAAGATGGAATATATTCTTTACTCATTGCCTATTTAATTTGTTCAATACTTTATACTGCAGTACTTCCTGCTTCCCTCTTTAGTATGAATCATTTTATATTTTTCCTAAGCATTACTGTTTTAAGTGCAGGACTGTACCATTTCAAGTGAATGAACATCTTTTTTCTCTAAGGTTTGATAAATGAGACCATTAGATATACCCAACAGCCTAATGAAATCCCCCTCCTTGGTTTGGATGCTGCAGATTGTTTTATTTGATTGTTTGGAGAAAAACCTCATCTTTAATAATGGTGCTAAACAATGCGTGGCTTCATTGATATTTAATAGATAACAGACTTAAAACAGCACTGTTGGAGTTTATCTTTTGTACCCAACAGCTGTGCAGTTTAAAAAAACCAGAAGTACAATACTGTATTGTATACTTGAATTACACACTTAGTTTAAGGGATAAGAATCCCAGCAGCAGATGGCATTCCAGGCTGTCATAGCAGGGGAAAGAAAAAAAAAATAAAGCAAGCCAATAGTCTGCCTTGATACTATAAATCAACAGACTGGTTACTGCTGAACACATGAAGATTAATATATCAAAATCTGTGAGTTATTTCTGAGAAATGAAAGTAGAAAACACCTTGGTGTGGGCAGTGTCATGACAAAACTGTGCTTCAGACTCTTAAGTAGGTAGACAGAGAAGCCCTTATTAACTGAAGCTTCCCTGGTATTTCTCATTAAGTGCAATTAGGTCCCTGAAGTGCATTTTGGGGGAGAAAGCTGAGGACAGATTCTCCACTCCCAGGAAAGTCCAGCTGTTTCAGAATGACAAGGTATGGGAATCACAGCTCCCAGGCACATCACCCTGGAGATGAGCTTCACAGCTTGACAGTGACACTGCTACAGGGGATCAGGGAACCATGAAAGTTCATATATCCCATGGAATCGTGTTTTATTCCAGGAGAGAGCCCCTCCCAGCCTAGTTGCAGCCTCATAACAGACTCAGATTAGCCGAGGGGTTTAAATCCCTGGTCAACAAATAAAGGCATATGGTATGAGAAATCTTCCTTAGAGCTGGAAGGATTAAATCAGCTGACAGAAGTATAGGCAAGAATTCAGGGCTGGCAGTTCTGTGATTTTTCTCTGTGGGAGAGACTCTGTACTGCAGATTTGGACAGTGGCTGCTTAAGTGTTGTATGAAAACCACTTCAGACCTGAAGGCATCTCCAGCACCATAATCACAGACATGACACGCCAGGAGAATCCATAGAGAAGGATGCAAACAGCAAACTAATTACTTACTTACCACAGTTCGTCTGCAGCCCTCATGCATGGGATTTTGATGAATAGGTCTCAATAAACCTTGCCTTGGCAACCTGGACATAGCTGCCAAGAATACAGCTCCTCAAAAATTAGGCGTTTGTTGTCAATTATAAAATAAGACAAAAGAATTCACAGCTAATTTGGACATGATAGCAGCAAACATAATTAATGGATTAGAACGCATAATAAACTCTCTGATGATCAAAAGAAAAAAAATAAATTATAGAGACACATAAAAGTATTGGTGGAAAACCCCAAAAATGTATTGATTGCCTGAATCCCAGTCTTTAGCCTCACGCAGCACTCTGATATCTTAAAAAGCACCTATCAGTGTTCAGGATGATTCCCAGTCACAATGTTTTTTAGATTTGCTTATTTCTTATTCTGCATGTTAAATGCTGAAAAAAATCTTAATTTTAGCTTGAAAAGACAATATATTACTGTGGTTTCACCATTGACATGAAATGATATTCTTTTTCTTTTTATTTTTCACTTGCATTTATCAAGTCGTCTTCAACTGATTCTGCACTGCTATTGCTGTCCTCATTACAGTAATTGCAGCATAATTGCATCTATAATTCACAGGTTGTAATTACAATATTGTAATATAAAAGGGTTATAAACTATCAAAGAAGATTTACAAAACAAATGATAGAGTGCACCGTATAACACCTACTATATAACACACCTACATCTCTTGGGCTGCCTTTTTCAAAAACAGCTGCTTTGAATTCATTTGTCAAGGGAAATATTAATCCAGTGAGGATTTTCTTTTGTTTTTCGTTCTATGGAGTACCAACATTCAAAACTTAAATGGTATCTGAACATCTTTAGGTGTTTCATTGCTGCATCTTAAGGAAAGCAAATTTATCCTGTATTTAGATCTTCTAGAAATTAGGGTTTGTGATTAGAGAATCTATGATAAAGAAAAAAAATTTTTACAGTGAAAAATTTGAAGCTTTTACACATTATGAACACTGTGAGTTTACACAACTATTAGGTCTGATCCAGCAAGAGACAAATTTTCTCCATATATTATTATTGCACAGTATTTCTACCATTCACAGATATTCAGTAGAAACCTACAATAATTTTCAATATTCTTCTGCTGTACTGTTCAGGCTGTCATTACTGATGTCAGCAGAGCTTTCCATAATTTTCAAGAGGATATCTCCTCTAAAAGGGAGATTTAATACTTTTTGGTCCTATTTATCATGATCTGAGTAGCTGAATGGCTACTTATCCATTCTATCTGAATGACTCTGTAATTCAGAAAAAAGCCCCAAAAAATCAGAATCAAATGAAAGGAAAAGGTACAATAGGTTCTTAGCTAGAAAAAATAAAAACACTTTTGCTGTTCTACCATCTGTAATATCATAATTTTCACAGGCCAACTAAACAGTATTTTCTGCAGCTTTGAAATGTCACAGATTTTGATATATTTTAACATCTTTTCAGATAATTTTGATCACTGAAAATTAACAGAAAAAATTTATCTTTACACTTACTAAAATATTTTATATACATCATTTGCATCAAAAGAGACTTCAGAGCATCTAATATTTTTGTTTCTTCATTTTTTTTCAACACAGGTCAGAATATGGAAGAGATCCTCATGAGTTCTGCATTCCTGTGATTATTATAACAATAGATGTAGTACATAGATGTGGCTGATTCCTCAGATGCATTGGAGTTGGACACATCCATCAGGGAAATCACATCACACTCCATGGTGGAGGGGAAATAAAAACAATCCATTTAGAAGAGCTGATTGAACTAAGGATCCTCTGCTCTAACAGAGAAATAACTGCTGGCAAAGGAGGTGAGGCTGCTCTTCACTGACATAGATAAATTACTAGAGCACACATTTTAAGAGGCATCAAGGCTGAAATCATCCAACTGGAGGTTTAATGGCAATAAACATACAGAAATCTCATGAACATCCACAAATCAAGTGTTCCAAATCACACAAAATTCTAAATAGAGGTACACTTAAATTTACAGTGAGATATCTACAACTAATGTTTCTAAACTTCAGTTTATGATAAAGAATATTAAAAGTCATGAGATTAAATACATAATTGAAGTTTATTTTACTGGGCTATATAAATTTCCTGCTCTATTTTTCTATATTGTTTGCTCAACATCATGTTATGGATAAGTCATATGAAGCAATCTTTCAAATAATTACTCTAGAGTATCAAAATTCATTAACTAGGCACCTTAAAAACAATGCTGTGATTAACAGTTGGAGAATATTGAATAAGAGCATAGACAAAGCTCTTTCATATGTTTTATGTTGATGATGTTACAATATATGTTAAATAAACATTATATGTCAATGATATAACCATTCTAATATTAAGTTTTCATGTTTCAAAGTAAGTATACTTTTTAAAGGACTGAAAAGCTACCAGGCATGCTTTGTACTCTAGGAAATCTGGTTTATAGTGAGAAAATTAAAGAAAAAATAATGAGTTCATTTTTAAAAAAATGTGATTCTGAGTATATGCAAGAAAATAGAATTTTAATAAAGGAATTCTGATGCAGGCACTGGTACAACGTGACATTACAGTGTCTTGAAGTGGACACAATCAGGCAAGGAATCTGGGGAAAATATTTAAGAATCATGAAATTGAAATAACTCTGTTGAAGCAGTCAAGTCTCTGCTGCATAAAGTATTTAAAATAATATTAGCTATCTAATTAAACAATATCTAGCTCAACCAGGAGTTGTGGACTTGATTTGAAATCAGTTAATAAAATTACATGTCATCAGCTATGCCATGAACCATGAAAATTATCATATTGGTGGCCCTTGGTCTTCAAAGTTTAAGGGAAAAAAAGTCATATATACAACACTACTGAAACTTTTACAAAAAATAAGGAGCTCCATTTCATTAGTCCCTGGCCATTTCTATTATGCCAACTCTCAGTGTAGAAATTTTTCATTTCGCTGTTTTTACTTTAGGAGGAGCCATCCTTGACAGAAGTCATTGAGTGCACATAGAGATTTCTGTGGATGTCAGGGAATGATGGTCTGAAATATGCCACAGTGCTCCTCCTGAGCGCTGTCTTCCTATGGAAATCATCCCCGTTGATCAATGGGATGAATTTCCAGATAAGATACCAATCAACAGGAGCTGGAATGGAAGAACAAAACCCTCTATGATAGCTTTCCCTCAGATTTGCCTTCAATTACTTTCTTCCTCCTGAACACATAGGCATTTACTAAAAATGAAAAAGAACATGCTTTGAAATTTAAATTTTCCTACCAGTATTGAAATGCCTACCTTCTGAAGTTTGAGAGGCACATTGCAGTGCTGTTTGTAACCACTTTGTTACAAAAGAGACATTTTATTTGTCTAATTAATCAGCTGAAATATCCCCAAGGATTTCTTTTTTTCCCCTGGAAGACACCTTTTTTTTGTTTAGAAGTAATGAAAACATTTCATCAAGGCTTTTGAGGGTGATTGATAGTCTTTGCTGAATTTTGTTGAAGGCTTTCTGTCTGAATGGTTCTTTGAGCTCTTTATTCACTTTCACGGGATCTGGAACACTGTTTTTAATACTCTGCTAGTAACAGGTGTTTCCCCAATAGGAAACCATTAGCACCACATTTTTAAACAATGCAAATCTAATTTTCATTTCAGGCTTGAAAGTTTTCTGGTTTCCTTTTTGTGACAGATCAAACCTTCAATAAGTCACAAATAAACTTCAGATCTTCATACAGACAGCTGAAGGAACACCAAAGGCTTCATTCATTAAAGAGGCTTCTAAGGATATTCCTAAACAAATGAACTTTCACAAAGAAATCTGCTTTTTATTTTAGATCTTCTTTGAAAATTCATATGGAAAGAAGTGGTTTTTTTTTTTCCTGAATGCTCACACTGAAGGAGAGCACAGATGAACAGCTACTCAGGCTTCAATAATCAATCTAAAACATGGGAAGAAACTGAATAAAATAAAATTATTTTGTACTACATGGCTACTCTTTGAAGGTGCTCACGGGCTAATTTTTACCTAGAAGTTACAAAACACAGGAAAAAAATAAAAACAAAAGTAATTTCTGTAATTATACAGTGTTAAATCCAGCACTGACTAGTGTGTAGTGATGCAAATACCCCTCTGAAGGGGTAGCTTTATCCCTGTGACAAATCTAAGGATATGTGGCTTGTGAAAAAATCAATGGAGAAGGGATTTAGCAAAAAAGTCACTTTTTGAAACTCCCAAAAACATCAAATAGACATTAGCAAAACTCAGTATGGAAACAATAGCTGAAATGCATGTGGAAGAAAGAAATTTAAAATATACATTTTATCAGTTAAAATGCATATAAATATAGATAAGTATGAGTTTTGAGGCCAGGCTGAATGGGGCCCAGAGCAACTTAGTCTGGTGGGTGGGTGGCATCTCTGCCTGTGGCAGGTGGGCTGGAACTAAATCTAAGGTTGATGTTACCTTAATGTTAAGGTCCCTTCTAACTCAACCTTTTCTATGATGTTATGAAAGAGATGATTGTATGCAAATGTATTTATACATGTGTTTGTATAGGTTAGAGAAAAAAATAATAGGATTAGTCATGTGAGAGTATGCTTTATTGCACATGATATTATTGACTGGATCACGTGCAACACATTTAATACAGAAAGCTGAGTTGGCTGTTTGATATTTCCAAGCATTTTGGATTAGCTTTGATTTTTTTACAGCTTGTCAGTACATCAAAGGCTGATTTGGCCAGGGTGGCTGCCTCATTGACTCTACTGTATGCATTGTGTCCCAAATGAAGTTATTTATCTAACTGTAGAATGGAAATTCCCCTGGTAGTCATGGGGTCATGAGCAGATTTGTCATCAGTTAGGGCCTAAAAGTTGTTAAAAAATACAAGCACCATTTAAGTTTTAGAATGTTTGCTTGATGAAGCACAAATAATCATTTAAACTGAGAATTCAGGTAATTTCAGGTACAAATATATTTATTATACTTTTACTTCTTAAGAGAAATGCTTTCATTACTATATGAGAAGTAAAAACATTGGAAAAAAAAAGAGGAACATGCCTTTAATCAATTTTTTATGCCTACTGCTATATAGAGCCATGAAAAAACAGGATTGAAAAGGTAAGAACAGAATTCTAAACACTCAATTAATAAAAATGATGCTTTTAAATCTAAAGAGGTTTAAACAAACTAATTATTCCCAGCAGAGTGGATACTCTCCTGTGCAATGTTGATGTTAGATAAAAGCCTAATCCCTTTCCTTCCACCTGTTAATCTGCTCATTTAAGACTGCTTGTTAAAACCATGTACTGCTTTCTGTACAACCCATGAACCAAATTATAAAATGCAATAGAAAGAATAGATACATCCATAAAAATTTGTAGTTTTTATCATCTGTTTCCTAGCATTGAAGTTTGGATTTTGCAGAGTGATAACTGGTCCTGGCAGCAGTGCCATTGTTAGTGGATTTTTTCTTCATGTTTCATCAAAGATGCAAAATGCTGTCAAACAATTATTCAGTTGCCATATAAGTGATGTTTATCTGAGATCTTGCTCATACAATTAGAAAGAATGTAAATAGGTTGTCACTAAAAATGCACTGGTAGACAGCTGTGGGGAAGATAAATTATGCACATAACTAATTTATAAAGGCCTTGTATACAAACAAGTGTTATCTCAGTCCTTCATTGATTGAATTATTTAACTAGAAAAAACTTTATTTAGCTTTATACAAACTACTAATGTATTTTCTTTTTGGTTAAAAAATAATAAATGTAAAAATGTCAATCATCATGAAAATTACAAGCAACTTTGTTTTAGCTGTTTTGGAAAAAATTAGCAAAGAAATTATATTTTGGGTATTTTTATATGTAGGTGTGCACTTAACAAAATTTTTGCTCTGAAAATTGTATCCTCATTTTCTGAAGAATTTTTTTCTGCTTCCTTCTTGTTAAAAATGACATTAGGGCAAGGAGAAGAGGGTTTGCTGAAGTAGGGAAAATGCTAATGATATCAAAATAGGCTTTTAAATCAACATTTTCCTTTTCTCTCTTTTTAGAGGGATTCATTCCTACCACTTTTAATAATGCATTTTTCTCTAATAGTAGAAAAGCTTTCAGTTGCCCTTGGGCCTGAAAGAGAAGATGGCATTTACTGGAGTGATTCTTCAAATTCAGATGTAGAGGACCAGGACTAGCTCCAGAGAGGTGAGTGTCTTAGATTACCAAGCTGCTGAGACCTGGCTCACTCTGTAGCCATGGCTATGCCAAGAAATCCCCACAGTTTGCTTCTTTTCCTTTGCTAAACCTCTCTTGCCTTGCATTTCTTTGCATGCCCAGGATGGGACCATGGGATGCTCTATGTGGTGTGTAAGGCATTATGGACTGTGCCACATTGCTCAGCTCAGCCTGGAGCCCTAGAACTATCTCAGCTCAAAGCTGCTCCTACCTTGCCCTGGGGCCCTAGCCCAGGCTTCAGTGACCCTGCCCTTGCCCCTGATTGTCACCGTGTCCCCGCTGCCATGCCAGCCCTAGCCCGGGTCATTGTCCCTGCTTCTGTCCTAGTGTCCTGCTGCTGTCCTTCTTGCTTGTGTGTCATTGTCCTGCCCTGATACAGGCTGGGCTGTCCCACTGCTGCCAGCACAGTGTCACTACTGAATTGGACTGACAGGACATCATGAGAGCCATGGTGGTAACTTCCTCTCTCTCTCTCTCTCTCTCTCTCTCTCTCTCATTTTTTCTCACATCTCTTTCTCTTTCTTCTCTTGCTTCTGCCTTTTCTATCCCCTCTGTTAGGGCCAACTTTCTTGTTAATATCCTGTTCATAGATGTAATATCGACCTTATTTGTGTCTAACTTTGCCCAAGGGATCTTTAGAATCCCCTCATGGCTCCTTCTTTGGAAGGAACAATGCAGAAACAACACCACCCAGATGTGCTGCCGTGCTCCCCAGCCAGAGATAAGATTCCCTTCTCTTGTCCCCACCCCTGGCAATGACATGCAGTGCCACAGGACAACCAGCCCTCCTGGATATTGCAAAAATTAACTCTGTCTTGGCCCAAAGGCAATGCCAGGACTTACCAGGGATGGCTTCTGCAGTCTTCCAAAAGCTCCCAAATCAAAACAGGGCGCACCTCCCTGCAAGGCCCAGGGGGCTCCAGCTGGTGTCCCATTTTCCAGGCAGGTATTTTTCACAGTTGGCACCCTCAAGAAAAGTATTTTATGACTAAACATGAAGAATGGAGTGTGAACCTTGTGCCCAGGCTTCCAAATTTTTTCCTTTGTCATCCATTGCTAGAAACAGTCTAGAATCTGATGGTTGAGCATCATGCCCATGTAATGCAGACATTCTATCTTTCTGTGAGCCACACAATCCCAAGGTCGTATTTAAACCACTGAACAAGTAGAGAAAAGAGGATCTTCTCCCCTTTTTCTCAGTACAAGAGCTGTATTTAGCTTCTTTTAAATTTTTTTGTGATAACCAGCTCTGGAAACCAGACTAAATTAATGATTAAATCAAGCCTTTTGTCAAAGCTGGTCTACTTCAACAAATTTTATCAGGCATGACCTTCAGCTGAGAGCCAAGATCCTTATTGATGTTGAAAAGGGGACATTTTGTCATCCACATAATCAGAAATAGAGGGAACTTGGGGGGGATTACTCTTAAACTGGCTACAGATCTATGACACACACAAAGTTACCAGGGGGTGACTCAAGATCTTCATGGCCCCAGTTTCAGGCATAAGAATTTGCTTTCCAACCCTTGCTTTCCACTGAGTCTCATCATTGTTGCAAATGAGGCCATTAAGCTCTTTGGATCACAGGGAATGTGTGTGGAATTTCCACAGCTGAAATATAGAGTAGCTGTATCCAACCAACCCAACACCACCTGGTTTTCATCTTCCTGTTTGGTGTGGGCTTGGATTTATTTTCTTTGAAAAAGAAAAAAAAACAAAAGCACAGCAGGACTTCACTGGTGAAAAGGGAACATAAAGGCCAGTAGGTATCACCAAGAATATTTGACACTATTGTTGGAACTGTTCCAAAATCCCTGGAACATTCATGTTGAATGATTGGAGAGATTTTCAGGAAATTTCCATATGAAAAATCAACTCTTCAGTCAAATAAGGAATATTTTATAGCCAGTGTAAAGGTGTTTTTCAAAAGACAAATTTAAACACACTTTGACCTTTTAATTTATTTTCTCCATTATTTGAATTGAGGTTTGAATTTCCTATTTTTTTCCATAACAGATGATAGTGAGAAAATAAAACTTGACTTATGCTTGTTGTTAAGGAACAAAAATAACTAAGTAGTTTAGGAATGATTACCCAAAATTCTGATTAAGCTATTCAGGCTTTTTTAATGTCTCTTTTGCAAACTAATGAAATTACTACTTTCTCCCTTGTTCTGCAACTCCCTATTTCAGACAACTCTGATGGTAAGTCCACATGAGAAGCCAAAGCACACTTGTGGAAGAGCAGGCAGAGTTATATCTTGGATACCAAAACAAGGAGAGTCAGGGTGTTGCAGTCTATCCCAATCTTTAGGTACCAGGAGGCAAGATGAGTTTGTTCTGATGCACAGCTAAGTCCAGCACCTTAACTGGCTGGTTTAAAAGCCTGGTAATGGACAGAAGAGTCCTCTGTCTATATGGAGTCCACATGTAAATCCACTCGCTTGCATTTTACTAAGTAAATTTCATTAACTATTCAAACTGTTTACACTAGCCACGATTCTGGCTTGATTAGGGGTGCTCTTCCATTAGCAGGGCTGTTTACAGAGAGTCTGCTCAGCCTGACTGCTTCTGTTTGCAGTACAAACCCACCCTGCTAAAATGGGACTTCTGGTTCAAAGAGCAAATGCTGAGTTCAAAAAAATCATTTCCAGGAGGGAATAATCTCAAGATACATCCTAATTTTCTGTATATAAAACTGATCTTTTTAAAAATGGAATGCTATTTCAACACACATACATCCCTCAGTAGGCAGCACTAATATCATATTAATAAAAGTAATTTCTCCTTGCTGAGGTCTCATGGAAGTCAGTGTAGCCATGTAAGGGACAGGCTTGGCCTCCAAGGTCTTATCAAGCCAATGAGCTAGGAAAATTCTGATATGGCTAAAGGAACTTCATGCCCAATTAAGAGCTCAAGAAGAATTAGAAAATTGAGTCATAATATAGCAGGTCTCTTGTGGCTGGTAGCTCCATGTGCTCTTTCACCTCAGAGCTACGTGTGGGTAGGTCTCATAAAGACATATATTTGCTCCATAGTCCTATTTTTCCATTTATATTATTGCCACTACAAAACATGACCTTTGGGCAGTAATCATATAACTTCCTTGCATTTCTCTCTTTTACCTGCTTCCTTTTCCCTCTGAGCCTAAAGCATTTGCAGTTAGTTACATATGCCAGCAGAAAAGGTAAATCCTATTTCTATTTCTATGCATTTTATTTCTTTATAATAGTGGAGAGGTGACAGCAACCTAAAATATTCCTGAGGCTGCTTTAAAGAAAGTAACGACTTCCTGAAAAACATCTAGCAGCAATTATGCAAATTTGTGCATATTTTTATACCATTCATTCAATACAGGCACAGGAAGCTCTTTAAAAAGAGAAACCATAAAAAGCAAAAGAAGGAAAGATGTTTGAAGACACACAACCATGAAAGAGAGAATGCTTTAATGTGAAAATTTCTACAAATGTACCAAAACTACAGTGGGAAAGGTTTTCATATAAAGTCAAGGAGAAGGAAGCACAAGATCAAGCTGTCATCAGAAACACAGTTATGAAGTCATATCACAGAAAAATGAAGAGGGCAGCATTAAATTAGATTTAAAAAGGTGGGTAACAAGTTTTAGATTATTAAAACAAGCAGACGTGAGGTGGGCTGCCTGATATGTCTGGTGGAAGCATTACTAAACCCTAAAAGTGAGAGAGAAAACATTTAGTGAGATCATAAAAATGGGACTTATATTAGTCAAGATGGAAAATTATTTATTTTATAACATTTATTTTTTTAAATTTGCAGACCATTGCAATGATAAGTGCTGACACATGATGACATCATCATGATTAATGCCTCAAAGCTCTAGTGAATTATTAGGTAAGCATTAAGACTTTACAGTTCCATAAGATTTAGCAAAATCCTAATCTATTAGTACAGCATCTAGACTTTTATCAGAATCATCAGAAGTGGTTTTGTATTATTTTTAAAAAGATTTGAGCACAATAACCATACTACTGCTATAATGTACTTTTCTATGCTTTCTTATATATGTGTTTCTAAACTGACTGCTAGATTTCATTCAAAATAATGTTATATTTCATCATGTTATACTTTTTTTCTGACATATGCTATGCAATATGAAACGTAAGTAATTTTAATATATCCTTTAAGTCATGATAATTTTACTTTACCTTTTCTACATTTCAAAAGATCATGTTTAGTTGCAGTGCACTGCAATGAGTTACCTGCTGAGCTGAATAATGTGAACAAGTACTATTTAACCTTTGTTTTCATTTTCACTCTAAACAAGCCTTTCATCTTCCTGGTGAGTTTAAAAATGATGACTAATACTTATTAAAAAATGGGATTTTTTCCAAGTTACAGTGCTGCTGGACATTTCTTTTTGGCTTGACATGCTACACTTCAAATAATGCTCAAGATTCTGAATTAGTCCTTGGTAAATCATGCAAACTTGAAAGTAAACCAGCAACACATCCTAGAACAACAACCCTGCAGAATGTCAATTTTTGGAAAAGAAAAAAAGAGACAAAGAGGAAAAGATAAATGATGAAAGAGACCTCCTCTCCCACATACTTTTGCCCAGCCTAGTACAATGACCATGAACTGAAATCCACCTCTTTGCTTTAGTCCACCTGAGAATTAGCAGTGTTTGTCACCTTGCACTTGTCTTATGAAGATAGCTCGAGCTGGGGTTTGTTCAGCCTGGGGAAAAGATGGCTCTGGGAGGACTTTAAAGTACATTCCAGTACCTAAAGGGGCACAGGAGAACTGGAGAGGGACTTTTTGCAAAGACATTGAATGATAGGACAAGTAGAACGAGGGAGAATGGCTGGAGAAGGTAAGCAGCAGTGTAACAACAGTCATTCCTGTGAAAGGTGTTCCCAAATCAATTACAGCCTTCCTGTTAAACACTTTCAGTCCATCTGCACACTTCAATAACACTGGCTACATTTTTAGGATGTGCAGAAATATGTTATTTTTTCAGAAAAGAAAATGTTTGCTTTTGTAACACAGCCCTATCAACACAACATATGATTTACTTTGTTGTTTGATGGGGAGAGAAGGCTATTGGTAAAATGTTTAAAAACAGTAGTTTGAAGAATTCAAGTGGTCTAAATACACCTATTTGAGCGTACAGAAATGCTGTTTCTCCAAGTTAAATCAGCGTTGCAGATTTTGTTAAAATGGTCAGTGAGGAGTTTAAAATTACAACAGAATAGAAATGGAGGAAGAACATTTGGGTTTAAAGGATGAAACTCAAGTCTGTTGTGTGTGGATATGGAATATCAGAACAGCATCTTGGTAGGGCTCCCTCATTCAGCTTTCACTTTTCTGGTATAGTAACTTATTCTGACAATACTTTTCCATGGTTTTACACCTTTAACTTCCACAAACTTTGGAAGCTTTGTTAAAGAAATGACAATCTAAAAAGTATAAAAAATGGAACAAAATCTGTGATACGAAACTACTATTGTAACATGAAAAACATATAACATCAGTTTCAAGAATATTAGATCATTAGAATCACAAACTCTCAAATGAAACAGAAAAATTTCCCTCAGAAAAACTTATGCCCAAATATATGGGATATTTCTGTATAACTGACTAAAAAAATTAAAATAATAATTAAAAATTGCTAGATTTAGCACAAATGGGAAAAGCAACAATGTTATTTTACACAAACATTATTCTGTCTGACAAATAATTTTGTTACTACTCAAGCACTTTATGTACCCACAGTTTCTGCAGATGTGCAAACAATAGCCCGAGATGAAAGGCAACATCACACAGAATTTCTAGCCATTCTGGACAGCAGTGGGAATGTTCCAAATATGTTGACCATAGATCTGGTATTACAGCAGTCTCACTAGATTTAAAAGTCCTGCCTACATGTACAGCTTACCTAAAAATAATCTCATACACGGTTATCAGAATTATCACACAGAGTTATGAGTGGGACACTGACTTAACTGCAAGCTGAAGTATTCAAGAATAGTTTTGGACCTAGTTTGTTGGCAGGTCTTCTTCCGCTAGCTGTCTGAAACTGTTTTTCTCATATTTGTTTTGCTTTTCTAAGTACATCACTAGGAAGAGCTTTAAAAAGTGCTTTTAAAGTATCAGAGAGTAAAATTACTCTCTTGACAGTATTGGCTCCCAGAACTGCATGATTTGTTGCTATATTTCACCATCAGTTTGGTAGGGAATATGATTGCTGCCTTTCCTCCTTTCAGAAACATGCAGTAGACGAATAAAGGCTTTTTAAATGCAGAAAAAATAATTATAATATAACAAAAACATAAAGGGAAAATGTAGCTGTTGGAAGTCTTAAGGGCAACCAAAAAAGAAAAAAAAAAAGGCTGTCAGCATTTCTTAATGTCATATATTTCTAAGAATCCAGTGGGCTAGAGGAACCCTGCTGCTTCTTTGCACCTTTGCTAAATTACCCTTTGCCACAGTCATATTCTCTGGAAAAATCCCCCTGCCCAGGATTCTTCTCCTGGGAAACTGAGAAGCCACAGAGAAAAAGGAAAACAATATTATCTCATTTGCTTCTCCTGTGTTTTGCTGCTTTGGAATGGGGTTTGGAGATTGTTTACCAACAGATGCATGTTTCATTGGTTTCATGTGAATGGTTTTTACTTAGTGACCAATCACCGTCCAGCTGTGCTGGGCTCTGGAGTGAGTCATGAGTTTTCATTATTATCTTTTAGCCTTCTGTCTGTATCCTTTCTGTATTCTTTAGTATAATTTAGTAGAGCATTCTTTAATATAATATAGTAACATAAAATAATAAATTACCCTTCTGAGAACATGTAGTCAGATTCATCATTTCCTCCCAACAATGGGGGACTCAGAAAATCCCACAACTGTTCTCTGCCCACAGACGACACTCTGGAGTTTAGACCCTGATAAATCAGCATTATTCATGTTAATTTATGCACATTTTCAGGTGTGCTCAGGTTTTCTCCTGTATTATGCATACAGAGGCAAGTTGGAACTTCAACCCAGAGAGATTTGCTCTTGATTTTGGGGTGCCAGAGAGAAGTGCTGTGTTTACACTTTTCTGCACTGAGCTGGTAACTCAAACTGCACTCCAACGCTACTTTCCATGGCCTGTGACTTGCAGCATGAATTGCTACAGTGTTCTCTGCTGTGGCATAAAAGCCTCTTTTTCATGACTCCTTGAGTTGCTAAATACTGGAAATCCCAGGAAAGCTGATGAATAGTTTCTTACTGAAAGAACAGAAAAAGACAAAATGCTTCCCAACAATGAAGGTCTTCCATTCCATGAAACATGCTACAAACTTTATTAACAAATAAACCCAAGGAAAGTAAGATTTCTCAGTTTCTCTCTCTCCCTTTCTCTTTTTCTCACAGACAATTTCTTTTATCATCACATACACAGATGCCTAAATCTGATTTTAAGAAAGATTTTTCTAAGGATAATGTAAGCAACATCACTCATCCATGACAAGACAGACAGACAATTTTCCTCTCTGAAGCACAACTCCTTCAGCAATATTTGTACCTGCTGGTTCACAAAAAAAAGGTTATTCTGACTTCCTTTTGTATGTAAAACTCCTTAGCTTGATATAGTGCTTTTTTAACAGGAAAGATATTCTGAGTGTTTACTAAATGTTCACACACTAAATTCAGTGTAAATTTGCCATTTATGCCTGAGCTCACAGAATATATTTATTCCTAGAAGCAACTAAAGGCTTACTTCCACTGTTTTACTGTGTTTCATTCTGCACATTTGAAAAAAAAGAAAAAAACCCACACAAAAACATAGACCCAAAAAAAAAAGAAAAAAAAAGCCTAAACTCAAAAATCTATGATCATTACGTAATTAAAAAGACAAAATAAAATGACAAAAACTTCCTGTGCATCTTATTGTACACTTGACAACCAAATTAATCTATTCAGATTCCATTTCAGAAGGTTTTTCGTTAACCATAGAAGCAGCATTTCCAGAGTACTATTCTACACACTGCTCTCATCTTGCTTCCAGTATTATAATTCATAAAACAAAAGACAAAGCTGCAGAGAATATGAATGCCTTTTTTCTCTGCATTACTGCTGACATCAAGTGTATTAATAGGAAGTAAATTACAAAGAAAGAAAAAAATGTTAATTTTTGAAATGGTAATTATTCAAAGTATTCAAACCATTTGTGTTTGGAGCTCTAAAAATAACTTACAGTGGAGCAAAAGGACAGTTTAGTTGACTGACAAATATTTTGGGGCAAAATCTATTTTTCAAACCATATTCCAAATATGAGGAATAACTAGGCAGAAGAGATCCTGTGGCTGAGTAAGGAAATCATAAGTCTAGAAAGTTGAAAACAACATTATTTCAATTTCCCTTACAATGGGACTGTATGACTTATAAGTCTCCAGAAGAAAGGTTTATAATCTCTCACAAGGCACTCAGGCTATAAATAACAAGAAGTCAGGGAGCTAAGGAAGGAGTAGCAGGCATGCAGGAGAGTGCAGAGGTGGGGCTGGACCTGGAGAGGATGGATGGATGGATGGATGGATGGATGGATGGATGGATGGATGGATGGATGGATGGATGGATGGATGGATGGATGGATGGATGAGTTCTCTCCTTCAGTCTAAACAAGTCTAAACCTTCTATGACCCCTCACTCCTGTGAAAATATCCTACTGCTTATCTACCTTACCTGGAGGAAGTTCTCCTGTCTAGGGAATCTTGGCTCTTTCCACACAAAGCAAAGCAAAACCAAACCCCAGCCTCCCCTTACACAAGGCACTTAATCAGAGAATGGATCAATGCTCATGCTGGGCACTCCCCTGTGCCTGCACAGGAGAACCCTGCCCTTGTGCTTGCAATTATTTTGGTAGGAGAACATGATGGAAATAAATTTTTAAGTACAAACTGTTTTTTCAACTGTTTGAAAAAGAGGTTTGGAACAGAAAGGGTTATGTTCTAAATATAAGATCTCAAACTGCATAACCTGAAACTTACTGTTAATTAAAATGGGTTCTGCTGTAACTGCTGTAACTACATGGGTCATAACAAATGGCTTGTTATGTGATTTCCAACACATATCTGGTTACTGAGCTAAGAATTTAATACAGTTTTATGACAGGTCCACTGATTTGTACAAGAACCTTGATGTCACTCACAGCAGTAGTGACCTGAAGTGAGAGTTATAAACCTCTCCACAGTGTGGTGACTTAACATAGGCAAAAGGAGCCTTAAGCTGCTTATATGATACGGGTTACAAAGACCATAACAAAAGGCTTCATCTGTAAGATTATCTATATCATGCAGATAAACAACACAGCTGCCTGCTCTGCACACTAGCTTATCTTAAGGGCAGAGTTTAAGGACAAGGGAATTTAGATAGGATGTCCATTTTTAAATATGTGTCCACCTGCCCCCTCAAAGTGTCAATTAATCACTTCTGGCAAACCACTTGTCCTCCTCAGCAAATAGTCAGGAGTGCTCACTCTAAAAGGGGGTATTCAGCAAAAGGGACATTAACTGAGTGTTTTTTATAGCAAGCTAAGAAGCTTGGTTTTTCTGGGTTTCTTTACTCAATTCATCCAGTTCAAGCCTATTCACCACTTCAGGAAATTCAGATGTCCACTAATGTCAGCCTCTGAAACCAGTGTTTCTTGAGGGTCAATTTTCTGTATGCCTGAAGTCAGAAAGAAGTAATTAGAGGATGGATTTAGCTTGGATTACCTTAGGGCAATAGAAGTTTGATACATTTCTTTTTAGTGTCTTAAAATCATCCCGATGTGAATCACCACTATAGATATAAAATGACATCATTATAAATGTATAGATTCAATCCAGAATAAAAAGGCTCATAAAATTGAACTGGAGCACTCCACTTTTAGCTCCTGATAGAGAATATTGTAGTGTTTGTTGTTTGTCCCTAATAGTTATTTTTGTCTATACAGGTACTAACCTTGTAATTTTAGTGGTTGTAAATTTTTGGGTAGGGTTTAAAGTATCTTTCTTCTAGTGGATGTTCACTTTACAGAGTGATGTCATGACAGAGAAGTGCTGCCTCTCTTCCAACATTTTTGCCATGGAAACCCTTCCTACCACCATACCATTCTCCACACCTATATCTGAACGTTGATATTAAAAATATTTTTCAGAATTTTCAGCATTTTGTCTTGGAATTTCAAGGCTCAGCTATTTCAATTACTAACACATCATAGCATGAAATACAACAGCGCTACCAGAAATTATGTTGGCAAGATGCTGCTGGTCTGTGATGCGGTGTTGAGCTCAGTATTCAGACTTCCCATCTAAATGTCTGTTTTCCAACCACAGCAAAACTCAATATTTGTGAATGAGATTCCTTTCCATGTGCACTGTGGACCTTGCCTGTTGCTGCTGGGCACTTCACAAGGAAATAATGGATGAGATTGCTCAGCTCCCTGTGCTCTCCTCATCTGCACAACTGCTGTGTCACTCTGGGCCAGTTCTAACCTTTATAGCTCTGACTGACCTCAGTTTCCAGTTTCCATAGCAGAGAAGTGCCAAGGGAGAATATAAGAACTGCTGCATTTAATTTATATAAAATGTGAGTTCTTAAATAACAATTTTTAGGCCTGTCCTGCAGCAGTGGAAAATAATGTTGCATAGTAGAAATTAAACCTTTATTCTCTCCTACTCCATCACCTCTCCACTCATATAGAGGATATCATTTTCTGCCATGTTACCTAAAATATTCAGCATTTTTAGAAATAATACATAAATCAAATGCTCTCCACTTTATTAGGCCAAAAGAGAGAAAGGTAATCTTGCATGCAAATAATAAACTGGGCTCACATCTGAAGCCTCAGTCCTCAAAGAGAAAAGAAAATCACAGGCCCCTTAGCTAATGCAAAGAAAACTTATGACAACTTGCAATTGCTCTTGATCCAGTATTCTTACCATACCTGTGCATTTAATGGCTATTCACAATACAGCATTGCACAGACACAACACTGATGCTTTTCCTGCCCTCTTTTCTTCTCCTGTGGCCAATTAATAGCTCCAGGTATTCAGACTTGACCTGCTTCAGATTAGCCATGCTACAACTACAATGCATTTTAGGCCTGGATATTCATGAAAGATACTTTAACAATAAATGTTCTTTATCACCTAAGCCTAAATGAAAGATATGTCTGCATCCTGTAGGAGCCATGAGCCTAAAATTATGTGCCATATTTGTACTAAGGAAAACCTTTGTCAGGTACAATAAAAGACCTTAACTATCAAGTCTCTTACAAATATATAATTAATTTAAATTTTAAAAGTGATGAAGAGACCTGTTTAGCAAAATGAAAAGGTTATAAATTACTTAAAATTGGGGAAGCACAGGCAAGATGAACCAACAGAGATTTGCAAAGAACAAATCATGTAAAATTGGCTCATTTCCTTCAGCAACACAGTACCCAGCTATGTGGTTAGAGAGAAGCAATAAGCATCATGTATCTTTCCTTCAAAACATGACATTATTTCACAGTACAATCTTTTAAGCTAGGGAAACATGGTCTAGATTGAATGCTGTAATCTGGGTGCAGGAGTGGTTGGAGAGCACCTCCCAGAAGTCTTGCCAAATGTACTCTGTCAGAATGGAAGCAAATATTAAATGCCTTCCCACAGGGCCCCAGCTTTCATACAGCTCTTTTCAATCCTTAATTAATGAAAGAAGAGAGAGCTTCTGTGCAGAATTAGAGAAAACATGAAGACAGGAAGGACCATGCTGAAAGCTGGGACTAGCCATCAAAGAGATCTCAAAAAAAAGTAGAGAAATGCTCCAGAAGCAGCTCAGGGGGGAGAGGTACAAGCTGCTGTACTTAGGAACAGCCAGCTGCAGATGTACCAAGCAGGGAACAGCCAAGCAGACAGCACTCCTCCAGCACAGGGCCTGAAGGTAACGTGGTGTTACATGCTCAAGCAAAATGGACAGTGTCATGTCTTCATGAGACAGGCAGATGTCACCATGGCATGCATAAATAGAAGTTCAGCCTGAAAAATGCATCAAGCAATCCTCCTGCTCTGCCCAGTGCCTGCAAGACCTCAGCAGGGTACTGAGCCTGCCTCCAGCACTTGGGTTTGGCAAAAAGGACAAATCAGCAGAGCAAACCCCAAGGGAAAGAAAGGGTGTGAGGGGTGTGAAGAGCTGCAGAGCAATTCTGACACAACCAGGGCTTCTTCCTCTAGGGGAAGGTGGGTAGAAAGGAGTATCAGGGGGAAGAGTGCTATCTCCCATTTCTGGTGGGTGAAATGCTTTCCTGAAAAGAAAGGAACAATTTCTTCTCAATGCCTGTGCCAGATACAAAGAAAATTAAAGGGTTGCCTCACTTGCCCATCTGCAGTCACTTTTTAAATATTTTGGATAGTGAGCAATCAGCTTGTTCAATCTTCTGTCAAAAAGTGACACTAATATAGTAGATCCCACTTTGATTAAGGAAGACATTTCTGAAGGTCCCTCTCAGCTAATGTTTTTATAACAGTATAGAGACACATACTGCCTAGGGTTTATCTGTAACATATATAATTCATTTTTGAAAAACTAATCTTCAAAGGATTGAATGACACCAGCCAATGTTTTGCAGTCAAATAGGATTGACTCATATTATAACCTTTGCTTATAGCAAAGACAAAAAAGGGTATGAAAAAGCTCTGTATTATGAGTAGGTATTTATGCAAAATTGCATTCATTATTCTTTTCATTTATTTGCTAATTGTTAAAATAGTCTGGTAAAAAGACACTAAAAGTAGGCACAAGTATTAAGCTGGGTGTTTAACCTCAAAGTGATACTGTGTAAACAGGTGCATTGTAAATATTTAAAATTCTATGAGTAAGCCTCACATTAATCCTTATTAGCAGACTTTGTGTGTGTAGAACAAGAATATTACCCACACTCCTTCCATAAGCAATGTCCTGTGAGAAAGGATGTTGATAAGCCCAACCTCAGAAAGAAAAACCAAGCGTGTAATCTTTTTCTGCCTGTTTCTGCAGTGTGGGTCACTGGGTTACATGCTGGAAGCTGAACTGGAATTAGTTGTTTTATTTATGAAGACTACGTACGTATAATTTTGTTGCTGTGGTACAGTGAAAGATGCAAGGTATTAAAGAATCCTATGTTCCAGATTTACAATAAGCATCTCAGGTGGCTGGAGGGGAGATCCCAATGCAATCACCACAGAGGTCTGCAGATGTGATTTTTCCATGCCTTTTTTAAAATATGCAAATAGAAACACAAATATTTTAAGGTTCTTAAACTTTATTCTGCCTGTACATGAGAGATTTAACCATTCGTAAAATTGTTACATTTGACCAGATTCATTTTCCAGAAGGAATTCTGAATTAAATAGTTTAATGCATAAAGTTATAACTTTTTCCTTTTTTTATTTTTTTTTTCCTGACAAAGGCAAATATAGTGGTTAACTGGTTAGTTCTCTTAGGTAAATAGGCCTCTAATGTTTATACAAGCTTATTTCAGATATTGAAAAACAGCATAGGGCCACATGCCCTATTATTGCTGAGACACCAAAATAGCTTTTCATCCCAAGGCTTGGAAAAAAAAGTCCAAGTGCCCACCAAGCCTCTCTATGACTCCCTTTCCCAGAAGAACACAGGAGAGGAGATAAGATGGAAAACAACAACTAGTTAGTTTTAGTCCATACTGTACAAAAAAGGCATGGACAGGCTGGCAAGGACCCAGAGAAGGCTGTCAGAAATGAGTATGTTAATGTCCCTTAAAGAATCACTGCAGAGGTATCAACAAAACCAGGTTTAGTATAAGAGCAACAGGACTGGGAAGTCTGCCTTGTGAGGAAAGGAGAGTTAGGTTTTTTTCAGCCTTGAAAAAAGAAGGCTTGGGGAAGACCTTATCACCAAGTACCAGTATTTAAATGCTCTCCACAGAGAAAAGATGGAGAATCCCATTTTCAAAGAGTTAATCAGCCACTAGAATAATCTCAGGGAAGTGCTGGAATCCCCAGTGTTGGACACTTTTAAGATTCAGCTGGACAGAGAGCTGGGCCATCTCATTTTGACCATGTTTTTGCCAAGAAAATTTGGACCAGGTGATCCTTCCCTTCCATAATCCATGATACTGTGGTTTTCCCACTCCTACTGGTAAGTGCTAAAAAAAGAAAAAAACATAAAAAAGCCCAGGCTAGTTTAAGGAATCTCTGCCACAGAGACAGTTTAATGGCACTGTATGAGCTAATAATGCACAATTCCTGTTTATAGTGCATTTAAGCTCTAGCTAGTGAGTGACTTTTATTTAACCTGATAGACTTCCCATTAATGACAAACTTTCAAAGGTAGCTTTAAGAAATGAGAATGCATAAATTTTTCAATACAATCTAACAGCTTGCAAGTGAGCAGGTGATTATGAACCCTCTGTTGTGGTCTGCTTCTGATCTTGGATTAAAAAATTCCTGGGTTATTTAGCTCACACTTCCTCCCAGGTAGCATTCAAAGGTATCTGACAGCACATGCCTTTTGTGCCCCGTGCATTATGCACAGTCCTCTTGACTCTGCATTACTGCATGGAGCTCTAGGAATTGCCTTTTCCTCTCATGGCCCTGTGCTTTCCTGCTCATCTCTCCCAGTGACTGGTGCCTTTGCCAGGGCAATCCCAGGAGTCATCCACCCGCTCAATAATATGTCAAGGGGGTCTCAAGCACCAAAAGAAGGCAAAGCTGAAAGGTCTCTATCAAATGAGAAAGAACACATTTTATTGAGCAGCATTTCAGTGCTGCAAAACTATTACCATGGTTTTATCAGGAATATTTACCAGTGGACAGCTATTTGATGTGCACTGATGAACACATATCAACACCAGCAAGCAGAAAACTGTGTAGGTAAATTATATTAACTGTTTGACCCACTAGGTCAATCCATTACCATGCACAAAAAGAAGGTGATAATAGTTGTGGATAAAGTGAAAAATCCAGTTTGTTGGGCATGACAACAGACCATGTCTTTGAGATGCTTTGTTTTCAATTCATAGGCAAAATGACTGCTCAATATTTGTTCAAAGATATTTAATTTAAACAAAATGATCCATGAGCCATAAGGGTTTCCAGTAGGAAAATACCTACAATTTACTTAAAAATCATCATTTTTAGAATCCAGCCTATTTTGTTGGTTTGGTTTTGGTTGGTTGGGTTTTTTTAATGGTATGGCCAGAAATATATATTTTTTGAGAATTTAGTGCTTTCTAATTATGAAAGTGGGTTTTTCCCAAATTCACTAAGTCATATTTCCTGTATGAATCCCAGTGACTGCCTGCCAAAAGAAGACAAGCTGTCAATTATTTATTTTTGTTTCTTATCCACATTAGCACCTAAAATAGATGCTGATGAGCTCTGTATGGAACACAGACACTGTGCTCTCAGTCTTGCTAAGTATTTGCACCATCTCATCGTGCAACTTGGCTGACATCACATAAAATTCTCCATACCTAAATAACTGTTTTATTCAAATCAGAGTGAAGGCATCATAATTCTTTCTGCTATCTTCAATGAACCTTGGATCTGGCAGGGATGAGCCAGCTGAATGATATGAATTGATGCAAATAGGAAGAATGAAGGGAAGAACAAGTGCTGACTTGTATACTGTACATCACTTACACTGAGAATCAGATTACTGAGGCAACAAGGGAAATTGAGACAGAAAAAATATTAGAAATCTGGATATTAAAATAGAAGATACTTGTGCCAAGCCACAGTCTAAATGAGAGAAAGTCATAACAAGTTATTTGTAATGCTTCCTATCCCATAAAAAATCCCAACTTTATTATCAGGGACGGTTTTGCTATGATCTCCTCATGACATATCATTCTTCCCATAATAAAAAAATAATTTGTGAGCTTCTGAAACAATTGTCAACAACTGGGAGCTACTTCTAAAGTGAATTATCTGGCACACTGGACTTTATGTCAGATCTCATTCTCACAGAGAGAGTTGGATATCAAAACTTCAAAGACTGCTTGCCCAAGTGCCATCCATGAACCTCAGTGTTTTAACATGCACAAACTGTAGGTTTAAGCTGTTAAAGGAAAGACTCAGGCTGAAGAAGTAAGTCATTGTCAAAAGAAGTAATAATTATCAAATAAAGCATGAGAAAAACTAGATAAGGGGAAAACATAGCCATGATATTCATGTGGAGTTTTGGTCCTTGTTTTAAAATTCTTCATAACAAGAGACCAGGCTAACACAAGGAGAACAAAATCCCAGCTGTCTTAAATTAAAGAAGATGCATTAAATGGGAAAGGAGAAAGCAGACAACAGCAAACAATATTAGAAACAGAGGCTTTAGCAAAATACCAAAGGAAAAAAAAAGGCAGGAAAGATGATCTCAGCAAAGAAAACACACTTCAAAACAGCTTTTATGGCATATATTATGGTTAGAAAATATTTTCATAATTTGCTGGTAGGTGGGGGCTCCTTCAGGACAGCAAATGAAATCATCAGTCTGACATTAATTTCTAGAGTCAGATTGAGGCAAAAAGAACAAAGAGCTGCATGTACAGAGGACACCAGGAAGGAATACAAAGAATGTTTTCCTACCATAGGAGCAACCAGTACTGACATAATCTGTCTGAGTCTACTACATTTGATTTCAGAAGATTCTGTATAATTGAAAAAAGTAAAGAGATAGAAGAATAACACTAGAAGTCACATTTTGTTTTTAATAATCACTGGTAAATCAGGATCTATTTAGTCCATCTTTTCAAACAAAAAGTTAAAAACTAACTTGAACTGTAAATAACTTGTCTGTAGAGTATTGATTTGATTACAGAGGGTTGTACAATCTCCCAGAGATTTATGTAGCAGAAGCCAGGTATGACAAATTCAGACAGGGTGGCAATGGTTAATCTAGACAAATATAGCAATTTTTTAAAATGCAGATTTATGAATTAGGTTAATTAATAGTATAATCTGCACCTTTTCCAGCTTTTGTGGGATAGTGGAAAAAAACTCTTATATTTGCAGCCAAGAATTCATTGTTATTCTGAACTTTATTGCACCTATTCAAAGACTTACTACTCCACTTACAATACTAATGCTGATTGTTCAGACTATATTATTATGCAAAAAGCCTCATTAATAGGGCATTCTAATTTTTTTATCTGTGCACTTTCTATATCTATCTTTTCACTTGTGTTGTGCTACCCCTTCCCCTGATTTTCCAGATCCTAGAGTCAGAGATGAGAACTCTTGCAAGAGGAAGAGGTGGGCAAACTGGGATCAGAGGTCAGCCTTCTACACCACAAGGAGAGGGATGCTGACAGTGGTTTTCTCCTTCTCCCAGCTCTAAGGTCTGCATCACTTTGATTCTGATTGGTTTTAATCCATTGTGTACCTTGACCTCCAATAATCTACACCCCACAAGATATCCCCATACACTGTGGCACACACAGTGTGTGCTGCATATTCCAGGCATTTGCTCTTCCCTCTGTTTTGCCCTGTAACTGATTTTTTGTGATTTCCAAGGCTAGGTCTCTTGGAAACCTTGGCAATTTGTTCATTGCATCTTTTTAACATCTACTGTCATCCCAAGGCTGTGCATTACAAGGAAGGCCTTTGCTAGCATCTTTTGCCTGTTTCTCCTCAGCTCCATATTATTTTTTGAGGGGTCAGAGGTATTTCACTCTACAAAGAACAACATATTACTGGTTATTACTTACCAATATGCAACAAAATTATTATAACACTGCACCACACAATTACTAACCTAAAGAAAAAAAAAAAGTTGGGAGTATTCAACTGCACATCAGACAAAAAAAAGCTAAAGTTCATCTTTAGGCAAGCCAAAGAAGGGCAGCCAAAGCAAGCCTGGCCAGGCTTAGCTTGGGTGGTTTGCAGGGCTAATGCAACATCTGTGTCTTTTGGCTAGCAGTGGCAATACCAAATTTACTGCACCACAGAGCTACCAAAGAACTGACCTACAATATAGGGAATTCTTCAAAGCTGCATTTAAATCTGAAATTATATATAAACTGGTTTAAATTGGAACAAATTGGAGAATGCAATGGCTACTGCTATATATGTAGTAAGTTTAGGTGACTGTTATGGTTGCTTTCTGGATTTAAAGCCTCCAATTGAAAGTTTACAGTGTGTTGTGTCTTGAAGACCTAAATAACTCCTCCCAGGATTTTTATTTGTAAAACACAGCTGGTTGAATGAAATATGCTTAATCTTTTCTCTATCAATATTTTGCCTTTGGATTGCACACACTACTTGAGATACCAGAAATTAACAGCAGTATAATTCTCTTGAACTTTGCATTCAAAGCTCCAGCTTTGTCCAGGATAAAAAAAGACCAAAAGTTTTAAAAATTGCAACATAGCTTTGAAAGCAGAAGAGTAACTTTCTGGATTTTTTCCCAGTGGTCAGAGATCTCAAGGACCTGGAACAAAAGGTGATGTGATATACAGATCATCTGTTCACACCTGAAGTTCAAACCAAGACCAAACAGATGGAAAAAACAGGTTTTGGGTCACTAACTTTCTGCAGAAGGACAACTGTTCTTGCATGTATGGGTTCTTTTCACTACATTTTATTTTTCTACTTATTCTACATCTGCTCCCCTATGTACTGGCTGCTATGCTGCAGCCTGCCCTTCAGCTGATAGGTGATACCTTCTGGGGTTTTGTAAAGAGGCTCTGGACCAGGTGGCATTGCAGAAGTAATTCCACACCAGGGACAGATTCCTCTTTTTTTTCTGTTCTCATTTGTATTTGCTGCTGGATGACCTGCTAACCTCTTCTAAACATAGGCATGGCTCTGAGCTACACTCAGCTTTTTCACCAGCCAGAAAAGTTTATTTACTAGGGTTTATTTACTAAGGAGGCTCAAGGATGTGTTTAAAGCTAGGTTTATGCAAAAGATAAACTAAGCTGTTCTCTTTTAGCACTGAACCTGGGAAGGGGAGTGCTACATTTAGTTGGTCTGGAACATTAGGTCAATGCAAATAAGGGCATTAAAAACTATTATATTTACAAGAGCTGAATCATTCAGTGATCACATTACTATGAAATTCATTGAAGTACTGGTAAAACAGGCTACAGCATTGATAGTGTGACTCTAGTTCTGATGTACATTTCCAAAAAATTAATAACTGCCTGGATAGCACAAAAGGCTCAAAACTTGTTTCTTAAGCACAACAAAAGTAAACTAATGAAATGTTATTTTCTTAAAATACACTTGGTGCTATTCATCCTGCTCCAAAAGTATCTGTACCAACATATCTTAATAATATCCATCAATTATTAGAAGCCCTACTGCCTCCCAGGGGGCAGGAGTTTTTTGGATATCTTTATCTCAAACAGTTTTCTGCATGGCAGCAGCTTTCCCACCAGAAGTCCTTTTTAGTATTTCTCTTGTCAGGGATCTTCCTTTGCCTTTGACGAGATCTCCCAGGCATGTCAAATGCTGTTACTTCAGGACCTTTCTAGCCACTGACTTATAACTACAGTGCCTTCACCCTATGACTGCCAAAGTTAAACCAGCTCCTCAGTGTGTCCAACAAGTTTATTATTTTACCTTTCAGTGACTTATTTCCACAGACTTCTTGCTAAAAAGCTTTCCTTGGCCTACCAGCTATTCCTCTTGTTATATATACTAGTGTTAATAAAATTCATTAGTTATTCACAATGCTTCCCTCATTAATGAAATATTACAGCATTGATGTTTCTGGTCTAATGCTTGGTTAAGCAATTTCCAGGATTCTAATTAGTCTGCTATAAAATTGAATACATGTTACATAAAAAGAGTTAAATTACTATTATCTATAAATTTTGAAATTAAATCCGAAAAAGAACTGCATTTACAATGGCTTTTAGCACATTTAACCACCAATGTTATATGGCCTTCAAGGTTTTTTTTTTTCAGTATTTTAAAAAAATAAATATTACAAGTTTTTGGCTTCTGTTGTGTTAATGATTTAAGGTGAAATCATTCTTAGCTTTGCTTGAATCAGATGCACTGAATATTTGTAAATACAAAAGTAAATACTGTGGCAGGCTGACAGCTAAACAAGACTTAACTCTTCCTGTGCTTTGCCCAGAGCACAATATATTCAAATCACTCTTGCTAGAGTGATTTCACTCACTCTATTCTTGCTAGAGTGAGTGAAGAGTTCTTACTTGCTAGTGTTTTATCCTTGTGCACAGACATACACACACACTGCACTCACCAAAACAGCAAACAGCAATGCTGTGAAGACGGCACAAATTGCTGACATGCCAGAACCTGGGAATTCCTCTTCTTCAGACCCACCTAGCCATGAAATCACACACATATTTGAAAGACTTTGCAAGTCAAGAATAGGTTTTTAGAAGAAATTATGGAAGAGAAGGATGGAAACATTCAGATACTGTATTTGTAGTATTCCTCAGTAATCTCTCTTCTCCACACCAAGAATTCTGACCTTTTCAAAAAGGCAGGGAGTACTGGAATTCCATAGGATGTTTGGGCAATAGTTAGGAGCCAACTGAAAGAAAAGCCTTGGTCATTGGTGAAGGGAAGGGGACCTTGCCATCCAGAGCCCTATGGACTACATGAAGGAAATAATAGCTTTATGTAGAAGTTTTAATAAATGCATAATAAAATAATAAAGGATCACAGAATAATTTAGATTGGAAAATACCTCTAAGTTCCTATACTCAAACTGTTAACCCAACACTTTCAAGTCCGCTGGTAAAGGATCCAAAATGTTCCCAAGGTCCACACCTATCTATCTTTTAAACACCTCCAGGAATGGTGACTCCACAACATCCCTGGGCAGATTGTTCTAGTGCCTGAAAAGTCCTTCTGTGAAGAATTTTTTTCCTAGTACCCAGCCTATATCTCTCCTGGCATATCCTGATGACATTTACCACTAATTAATGAGAATGCACCCTAATGTTCCACTTAAAATATCTTTTGGGACCGTGTCACACACTCTCTGTTTCACAGAAAAGAAACATACAGTCAAAGACTTGTCTGAAAAAGTTCCTAAAGGTATGTGCCTCTAGGAGTCCTTAGGGTTCATTCTCACATTTTGAAGACCTCTGCTCAAAATAAATCACATTGTGTTCAGATACCTTGTGAATGTCCATTTACCCAGCTTACCTTCTAATTGTATTTTCCACCATAATTTAAATTACTACATTAGCAATGACTAATTGCTAATACCTCACATGGCACCCAAGTATTTGCTGCTTTCAGTTGCTGTTTTCCACAACAATACCCTTTAAATCTGTGTAAATGCTGCCTTTGCATGATATGAGGAGAAGAAGATGTCATGCCATTCTGAGTAGATTCCTTTAACTGCTGTTGCAGTCTGTAGATGACACCTGTTTTTCTCTTATCCACTTCAAAATATTTTGTGCTTTACCATTCATCTCTCAAAATTATTATTTTTTTTTCCATTTAGTCTCACACCAGCAAACTCCAATAAAATTTTTGGCTGAACACTGCCAATGCTTTAGCTGGTGAGGATGATCCCAACTCCTCGTGCTGTACTCCTGCATGTGCCCTGACAATATCAATCACACAAACAAAGAGAAGTTTCACTCTTCTGAGGTCACAAAGCTTGTTGCCAAAGCTTTCAGTACTGATGTTATGAACTTCTTACCTCTAGCTGGTGCCAAAGATGAGACCAGACTTCCCTTTTGTACAAGGTACCCTCACAGGAATGCCATGACTCTTTAGCACCACAGATTACTACCATTTCTGCAGAAGTGATTATGGTTTTGGCTTAGTGGATGCCTAGGTGCAATGCTGATTCCAGTTCCATTTAACAGTGTTTGACAGGAAGTAAGCCCGAGGATGAATCAAAGTTGACATATTTAGAACAAAGCAGTGGAGCACTTGACTAAGCCAATAAATAGTTCCAGCTGGGACTTGTCCTGTCGTTAGTGATGAGGACACTGGGGGCAGTTTCTGTGGCAGTTAACTTTAGCTAAGGATATTTGGCATTTACAAGGAATAGCAAATACTTTTTATAAGTTGGTTTGTTTTTTTTTTCTTTTTGTGACAATTTTATCTCACTCCCCCAAAAGTGTCGATTGCTATACTAAACCTCAGCGTAGATCTGGTGGAGAGTCATTAAATCCGAAATAAACTTAATTCAAAGGTTTAACTGAAAGAATTTGTGGAACATGTTTGGGAGACATGGATTTAAAAGAAAGAGAATTATGGCCACTCAGCCTACACATTGAGGGCACTTCCCTAGACACTAAAAAAACTCCAAAAAGCCAATCATCCTACTGGAACTCTGAAGAGTCCATGAAAACTTAAAGAACTGTCAACTGGTAGCAGGTATTTTGATATTTTTAGGCAATTTCTGTGATAAATATAACTAGCAAGCACTTAACCAGAGTTCTAGAATATCTTGTTCTTATATTCTTTTTAAGCCCTGGCAGAGAACAACAGAATATACAGAAGCCACATTCTGTTTGGGAAATTGCATGTTAGCACTTCTCCTATATTATATAAATAAGTAGTATAAGAAGTATAAATAAGTATACATAAAAAGAATAATTTAAGGCTTTCTAACAATTTGCTTTTTAACTTACATGTTGAGTAACAGGCAAAAGAGGTAGAAGTGCAAATATCTTGATGTGGGGGGAAGGTTACTGAAAATTTTCCATATACCACAGTTATTACCATGGGCAAGTCACTGCTACCAAATGCCAAGAAAACATCATTCTTCTGTCTTGGCTCTCTCTTTGGTTTAGTACTCTGCTTTTGAAAAGCAGGCATTTTGGGTGCTATGAGTTTACTGGTTTGACTTTCTCATCTAGATCCTGTGCTGCATATTATGATGCATTCAACACAGTGCAACTTCTGAAAATAATGACATTTTGTAGGACATAAGAAAAACATTCTTTGTTTTCAACGTCTTCTCGTGCTGATTATGAAATCTGTATTCAGATGGGCAGCCTTTTGCACAAACATTTCCTTTCACCTAATTCGTACTAATCTGCATTCCACATGCAGTCTCACTGCAATATCACCAAAATTCCCTTTTTCCTCTCTGCCCCTGAGAGAGATTATTATTGATATCACTTTTATTATTAATGTCATTGTTTTGTCCCTTCCCAAATTCCAAATTAAATACAGAGAGCATGAAAAACATATCTTTTAGATTTTGAGTTGCAGTGAAGAATAATGCAGCTTTTATAAAATCATGTAGTTCATATTCCAAACAGTCTTTGCCATGATTCTCCTCAGTGTTCTTTTATCTTCCTTCATCTTAGAATCACAGAATCATTAAAGTGGGAAAAGAACTCCAAGGTCAAGTCCAACCTTCAAACATATACCACCATGCCCACTAAAAAATATCAAAATAAAGACCACACCTATTCATGTTTTGAACACTTTCAGGGATGGTTGACACACCACTTCCCTAGGGAGCCTGTTCCAGCATTCCCTGTGTGTGTCCCACCAGAAATGTATCTGGTTTTTAGCTTTGACTTAAAAAATGTCACCAGAACAAATGTAAAAGTCAAAAAAGATGTGCTTTTTTCACCCTACTTGAAATGTCTATCAAGATTTATAGGGTCATGGAGTGGTTTAGGTTGGACTGGACCTTAAAGATGATTTAGTCCCAACCTCCCTCACCATGGGCAGAGATACATTCCAGTAGACCAGGTTGCTCAGAGCTCCATCCAACCTGGCCCTAAACACTTCAAGAGATGGGGCATCCACAAGTCTTGGCAATCTGTTCCGATGCCTCGCCATCCACACAGTAAAGATTTTTTTCCTATTTCCTAGACTAAAACTTGCTCTCTAGTACTGGTTCCCACCAGTGACACAATAAGCTTTGTTACCAACCATGTTCATGTGCAAGCCCTAGCAGAATGCAGACAGACCAAAAACACGGTTTGGAGAAGCATCATGTAAGGAAATCTTGCTCTAAACATCTGTGTCCCATGAATTTAGGACTACATGGACACTGAGTGAGAAGAGACTTACACTACCTCACAGGGAGAGTCTTGAAAACTGCTGAATTAGATCCCTCTAAAATACTAGTAGCTATTGATTCATATAAAAGGACTGTAGAATGCACACAGTAGGATGTGATTCTTCCTAACCCTGTTTCTTGTTTTCTTCTTCTCTACCACAACAACTGCATCTACAACAGAGGTCTCATTTAAAGTACAAAATTTTCTAGTTTGTGAACACTGGAAAAGAATAATATAAGAAATGTCACATAATTTTCTACCAGCAGATGATTTCTCCTGAGAGCATAGACTTTGTTCAGTGTGGCTGAATCTTTTACTACTTCAGGGAAGGAACAGAGAAGACAAGGCTGCTGAAAGAAGAAATAATTATCTATAGTGTTTTAGGGTAGAATGTTAAAAACTCTCTTTTTCAATTTGACAAGCTTCATATAGCAGGATCTTTTTAACCAGCTATTTCCTTACCCTTGCTGAGCACATGCAGCATAGTACAGATCCTGAGGTTTCTGCAGTTGTGGGAATTTCAGTCAGTGGAGGAGTCTGAAGAAAGTTGTCCTGAGATCAGAATTAAATGTACTTTGATGGTAATAGCTTTACTAAGATTTTATTTGAGCTTGACCTGTTAAGGACTTGATGGATTTTCTATAAGGCTCCACCTGATGTATTTTCAAAATACTTTTACCTACTCAGAAGTATGCTTTGATAATTACAAATCTGAGGATGTCTCAGCTTCAAATGAATCCACTTTCCCTACTGAGCTGAAATATTAACTCCATTAAACAAGTTTTCAGCATCACAATACAATATTCTTCCAATTAAATTGAAATGTGTTATATAGCATATAATAATTTGGGGACTAAAAGTGTGAATACTTTTAAATGTGACATACAATTTCCTAATGCAGGATACTTTTCAGATACAATCTCCTGCTGAAAGAGTTCATCGTATCAAAAAGTAGAAACCTGTCAATAATACCCATATGTCCCATAAAATGTTTTCATTTCTTTCATGGTACGTTATGCTTCATCAGTTTCCTTAATCCTAGCTGCAGTTCACGTTGCTGTGCTGAAACAGCTCACTGAGCAGTAATTTATCTCTTGACTGTGGCATAACAACCACAAATACAGGTTATTCTGGGAGTGAGGATTTGCATTGCATAAACTGTATTTTTAAAATCATTTTCAAATGAGATTAATTCATGATAGGGAAATTTTTCCTCTATTTTTGGATCTGGTTTCCAAGACACTAGAGGCTGTCTTGAGTGTTTTGTTTGGTATCAAGCAGAATCTTTATTTGGGGATTAGGGATTTCTGTAAAAACGAAATGATACCGCAAGAGAAATGAGAAGATGTTTCCCCCATTTGCTTTAATACCTATTTAAAATTGGCATTGGAAAGATAATGACAGATTGCATTTTAGCTGAATTTTTCAGCTGTGCACTAGATGACTTGTATTTCTTTTCAATTAGGTTGGCTTCTTTAGCATGGTGGGAGATTACTTCTCCTGCATGCTGAAAAGTTATTAACAATTAAAATGGAGGGGGGAGCAAGTAGCAGAGGATTATTGCAATCTTCTTTGCCAAATGACTGGGATTTCTCTTTGCAAGGATCTTGTTTTAATGTTTGCTGCTGAGTACGGTAGGCATTGAATAGATATAATTATGACGAGAAAAAATATTTTTTACAAATGTAAATATTTACATAACAGTGGTTCTTGAATAGCTTGGCCTCACACATCAGAAGGAAGCAAAGTTTTCTTCAGGCACAGCACGGCGTGAAATGCATTTCTCAGGCTTTCAAGGCCCACATGTAGTAAACAACATTTCTCTTCCTGCCTCTTTTCCCAAAGTAGAGACGAAAAACAAGGGATACACAAGTGTCTCCTCTCCAGCACTGAAGAAACAGAATGTTGCAGGGGGACGTGGGTAACCCTACAGCCTCAGCCATCTGCTTGGACACACTTTTCTCCTCCTCTCCTTTGGGCAAACCCCACCCAAATTCCTTTGGCTACGTCTCTGCATCACTGAGATACTCCTGGCAGCTTTCTTACAAATTATTATTGATTTTGTCAATGGTAATGAAGCTCAGAATAATAATAGCAAACCGCCACCTTAGACTCTATGCAGTTAACCTAACTCTGTTCTCCAAATTGCCCTCCTGAGAAAGCAGTCAGAGATATTGCAGAAAACAGTGTGATCCTGCAACTTTCATGTTCTCTTAAAACAACTCCTTAGCTGTTTTTTCCTCCCTTTTGATTACTGAAGTACTTTTGACTGCAGAGATATTCTACATTCCCAATGCCCTTTAAAAATCTCTGACTACCTGGCTTACCTTGATGTACTCTGTTTCCACCCTGCTGATTTTTCCATAAAGGCTTATATTAATCCAAACCAACACTCATTTAATAAACATCTCAGCAACCAAATGAATATTTAGCAATCATAACTCCATTTTCATCACAACAGGTAGCGGCACAGCTGGCTCCAAATGATGTCCACTTTTATATCTACTGCACACACATAAATCCCATTGTTATTATTTATATATTTTTATGTCTAGGTTACATCCATAGGAAGGTGTTAAAACAAACAAACAAACAAATAAACAAACAAAAAACATAGAGGTGTCTGGAAAGATGCCTACAAACAACATAAAGTCAATAAAGCTCATTTTGGTTTTGTGGAAAATTACTCAAGTCTCACATGCAGCTATTTTTTTCAGTCTAAACAGATTCACTCTGTTGGTGAAGGACACCAACACAGTGGCTTTTTCTTCCAAAACTAACCAGCACTATTGACTTGCTACTGTACAATTATACCCAGAGAATCTTCTGCAATATTATCCAGGAGACATATTTGCAACTTTTTTGATTCATTGTTCTCTGAAAACAATCTCTAAGATCCAGAGCTTTAATTTCAGAAAATTTGCATAGTGCAATCAATCTTATATATACACATTAATTAGCAGTGTTTGAACATGTAACTCTAGACTGAATTAACTCTGGTAACAGCTGACAAAATTTTGTTCATATAGTCTATGATAGGCAAGTATAATTACATTTGAAATCTAAGTAGTGAAGTCCAAATGTAAGCAGATTAAAAAAAAATATGACCCATAGTGTTTTACCTGGAAAACATCTTTAAATAATTTAGAATCAAGCATTTTCTGTTCTAGACCTAGTTTCTTTATTTTTTTTAACAAAAATTCTCCTAGTATCAGAGAATTCTGAAATTAAAAATATCTTTATATTTACACTTACACAAATAAAACCACAGAAAATTTCATATTTATATTAGTAATGTATGTGTAGCCTGATCTTCCCACATCCTTTTTAGACTAATACAACTCTGCTAACTTCAGACCCGCTATTCCTGATTTATATCAGAGCTAACACTCATCAGAATTACACCTGTCCTCATATTTCATATGGAAAAGTTCAGGATCAAGGTTCTTGTGCCATGAAAAGGTCTCCATCTTCTGTAGTCTTTTATCTTTATAAATTTGGGCAGTGCCTATGTGGACACAATCCAAATTTTAAAAAAACTACAATCCAAATTTTTGCAAAGTGAAGAGATACACAAAGTGCACAAGCAGAATGGATTGGAGGAGACAAAACTACTCAACTCTCATTTGAAGCCAAAATGGGCCAAATAAAATGTTCTTTAAAAGTACTTGGGAAGAGAATTTATGAAATAGGCTGGAAAAAGCCTGACCTGTATGGTGATGATGACAGCAATAACTCTTAACCATCTGAATAGACACCTCTTGTGACAAAAGCTGGGGTTTAGAAAGCAAGGTGAGGGATGGGACATGTGAATATGGCTCATCTGACTGAGGTTTGTCACTGAATTTGAAGCTTTTTACCTGATAATGGTAATTAATAATGTTTTGGTTTGAAAAGACAGGTGCCTGCTAAGGAAGGCAGGAACCTCCCTTGAAATGGAGAATGCAAACCCACTCCCTGCAAATGATTATAATTTTGAAATTAAGGGGCTCTCAGGCAAAGGTATGGGAGTAGGAATAACAGTTCTTATTTGAGAAAAAAAAACCCCAAAAATAAAAATAAAATACAGTAGTACAAAACAACACTGACAGAGTCATAATACGACCTGACACCCTGTGGGTCAGGGTGTTGGCAGCAGTCCCATTAAATGGTGGCTGCAGCCCTTCTGCAGTGACAGGTGTGGCTCTGTTGAAGCAGTGATCCTGTAGAAGGGTGGAATTTTCCCCTGAAGATCCAGAGGTGGTGTAGATGGGCCTGGTCTTCCTCTGGGAATGCAGTGGAGAAGAAAGCTGATCCTCTGGGAATCAGCAGTGGGAAAAAGCTGCCTGTGGTGTTCAAGTCTCAGATTATATCCAGGTAGGAATGCTTGGCTCCTCCCCCTGGGCAGAGCACCTCACAATGGATGATGGAATTTTATCAGCCTTGCAGTGACACTCAATGGCCCACTCAGTGGCACTCAGCTGGCTGTGGAAGAGTTAAAGCAAACTGCCCCAATTAACAGAGGGTGAGTGCCCCACCTCTAACAGATGGCAATAGAATACACACCCAGCTACACCTTGCATTTCCAGCCTAAGACAAATAGCTATTAATTGTTTTTCATAACAGTCACATATCTATGCATGGCCATGGAAAAATGCTTTGTCCTTCTCCCAGCTCTTCCTCAAAGTGCACAAACCCAGAGGCCCAGGATCAGCATCTGGAGCAGTTCAATAATGATTTCTTTACTAAGATGACTCCAGTCACAAGAAACATTAAACTAGAAGTGCTAGCTGCAGGGTTTTCTTGTGTTCTGCTACCACACAGATCTCTGTGGATTCCTGTGAGAAGATTCCTGTGTATCTGAATGGAACAAACTGCTTCATTTTCTGTATATTTTAATTATATTTCTAATAAGTATGTTTACTTCTTTAATGATAAAAATAACCTTCATTTATGCCAGTTGAATAGAATTATTATTATTTTTGTTGGAATCCTAGAAAAAGAATAATCATTTGCCTTGAAGAGGTGAACCTGTAATTCATTCTATTTAAAGAATAAAAATTAAAATGGCATGAATTCAGGAACTATGTTAGGATCTGAGATATTAACAAATATCTGTGCATTTCTGTGCAGGAAGTCAATAATCATCCACAGTAATCTTCCAAATATCTACTACCTAAAATATATTCTAAATATCTTATATCAAATATCTAAAGTGTGTCTGGAGTTAGTCACTTTTTTTTTACTCATTAATCGCTCTGTTCCAATGCTTAGTTCACCATTCTTAGAAGTTTTTTAATAAAAAGATTATTGTAAAGGTATTTACTGTGAGGATCAATGGAGCAAGAGGATTTTAAATGTCAAGTTCCTACTGGCAGTCAATATTTTTTGCTGTGAAATGGCACTGGGCTGTAACAGGTGCCTAGAAACATCCAAGCCTCTAACTTGGACATTAAACTTGGAACCAATATTAGGTGAGCTCTTTTAATAATCTGGGGTCTATGATAAAGAAGAATATGATTTTTTTAATATATATGTATAATTATTTTCATATACAAGTGTCTGTGCATTTTTCTTCAGATGAGAACAGATTTGAAATTGTTCTAAAACTAGATATTTTTGAGTTTTTTATTTCATAGACTAACAAAATAAAAAAGTTTCTTCATGTTGGTAGGGTATTTAAAAATCATTCTGGAAGGGGTAATGATAGAATTTCTCTCTTTGACAGTTTCCAAGAGAGACTTCTCAGCGGCATGGTGCTATATCTTTTTCCTTAAAGAAAGAAAAATAAATCTCCAGTCATCACTAAAAATTCTAAATAAGAATTTCTGAAGACAAAGTAATTTCATAAATACTTCTTAAAAAAAAAAAAACTTCTTAAACATTCCCTTATGTTTGGAAAAGAAAAAAAAATATTTCCAAGGACTAAGCAATTAATTCGTTAACTACTGAGAAATTATTTAAATTATAAGACATTACAGGGGAGCAGAGACTTCTCACCCACCTTCAGAACATGGAATAAAGTTAAAAAAAAAAAATAAAAGAGAACAGCCCTACTAATTTTTTGCCTTTATAGGTTAGGTTCAGTTGACATTGCTCTTAGTTCAGGCATCAGCTATTGAGTGAAGAGTGTCCAGCTGTGAACACCTACATACAGCTCAGCAGCAGTAAGCAGTGGAGATCTGATAATGATGTATAGATGCAGTTTAAATTACACAGATCTCTAACTGGGGACCTGATACACCATGAGTGCACATGCACATTTATGCCTAAATACACAAATAGAGAAATAAAAGGAAGAGAGGTAACATTATATTGAGAAAAAAAGGGAATCATTGAACTCCAATGGTACTTTCTAGACCCCACAAATGTATTTTTAATGTATTTTTAATTCTTTACATTTCCAACCCTTAAGGCTTTACAAAATGGCTTTAATAGTAGATATTAAAGCTCTTGCTCCTTCACTTTTCCATGTCTAATGTTTATAATGGCACTTACTTTCAGAAAAAATGTAATACTCAAAAGTAGAAAGTCTCAAGAAAGGGCTTCTTATAGACAAAGAATTTTGGTAGCAAGAAATTCAAATGTAGATTTAAGTTCTTCACCCACAGATCTAATAGCACCATCTTGGTCAGTACTAAACTTTGTTTGTTCCATACTGAAAATATTGATTCCAGTGACAAACACCTGGCCTCTTCTGCTCTGCCAAAGCCAACACTGCATTGGCTGTGAGAAATAAAACCCTGTATTACTTTATAGTACCTGCAGATCAAAATGCTCTGATGTCTTACTAAAAAAAAAAAACCAATCAACCTCAAACAGAGGCATTTGATAAATCTTTGTCTACTGCTGAGTTTGCTGGGGTCCACAGGATGAGGTGAGAGAAGAGAATTTGACTCCGTGTTCTCAGAAGGCTGATTTAGTATTTTATGCTGTTATATTAAAGAATGCTTTATTAAAACTGTATTAAAGAAAGAGAAGGATACAGACAGAAGGTTTAACAAGAATGATAATGAAAAACTCGTGACTGACTCCTCAGAGTCTGACACAGCTGATGGTGATTGGTCATTAAATAAAACCAATTCACATAAAACCAATCAAACATGCAGCTGTTGGTAAATGTCTCCAGCCACATTCCAAAGCAGCAAAACAGGGAGAAGCAATCAGATAATATTGTTTTTTCTCTGAGGCTTCTCATCTTCCCAGGAAAACAAATCGTGGTGAGGGGACTTATCAGAATATATGACAGTGACAGTCTACCATTGCTTTCCTCTATCTTGAGCATTTCAGAAATAGAATAGCTGCAAACACATAGGATTTTTACACATAAGTGTGCACACGCACACATGAACAGGCATGCACTTCTCAAGGAAGCTAATGCAAATTCCAAAGGATAATAGTCATGCCTGGAGACCGGTGTGTTGCAAAAACTAAGGAAAAACAATTCAGTTCAATTGCAAACAAGTTTAAGACACTGGGCTTTACTCCAAAAGAAGCTTCAATAGAATATGCATTTTGTTCAGCTGCCCCTCAAAAATAGCACTGCAGTTTTCCCCAGTACAGCTGAATTGAGAAGCACATTATATAATTTTTACTGCAGAAGCCCAGTGATGCTGTTTGATCCCTCACTTTCTGTAGGCCACACAGTTTCTACTTGATACAGATCAGTGAAGGATTCTGCCAGCTGCTCTTGAAGTACTGCAGGCTCAGCCTGAAGTGCTGGAGATTTCATTTTATTGAGGTGCCTTAACTGCAGCAAGTCACAAACACAACCATGCTGCTCTGAGACCATTGCATTCATTGTCTGGGTGAAGACTTCTAGATTAGGCCCTCACACAGAATAAAATGCATGCCAAATCATAGAGGAGAAAATTTTGTTCAGAACAAAACCAAGGCAGTCTTGCAAAACTCTTATCTTGATCCAATCTTATTTTCCATTTATGTTAACAATATAGAATAGGTAGCTTGGAGCTCTTTATCTTTTCACTGATTATACCATTCTGTATTCTGTATGCACTTCATTGTCCTCAGTTATAAATGAGCTATAACAGAATTTTAATAAAATTCAGGAAACATTTTCTGATTCATGCTTGCTATTAAGCAGAACTAAAATGAAATTTATTATTTCAGTTGGGATGGTACATTTAGTGCTGATATATCACCCAAGATATTAACTCCTAATAAGATGCTTCTGGAATATATTTCAGCTTGTAAACACTCAAGTGTTTTGTTGGGCTGTGGCCTTTTTTTTACTGCACAACAGAAAGTGTAATTGAATAACTAGATTTTCTATACTGTTACACATTTTGTTTAAGTCATTCAACCAAGAAACAGCAGATTCAAGAAATTAGTTATTTCCTATCAAAGAGTATGTCAGAGTTACATGATGAGTGTTTCCCACATAATATGGAAAAAAAAAGAGACTTCACTTTTACAAGCTTTCTTTGTTGCAAGAATTTCCTCCCATTTTCATTTCTGCTTACACAGGCTGTTGAATCAGATTGCCTTGGGCAAAAGATATCTGGAAATACTGGGCACATGCTCTTTTACAGAACATTACTTGTATGAAATATATAGACATACAATGTCCATATATAACTTGTTTTTATTGGATAATTCTGTAATAGAGATTGCATTTAATTAATCTTGATCTGGTAGTCCATGTAGCTTATTAATAAAAAAAAATTCAATTTTTATAAGTCAATTTTCTATCCCATAAACTTTTATTTAATCCTTCTCTCTGAATTTTGGCCACAGTCTTGCCACTTTACTCTTGATTTACGAACATACTCTCTTGGTCTACCTTGTCCCTTGGAGGGATAATTTGCAGCAGTTATTTGACAAGTACTGGGAGAAAGCCATTTCCTCTCTCTTTGCCCAGCTGTTCCAGGCAGTGAGAGTAAAGAGACCCTATAAACCATTTTACTCTCCTCAAAGTCCACAGAGATCAATAGATACTGCTCCTTCACTCAAATTCCTCACTCTCATATCTAGGTCATATTTTTACACCACAGTTCAAAGGTTGCAGACAGAATTTAAAATATCATGCCTTTTTCAGCACCAAAACTTAGTCACCTTCTTGGTTACCTTAGACCATTTATAACAACTCCAAAAAGAAGACCAAAATTCAGTCCATGAAACAAATTCAGTGTGTGTAAAATGGCTAGGAAAAAAATGGACACATTCAGGAGTCTGCTTCATAACAAACAGAAAGTGGTTTTACTCAGTGAATGTCCACAGGACTCAGCTGGGGACAATGAGATGCAATATTTTAGATTTGCTTTTGAGAATCCTGAGAATTTGCTAAATCTCTGTGTTCAAATGTTTTCCTCTTTGTAAATGTCACAGCTCACTGTTATTGAATGTTTATCTATTGTAATGCTTCACTGAAACAAAAGCCAGATTTGAAATTTTGTCCTTTTATTTGTAAAGAACTAAGGCACAGAAGTTTTTCCTAATACTCATCCTTGCTAAATGCTGATTTAATGCTCCTGTTATGGCTAAGGGTGAAAGGCTCATGGTAGCAACATGATGAAAGATATTTGAGTATCGGGATTGTTTTCTTTTCTTGCTGGAGTTTTAAGAGAGAGCAAAAACAAAAAAGAGGAATAACACTGAATAGAATGGGATGGAGAGCTTATCATGTACAGCCTGAACCAGGACAAAGGATAATTTGCTTCAAGGCTGTTCTAGCCCTTGAAATAAGCTAGCTGTATGAAAATGCTAGGATTTTAAATATAGCTCTCTGTCTGAGCACTTCAATTTCCCACTGTTCTACAATAGGAAGCGATAACTTCACATATTGAAAGAGTCCATTTAAAGTCACCTAAAGAATTTTCAAAACCAGCTCTATCTGATGTGATGCTGAAGCCTGGAAACTTCTGCAACGGGCTTAGAGAGAACACAGAACTTGCAATATCTCTCTTCTCTGTGAGGCAGTGGGAACTTTGGACATGGGCAATCAAAGAGCAGGTCTGTTCTTTGGCCCACATTCCCCCTGTGTGCTCCCAGTGCTCCTCTTCACACGTCCAAAACTTTCACCACCCACGAGTCTTTCCAGCATATTTGCTAGGACTATAAAGACCCAAATGTGTTAAAGAAATGGTGATTCTTAAATGAGGGCAATGATAATATTTAATCTTTAAAGGAGGAACTAATCCTTTCCAAATTGCAACCAGTCCATTCCTATTAAGTTAACAACCAGAGAATATCTTTCCCAGCTTGAGCTACATGGTGGCTCCTGGTGTATCATTTCATTCAAAGACAGATAAGTCACCCTGGGGGAGACCCATAAATCTATTTTGTTGAAATAAAGCGTTTGCTTAGTTTCTCTTAGAAACCTGGGTTGGTTTCTAATACATTCTTCATAATTTGCTTAGTTTCTCTTTTAAGGGGGAAAAAAAAAGAAAAAAAGGCAATTTGCTCTTACAGATCACTGCCTCTTGCAGAAACAGTGAGAAGAGGAGGGCCTGGCAGCTGCATTTTTAACAGTTCCAAATTATGTGACAGGAGAAGGTCTGACTGAAAAAAAAAATTCCTTGCCTCAGTGACCAAATTCCTTGTTTTGCAGAGGTGGCATCTTAGGACCTCTGAACCTCAAACCTCTAACCTTTCAGGACTCTGTCCCTCTTCTATGGAAACCCAGGACACTGGGAATATTTCTCTGTCTGCTCTGGGATGTCCTGACCCCCAGGGGAGCACTGACTTTGACCCTCACTCATGGAGAAAGTTTCCTAAACTTCAAGATAGACTTGAATCCACAAAAGTGTGAAATAGATTATAGAGAGTAATGTAGGTATATCACTTGGTGAGAAATTTAGGCTTGGGGATTTTTAGTATGTTGTGGATGGAAGCAAGATGGCACAGGGTCTCATCCTGGGTTTCTTCTTCATGCTTCTTCTTCCTCCTTCTTCTTGGAATTGGGTGGCATTTTGTAATTGGGCAGAAAGTCTGCTTTGGGGGCTCTGTGGGATCAGTTATTGGGTTAAAAGGGAAATAATCCAGGTGTCAGTTCAGAATTGGATAGTTTAGTCTTAAAAGCCCTTGTAACAAGATATTGTTGGGCATTTTTTGCCTTCTAATGAAAAACTGCTGAAGTCACAGCAGTGAGACTGTTTTACTGATAAGAAATAATAAACACTTGAGTCCAAACATGAAAATATTGTCTCAAGTGCCTTCAATCCAGATCCAGAGAAACCAATACTCTTCAGTGCCAAACTCCTGCTCAAGTCACAGACAGCTCCTCTCCAAGCAGGGGCTCAGCAAGGAAGACCTGGCACAGCCTCAAGGGCTGCAATGAAGAGGATGGGAATATCTTTATGGAGAAGAACTTACAGGGAAGCAGCATGGGGCTATGCCTAAAGGGCTCCTTCCAACCACAGTGGAGCTGCTGCTGTGGGGAAAAGCCACAAATCTTCTTTGGGAAGTGCTCCTTTGGAAAAGCAGGACTGTGTATTAACCCACCTTCTCCTGAGAGAATATACAAACAGACTCTTTCTTGAGAGGGCACTGACAAATTCAGGCTATTACCCAGCGGGGTTGTTTTCAGCGTTGTTGACCTCTAGTAAGTGACTCTTTCTAAATGCAGGCTCTGGCTAAGGGCAGTAGGGGTGAAGTCTCCTAACCCAAGAGAAGAAAGATTACAGAGGCAATTCTATATAACTCAGTTTGATAACAATTTTGCCTGATGTAAAGCATATTTTAATGTGACTGCCCTCAAAACTTACTTGTATTACCCTATTTCCCCACTTTTTCCACTGAAAATGAAAAAAGTCACTGCAAAGTGAATCAACAAGAAGTACCTTAAACGCTTCTTTCTGTACCAAGTTGATTGTGTTTAAAATGCTTAGCTAAAAGTGTTCATAATTGTTCTGACCTAGATGTTGGCTTTAAACAGGATTTGTTTAATGTGTTTTAATGGAAAACAATCAGTGAAATGTATATGGACAGTTCCATTGAAGAGTGCTGCAGCAGAAAAATATAATGTGTTGTAGAGTGTTTGTGTTTACATTATATTTTGATTAAAGAAATCTGTGTTAAAGAAGTTGTTTTTAGAAACAAACAGTAAACCTTTTTCAGCATAAGATGTGTTTCCATTAATACTCTCTGCATAAGGAAAACACATACAGAAAAAAAAAAAATTCTAGCTATTGTTTTGCATAAAAGGTTCATTAGCACGGAAAATTTCAGCAAAAGTTACAATCTATTTTTGACAGCATTTACCAGCTGCATTTTTGGTTGAAGTACATACTGCATTCATGGTAGGTGAATTCTTGTTTTGGGGAAGAGAAATATTCTTCATAATTGCTGTAAATGCAGTATTATCTCCCTAAAGAATTGCCCATGGTAAACATGCTGGATTAGAGAATGGTTTGGGTCACAGCAGCACTCAGAGGTTCAGCCCAGATCAGGGAAAGGTGGTAAGCTGACACAAAGTTTCTTCCCTGAAGAATTTCAAATTTTTTTGTGGAAAAAGATGGGGGGAAATAATGGGGTGGGGTGGGGGATGATGGAATATCTGAGGTGATAGGCTTTATTTAAGATTGTATCCACATCCTCACCACGACAGGGAAGAGGAGCTAGCTAAACACAATTGGAATGGAGGTCTAGTAGATCTACAAAGGATATTTGGTATATAAAGTTTTTGACTGTCTTGTTCTCTGCTTGGGTTGTTTTCCACGGGTGCTGGCACTGCCACCCCATAATCTTCTGTGTTTTTAGGGACCTAAGCACAAAGATGACAGATTTACAGCCAGCCAACAGGGAATGCCTTCAAAGGGACTGTCAGTTCATTTGTGCTCCTACTGATCACTCAGATGCAATACTTTTGGTAAATACCTAATTTTGTTAGAACTGCATGGTTTTTTCCTAAGGTTATGGCTTGGGACATTTTTTATTCTAGCTCAGAAGACCACATCAGTTTTTTACAGAAGCATTCATAATTTCAATTCAACACATTTGCCAGAGGAAGCTATTTTGTGAGAGGTTTTAAAAGGGTTCACTCACTGCACTCAAAATTAATAGACATATTGTGACACTACAAGGTCCAGCAATTGAGTCAGAGCTCATTTACACTTTTATAAATTAAAGAATTCCATTCAAGTCATTTTGCTATAATGATTATAAGCCATCAGGAATTAATGCAAAAAGCTAATATTGTATCAAGAATGTGAATAATATTTTCCAATTTGCATTTTGTTACTGCATTACGATATTTACATGCTAAAGAGTGAATATTGTATATAGTATTAATACCTTTAAATCAATTTAATATTCAATGCAGCTACATTAATGTAACATTATGGTTAAGGATTTAAATGCAAAACTGACTAGAAATTTTAAAGCTGTTTCCCACAGCAGACATAACTCACTTGTATATAAATTTCAATGTAACTGTAGTAGTAAAAATATGAAAATTAATTCTTCAAAAGAGCTTTTAAAGAATTTATCACATCAGTGATTGTTCAAAGACTTTTTCGTGCTCAACAGCCACTCAGAGCCAAGCAATCTCAAATGAGTCCTTCTTCATCCAGGTCTTAGACAACTCGTACAGCCTGCTCAGAACAGTTTCTGACTTCATTTGTGAGGATTTAATCAGTTTGAAGGCACAAAGTCTCCACTGTCCTCAGAAGCAGACATAGGACTAACAGTAACACTGCAGACTGCAGATTGTTCTACCACTGCCTTCAGCTATCACTACTCTTCATTGAGGTTTTCCTGCAAATTAATTTTTCTCCAGTGTTTGTTTTAGCTAGGGCAGACAGAATTTTTTCTGTGGTGTCTGCTATTTCCATTTGTCATGTTGGATGAAAGAGGCTGCTTCTACTCCAGCACCAAGTAAAACAAACCAGAGTTAGTAATGTGAAAGTGAAGCTCTCTGTAAGGCCCCAAAAAAACTCTCTTGACAAGGCTTGTAAAAGAGCCTGCAGTGGTTCATGAAGTCTGAGTTAGACACACGGGACAAATGCTGGCAAGATATTCTCAACAAAGTAAGAAAAAAGACTTTACTGGCCAATTTAGAGAATCAGAGAACTTTGGTTTAAAGCAGCATTCAGCCAATGTGAAACACCTTCCAAAACATTGACTTAGTCCATTCAACTTCACCATGTATCTAAGGCCAAATAATTTGTGTCTGCACAGGAGCTCACCCCAAGACCTGCTCTCCCTACCATTTGCCAAAATCTCCAGTTTAAGGAACAAATGCTTTGGAAACTTAGACAAAGGTAACTGATCAGGTGTGTGAAACAGGCACCTGCTCACCCACAGAAGCACATGAAGTGGCACATGAAGGACACAACCGTAAAACTTGGCTTTCAAGCTAATGGGGTCAACCCATTGGACCATGTGCACCTTTTTGGGTGGCAGCACCTTCACACAGCATCTTCCATGTACAGGGGAGACAGAAACCTCATACCTAGGCTCAAAATCCCTAGGAATTAATCACACACTACTTGTGTGTATTCTGAGGGAGCAAATCCCTACTGTAGCTGAGGAGTCTGTGTGTCCAATTCGACAGCTGGAAAAAAAGATCAGCCTTGTAAATCTAGAGAGGAAGCCTTATGAGGAGCAGCTGAGGTGATTTGGTCTGTTCAGCCTGGAGAAGAGGAGATTGATGTGGACCTCATTGCAGTTACAACTCGCTTCTGAGGGGTAGAGGAGGAGCAGGCTCCAATCTCATCTCTCTGATGATCAGCGCCTGAGAGCACAGCCTGAAGCTATGTGAGGGAAGGTTTAGGGTGGCTATCAGGAAAAGATTCTTCACCCAGAGGGTGGCTGGGCACTGGAATGGACTCCCCCATTGGCAGTGATCACAGCACCAACCCTACAGAGCTCAAGACATGTTTGGTCAACTCTCCCAAGTACATGATGTAAGTCTTGGAGCTCTCCTGTGCAAGGAGTTGGCTCAATGACATCAACAGGTCTCTTCCAACTCAGGAAATTCTAGGATTCTACGCATTTTAATGGCAGGATTTCTACAAGCATTGTTTGTGTACACTCTTACACCATCTGGAGATCTGTACTTCTAGAAAAATTATTTGTCATCTTTTCCGAGACGTAAGCTTATATATACTTTAGCAAATGTCTTCAAAATTAAAGAAGAAAGCATTATGGAGTCACTAGGTGCTCATTAAAAAGTAGCATGAGTGATTTTTGCAATTCTTCCTAAGCACACCAGGTGGAGAATACCTCTTCCTCAAACAGCTTCTGTGTCCTCTTGCAAAATTGACCATTGATGGAAGCAAACCACACTGCTGGAATATTTAATTATTAGTTTATAGTTGTGATCCAGAGCTGAGGGAAGACTGTAGTCATACCTGTGCTACTCAAGGGAACACACAGGTTGACCCTTGGAGGCAATGTAAAATTTGTACCCAAAGCATTTCCAATGTTTTATGTTGATTTCATATTTAATGAGTAATATCACTTGTGGAAGGTAAGTGAACATACAACCAGCTTTAATGCTCATACAAGCACTTGTGGTCAGCCACATCCTGAAAGCCAATTGGTTTAATATATTTCAGTATACACCTGAAAATGTCTTTAGAACTACTGCAGCTTCAGAGAGTTATTACAGTACTTCAAAAACATATTTCTTTTACCTTGGAAAGGTCTTGGAAAAGGAGGAATTCCTTTTGGGATGGTCAGGAATTAATTAGAATCACTTTATGAATAGGAATTTTATTTAACAAAACCCAGCAGGATTGAAAATTAACGCCCCCAAAGAAGGCACACACTTGAGGAATTATACGAGTTGGCACAATTTCTAGGCAAAATCTCAGTCACTGAAAGGTCCTTTTTATAATTATCATTGTAGAAACATATGGAAAGTGGTTATATCAACGTCTGAAAATATGTGCTTAAACAAAATTATGCTCTTTTTACACAACCTAGTTGTAAGCCTTTTTAATAAGTTGTAATACTTTTTATATAAGACAAATAAAATATTGATGTAGTCTTTCTTCCTCTTATGCATGTAGTCAAATGAGCTTTTTAATATTGTCTTTTTATATTGTTTTACACATTATCATATTTATGCTCAATATTTTAGGGATCTATCACATTCAGTCTCCAGACTCCGTGCTCTATTGAAATTCTTTTCTGGTTTAAAGGTGTTAAAGGCATAGGAGAGTTGTTTTTGTTTTTTATTTTTTATTTTGCTACCTATGTTTGTGTCTACTGAGGATATCTATGTCAACAGGCAAAAATTCATCATGGATATTATAATATGACCTTGAGTCATTGTCAGAGTAGGGAAGATCTATTTTTCTTTATTATTATTGGAATACAAAGATAACCAGAGGTGTTTATTCATTGGCATGCAGTAACCAGTTAATTCATTATTACATTTTGAAAGTGTCCTAACTTATTGGTGACCATCTTACAGGAAAAGTCAACAGGACTAAAAAAGGCCAAGGCTTGAGGATCACAGACATCAAAGAGCCTTGGAAGCAAGCACCTTTTGATGATCCATTTCCTACCCAAACACTCCAGCCAGCAATCTGGCAGGCCAGTATTGTTTGGTTGCTTCTTAAAAAACAACCAGTGAGCGTCCAGTACTATATTACCTTGCAGTTCCCACACACATGCACACACAAACACACACACAGTAGAGACTGCAGCTGTGGGAATAACTTTACACCAAGAAAAAGATGCAGTTTCTCCTCGGGAAAAAAAAGATTGGAAATTCAAGCTGACAAAACCTATTATTTCTACTTTCACACCCAGCCATGTGCAGAGTCATTTGTTGCTGCAGAGAGGTGGAAAAAGCAGAGCTGGCAGAGAAGCAGGGGAAAAAAAAATCATCAACCTCACCCAACACTTGTCCCAAGCATGAAAGTCTTTGGAGACTGAATTCTGCACTGCACCGTGGGAGGGACAGTGCCTCTTACTCAGCCCACTGTCTGCTGGCTAATCATTAGGCCACTTTCTTTCTCATGTATATAAATTAGTGAATTGAGATTATTAAACTAACTTTGTAAAAGATGGGGATTTATATGACTAATAAACACTTCTGTGGATTTTGGGGATTTTGTCCAAAAGAGGGAACACAGACAATAGACTGTTTTGCTGCCCATAAATAAGCACAGTAGCAGACTATAAAAATGATTACAGGCTCATGTATCATTCACCACAAAGCCCACAGAAAACAAAACGTGCCATGAAATTTTTCATTTTGTCCTGTAAGAGCCAGATTAGTTGTCAAAGGCCAACATCTGCAGCCCACAAAACCATGCTACAATTGTGTGCTTGGGATGTAATTCCACACTGAGCTGATGCACAAACCTGTATAGGACCTGTCAGAGGCAGTTGTACAGCCAGACCCCAGCATTGCTACTTACTGAGACATCAACTTTGCAGGGATCCTGAACATGGGGAAAATTTTTTTTTAAATAATGCTTTTGTTCCATGACGAGAGAGAGAGATGGACATCCTGAGTAGGCAAGGATATCCATGAAATTAGTTACCAGAAGATAAGCCCCACTGTCTCATCTCACAATCTGTATTTGATGCCTATCAAAACACTTCCGTTATCTGTTATTTCTGGTTTTGACAAACTTGTAAATAGATACTACAGAAAGAAATTATCCCTCTAGTTCTAGCAAGTGAACCACAAAACCACTGCTGGAAATGGAAGGAAGAAGAGAGCCTACTCCTCCACCCCAACACACACACAAGTGGCAGAAGTAAAGTGATGCTACTGCTGCAAGGCTGAAATAAATTTTCTTCCTTATTTGTGTTGTGTTATTAACAGTAATGCATTTTCTAACAGATGAACTTACTGTCACTCCAGAGAATATGTGTTTTATTGATGAAAAGAAGAGAAAATCATTAGCAGTAATGTTGGTGAAGGTGCACATCTTGGTAGAAACAGAATGGAAAATACAAATAGAATATTAAATGGAACAACTATCAGGAACACGAAATTAGTCAAGTGCAAAGGCACAAAGACAGATCACTTAAGAGAGTCATACAGTTGAAATATTTGCAAGTAGTCCAGCCCTGCTAGCTGCAGTCAGCTCTGTCATACTGGGGGACTGAAACAGCCTGGTTAATGAACACTCCAAGGTTGTAGACATATTGCAGGGACCTAAATGGCTCTGCACACTCAGCTGGAATCAAGCAGGGCTTGAAAGCCATGGCTCAGATCTGTCCTCAGCTGACCCAAGCTGCTCCTTTGCACAGCCACCAAACTGCCTCCATGTCCCTTGGCTCTCTGCTCCTTTAGGATCTTACTGCCCTGAGCCCCAGGGTGCTCTTGAGCCAATGCCCTGAGCTCCCATGGCATGGCACTTCCCAGGAGCAGTTTTTAGCTGTGCGGGATGAAACCAGCTCTGCCTGGTGGGGCTGTGGCTGAGCTGCCGCTGGCTCCACGCCACTGCCTGCAGGGCCATCTGGTGCTGCTCTTCCCTGGCTCCCTGGCCATGGCAAGGGGCCTTGCCACCATCCTGAAAGCACCTGGAGCTGGGGATTAGCTGCCTTTATCCTGCCATGCATTTATTGTGTAGCGTGGATCAGAAAGGTATCGGATTTAGGGCGCGCCCGACGAAGGGAGGTAAATGTATTTGACACCATTGATATTAGAAGGTTAATTAATTACTTTATTATATTATTTTATACTACATTACCCTACATTACACTGAATTTAAATTGAATTTGCACAAGCACTTAACTGCTTAGAATATCGTGACTGTCAGCCAACAATCCCGACACACACACATGGATTTAATTGGTTAATGAATTAAAACACTCACACTAGAATTTAATCAAGCCTAAATTAATAAATAATTTACCTAAATTATTTTAGGTAAATAATCTTCCATAACGCATTCCACTTGTGGACAACAAGAGGAGTATCAATTGAGATAAGAATTGTGGGTTCTTTTCTCTGAGGTTCAGAGAATGTGAATCCCAGAAAATATCTTTGGTAAGTTGTGCCTTGCTTTTCTCTGTGAAGGGAAATGTGGCTACAAAAAGAAGAGATGGGCAAGGCATGAGCTCTGAAATTATGTTTTTTAGTCTAGTCAGAGCATGGGCACTTTATTCCTGGAATATCTTGGGTGTCCAACAAACGGTGTAATTTTAGGCATGCAACTAATCTCTTGGTATTTTGTGCCTGTGTTAAGCATTTGTCAGCATACACAAAACTCTGCAAAAATTAGGCTTAATTTTGCTAAAAAAAAGTTTAAAAAGAAAGAAAGCTTGAGAAATAAGCTAATCAAGAGATATATGAATAGCTCTTTATTGTCATCTATTAAAATCTTCAGGAAAAAAACCCTGAGCTTCTGAATAGACCTTTTGCCCACCGAGGATAGGTTAAAGGACATGTTTTCCTTAGATACTTAATATCAAATTAAAGTGAAGTGAAACCTGAAGTGAGACCAGAAATCCTAGTGGAGTCCTCTGCTGGAGCTAATTAGTGTGTCCTGAAGCTTCTTCCCAGGTGGGAGAAGCTGAGGACACTGGAAGCTGCCTCTGCACCCAGGCGTGACTGAAGCTTCACACGTGCCGTTTGTGCCTTCCAGGGAACTCCTGTGCATAGTGATCAAAAAGTGTTAGAGATGGACAGGAGCTTTCCACTGAATTCTGTTCTTCAGCAGAAAAAAACCCCACAGTCACCTGTAACTGCTGCTGCCTCTCTCCTTGACACAAAGCAAAAGTCAGGATTTTCATCTGCACAGTCTCCCTGGCATGGGGGGAGATGGTGGTAATTGATAATGAAACCAGTGTATCAGGGAAAGAAGTGAAGAATGCCTTTTAAAGCCTTCCATTTCATAAACACATCCATGTATTATTTCATATATGCATTCAAAGCTATAAAGCATTTGTTTTACACAGAATTTTATTCTATTTATTGGACTATAAGTCACTTGTGTATATAGCATACCTACATTAATAACATCATTGGAGGTTATAGGGATCTTATAAATATCTTGTTGTACTTGCAGAGGTCAGAAAAATCCAGCCTCATAACTACTCAATCAAAACATCCATAATCATCTAGTATAAACATTCCAAACCCATGTGTCAGCATATCACAGTGACCAGAAAAATTACACACAGGAACAAAAGAAAAACCACTGCAATGCCATCATTCTCCTCTACTTTGCCATTATTATTTTTTTAAGTTGTATCACTGGCAGAAACTAGTTGGTTTGGGTTTTTTCCAGCAAATTCTACTGCTTTATGTTGGAATGATGTTTGCTTCCTTCCCTGTTATTTCATTTAAAAAGAAAGTCACTCCAAGGTGTTCTTCCACCCATGTCCTGAAGAAAACTCCTTTCTTCTTTTATTGCATTTTGTCCCCCATGGCCTTGTCAATCAAGGTTTTCCTTAGAGAATTCTCCTCTCTAGCTCATGCAGGTTGCACCTAGGGAGATGCTGTCAGGTCAGGGAGCCATGCTAGGAGGATGATTCCATGAGGTTTTTGAACTGCAACTCATTGGGGCAAATCAGTAGCATAGAAAATTCAATTTAATACTGAAATCACACAGAAAATATGTTTTACTGTTTCTACCTTTTTTGGGTTTTTTTCCCCAGGTACTTGATAAAAAAAGTGTGTGAAATTTCAGTCTTTCAAGTTTGACCAGATTTGGGAAAAAAACCCAAGTGTTTCAATACAAAATTTTCCACTAGATAGAAATTGTGATTTTTGGCCAGCTCTAACCAGAATCATTTTCTTTGAAATGAAGCAAACAAAACACACCAATCTCAGGTTCTTCAAAACACTTCTCTTGCTCAAGGAAAACATCAATCAATACAGGATGGACTATGTCCAACTATGTTGAATAATGTTGCTATTTATATGTAATTTGCTTTTTTAATAGGTGTGTTTTAAGACTCTGTTAAGTCCTAATTCAAATACATATAAGTTCCATTGGCTGAACATATGTTTCTTGCTGTGATAACTCAAGATTTTCAAAACCAGAGAATACACTACTTTTTCATTACTTTGCAAAAATCACAGAAATTGGAAACAAGTAACCTGGATAAATGGTAAAACACTGATTTAATGAGAAGATACTTGTACTTAAGCATAAATTAACAGTTACAAATTTTTTTCATAATTGCAACCAGTGTCTAGCCCTATATATGTAGAGTCCTTTTCCTGGACTATCATAGACAGGAGAAAACCTTTCCCAAATAATTCTGAGATTCAAAAAGCCAAACAAAAAATTTTCCATCCTATCTATGGAAAAAAACCCTTTAGGAATCTAGGATTCTGGAAATTCTTTTGGTTCATGGCCTTTTTTCTTCCAAATTAAGTCTCAAAATTGTTATTGCATTGTCCAGTGTTTGGGAGTAGATAGATGCTCAGAGTGGATTTTATTGAATTTATGGCCAGATTTGTCATTCTAAAGTTGGCACAGAGCTGATTTCAGGTGCTTATGAAAGAGAAATACCCTATTTTCACCTAAATTTAGTGCCTGTAGGTACTTATACATAGACAACTGAAGCATCAAGCACCTGCCCATAAGTAGCTAAGTTTGTTATTAAGAGTACCTCACGCTGTTTTCTGTCCAGAAAAAAAAAAAAAAAAAACAAAAACAAAAACAAAGAGAGAGAGAGATGAGAAGATAATTAGATATTTCATTGCAGAGGGTATGGCATTATGAAGCATAAGTGTAGCTTCATGGGGCCTAGGGACAGGAGTGTGCATTATATTTTGTGGTATTTGCTGAAAGAAAAACAGAAGCAGAAATTGGTAATTTGAAGTCCTTTCCTGGAAAATTTTTAGAGGCTCTTTTGGCCTGACACTTTTCAGGCTCAGAGCACACACCTGTAGGCCTTGCAGCAGTGCCTGAGACCAGAGCACCCCCGAGCATCACATCTCATGTTGTAGTGTCAGGGCAGGTACTGTGGTCAATGTCTAGGGGAAAAAGAAGTGCCTAGAAATGTGAGAATACATCCTGGCCTTTAAAAAGGACTACAATATAAACACCTGTGTCACCATCATATTTTCATGAAAAATCTCTTTGCCCAGGATTTTCTCCTGGGAAGCTGAGAAGCCTCAGAGAAAAAGGAAAACAATACTATCTCATTTGCTTCTCCTGAGTTTTGCAACTTTGGAATGTGTTTGGAGATTGTTTATCCAACATGGGATTGTTTCATTGGTTTCATGTGAATTGTTTTAACTTAATAACCAATCCAAGTCCAGCTGTGTTGAGGTTCTGGAGAGAGTCACGAGTTTTTCATTAATATCTTGTTAAACCCTCTGTAAGTATCCTTTCTCTACTCCTTAGTATAGTTTAGTATAGCATTCTTTAATATATTATAGTATCATAAAATAATAAATCAGCCTTCTGAGAATATGGAGTCAGACTCATCTTTCCTCCCCATGACTGGGGACCCCAGAAGATACCACACTCCTGGTTTAATATAAACTGTTATATTTTTACTCCTTGTGAAATATTAACTAAAATATAAACCTGCCTCATGGTGCTTTCTAGCATGCTGACAGAGAGGATTAGGCATGAATTTAGGTGTTCTGTGGCTAAAGGTGATGGGTCTGGTGGGATGAGTAGCAACTCTCTTTCCCTGACTTGAGGGATATCTAGGATATCCATGTTTAAGGCTGAGGGTGTGCTGAAATGGTAAAGCTCCTCAGCATGAGGGTAGCTCAAGAGAGATTAAAGGGGAAGAGGGCAAGACTGGGGAGGGAGAAGTGAAGATAAATTATTTTCTTGAATAACAGGACCACAGCTAGATACGAGAGATGTAAAACTAGGTGCTGATTAAAGCTGGGACAACTGCAGCCAGCTTTACCCATTAGCTAGCACAAGATATTGGTACATTGCCTGATAAAAGGCATAAATGCAAGTTTGAGAGCTAACCAAACATACCTGGGTGCATGATACCTTCAGGGTGAAGTCTGATCTGGCTGTCTCCACAGGATTCATTATTGCCATTTCACACCTCTGTAAAACACAGCAATAAGATTCATTTCTTTGCATTTTCAACTTATTTCTAATATTTTGGATTCTTTTCTCTTTTGATGGCATATAAACTGCTTCATACCTAATATTAGCTCTGGTATCTTACCTAATAAATAAAATGCCCATAAGCACTTGGTGACCATATGGCATTACATATGTTTGATGTGCTCTGCAGATGTAATACTCCAAAAATGTCATCCTTTAGCTGATCTGGATGCTGGCCCACAAACTGAACAAGTGGAGAGCCTCTCAGCCTCGTTATGCCTGTGAGCTACACAACAAATGCTCTGTCAGGTATGTCCTTATGAACACTTGCCTCAACCCCCAAGACAGTATTTGAAGCAGATTAATTATTTTTTTTTAACTCAGATATTTATTTTGACAATAAAAAAGGAAGTTTCAGACATGCATTGCTCTGCATATATAACCTATAGTTAGAAGAAAATGAGCAGAGATAGCTCTTAAAGGCTGCTCTGAAAATTCCAGTATGAAAAATAAATTTGCACAAAGGTGTTCTCCAACACTTTTGACCCACAACTCTTTGTGGGTGCTGAACAGCAATTCTGGTCAGTGAAAAGGAAAACCAATCCAGCTTGGGCAATAACCTTACCTACAAGGCCTTTTCCAAGAATCAGGAGATCCCAGTTTGTACCCCTTATGTTCAAGTAGTCTAATACAAGGTTTATATACTCTGAGTTTTTTAGTGAAGTGCTTTTTCTATTCCATTTATTTTTCAAACAATTTTAAAAAATATTTTGAACTCTCTGATGAGAAAAGTTTAGAAAGGAGGTGGACATTTTATTTTGAAATAATGTCATAATATTTGATATTGTCAGCATTTTTCATTATATTCTAGGGTACAAAGATAATTCTTCCTCTCAGTTCCTAAATTGTTGTTTAACTCCTCCCTTCTCTTTCCATTTTATGCGCATTGACTCTATACTGTACTGAGAAAATGGAAATTACTAGGTTCTAAGTAATGTGGACTAAAGAAAAAAAGATTAATACAAAGAAAGACAAGAGAATACTTTCTGCTAAAAATAATACTTCAAAATAATAAAAAAAAATTATCCAGAGTGCTGCAGCCCACACTCATTGAAATGTTGGACAAACCATAAGAAAGTCTCTGATCCCTGGAGATATTTCCTGAGAGTAAGTTCCAAATTTTGCATAAAATGTACCTTTAAAGAGACTTTAAATGCTAAAAGTATACCAACTTCTTGGGAGGGAAAGTTTTGTGATTTATTAATCTCCATGATATTTCCTACTTACACAAATGATCATAGAAGCTTAAAAATTTAGCAAGAGAGTGCAAGTGGAATACTCTATATACTGCTCAAAGAAAATACCATTGCAAAATTAAATGAATTATCAGTGTCTCTAGAGGAGCAGACTGAAGCTTAAAAAACCACAACAGCCTGTCCAGCAAAGGGCACAAAACTGCAGATTGAGCACCAAACCTCATAGCAATGAAGTGTGGGGTGGTTTTTTCATCTCTTTCCTTGAAACACAAGGAAAGGCTCTACCAGAATCTGCATAAATCATCTTCCAAGATTTGCCTATACTGCCTTGTTCTGGTGACACCTGAGTATTTTGACCTTCATGGTACATTCTTTGAAAAAGAGATACTTCTCCTTTTTCTTAATTCCATTTTGCACTTTTTTAATGAGACAGAACAAGGAGGTGGACTAAGTTTAAAATCTTACCAAAGATGGCTCAAGGGTCTACACTGCTATTTCAGAAGAGACATAGCACAAATGCATTAATTCCACATCTGCACCACCATGTTCAGTGCATGTCTAGGAGCTCTCCAGTGTGATTCCTAGATTTTGGTATCTTTTTCTGCAATGCCAGAACAATAAAATATAAATTTCTACAAAGGCTTTCCCCTGCTGTAATCAAGGACTGAGGTTAAATCACTAAATAGAGGAACAGCCATAACCCGAGCAACTCTCCTGTGATTAGTAAATGGATATAAATAGACAGTGATATTTGTCCCCACTCTCTCAGGTAAAGCTGTAACCATGGATCTTCGACAATAATTTCAGCAGGGATTCAGTAATAGAACACATTTATCTAATATAAAGTTCACAGAAAGCACAATGGTCAGATTGTAAGGATTAGCTCCCCACATTCATATCTTCCCCCAAGAAATCTGCATCTTGGCAATGTTAGGAAAAAACTTAATTCATCACTTGAAACACCTTCCATTACTGTTCCTTTTCTCCAATTTTTTTTTTCCATAGAGACCTTTGAGAGTTCATATTGTGGTTTTGATCTATTTGGCTTAGTGTTCTAAGTTATATTGAATTTAATCATGGGGTCACTTGAACCAAGTGGCTTTGCTGTTTCTAATCTACTAACTGCACATTTTTGCTGAGATTGGAAAGGACAAGTCCTATTAGTACTCTGACACCATAGGTCAATAACTCTTTATTTCTTCTATAATTTTATTTTTCATTGTGCCATGCTTTTCAGTTTTCCCAGTTCATACTGGGAAATTGAAATCACCCATCACTACAGCCTGCTTGTTTTCTTATTTTCCTCATGTTGTGCTGAGGACTGCTACTCTCTTTCCCTTACACTGATGGCTTGTTCCAGGAGCAGCCAGCATTCTTTTGCTTTACCTAGTCCACGGCTAGTATGCATCAAACTGTAAAGAGTAATTTTAGAAGAAAACATTGTTTTTCAGGTAGAAAAGTGATTCAGCAGATTCCTCACGTATTTCTAATCTAATTCTTTGTATTTAATTAAGTTTAACCTCCTAAACAAACTCTTCAAGGACATCACAGGAACAATTTAAGGACATCATCTGCACACTGCAACTGAATTCCCCAACCCCAACACCATCAACTTTTGGAAAAAAAATTCTCAAAGCTGTCACTTCATATTATAACAAACATTAAGGCTGGGTCCATGCAAGCCAAACCTCTAATCAAAGAGGGATGAAAGGCCTGTCCTGTGACTCTCAGGCTGCTATCCCAGGGTGATTTTAAGCCCACTGCCACTGGCAGAGCAAGTCTTGTCCCTCCTACCCCACAGCTGCCCCCTCGTCAGTCAGGTAGTGCAAAGGGATGTTGAACCATTACAATTCAGATGTTCTCAACCTAAACAAAGCATTCAAAAAGGGCTCTGTATTTGGCTTCGTCCAACTACAGAGAGAAAAATCCAGAGCAGAGGCTGAAGTTGTACCTGGCCACACATTAGTTTGCCCTTAACTTGTTTTGCTGTGCCTTCAGGTACTGCAAGTGCAGCCCCAAATACAGTTCTGTTGCTATTCTGACTAAATGCTGTAAAGCAGCCAGTCTTCAAGGGTAAATGCCCATGAAGCTCTATATTCACTTTCTGAGAATAACAACACCTGATAACACACAAGAAAGTTTTTTCTGTATAAAAAATGGATTAAGTAAATAGCAGGATATCACTATTAGCAGCAAAGCTGCAATACTACCTTTTTCTTACAAAGACAAATCAAACTATTTCCTCTTTATGGCAGCAATGGTTTCTAACAGAGATGACTAAATAATGAAAATTTTTTCTACAAGTTCATCAGAAAGAAACATCAAAATGTGCAGACTGTGCTGTGCAATGAAGTTTTCTGTTGGTAGTTTCTTCCTCTGTACAGCCTGCTTAGGTGTTGTGTGCTCTTATCCTGCAGCTTACATTCAAAGTCACTTTACCCCTATTTAGCAAGAAAGTAATGATCATTTAATGACTAGCTCCTCAGATGTTTTTCTCTTTATGGTTCTTGCGTGTTCTAATCATGATACCAGAAGTGATGAGTCTTATTTTGGAAGTGTGGGAGAACACTAAATATAAAAAAAATAAAATAACTCTCAGGTAAGTCATCCAGAGTGAAAAGCAAATATTCTTATTTTCACCTACTCTTATCAAAAAAAAAAAAAAAAAAAAAAAAAAAAATTAAGAAATCCTATTCTTTATATCTTCCTCTTTTCAGATCACAAGTCTGATAATTGCTGAGGTCTGAAAATTGAGAATGCCCATTAAAAGAAATTATAGGTAATTTCTTTCTGACTCACAGGGCAAGGATTATCCTCAGTCCTCTCATATAGAAGCAATATTTACCAATAGAGGGCCTTGAAATCAAGAACAAAACACACTTTAAATTCTGTCAAGGCACAAGTAATAAAATATAAGTTACTCAAATGGAGACATATCAATGTATAATTTTGATGGTCTGATTTATTTTTGCTTACACCCTATATATGGTAAAAACTCACTGGTGGAAAGTTAGAGGTGCTACCAAATGCACAGCACTCAAAAGAAACAAATGCACAGTTTAATGTGATATTTATTTTTGTTCCCTCTCTCCCAGTCAGTATGTAGAGATATTTTCCTATATTTCAGTCTTACAGATGATGGTGCATATCTTTATAAATATTTTTACATGTATATACATAAATATATATATATCAGTCTCCATATATACATAGATATTTATAATGAGGGAAAGCAAGTTATCACGGTTTTAAAGAAGTGCATTGAGTTAAAAAGGGAAAAGAGAGAATAAAATTAGCTTGGCATGACTATGTGAGATTAGACACTAAAATTATCCTCCTGCAGTCATATTTAATTCTCTAAACAGCTTTAACTAATTTGCTTAGGCACACTACATTTTAGTGAAACTAATGAAAAAACATGAAGCCTCTCTGCTCATTTTTGGTGAATACTCAAACCTCTAAATGTAATAAGACTTTATTTTTAATCTTTTGTTTTAATCATTTCATCTCTATAACACTCTCTTTGCTTAGTCAAGCTGCCATTTTAGGCAAGAGCTTGTGCTAGTAGTGCTCATATTCCCTAAATTTAATAATTTAAGGAACTTAAGTGATATTACATTATTGTAGCCACCTATGGAATTAAACAAAAATTGCCAATATCAGACAACATTTCCCTTCAAGTTAAAAAAAAAACCAACAACCAAAAAACAAAACAATGAAATAAGAAGCAGGTAGCACTTGCTTATATTAATTTGACCATAGAAGAAAAAAAAAAAAATAGCCAGACACCTAATTTATCAAATGTGGGGTTTTTTCAGTTTTGTTTCCACTCTGTTCCAGGCATTAAATGAGTTATAAAGACTATTAGTGCAGATTTGAATACACACCTGTCCTCATGTCATGTGTTTCTCAAAATTCAGTTAGTTTAGCCAGAGCTACAGAGCTAATTCCTGAGAACAGCAGACCTCACATTGCTACCAAGAAAAAACTGGTTTTACTCTTGCTTGGTATTTTTTCACTTTATCGAAGTATTTTACCACATGCAAATCAATGGAAAGAGCTGTTACTTAGTCAGGCAAAGAACCACACACAAATCAGTCAAAGAACCACTTCTGGTGGCCTTGTGAATTATTTTCCCTGTCCCATCCCATCAGATTGTGTGCCTCATGGAGATCAACCAGCAGAAGTGCCAATAGCAATTAGGTTTTCAGGTAGGCCAAGTGCTTTACCTTATTCTTTGTTTAGGTTTTATTTAGGTTTTCAGGTAGGCCAAGTGCTTTACCTTATTCTTTGTTTAGGTTTTATTTAGGTTTTCAGGTAGGCCAAGTGCTTTACCTTATTCTTTGCTCCCTTAAAAAGTCATATACAAGGTTTGCAGCTCATGGCTTTCCTTCTGGTCATTGTTTGGTGGAAATCCAGCCCAACCCAACCCCACCCTGAATAACTGCAGACATTCTGGCTATGCAAAAGAGTGCTAAATAGTAGGGGGGGTTAGGTTTAAACAGACAGGAAACTCCCCAAAAGAGTCAGTGTGTTGGAAACTTGTGTGTAATGGTTTCACACAGCAAGAATATACTTTTCTGTTTCCTGGTAGAACCAGTCTTCCAATGTGGTTGCTGCCTAAAAAAAAAAAAAACAAAACCCTTACATTCTTGTTAGCTGCTGCTGGGCAGACTGATCTGTCACTGCCACTGTTTACAATAATTTTGTCAACCGTGATTTTTTCATATTTTATTTAAATGTCAAATGGAAAGGTAGAGCATACCTTGTGAGATGGCTTAGATGAGCAGTCCAGACATGCCTAGCAGGTAAACCATTCAAGCAAACCAAACATTTTTGGTTATAAGCAACACCAACTCTCTGGTACCTTTCAGGGCACTATCTGGAAGGTAAGAAGAAGGCTTTTTCTCCATCTCTACTCATCCCATTATTCTCAGTCTGTACATGTCCATAGGACAGGCCCAAATCCCAAGTAACTTAATATTTGCTTTGATAAAATCAATATTAAAATAAAAAGTCTTTCACAAGTCTAACTGGAAGTCATTTGCCTGTTTTACTCACTAACTGTTACTTTGTGTAAACCAAATACAGATTTCTCACAGAGAAACTCTTAACAACAGCACAGAAATTGTCTTTGGGAAACTTCTAGCAAGTTTAGATATTTTGTCTGAAAATTGCATGTGGAAAAAGCAAATGTAGCCTGTGGAACATTTGTAGTATATTAACACAAAGTTTTGTTTTGCGTACAGTTGCACAAAAGTTCAAGGATTTCAAAAGCCTAATGTAATTTTGTACTGTAGAAGATCTATGCTATCCTCTGCTGTCATTAGAATCAATCCAAATTTCACAAAATGTGTTTAAACTGGTGTAATTCCATCCTAAATGGAAAAATCTAGACCATATATTTCATGCTGTTGCTGACACTGCCAGAACCTGAACACTAATAAGGTGCTAATTAGGAAGTGCCATTTAAAGTCTGTCGTGCTTTTGCATGTGAATTTACCATATGCTCTAGATCAGATTTCCTGCTGTGAAAGAGCTGAGATGGCTCAAGCATATGATGTGCAATAAACCACTGCTTTTCAGTGTCCTCTTCTCTAAAAATGCCTTTTGTAAGGGTGGCTTTTTGAGAGGATTGCTAGAAGTTCTTCTATCTTTTTGCATTTATTTTATTTGCCCAAGAAATATGCTTTGGAAAATCATGATATGGCGCTAGAGAACTGTCCAGGACTAATACCAAGAGCTAGTCTGCATTCTTCAGACATTTAACAGAGTTTATTTATTAATGTTTGAGATTTGCAGCAAAATGAATCCCATTATCAATGCTGTTATCTGTTGTAATATGTTGAGAGTATTTTAAAACTACACTTCATTCCATGGTTTTGGGGGTTTTTTGGTGTCCAGACATCAAATATAGAAGAAATAGCTGGTAATATAGATGAGCCACCTGTCCCATGTGCCTTGCATTTGTAGCTTTTTTAGTCCTAAATTTAATGACAGTAAATAGGAACAGTCTTTTTCTCGTCACAGTACACAGATTGCCCAAGCTATGCATTTCTCAGAACCCAGGTATTGTATGCAGAGCTGAAAATGAAAAGACAGCTTTAATTTGTAAAAAAAAAACAAACCACACAAAGTTCAGCTTGACAGTCAATTCCATGACAGTCAATATTTCATCTTGTTGTTACAAAACTAAGCCATTATGTCATCACAAAGCCTAAAGGTGTTGAAAACTGAATGCCTTTTTTTGATTTTTGAATGGTGAAAAAACACGTTGTGGACAACATCAACAAGAGTGCAAGTAATTGAGATCTGACTCTACTTAGATGTGTTGACTCACTGTGAAAATTCAATGCTCAGTATAAATCAGGACTTTTTTCTTTCTTAGATGTGTTGATATGGGCAAGTGGTAACATCACAAAAAAAAATGTAGCCTGCAGCTCTTCATCATGTGTGGACATCGTTCCACATGGGCCCATTAGGAGGGAAAAAAAAAAAAAAAAGATTTATGGGAGAAAGGAACTCAAGTTCAGATTTATAAGAAACATTTAAGATCTTCTAAGAGTATCTGAAATTCAGCCTGCCACTCTTAGTTGTCAACAGCTTTGCATAGAGTATCTAGACAAGGTTTTCATCTGCCACAGCTGGAAAAACAGATTTGATGTGCAGCCTTGTGATTACAGAGGGAAAAATAATGATTTACACCTTATAGGAAGCACTAGGTGTTTCATAGTGTCATTAGGGCTGGAAAAGACCTCTAAGGTCATCAAGGCCAGCTATCAACCTTACAGCAGCACCACTGAGCCATGTCCCTAAGCACCACACCCACACATCATTTCAACACCTCCAGGGATAAGGATTTCACCCCTTGAAACGTCAGCCTGTTTCAGTGTTTGACTCCTCTTTCACTGAGGAAATTTCCCCTAAAATGCAATCTAGAGCTCCCCTGTCTGCATTGCAGGAATTTGAGCAGGTTGGTGCTAGCCACAGGCTGTGCCCCAGCAGAGGTGAAGCTGATGGAGCAGCACAGGACAGACAGATACAGGACTAACTCACCTGATTATGGCAATCCTTAACTGATCACCTCTCTAGCTGCATGCAGGAGTTTGAAATCAAGCCCACAGGCAGAAAAGCACATAATTGCACTGCCCCCAAAGCAAGCTGGCAGAGAGGCAGTGACTTAAAAAGTCATAATATCCCTTGCAGACTGTCCCTTGTGCTGGATGGAAAGGAAGTGACATATAGCTCCACCTGGGGTGATGTAGGAGGCAAGAAACATCAGTGTCATTGTGCCATCAGGTGTGCTGGCAAATTATGCTTCTGCTCATTCTTCATCTTCATCCATCCCTTGCCACTTGTCTGCACAAAATGGGTTTTATTGCTTCCTTAGAGCTCGCTCATGAATTGCACATAAAGCTATGAGAACTCCTGAGCTTTAAAGAAGAATAGAGTGACCTCCTCCTCCTCCTCCTCCTCACACTTTTAACCTCGGAGGCAAAAGGCTCTTCATTTTGCAACTAGGAACACACCTTTCTCAAAAGCAGCCTATATGTTTTTTAGCATATTTAACCAAGAAATTATTGACACACAAGAGGGAATGACGAAAAATACCAGCTCAGAAGAGAAGCTTTCACAAACATTTATTTACAAGAAGCAATGAGTTTAAGTGGATATTACTGTACATTCCAAGTTAAAATCTTTCTCATAATTTCTATATGACATAGTGAAAGGGGGAGCATGAATATTAAGCTCCTTCTATGTAAATTACCAGGGAAAATGATATCATGGAATTTAGAGATTAACAGGCTTGCTAATATCTGAATCAATATTGCAAATCATGATAGCAGAGCTGGCTACTTATTTCTTGGGGAAACAAAAATCGGCAAACCAATAACACCATTAAGTGCAACAAAGAACATCCCAGCTTTTTCTGGCTGGTTTACTTAGATCTCTTTTTTTTTATTTATTTTTCCTGGAGACGTAGAAGATCCCCACAGAGTGAGACACCATTGCCTTTTATGAGAAAAACCTGAAATATGAAAAGAATATTATAAATGGAAACCTTATATTCAAAATAATGGTATTTTAAATGATGTTACAAAGTTAAAGAGCACAGTAGGAGCACATGGCATAGAAAAAAGAGGAAGAGAGCCCTAAGAGAATTCATTAAGTGTTTGCAGGTCCCTGTGGTGTCATGGGCATACTCTCTGTGGAAGTGAGTACAGCACAAAAACTCCAAACTTCAGGGTAGCTCTGCTGATCCCTGAATCGCTGCATCCCTCCATGAAAACAAAACTACAGCAAAAAGCAAAACACCAGTCTTTGAATCCTTGTGCTGCTCTCAAATCCAGACCTGAGGGAGGAGCCCTGCTGATGCTGGGCAGTCATTTGTCCCTAGAATCCCTCAGAGTGGGAAGCCCTCTGGTCCATGCCAGTGTTGCTCCATCCCTGAAAAGCATCCTCCTCTCAGCTCACCAAAATACCTCCCTGCAGCTGACAAATTTGAGCTAGCAGACAAAAATAACTCTGCAGGGGAAGTTTACAAGTACTTGTCGGCGTGTGTATAAATAAATGCTGCTCTTTCCAAATTTACCCAGGAAATTCACCTTTCACATACCCCAGGGCCCACCCGTAGCTGCAGGGTCCCAAAACACCTCAGTGTACAGCAGAGATTAAATTTAACTGTGTTAGGAAAATGCCTGGACTTGGCAAAAGAAAAGAGTGGTGATTTTAGGCATAAGACACTGGGTGACATCAGGGAAGGGTAAGGTTTGGCTCAGACAACTTTGGTGACCTTGAACAAATGTTTGCACCTCAAGTCCTCCCCTTTATAAAACAATTCTGTAAGTCTGCTCTTCTGTCTGTCCCTCTGTGTTGCTGTTCAGACTGCACCTCCCTCAGACTTATTCCTTCTGTGCTGTAGGCAAAAAGACACAATCTGTAGTAAAAAGAATATTTGTTATGTGATGGAACTGGGTAGATATTGCAGGGAGTTAAAATGAGACTGATTTTCTTCTGTGCAAGCAAGATGGCAGGAACCAGAAAGGATGGAAAAGACCTCCAAGTGCAGCCATCAAGTATTTCCTAATCTGTGCCTACTTGCTGAATTCCAGACTCACTTGGACCCATCTTGGTCATGAACATTCCTGCTTGGATGATTTTCAACTTTATTTGAAGGACCTTATGTCCCTACCTTTTTTTTGAGAAAATAACCTAATATGAGGCCTTTCATAGCTTTCCATTGGCCATGGAAAGAAAACATCAGAAAATTAGTATTTTGGATGATGGAAAAACTCTCAGAGAGAGTTTAATATGTTAGGGGAATGAGAAAAGCAGAAAAACTATCAAAGTAATACCATGGTAGAGATGCAATTCAGGCAGCATATCAAGAGAACTGAGGGCAAAAAGAGAGAAATGTTGCACTTTGAAAGCCTCATAGGCTGAAACACAAAGTTCCTTCTTTTATTTGCAGTTAAAATTCACCCAGTGTCAAAGGAAAGAGGCAAAAATTGCCTTCATCCCACACCTCAGTGTTTTGTATGCCAGGACAACCCCTGAGGTTGAACATTTCCTGCAGGGGAAAGGGAAGGAAAGGGGAATGCACAGAAGTGTCCACCTTTCATTCTTTCTGCCTGAGAACCCCAGTAGTTTTTTCCTCTCTCATTACCACCAGACATTTCAGCTGCTGCCATGAGGAATGGCATTCTTGTTCTCTGCAGTCAGTCAGTTATTTATGGAGCATAAACTTCTTCCTAATTTACAGCAGTTTCTCATGGAATACCTAGCTGGCCACCTGCTTACTCTTGCTCATGTAGTTTTATTTCTGCAAGCTCTTGTGTTAAATGTAAACAGACCAACCCTATAATCTTTATACCAATTTAGAGGTCTAATTCCAAGGCAAGTCAAAAAGAAGGAGCAACAGCTCGGTGATGCTGAACTCAGGAGAAAATCTGCATTCTTTTTCTTGAAGTTCATGCAAGCTATGTCAGAAGAGAACAACTAGTCCACAGGCATGTGAGTCACATGATATTTAGTGTACAACATGAAAGCACAGTAAAAACAACTTTACATAAGCATGACATGTGTTAACCTTGTATTCTCCAGGCTCTTTCTGCCCACCAGAAGCACAGCAGATGTGGTTTTAGTTTTATATTTTCTTCACCAGAGACGTGGCTGCTGAACTCTTCATTGGTAAACACTCCCCAGAGTAGGTCCATTTATTTCTGTTGGGCCATTTATAAAACAAATTACTGTGCAGGCAAGGCAGCATTAATGACAACTGCTCCCTGCAAATAGACACTACCTGAAGGCTGGGACACCTGGTGGAAGCATGGCTTATTTGAATAAAGAACAAAGCTTTTGTTTAAAGTGTGAACATTTTGTTGGTTTATTCAAGCAGCATTTAATCCAAGCATGACAACAATAAAACTTTTAACTTCTGTTTTCCCACCACTCCAGAGCCATGGTTTGCAAAATGAAAAATAACTTCTTGCTTTTGCAGTTATCCCCATTTTTCCTTGTGATGGCTGGTTAGTGTCCATGGACCTCTGTCTAGCAAATCTTACAAGGCATGCAAGTGAATAATCCTTCATCTCTTTTCAGTTTCTAGGAAAATAGTTTCTTTACCTGCTCCTTGTTTTAAAATGCCAACAAAATTCTCATGAAGCCTCAGAGAATAACTTAGCACCAGCTGATCATATTCTATATCACAATACAGTAAGCCTCTCATGTCACTGCTCCAAACCTTATTTTTAAAAAATCTAAACTTTGAATGCCATGGAATCAATGGAAAAATGTGAAATGTTCAATTGCAATTAATTTGATATTCACCATATCAGCATTTACCATAATGTATTCATTTGGCATCCCTGTGGCTGTCACACGTAAGAGAGTTCAATTACAATGCACACAGCTAATGAGCACATAAAGTGTTACTGAATCAACATTACTCTGCAACATTTTCTTATTTGCAGTGTTCACATGCTTCAGGTTTTAGTAGAAACCAGGGGAAGAATAAAAGAGAAGCTTTGAAAGGAAAACAAAAATTATCTGCACGTGTGCTTTTCCACTATCTACGGTGTAATATCAATTCTTTCTGTGCACCTGCTGTTCCCACCTAGTTTGTGTGCATTGCCTTATACAAGAGCTCCAACTCATCATTCTCTACATTTTTGGGGTTTTTTTCAAGGTACATTCAATTGCTCTTATTCTTTTACTTGCATGCTACTTGCCTCCTTCCTACAGTGTTCCTGCAACACTTTAATTTCTGCATTTTTAAAAGAAGAAAACTGAATTCACACTTTTCTTTTCTTGGTGGGGTGAGAAGGGGAGTAGCTTTAGTTTACAGAATATTTCCTCTTTCAGGTAGATTTCCAACTCTGTTGTTCATAGTGAGTTTTTAATGTGGATCCACCTCAAGTCCCCATTCCTGAATTTGTGCAGAAATCCTGAAAAAAATCAGCAAATGCTCAGCAATATAACAAGCATTTCAAAGCATATTGTGCATTTTCTTAAATCCTTTTACTATATCCACCCTTTGCACTAAATTCTGCAGCACAAAATTGTTTGAAGTTAGAGGAACAAGATTTTTGCTGCAGGTATTTAGACAGCCTAAGCTTAAATCTAAATTCTATATAAGCCACTACTGTAAGATATTAGATCATTTACTTGGTGTCTGCACTGAAAACTTTAAAAACAATGCAAAATTTATAAAAGCTTGTCATGACTTAAAGTGTGCCAAATGGCTGGGTAAAAAAATGTGATTTTGTAAGTGTAACTCAATCATATGTAGAGATTTAAGGTGAGTGCAAGAAACACAGCTTCATTTATATTGGGGATGTTTTCTTTCTTCATTACAGTTTCATGCACCCAGCTGTGTTTGCTTAAGCACTGAAACATATTTGGGGCTGGTAACCAGCTAAATAACAGTATTTCTTGTTTGCTAGAATTTAGAAGCAGCATAATGAGAAGAGGAAATCTTTATCAGACAGAATTATCTAAGCCTTGCCTTCATTGAGGTAACACAAATATTTGTGTGTGATTGAAGAAAAAGAAAACAGAGAAGAGACTGCAAACAGAGATTCTAAAGAGACACTCTAAATAAGATAGAGTAGTAAGAGATACAGAAAGTTAAAGGCCTAACACCTCTTCTTATCAAAATGGAAGCCCTACATAAAGGGAGAGCCAAAACTGCATCTAACATCATTTTTCAGTCTCTGGTTTATCAGGCATATCTATTGCAATTTTAAAAAAAGGATTGGATATTAAAAAAAAATATATATATATATAAGACACTACATTGGGTATATTTTAAACTAATTTGAAACTTTCTTTTACTGTTTTACTTCTCCTGCAAAATTATCAGTATACAAAACCTGAGAGATCTCTGAATCCCTCATGCCTGATGAGGTCATAAGACTGGAGAGAGCTGGAATTGCCAAAGCTGTTTCCATACTAGCAGGTGAAATGTTGGTCACAAATTAGATATGCCAGCTGAACATCACACATAATGTGCAAATATATAGTGGGCTTCAAATGAAATAATCCTTACTGTGCCTACTAAATCCCTTCCCTGTCCCAAATATATTGCTTTCTTGGAAAACATTTCCCCTTTCACATCAGTGATTCTGTTGCCAAGTTCTATCTGCTAATCATCTGCAATTCAATTTTGGGGAACATGTTCAGCTGCTTAAATTCTCTGTTCAGCAGACATGCACTGGGCTTTGTTTTCTACCAGAAATTAGAAAAAGTGTTTGAAAGGTACTGAACAAGAATGGAAATATAGCTGTTAGCACTTTTAAATGTTTTCCTCTAATCACATAACTGGAAGAGCATCCATTTATCCAAAGGCTACTCCCAAGTCAGCAGTGCTCCATGTGCCTCTTCTATTACTTACAGATTGTTATTTGCTCTAAATAGCAATCTAAATAATACCTGCAGCTCTCTTTTATTATGATATTATCAGTTGCTGCTTTTTGCTCCTTCAGAGCTTTTAGTATAGGATAAATGACCCATTTGATAAGAGTTAAATACAGGAAGGTAAAACCAGGTCATATTATCGTGCCAGAAATGTGTGTGCAGCACATGACATAAGCTTCATCACAGCAGGGGTTTAGGCTTTATTGACAAGCCTGAAAACATTATCTCATAAATTCATTGCACATAATTCCTGAGTAATCAAGGATTTTGAGCACTTTTATGTATTTTTTAAAATGAAATATGCATATTACAGATTGAAAATAATGAATGTTATGATTGGGAGAAATGTATCACTTACATGTACTCAAAGCCTTCAACCAAACCCTTTCATTAAAGAAGAATAATTTCAGGCTAAATATTAAAGAAGTTGGAGACTCCTTCAGGTAGAAATCTCCAGTTTGTGCTTTCTGGTAGTAAAAATATTACATTGCCATTTGTTTCAATATAAAACACATTTAAACAGAACATAAAAACATAGTGAGATCCACCTGAGAGCACAGCCACCCATTTAAGGATGTACAATGATAGAAGCAGGGCTTTAGAGTCACATGTCTATGTTCACCATTTGCTTGTATAATTTTACAAAGTTCAAGTTTGCAAAGAGAAAAACTCATAGCCCAGCTGCCATCTGACCCACTAGATCCAAGGCAAAATGACACAACAACACCCCTGGAATAACCTTGGCTAACTCACCCTGAGTCTTCTGAAATCCCATAGTACAGCACCAGACCTTTCCAAGAGCAGATTGCCTTCTCCATGTCCTCCCATTGCTGACATCACTGGAAGATCCCCCTGAAAAGGACAGCACAAGGATGCTGAGCATGCACAGACACAGCCAGGACCTGCCCATCCACTCCTCAGGGAAGTGCAGCCCGAGGCCTTTGCTAAGAGGCAGCAGAAGCTGGCTTTCCCTCTTTTCCAGATTTCAGAGCTCTCCCAAAAGTGGTGATCTTGGATCTGAGCTCAATTAATTTGGATTACAGGAGGTAATTCCCTCTGCCAAGTATTGAACTGTGCAATGTAGGCATGTCCATTCACACTGCTTGGCTGAATGCCCCTTACAGTAACCTTAATTCATCTTACACTAAATTAGGACATCTAAATCACTGCCACCCAACCACCAAACAGCTCAGAGGCAAAGAACATATTTAATTTTCCAGTAAGCTCTACTATTTACCTGTTCTCTGTGTGAATTGCCATAGCTTTCCTTAATCATCATTCCTTGTTCACTAATACAACATCCCTTTATGTCTTTATTCTCTGCCCCCTATATAAATCTTTCAAGAAGATTTTTCAGATGATATTAGCAAAGTATGAACACTGCCGATGTCCACTCTCATTTTCATTCAATGATCTATTCCTTTTTATAGATCCTATTCTTCTTATGTCCTTGTGTAATGGTGAGCAACAGGTTTCTTAATTCTTCATGCAGTATAGCTTTCATTTATATTTTACTCATTTAAACTGTCCTTGTCTCTAGGGAACATGCTACATCCATATCATAGATTTCAAGGGTCTATTGTTTCTGCACTGAGCATCAGGATAAAGGACTGGAAAAGACACTTCTAATAAGGATAAAGGACTAGAAAAAGACAGTTATATTTGAAGAACTTACTGTACACACTTAGAAGCTCCTTTGAGAGCCTCTTTGCCTCCATAGACTGGACTCACTCTAGGAAGAGCCCTGGGTTCAAATGGCAGCTTTGTATATTTGATTGCCTATAAATATATTATATAATTGTACTGTCTTACTTCTTCACATAGGGATAACAACATTTTAATCAATATTAAATAATTTGAAAGGTGTTCTGTCAGCTGAAAAAAAAAGTATAGTCTTAAAGTCTCGGGTTCTGAGGAGAGGTGAAATTGAACTCCAAAAGGCAAATCACACAACATGTGAAAGGTCTCTGAAGAAGGTCAAATGCAAATCAAATTTTACTGTGCTTTGTCCTTGTCCTAAATCACCAAGATTAACTGATGTAGAATGTGTCTCTCTGACAAGAGTGTCCAAAATTGTCAAGAAGAATCTTCAAACAGGTGCTGCTGAGCAAGAGCACAGCTCAAAAAGGTGTTAAAAACATAGCACAGCTCTGTCAGACTGCAACTCTGAGGGACATAATGCCTGAAGTCAGTTTATTCAACCCATTTATTCATGGCTCTCTGCTAGAGAATCAACTAAAGACTGGATGCAGTCAATACCATGCAGTGCCAGTACCAAAACTGGAGCTTTTCTGCATTTTTGTTATATGCCACAGTCTTCAAGTTCTTCTGTACTGAAAGTAGCTACTTCTGCTTGGTTTTTTTTTCTTTGTCCAGTGGAGTAACATGTGAATGCACATAAAATTCTGCAAAATGTCTTTGATGTCAGTGGTTAAAATGCAAGCAAATATTAATATTAAAAATGCAATCTACAAAATATCCATTTTAATTAGTACATTTGACATATTGAAAAGCAATACTTAAGTTGTAAAAGATTCTGCAGTTTAGGCTACACTCCACATAAATGATCATTTCAAAATTAAGAGATGCAAATTTAATCAATAGATTTAAAGCTTTACATCACTTGAAGTACTTGAATTACTTCTAATCAGCCTAGTAAATTGAAAGCATCATTTAACTGTTGTTTCTTCCCCCCTCTTTCAAAGACAAGCCCACCTTCAGGCTAGATTTTACTCAGAATAAACTAGATTATCTGCAACCTTTGCTGTTCCTTGTTATTCTTGACAATTAAAGGTATATCATCATGCCAGGAAAACAAATAGATTAAAATCCCAAATATCATTTCATCATTTAGGAAACTTGAGCTGAATCAATGAATTTAAAAACATAATATTGGTAAAGTTTTATTTTCTCATTGTGATATCTTTAACAAAGCTAAAGCTTTTTTTGCTGATGAGAGATCAATCTTTACGTTTAAACCAACGTTTAAGTCTATGTGCTTATTTTCCAGAATGATTTAAGGAATATCTCATTTTGTAAAACAGGCTGTGTAAAGATGCCATATTTTGGTAATTTATAGTATGAACCAAATTTGTCAAAATTTAAGATTCCTTCTTTTTTCCCTTCCCCTTTTTAATTTTACAATCTACATGTTAACAATGTTGTTACAGCCACCCGTTAAAATACCTGCAAGACACCTTGAAATACAATTCATACTGAATTTTAGCCCTGAAATACATTTTGTTTTTACAGAATGTTCATCAACAACTTGTCAAATGTATGCATGAAAGAGCAAGAAAGACTGAAGACCCGTTTTTACATGAAAAGTCACACTGACATTGATAGAACTACTCTCTCACTTGATTAATTTTTGCATCTGGAATTATTATGATTTTTTTTTCACTGTATTTTCTAGAATTATATCTGTGCAGTAATAATTACACATGGAGTTGAAAGTATCTTTAAAGTTTTTCAGCTCAATATATAGCCTGAAGGTTTTCAGGCTATAAATCTTTTGACAGCATGCATAAAGCCTATATTTCCTTTGAAATGGACAGGTGGAATTATAATGGAGAAGAATGTGACAGTTTTATTCTTTTTTCCTCAAAGTTTTCTGTGGTAAGTGCTGTGTGGGAAAGCCCCACACTTTGAAATGGAGCAGAATTACCTCTTCATAAATTCTGGTGTGCCACTACCCAGCTATTTAGCCTGTGTTGTATTCATATAAAGAAACTTGTTGACAACATACTTGAACTGGAACTCACCCATTTTTCCCATTAGCCATCAGAATTACATAAATAGCGATAACCTGGAGTTCCTAGTAGCTTGTCTTCAGTAAAAGTCAGCTTCTGAGCCATGGACAATGGGATGCTCAGACATTGGCATGATGTGAACTGGGTCAGCAATCTTTTCTTTCCACAGATTTCAAGGACAAAAATCATATGACACACTTAAGGAAAAACCCCTGGGCAGAGCCACTCTTGTATCCTCTGATACAGATGAGTCACTCCAGCAGGAGTTTCCAGGGCAAAGTATTTTTGGACAGCAGTGGAAAGCAGAGGATTATGTTTAATCTCTGAATTGTACACAGGCTGTTGCATGGTCTCAGCACAGTGAATTCCTAGAAGATGAGAGGTAAAAACAGCCACAGATTTCTGACCCTGATCTGCAGCAAGCAAACATTGGTTAGTTCATGGTGTTGAGAGGACACTCAGTAACAAATTCAGCAGTACCAATGTCTCAGGGTAAGATAAACTATCAGTATAAACTCACAGGTTGGTGTGAAGGCAATGTCCTTTCCATCCATGCAAACCCAGCTGGGATTCTGACTTAAAAATGGAGTTATTTCATCAAACCTACATGTCATGGCTGTCAGATGTTCTGTGGAAAAATATAAAACCCCATAACAACATATTAGAGCTTTACCAAGCCTCACCAAGCCCTCATTTAAGAAATGGTGTTAGCATGACCAAAGGAAGGAAGATCAAGCAGGCAGCTTTGGAAGGAAAGGCTGGGCCTGCAACTGGAGAGTTGGCAGCAGCTATTCTTTCACATGCAGAAAGCTCAGATTTTTCCTATTTTGCTACCAAATGGGAGCTGCATCCCATACTATAATGCCTTTTGCCAAGGGCGACAAAGCACTGCTCAAGGAATGGTGAGAAACCCACCCCTCCTCTTCTCCTCCACTCACAGATGTTATGTAGAGTGCTTGAGCACACAGGTCTTGTCACCTGTGTTCCCAGAGGGTCATGGGAGGGGAAAATCCAAAGAGAGCTGAAAGAAAAGCACAGAAAGAGTTTTCAATCTGATTCAAGTATGTTCTGTCAAGAGTTTATTCTTCACCTCTGGTTGTGAACCGCTCTTGTAAACTCCAAGACATAGCCCTGCCCTTGGAATGCTTAGGATGACTTGCAGTACAGACTTTAATTGTTTTTTAAGAGTGGAAACTGCCATCTAGCTAGCATACATTTTCTTTTGTTATCCATTTGAAGAGTGCTTCCCTGTGAAGCATTTTTACCTGAGTCTCATAGGCATCCTGTAGGAAATAAGAAACTTCCAAATTGTTGTATTTTCAAATTGTCATGTAATTCAAAATGACCATTGTTCTTTCCAGATATTTAATGTGGTATTTACTGTGTAAAAATCTATACTGCTTGCATTTTTCATAGTTTCCAACTTGTATGCAATAGTTAAAATTTAGCAGCATTCAATTTTTTATTTCCTAACAGAAAAATCAGTTAATACCATCTCTGAGCAGTTGTGTTCAGGAATCCATATATTGTCCAAAACAGTAAAGCTGTGGGCTTTTCACTGATTTTTCAGAGACTAAAATGTCAGTTATTTATTTACTTTACTAGATAATGTGTGAGCAATCAGTTATCCTCTGACCTCAGATCCCCCAGGCACTTCCCATCTGTCAGACATTTCTGTAACTACACGTTCTCTCCCAACAGCAGACTAATGCACTAGGCTTGTACACAACCCTTACAATGAAAGAGCTGAAACAAAAACAAGGTGTCAGATCCAAAAAACCTAACCTTTCTTTTCCCTGGTCCTCTGCAAAACTCCAGGGAGCTATTGTTTTTACTATGTGTTTGAGCTCCATATTATACATCTGTAAGTCCATCATGTTTTTTTTTTAATCTTTGTGAGACTGAAAGCTTGAACTATGCACACTAAGGCAAAAAAAAAAAAAAAAAAAAAAAATTTCAATGAAGCAGTACCTCAAGGGACCCTCTGTGATTCTGTGGCAGACCCATCACAAATATGAGCTCTAAGGGCTGTTTATTTTCCTCTCATCAATTCATTGGGAAGGTAATTTTAATGAAATACAGAGTAATTGGATGTCATGTAATGGTTAAATGTAGAGCTTCCTGGAAATGTTTTCCCTCTGTATTTACACAGGAACATCTAAAGTGTAAATGCAGTCCCTGGGTAGTTATCTCACATTGTAATGGGTTTAATACAGTGGTTCAGATTCAGAGTTGACATAAGTGTTTTGCAAATATAGTGCCATTAAAGTCAATGAGGCTAAGTCAATTTACACCAGTTAAGGGTATGACAGTGTGTACAGAAGATTTTTTTGGCATAATCATCCTGGGTTTGACAGCTTCATGGGCTGAGAGAGCCTTTAATGCAATTGTGGGCCTTCTCATAAAAAAGATTTCTTCTGACATACAGAGGAAATGTGTGGGGGAAAAGAGAGGAAAAAATTTAAAAGTCTGGCTATGATACAATGATGTTGAAAACATCTGCATTATAAGAATTATGTATTGGTGTATGCCTTCTTGTTCCAGATGTTGTAAAGCAGCAGCATAACACCCTGGGAAGGAATCACCATGGTAGCCACCATGAGGGCATGCTAGGAAAAGAAGAAATTTGAGTCTTGTGTACAAGTTTGACTCACCCAAACCAACAAAAACTTCCTGGAATTATATCTTCTATTTGTATTGACTTAGTTCATTGTTTTCCCACAGATTATTTGCCTTTCATTTTTGTGATTCATCCCTGGGGAGCCAAGAGCATCTGAGGTATGGGGCTGAAAGTGGACGTGCTGGGCTGGTAAAAAAAATCTGCTGCTCTTCTGTGCAATACATCCTTCTGCTTTGGGAAGCACTTCTCTGTAAGCAGGAAACATGAACAGAAAAGTAAAATCATCCTTTTTCCAATTATTCCAAACAGTTTAAAGTTTCCTTTGTTATTATTTGTTTTTACTATTCTCTAATTCCCTCCTCTAATCCCCATCTATGCAGAATTTTTGTCCTGATTACAAGGGTCCAACACCCAACAGGCAGTATTTAAATATATACAGGTTACATATTAAGCCTCATTTTCTGATTTATTTCCTCATGATGTTCACTTTGCCTAGTCTGGTTGTCATGGCCTTTATTGCTAAAGTTACCTGACAAGCTTCCTATGACCACCTGGCTTTTAATATAAAGATATTGAAATAATACAATGACTGAATAATAATGTTACTTATTAACAACTTTTATCCCATTACTGAAACAAATGGTTACTTTTATTCACTAAAGGCTTTCCTGTTGCTTTAAAAAAAAATTAAAATATGTTTTGGGAAATTCAGGTTACTTTTTTTTGTGTTATTGATTATAAAAGAAAAAAGTCTAGAATTATTTTTATGTGGTTGTGAACCTATTTTGTCAAACTGTGCTGGGAAAGGTAGTGGCATACATTTGGTGTGAAGTGTAGCACAACATACACATTCTTTCAGAATCATTTTTGTACATTTTCAGAATTTTACAACAGCTTAGGAAGACTTCATGGAGGCATTTGCACTTTCCTTTTGGGAGAATGGGAAATATTTTCAGTGTTAAACACAAAAGAAAGGAAATCAAAACCCTACTCGCAGCGTTAATTAAAAAAGAGAATCATCCAAGATTTGTTCATTTCCTTTGGAAGACTCAAATTACAGTGTTACAAATAGATTTTGCAAGTGTGGAGTTTTGACTTGAAAAAATAATAGCACATAATAGCCTTATCTGATGCAAGGAAGAGATGTAAACCAAATGAGAGGGAGCACAATAATTAGCAAAAAATACCAGAAAAGGAGCTCTGATGTGGTTTTATTGTGAGAAATAATGGATCTGCTTGCAGAGAGAATATTCCACTTGAAATATCTACTTTCTAAGTTCACCAGTGGGAAAGTTGTGTCAGGCACATGCAGAAGCTTCAGTCTGCATTTTTCAGCACGTCATTTAAAGCACAGGCTGGTACATACCTACTCAGGTTTTACTCATTGCTCCAGGATGCAACTACATTTCCCTTAATATGCCTGGATAATAAAACAGTTGGTGGTAATTAGCTTAATGATTTCAGCATGAAGATTAGTAACCCTTGTAATTTTTATCCTTGCTAGTATAAACCAATTTACAAGGGCTCAAAGTACCTGTTAAACTGCCAAAGTGGTGTACACATTTTCAGTACTCAAATTAACCTCTGAGTTTAGAGCAGCAATACCTTTTTATACAAAAGTGATGCCTCTCTACTTCTTGCATAGGAAGCATTAGTAATTGAAGTACTAGTCAGGAACAGACCTTGGATTTAAAGCCCTTTTTTCCAGAAGGAATGAGGAAATGCTACCCTTCAAAATTAAACTCAAATACAAATGATCCAAAAAAACCCCAAAAAACCACCCTCATTTTCCTTTGATTTTGTAGAGTTTTCAAACATTGGAATTATCATTGCTACTATAGCAATACACTCTGTGTATTCTTTACGAACTATAGAAAAACCACAATAATACTATATATTATATATATACATATATATGTACAATCAAAGACAGTGAAGACCCTCAATTTAATACAGTTCAAAGGCACTTGAGTGGATTTGTGCTGCAACCCCTCTTTATTCTGTCAGTTCAATAAATTCTGCTGCAGTTTTAGGTTAAGTAACCCCAAACCCAAACATGCAAAGATTCTGCAATTACACCAAGAGCCACTTGTGCAGTCCTAATCTACCTGTAAAACTCTCATTGAGGAATTGCTCTCCCATGTCTGATCAGTGAAACAAAATACAGACACCTTTGAAGAGATGAAGACTGCAAAGCAGTCAAACACTGTTTTTAAAAATCTGCTAGATACTTACCTGTCCAGTAGTTCCATTTTCTGTTGAACATGTGCACTTTTTAATTACATAACAAATGGTTAGTCCATGTCTCTTATGCAGAAATTCCTTTAAGTATGAAAACGCTGCTCCAATCGATGATTTTCCAGAAAGAATCAGGGAATAGACTAACAAGAATTCTCTAACTGGAAAGAAATGATTGAGTGAACATTTAGATTTTCACCCACAATCAAATTCAATCAAATGACACCAGCTTAGCTGATAAATTTATTTATCTTTATAATAGCTTTCCTTTGCATTCATGACAGACACTTGATTTCTCAGAAGTAGGGACATTATTTTTTTTTAAAACGTAATTTTCATTTCAATATCTCAAATATGAGATTATCAATCAACAAATATGGTTCTTATTATTTTGATTGGTTTTGTTGTTTTCAGTCCTATCAACATTGACTACTAAAGGTCTTGGGGGCAACCACACAAATTGTTTATAAAATACTTTTCAGCAACTTTGCTGCTTTTCTTTTTAATTTCTGGCATTACTGATTTTTTTACCATTTTCCTTTTGTCTATATAACTACAAAATGGGGAAACACATCTTATTTCTTTTTTGACATTCTCTATTTCTATGTGCAGTTTTTGACAACCATCTGCTTAGAGCAGACTTTACCTCCCTCTCCATTCATCCCAGTCACAATAAAAATGTTGACAGAAACAGCTTCTTCCAAGAAAATAGAAAGTTAATGGATAAGTGAAAGCTTAACTTATTTTTTCATTTAAATCCTTGTGTAGTCTCACAACCTGTGTTATTTAAGTGTTCACATGGATTTATTAAAAAATTAGAAGTTAGAGCTCCAACCCCAAACACTGGATTTCACAGAAGGATTCAGAATATACCAAATATTTACAAATTACTGTAGGAGTTTTGTGAATGGCAAGTAGAATGTCAGATGAAAATCCCTGTGTGCAATACATGCAGTGTAAGAGGAGGCTCTTTAGCAACAATTAAAGGGGAGAAATGACAGCAGGCCTATGTGAGTGAGAACAAAATGAGAATGAAACCACTTACAGTGACAGCACCACAAGGGGTAAAAGATGTTGCATATGGGTAAGGGGGAGCTAGGGCAGAAATAAACCACGGGAATTCCATGGAGAGCCTGGGGAGTTTCTTATGAGTAAAGATTTACAAAGCCAGTAACACCAAGTTACTTGATTGTTATCAATCGCTACTATTTGCATTTTCTACATTGATTCAAATAAATTGTTCTTATCTCAACTGAGTAATTTTACTTTACTTCTGGTTCTCCTTCAATCCCACCAGGGCCAGAGAGGGAATGAGCCAGTGGCAGCATGGACTTGGTTGCCAGCTGGGGTTAATTAGAGCATGGCACTGCCACAGCTCCAACCAGGTGAAGCCCCATCCTGTTGTCCCCCCCAGAGCACAGGAGCCACAGCTGCCCCATGGCAGGGATGGTTGGGGTGGGTGCACCTTCCCTGGCCCTGAGGTCCTGGGCCAATGGCTTTCCCAGGACACAAAACAAGAGCAGCTACCCACTGCCAACTTCTCTTCACTCTCAACCTTCAAGGAAGGACACTCACCAGAAGAAATTCATAGCTGGAGAGCCCTTGTTTTGGCAAAGTCCTACCTTGCACCACCAGCTGGAAACTCCCAGGGATCTGATTTGTCTCTGTTTATTTGGTGCCTTTGGCAGCTGCGTGCCAATGGGGCAACTCTTGATGGTCTAATGATTTTGTCTGGAAAGACCCTTCATATAACCCTTGTAGTAGTTATATTCTTAGTCTATATTCTCTACTCAAAGCTCAGATATCTGCCCAGAGATGCAACACACCTCTGGCAGCTTGGACACTGCTGACTCTTAGCTGCGTGTGACCACAGCTCCTTCTCCAAGTGGTATTCCCAGGATATCTTCTCACAGCTTGAAGACTCTGCTCAAAATTCTTTATTCTCAATACTGCAAACTTGCATTTGGCCATTCAAAAAAAAAATTTTTCAATAAAAAAAAACCACAAAAAAACACCTCACAAATTAGACCTTTCTATATATAAAAGCTATCCTCATAATTAATTACTGTTCAATCAGCCTTAATGTCATTTCCACATTTTCTCAGTAATCAGTCCCCATATTTTTCTCCAGATTTTTTACTATGTATCTAATGTCACTGGAGCAAGTTGGTAAGGATTCCCATTAGAAATATTCACAGTAGATGATAATATAATATTAGATAAAGTAGTCTTTTCCACTTACTACTTAAGCAGCATGGCAAGCACTTTAGTCTTTTCAGGCTGTTTCCAACAACCCTGTGTCCACCTTCTAAGAAGAGCTGAATGTAAGAGAAAAATCCATTAGATATAAATATCTATATAATAATTAGGATATCCAAATGTCTAACAGAAAGCTAAGAGACCTTGCAAATTAGGTTTTATACTCAGAAACTGATGCTGAATGGAAGGTCTTAATGAAATAAAAATTATTAAACTGATGAGCAACAATCAAACGGAGATGATGCTAATAGAGTTAGGTTTTAAGGAGCATAAGCTTCATACAGGTGTCAAAAATTCCTTGATGGAATTAAATTGTCTTCTCTTGTAACCCTTAAGCACTGGGATGGCCTAATTTGTAATTAATGGTTATTGGTGGCATAAAATAGGCACTTCAGTCTTACAGGACATAGCAGGGTAGAAATGCAATGAAATATGGGTGCAGCTAAGTGACTAATTAAAATACTAATTACTGGAGGCTTGTGTAGTGCTGTTGAATGTGATTTTGAAGTGGATGCCAGTTACTTTATTAACCTTTCAATTATTCTGCACCAGGAAGTTTACAACATGAACAGATATTAAGGCCAAAGAGTATTACTTGATCACATCCTCAAATATTTTGCATACAGGAAAATGGTTCAATTCTTATTCTAGGAAAATAACACATTCATATAGTGTTTATAGAAACAATTAAGTTATAAGGTTTTTTCCATGCAGCATAAGTAATTCACCTTCAGGAAGATGTAAAAACAATTCTTGAGGTCTCTTCCAAATATTAACTCACAAGTTCTGAAACAACAGTGTTCAAGAGCAGACAAAAAAATTATATTAAACAGCTTAATCCCTGTCTTGAGTGCAAACCTAAAGACAATTTTTATTGTGGAAATCTTCTTCCCTTTCCATTAAATTTTCCCTCTTCTGAGCAGATGGGGGAAGGGAGGAGGAGTTATTACCACTGATTTAATTAAGCTACTAAAATTACTGGTCCAGTCCATTGGGAAATGACAAGTTTGAGATTGCAAATTGGATGTAATCATCTCACCTCATTATTATTTTTGGCATTAAAATAAATTAATTTTGTGTATTTTCTGTTCTCATTACTGTACTTGTCAAAAGAGGGAACCATCAAACTTTTAATAATACCTGATGTACTTTGGTAATGATGGTATTATGCTCCACAACTTTGACATTTTCAACCCTGTCCTTGATTTGCTGGCTATTCCACTCTTCCCTGTCAGGTTAATAAAGGCTGTAAATATGGAATCAGCAAGGCAATTTTCTACAAAATGCAATTGCCCCACTTTCTCCCTTTCTAGTTTTCAAACAGAAAAAGGGGAGGGAGCCAGGCGAAAATCAAGCTGAACTGCATTGATATTACTGCAGTTTAAGGTGTTGGAATTATTGTTGTGCACTGAATAGATAATAAATGTGAAATAATATCTCTGGATATCATGTTTACATTCAGGTCCAAAGATTAGGCTTTTTTTATTTTTTTTTTCCTGGAACTAGGCAGATTTTGCTAATGAAACTGAACTACAATTGCAGAAGTTACAACCAGAAAAAATGGGTTTGCCCATTTTTACATAGATATGTTGTTACAGATGATTAGAGAAACAAAATCTTGGTTAGTATAATTTGCATAAAAAGCAAAAAAAGAGAATCAGAAGCTTCAAATGAGAGAATTACAATATTGATAATCTTCTTTTTGGACCTGTGGCAGAGGACACAAGACAGGTTGGTTTAGCTGTCAGCAGTGCTCCAGTAACATACCTCTATTTAGCATTTATTTTCAGCTAAAGCAATCTTTACATCTTCTTCAAAACAGGAGACCTCCTAGCTTGTGAATGAACACACAGGACTGAGAAAAGACCAAAATCATGTTAGACAGTAGAATAACTTCAAAATGATATCCACCTTTTCCTCCAATGCAGCAAAATCTGCCACTTGAAGTGAAGTAAAATTACACTTGGAACGGCTGTGTTTTCCAAAAATGCTTTTCACCACCCATACCTTTCTAGAAATGTGTTTCTCCTGGATGAAGGCATGGCTAAGCTGGCACATGGTTTCATAATCCTGTGCTCTATTTTTGTAATTGTTGGGTAAGTCCAAAATTCAGAGTTACTTACAGATCCTGATGGTGACTATGTGACTGACTTCCTCCTTCCAGGGCTTTGGGTTGAGTAGAAAATGAAGTTTATGCTGAAAAACCTCCTCTGGCATCCAGGCACGTTCTTACACAAGCTGAAAGCCTTAATTCAAGTTTTCAAAGCAGTTAAGGGATCAAGAGCCAGCCACATCAGAGAATGTATTTTGATCTATAAATCACAGAAACAGAGATATTTTTGAGGGAACACAGAGAATGAAGATCACAAAAGCCAGAACAAAGCATGCAAGAGCCAGGGAGAAGGCATTTTCTCTCTAAAGAGGCAGAGCTCTGAAGGGCTCCTCTGTCTTTCAGAGGACACCAGACAGAGTGGGTTTGATTGCCTTTCAGATGCAGCACATAGCTCCATTTTAAGTGACAGAACACACTTTTGATCTCCAGCTCACTAATCCTCCCAGAATCCCTCTCCAACTGCACTCCCAAACAAAAAAATTGAAATGCCTAATCCTCATAAAGTTTTCTTATCAAAATGGCAAAAGCATCAGAGTCCTCATAAACTGGATGAGTTATTGTAAGGTTATTAGGGTAAATGAGGCCAGGTGCTACCTGGCTTCTCAACCATCATCTTCTTGATCAACACTAATGGGAAGTTGTGTCCGAAGCCTCATAGCAAAATGAGCCACCTTGGAGATCAAAAATAAGTAAAAATTACTGGGAAAAATTACACTACAGTGCAGAAGAATTGGGCAATACACATTAACTGCAGAAAGACACGGGTGCTGAGATGCTGGCACTTGATCAAAAGTATTGTTTCAGACTTTGACATCACACTGCAAGCAACTTTCCTAAGTGGAAAGCTGTGAAGTTGTGTAAGCACCAGTGAAGATCTTGATATAGAACTGGGATTTCAAGTCACTTCAAAGTCTGACACTCCTATCTTCTTTCTTCTCTAAGGATAAATATCTCCCACATCCCAAAATTAATGTAGATGTCCCATCAGTCGAGATCTTTCTAGCACATATTCTCTAAATATAAAATTTACAGCTTTAAGCAAATGCCTTTAGTGAAAGAGTAAATTGTTGTGGAAAAGCCAAGGGTAATAGAAAGAGCATCAGATAAAAAGCAGGTTTACTTTCAACCACTGAAACAACTTCTGTGGAATGGACTCCAAGTGGCTAGAAAATCTGGTAATAGATATAAACCAGAAAATTATTTTTAGTAGAGATATTAATCATTTGGAGCTTTTAAATCAATTGAAACAAGTCTGTGGAGAAAAAACCCCAACAAATTAGTTTCTCTTAAATTTAGAGCCATATTGTCACTGACCTTAATAAAATCAGTGGGTGTCTAACATGATTCTGCTGTGTTTGACTTATTATTTTGTCTAGACAAAAGGCAAGATCATATCTGTAAGTCACATAACAGTTTTGTTTCTGTTGGGAAACAATAGTACTAAACAAAAAAGATTAAAGATAAATTGCAGCAAAGATTTGGTTTCTTCTGGGGACACAAGACCTATGCAAGAAAGATACACATCTATCACCTTGTAGGAAAGGCCTCCTCTGACTCTGTTAGTAGAAATAATTCTCTTTAGTTGGCTTTTTCCTTTATAAAGAACTATACAAAGGTTCATTTTAAGAAGCTGGGAAGTCCCACATTTGCAGGCTGCCTTGTGCTGCTTTTTAAGCCTTCTAAACAACCAGAAATTCATTAGCAGCTCACTTTTTCTCTGGGACCCAAAAGCTCTGAGGCAGGTATTAAATACTCCCACTTTAAAGCATTCAAAACAAATTCACAATCTGTTCCATATTTACTAATTCACAAAAGCTTGATGGCCACTGGAAAGCAGATGTTAGGGCTTTCCTGTCAACATCTGTTTGCTATGAATAAGTGGAGCTCTTCTAGTACAAAAATCATTACGAAGGAGCGAGTAAAAATCTTTCAAAGAACTTTATAAAAATTAACCTGTACCAAGCAATGAATTTTTGCAGCAAGGATCTGAATGCTAGTTCTTTCCAAGAGATCTAAGGAAGCTTCAGGCTATATTTCCAGACAGTATATAACAGGAAGAAAAATAACAGTTACATAAACGTGTGTAGATTTTTAGTGGTTGCCAAAGAGATTCATTTGATATTTTTATGATCCAAGTGTTTTCCATTTAGCCAGCAGACACTGGTAATTTTGTTCTGCAGAGAAAGCCATAACAAACCAAATAAACTACTTGATACAATAAAGCTGTTCTGCCCTTAAGGTACAGAGCTTTTCCATACTGTTTTCATTTGAAAGTTTATTCAGATTATGAACCCCCTGCTGACACCAATACCTCTACTCTCTCTCTCTCCCTTCCCAGCTCTTAAATCAAATTGTTGGGCCAGCACTTTTACTTTGATTATGTGAAGTCCCTGTGGAAATATACAGTACATTCTAAAACATCTTTATTTTACAGTCTGCTGTGATCTTAAATATTTGAATGTCTAATTTACAGGCATGCTTAGGGAAGTGTTGATGTAAAGAAACTGGCTGTTTGTACACAACCCAGATCAAAGTGGTTCTTCTCAGTAACATGCTCTATAGCATTAGTTAAATAATTGAGAAAAAGTCTGCCCTAAAACATCTGTAAGCAATTTCAATTAAATTTTAAAATTCTTGGCTGACTTTATCAGCCTATTGTCTGGGTTTCCTATCAAATGACCCTGTGCCCTACCCACTCTGCTGACTACCTGAATGACAGTGTTGATGCAAGCACAGATGTGGGCAGATGTGGAGAGGTCCCAGACACATTGTCTACTGAACATAAACTTCATAAGGCACCAAATTCAGACATCTGTGCTCTGCCTCTCAGCTTTGCTTGGTAGCATGGGTTTACTGTGCCCTTGGCTGTGCTCACATGACACAAATCAGCTTTTAGCACAGGCAAATCCACTTGCACCTGCCTGAGATATAGTGCACAAATCTTTTTTCATTACTGACGCCTCCATAACAGAAAATAAATCTGGAGAATTGAGATTGGTGCCTTAATGCAGATTGGTGCCTTAATTCACAGCTGAAATGTCTTCTTGGATGTGGAGAGTCAACACAGTTGTAAAGAGGCATCAGAACAGTAGTGATGGAGCTCAGCATGAGCTGCCCCGGGGCAGACAGAGGTACGAGCCTGCAGAAACAAACATCTCATTTCTATTTGTATGATCTGGGCTTTAGAATGTTAAGCAGTGCAGTTCTTGCTCCTACATGCAAGAAACAGCCACCTCTGTGGGCAGCCCTCAACCACAGCAGATAATGAATTCAGCCATGCAACAACACACTTGTCTTTTTTTTTTTTCCCCTTAAGAAGAAAATAGTTTAGTTGAATCTCAGACCAGTTTTCTTCACTGTATGGCTTTGGGCAGGAACAATTTTAACCCAGTATTGCTGCCCAGCAATTTTTTTAATGTTGAAAGACAGCCTGAGCTATGGTTTTGATTAAGTTAATACTCATGCATTTTATATAAATATATATTTATCTATATATTAGAAGACATGCTCAGCACTTTAGGATTGCTCAGGATGCCAGATTAAGAAATTATAAGCAAAACCAAAAATTTTAGTGGTGTTGCTGTTGAGCAAGCCAACAGTAATCACAGTAATTGCACCTTAGGGATGTAGAGGAACCACTTGTGTTGTTACCTGATACTTGCGTATCAGGACTGTAAATCACTACAGCACACAGTAGAGCAAACTAAAAGCTAGCAAGGGCTCAGTCAGAAATCACAACATGTGCAGTAGAATTTATGAACCAATTTTGAAATGTCAAGATGATCTTTCACATGCTCTTACATGGACTAATAAAATGCTTGATATTTGCTGTGGTTCCACATGTTCTAGTACCTGCAGTAATTAAGGTGGATTTTTGCGCTTGTCTTGAAGTAGACTTTGGTTCTATGGCTTTCCTCAAAATAAGGATGAATAAAATAAAAGCAAAGAGACACAGTTGTGTGAGAACTGTTGAAGGTTAATGACTCAAAACAATCAGCCATTTGCAAAATCATCTGGGTGCCTTGCTGAGGCCAGGTTTGCACCACCAGCTGAAGGGGAGGAGGAGTTTTTGAAGTGTGGTGACCGTGATAAAGCAACTTTTGTTTAGTAACAAGCTGTGTTTTGAGCCAGATAAGGGAGAAGGCCGATAAGAAACACCTTCTGAGGAGCTGGGATTCTGCTTTTTATCATGCCAATATCCTCCCTTACACAACTGGCTCAGGTGTAAAGCTCCCCTCTAGGAGAGGCATCAGGTCACTCACATACAGGTCTGAGGGTTTTCATCCCTTCTGATGGGGCATAACTGGCTCCACTACAGGGACATGAGAAACTGCAGTCATGTCTTAGAAGGGGTCACAAGCCATCAAAGACCCCCCAAGCATCCCCAGACTCATTTCTGAGGCCTTCCACCAGAGGACTGCACGTAATTCACAGTGCCGCAAATGACAGCGCAACAAACCTCCCCTGCCAGGGGAGGTACCTGGGCATTCCCACCTGAACCTGAATGTGCATTAACCCACTGAACTTGGGGATATAATTTTGTAAATTAAGGGGCTCTCAGGCAAAGATATGGGAGAGGAAAAATTTTACAATAATAATAGGAAAATTAAAAATACAAATGCAACAGTCTAAAAACCCACCACAGAACACGACCTGACACCCTGTGGGTCAGGGTGTTGGCAGCAGTCCCATTAAATGGTGGCTGCAGCCCTCCTGCAGTGACAGGTCTGGTTCTGTTGAAGCAGTGATCCTGTAGAAGGGTGGAGTTTTCCTCTGAAGGTCCAGTGGTGGTGTAGATGGGCCTGGTCCTCCTCTGGGAATGCAGTGGGAAAAGGCTGCCTGTGGTGTTCCAAGTCTCAGATTATCTCCGGGTAGGAATGCTTGGCTCCTCCCCCTGGGTGGCACATCTCCTAATGGATAATGGAATTTTATCAGCCATGCAGTGACACTCCATGGCCCATTAACAGAGGATATTTCCCAGAGGGAGGATGGGTTGTGGAAGAGATAAAGCAAACTGTCCCACCTGGTTTTAACAGGTGGCCCCAATTAACAGAAGGCCTCTAACAGGTGACAACAGAATACACACCCCCAGCCACATCCCACATTTCTAACCTAAGACAGGAGAGATATCAAAAGATATCATCCTCATATGGATCCCTATGGCATCCCACTGGTCCTTCTTCACCCTGGCCTTCTCAGTGGTGGGGGTCCTGGATTTGTTTTCCTGAGGTATCACCTTATACAGTCCAAGCTCCAGGTTTCCTGGGGCACGGATGCCATTCCCATAACTTGAGAAGGTATGTGTATAAGCACTTGCTTCCTTTCCCACAGTTTGCCATGGTGGGAATTTTTGCTTGGATGCTAACTGAACCTCCACCTCTGTTAAGCCTGGAATTATCTTCTTCCTGCTGTGCTGTCTGTGCTTATATCAAATTCCTGTTGTGGTGGCTTATCCTATGGGAAGTTCCTTCTTTGACAGTGTTTTGAGAAGTTAACTGCATTCTTTAAGTCCTTACACATCCATGGGTGGTGATAACTTTCTGCTTTTCTTTTTCTTTCCTTTATGTGTTTTCCCAAGCAAAATCTCTATACTTTTATATTTTTTCATTTCTCTAGGTAACCAAGAGGGTTGTGTATCTGCCTTCCGCTGCAATCAAACTATTCTAAAACAAATCCTACATACATGTATAAACACAGGTCAATCTGTGTTATTTTCCTCTATTCAGCCCCAAGAGATCTCTTGACAAGAAGCTTTGTTACCCTCGCCTTCAGGAACAGGTCATAGCAAGATGACACAGCAGTGATGGAAGCAGAGTATTCTGAAGCTAATAGTGATTAAAGTACTCCAGTTTCCAAATACTCTATTTCACTGTACTTTTAAAAACAGAATAAATACAAACTGTCTCAAATAGTTATATTTAAACCTATAGTCTTACCTCTCTACATCTCAAATTTTGATTGAAATTGGAAAGTAGAGATGCAAGTTAACCCAAAGAGCATGAAACCATCTTGCAAGCTCCTTTCCTCATGAACTCTCACCGACTTTGGTGAAATTATTATTGCTATTGATTATTAAAAATTACTATTGCCATCTTCTGGTGCAATTGAAAATAGGAAGTTATCCTTCTTAAAACATGTCTTGAGTGTGCTGATGCTGTCGAGTGCTGGGAAAACAGTAATGTTCCTTTTGGAACTGAACTTGGAATGCACAATAGGTGTGATATTCCTCTAAATAAAAAGATGGGTTTCTCCAAAGAGCTTTTTTGTAGACTTGTGTGTATGGAACTTAATGTTTGTCTTGAAAAAGAGGTAAGGAGGAAAGAGTGATGGCATATCAAGCTCACAACATTTCTGAACCTTTAATAAAATTAATTATTTAATAGACTGTTGTGGTGAGTATGGGTAAATTTCTAGGAATAGTAAGTTTCTATTACCAGTTCAAAATTACCCTCTTCTTTTTCTAGGTTTTCAAGGGTTTGAATTCTGTAACAAAACAAACATACACTAGCTTTCACCTTCGGTGGGAAGAGCCAAATGTCTGATGCCAACAGCACACGTTGCTGGTTCATGGTTCTAGATTGAAAAGTAAGGCGGGGATCTTTGGGCACGTTCAAAACACCCTGGTGTAATTTTTACTCTGATTATGAAACAAAAAAAAAAAAAAAGTAGGCCAGCCGACTTGAGAACAATCCACTTGTCAAAATTTGTCACAAAGATAATAAAATCCACCAACTCAGGAGTTAAATCTTTCCATACAAAAAGCTGCCAGAAGTGTAATACATATTCCAAAGTAAAGCATATTGACACATTTTAAAGTATTTTTTAATTATTGCAAGGCTTAGTTGCTGCAAAGTAAAATGAACAAGTTTCAGCCCTGGAATAGGTTAATGAATATCTAGTGAGTAAGGACCAAGTCACCAGGGAATTTCACATTATTTGATGACTTTATAGCTCTATGTATACCCTTCCACCTGAGTACAACTTCCATGCACCAACAGCTTTGTGAGATTTTAATGGCCTGTGTTTTATAGTCTAGGTGTTTTCAAGTTTTCAAATTTGCACATCTGTAAATTATACAGAAGGGAATGAAATATGCTTCCTTACTTGCTTAGGTACAGTAGACTGATTTCACAGTTTTTAGACACTTCAATTCAGGGCAAAAAATAAACAAGGAACTTGCTCATGGACCCACTGGGAGTTTTTTCACTAAGTGCATTATATATTCTCCTTCACTATAAGTGGTGCTACTTAAAGTCAATTCTTAAATTACTGGAAAATATTCAGCATTAAAAGACGTTTTTATTGGCTCAAAGATTAAATGCATAATACCCTCAAAGAAGTGTGGGGGAATTAAAAGGGAACTGAAGAGGAAAAATCACACAGATGATAAACTGTTACCCATTTTTTTCTTTACAGATCTAACACCAGACTAGAAGATAATAATAATTTTTTAAAAAAGATAGAATCATTAATATGCTTACCTAACTGCAGCAGATAATACCTCAGTGTTGCAGACGCTCTGTTCAGCCAGAGGAAAGATGAAATCTTGCTGAGTTATAGGCAGAGACTGATCCACAACAGTTTCTCAGTAGAAGGAAATCATGAGATATGCAAGGTGGTATCTCACTCCAGCTCATTCAAGTGAGACTGCTCAGCCCAGATCCTTCATCCCCATAAAGTCAGAACAGGGACTGGCTTCTCTTTGTCCCACTGCCATCCTAAAGAAGCAACCAAAGGCTGAGCTGGTCTAAAAACCCCAAAGGGAGCCCTCCTAAAATTTCTTTTTTACCTTCAGCTGAAGATATTGTATCATGAAAAGAGAGTGGGACAAGCTAACACATAAGGATCTTTTCCAAAGTTGCCCTGTTATGGCTGGTCCTGAGCCTGTGGTTTTCCTCCTTTTCTCTCTTTGCTTCTTTAGTGTAATCCCAAGAAATTCCATCCCCCTTTCCTGTCACAGATTCTGCTCCTCAAAATGTAGAGAGGTCAACCTGAATGGCTGAAAAATGTGCTTCAGGATACACCAGCCATTCTTCTGGCAGGAAAGGAAGAAGTAACTTTCTAGAGAAGAAAGTTGAAGTGAGTTTATGAAGAATTATTGGTCACGTGGCAAGAGCCTTGCAATATGAATTCAATTAAATACATGGATCTTTTACTCTCCCTAAATTATGCATTAGCAGGCAGCCACTTAGCTGATACTCAAGTTTTAACCAAACTCCATTAGAAGTGAAAGACAGAGCAAATTTTTTCTGTCCTTCCCTTCACGAACAGTTCCACTCTGAGGCTACTTCTGAATTTTATGCACAAGCAGCATACTCTGTGCATTTGATCTTAGTTCTGGTCAAACTGATTCTGCCTTGCTTATTATTTATAATTGTAATTTAAAGATTATATAGACAGTTAGTTGTATTTTTATAATGTTATCTTAAGCACTTTTACATTTATTTTCAGCTTCTGGTGTCAATTTCATTATCTGAAGTGACAAAAACCCCACAATTTTTGCATTGCTGATGTATTAATATTTATCTTTTCTGTTTTAAATCACATACTTTTGTCATGGTGAATGTTGTGCTGGCCCTTTATACCACAGATAGGTGAGTTCTCAGATGTCATCCCTCAATTCTCAGGGATTCTTCCTTTCCTAGTTTAAATCTCTAATCTGCCTATCTGCCTTTCTACATTGACAGTCCTGGTCACACAAGTATTTGGGGACCATTCACTCACCACAAAACAGGGGACATCCTGAGCACTCAAGAACTTTTAACAAACACATATATTTTGATTATTATTGAAGCAAATAAACTACTCCCATGTTAAAGTTTTGCTGGATCCAAGTCAAGCGTTACTATTGTCTTTCATCCACCAAAGACACATCAAATAAAAATTTAAAGCTTTCAAGAATGCCAAATATTTTGGAAGCCATCCACCAGTCTCTAAAAAACCTACTTAATTTTTCATGGCACTCAGGGCTTTCCAAAGTCCATCTATTAAATACACAATTACTTTCAAATAAGAGCAAGCCAATAACTTGAACCCTTCAAAACAGCAGATCTGGAGTTGACAACAATGCCACTGGAAGGGGTCCCCAAATGTCCCCATCACAGCAAAGGATTGTGGGGGTGGAGCAAGACTGCTGAGCTGAATGCTTGACAAATTCTGACAGAAGAGGTGGTTCCTGTCCAGACCTTCAAAAGGTATTTGATTTTCTGAATTGTGGCCCCTCTCCTTAATTTTCTGTGAAAGACTGACAAAAATTGCCTACCTTTCAATCCCATTTCCCCATGGGTTTTTTGGTTTTTATTTTCAATAGAACTATATGTTTCCCAGCTGATGTGGTTGATTTTCTTCTTGATTCCAGCACTGACTCTGCAGGTCACTTTAGGAGAGAATTGTCACTTCCCTGCTTCTCAGGTTGCTCATATATAAAAAGGAAGAACTAATGTCTATTTTAAGTGCCTTGATATCTATGGCTGAGAAGTGTTCTTTGTAAGCAGTTATTACTTAGAAATGACAACAGGAAAACAGAAAGTGCTTTCAAAATTAGAAAACAAAAATGGAGCACTTCAAGGAGTATTTTTTTTGTTACTCTTCACTCCCATGCACAACACGGCATGACAGCAGCAATGGAAAGTTTTTGGGGCTTTTTGTCCACCATAAAAAAATCTCTTGCCACCTCTTTTTTATACAGTTACTACTGTATTTTCTACTTAATTTTTAAGATATTTGTTCTTATGTTTCCCCCATTTTAATGTCCTTTCTTTTGCCATTAACCTTTGCAATGATGTAAAGAAAGCCTAGACTAAAGTGCTGTATAAAAAAATGATCAAATAAAAACCGTAATGATGACAGAGAGAAAATTGCCTTTTGTTGCTAACACAGCTTGCTCCAACCAAATTCACCAGAATCCTGCACTCTTGTCAAGGCCTGGCCTAAAAGTAATTTTCCTCTGCCCCTTACCAACACCCTCTTTTAAGGCATTTAAGAAAGCAGGGGGGAAGTTCAGTTTTCAATGATATGCCACAAAATGTCTGTGAAGATAATTTCTCCTAACAATTTTTCCCTTAGAAACGTCAGCTCTTCTGTCTACACATAAATTTGGTGATTTGAAGGAGGGAGAGAAAGAGAGAGGGAGAAGACTCACCAAGGCTTTATCTATTTGGAAGCCATAGACAGGACTTACCATTTTTTCACCTCATCATTTTTTCACTTCATTTTTTGTATTAAACAGGCAAAGACAACTAAGGTGAGCAGAGGAAGACAAGCAAAGATTTTAACCTTTTTCCTGAGTATATGTAACATTTTGATAGCTCATGAAGAAAAGTCATTAGGATGCTAAGGCCATCAAATTGAAAATGGGCAGCAGATCAACAGAATTGCTTAAGGAGACAACAAATATGGGACCAAAAAGGAACTAATTAAAAAATATATAAAAATATCATTTATATTCAAACACAACCAAATTTCCATGTGGGGAATGGGGGGAAATGGAGGCATTTGGGACCTGAAAGACAAGAGAACATTTACAAAGATGCTGCCCCTGTTGCTGAGAGTTCTTCTTTTCTGTGACTATGTTGGAATGGTTTCTCTTGCTACTGAATATTTTTAGGAAGCAGCTGCCCCTTAAACACCCATTTATGCCTCTGCTTATTAGTGGAAAATAAGTTCTCTGAAGACATGAAAATATTTTGCTAAATAGGCTGGGTCTAGAGTTTGAAAAATTATTGCAGCATATTTCACCGTTCTTATCAATGTAAATACGATTTTGTACATGACAAAAATCTATGAGAACAAATCCTCTGAAGTAACTTATATTACAAACCAAATAATAGCCAAGTGTTACACAAACATAGCCAGTCTGGTCTTTACTTTAGAAACTAGATTCTCCACAGTAAGTTTAGACAAAGATTGCTTAAAATCCACATGTAAGACATTTGGAGAAAAATGGATTTTTGCTGTGCACACAACAATGGTTTCCATTACTGTAAAGCTTTCTCACAAGCTTTTTCTGGTTTATTTTCTTGAAAAACTTAAAATTTTTATTAAAATTCTTGTCACATTCAAACAAGTTGTTAGCAATCAACCAATAAATATTATCTGTATTAATGTCGTGCTAAAATAAGATTTGATGTTTATCAAAGAAAACAGTACAGGTACATTTTCAATAATCTCATTTGCTGCTTTGCACATAGAAGCCTTGAGATTTTTTTAGTCTAAGGGACAAGGAGAGCATGAAGTTGTTTGGATTTTTTTCTATAGACAAATGTAATACAGATTCCTCAGAAGTGTCATATGAACTTCTGTGAAAATTGGGTTGTTTTCATTTGTTATTTGGTGGTACAGTTAAACTTGTGTTTGGAATTTTATGTGGCTTATGGTACTGAAAAATGTTATTATTATGTAGAGTAGGCTTATAAACAGACATTAATCCTTTTCATAAGTAGGCCAAAAGAAAAAAAGATATGGGTTTAGGAAAAAAAAAAAATCCTATCCATGTTGTCCCTGTTGATGACCTCTTCCATAAAAAAATACATTTTTATTTGGCACTACTTATTCAGTAAGGCCAAAACTTGTAAATAAAACACATGGACAGTTTACTCTAGAAATAAACACTGACAGCTAATAAGGATCTGGCATCATGGGAAACAGAACTCAAGCAGCAATAATCAGATGAAATGGCAAGGAGAAAAAATAAGCCATAAGAGAAGACAATGAACACTCTAAGTTAATATTCACTATAATAATTAAACACATTGCAAAAGTGAGAGAGGGAAAGAGCTTGTTTCAAAATAAAACAAGCACAGATGTTACAAGACTGATAATATCAAGTACATCTTCAGCAGCAGTAAGATTTATCTGTGCTTCCTGACAAATTTCTCATCATTTTGAGTCCAAATTGTTCTCTTGTGGCTCCATTTCCATAACCATAAGCTCTAGAAGAGTTTGAGGCATTTTTCCTTGGAAAAACCTGACTTCTCATGATATCAGAAAGAATATCAAAGAAATGCCATGCTTGTGCTCTCTGTGTTTTTCCACCACAGCTTCAGAAACAGAGGCAACCTGCTTTGTGACAAAGAAAAAGAAAAAGACACAAGACATCAAGAAAAAGCTCCAAAATTTTTATTCGTGTAATGGTTTCCTCATCCCCTGTTTTTTAATTATCTTTCTGTAGTCAGTAAACTCCCAGAAATTTGGATTTTCCCTGGCTGGATTCCCAGCCATGCAACAAGCTTACTAAACTTCTCTGCAGAAAGTTTTTGCATCTTCAGCAAGTAATGCAAGCTCTGTTTTACTCCTAGCTTTTCCTCTGTCTGATTTCCCCCTTATTCTCTCTGATCATTTTCATTTTGGGAGTACCATAGTACCATAGCTCTGCATTTGGGATGCTATCATGTGCCTTGCTTTAATCAAACCTGGGGTGCCAATGGAATTCTTTACTGTGGTTTTTTTTTCCTTATTGACTGTTCAGAAAAGTTGGCTGGATTGGGAGGAGGTTTTTGCATTCTCCTCACCAGGAATTCAAAAGATCTACTTGGATAAAAAATTTCTGCTGTAATGTGGGACAACTGCAGACAACAATTTTACGGTAACCCCAGGTCCTTGATAGAATGAGTCAGGAAAATAAATCCTTCACTTTTGATTCTTACATGCAAAGGAAGAAGAATAATAAGAAAATCATTAGTGAAATATAAAGGTAGAAGGGCAAGAGTTGCCCTCTGTCAAGGGATTAATACTGTACAAGTTATCTCATTACTAGATGTGGCATGAGATAAAACCATGCATTTTTTTTTCATTTAACTTTTAATTATTACTCATTTTTGTCCTAATCTGCCCAAAATTACAGCATACTGTAGGTAGAACCACATATGCAACTTACTTTACACAAACCAGCATTTTTTCTTCCTGTAGAGCAAACACTTCAGAGTCAACTAGTTCCTTCCCCTTCTTCTGCATAATATTCTCTGAGCTGCCTGCAAACCTCTGTCAACTGTGATTGCTATCAGCAGAAGACACAGCCATCAGATCCCAGACTTTGTAGCCTTCCATCACCTATTTTTGTGGCCTTTGAAACCCACCACCCCTAGAGCACTACTGAAGGCCTAGTTTAATTTATCCTTTTCAAAAAGAAGCCATTGTTTGCTCCAACTTGTTTTAATGCTTCATGTTTTAGCTTTTATAAATTTTTTCAGATTCTGTGCTGCTTTAGCGGGTGGGCCTGGGCTTGATATGAGGGATAGTGAGCTCTCTCCATGGAGTAGGGAGACAAAGCAATTCCTTCTCTAGCTGGGGACCAAGGACAACCAATCCAGATCCCAGGCCCAAGAGCATAAACAATGGTAGAATGAAGAGAGAAAAACAGGAAGGATGGGACTTCATAATCTAAAGCTGTAATTGGACAGTAAACTCCAATATGCCAATCAACCAGAACTTATATAAGTGAGAGACCCCATGACTGGTTGTCCATTTTGTGACCACTTTGGGTTTATCTACGGTGTAGCCCTGGCTGGGCTCCTGTGCTGCCCAAGGTGGATCCATTAAGACCTTCTAATAAATACCTGCTTTATTTTTTAACTCCATCTGATCTCTTTAAACAATGAAAATACCAGGCTATAACTCACCAAACTGATATTGCATTAAAACTTTATGATAGCAAGCAAATTCATGCTGGCAAGCACAGTCTGACAACATTTTGTCATTCATCATAATTAGGAGCTTGTGATAAATCTGATGTTCTGCTCTTTGTGTATACATCCCTTTTAAATACACTTGCTTTCCCTTTAATATTTAGTTTTGTTAGATATCATTAGTCATTGTGTTCAGACAAGGAAAATAGGGAACATAGACAGCAGAACATGTTTAACACTTCCATGAAGTATCACACTGAGAAAAGGAAAGAAGGAAGTGGCAGAAGGAAGTGGCGGAAGGAAGGAAGGAAGTGGCGGAAGGAAGGAAGTGGCGGAAGGAAGGAAGGAAGGAAGGAAGGAAGTGGCGGAAGGAAGGAAGGAAGGAAGGAAGGAAGGAAGGAAGGAAGGAAGGAAGGAAGGAAGGAAGGAAGGAAGGAAGGAAGGAAGGAAGGAAGGAAGGAAGTGGCGGAATTGGCAGAAGTGGCAGAAGTGGCGGAAGGAAGTGGCGGAAGAAAGGAAGAAAGGAAGAAAGGAAGAAAGGAAGAAAGAAAGAAAGAAAGAAAGAAAGAAAGAAAGAAAGAAAGAAAGAAAGATTGATTTTAAAAAGTTATATATACCCAATCTACAAAAGCTGAAGAAACTGGCTTGTGGGGGAGACACAAATCCCTAGTCTGTTGGGATCCAATCTTCGTAGACTCTATTTTCATGCTGGATTAACTCCTGATGATGACTTCAAAAGGACAAGGTTTTCACCTCAAGTGTTCAAAGCAAAACTGAAAAGAAAAAAGCCCACACAAGACTCCCCAACCTGTTTTTGATGTGGAATGTGAGGCACAAGATGACGGGGACTAGCTGAGCAGCTCTGATCCTCTAATCTACATTGTTCAAGAAAATGACTTTGAAATGCATTTTGTGGTGTAGAATTATTTTGTGGTGCAAATGATTATGTAACCTGTAGTAACCTTTTATATAATTCAACGTGTAATCATCAGGTTCTGTACAAGGAAAATCTAGCTAAAATGTGTGGAAAAATATCTTGTTTACAGCATCATGTAGATTTGCAAAGAGATGCCTGGTGTGTACTCCATGTATTTTTGAAGTGTAGACAGCTTTAGGGATAACTTAGCTACATATGCTCTACCAATATATTATATTTTTATTCTTATACAGCTCATTCTAAAGCTTTTGTGTATGTCAAGCTCTCTGAGTTTTAATTTTCTTGTCACGTTTAAAGCAATATATCAAGCTGAGCTTCATATTTAAGCCCAGACATGGAACAGCTGCATCTTTATGTTCTGACTAGGAAACACTAGGCTCTGCACCAAAAAGCTGACTAAAATATATCCAAAATTGAGTGCTTGTTACAGGAGAGCAAACTACAACAAAAACAAAGAATCACATTTCCTATCTTTCAACAAAGTAGAGGCAGTAATGATTCTTCTAATGGTAAGATGATTATTGTCATGTAATGTTACATCATCTTTGCTTGAAGGTGCTTTTTATTTTCATTTTTAGCCCCTCTTTGGAAGGTTAATGACCTTAAAATTAGGTATTGTACAAAGTTTGGGTAAGCAACCCAAATTCAACATGTTCATTTCTTTTCAGGAGAATATAATTGTAGATTCCAGCCAGAAATGGATGAAAGGATAAAAGGTGCTGATAATCTTGAAGATTAAATGAAGAATTGTTTCAGAACACAATTCCCCTTTTTCTAATGACAAAGTTATTTCCACTTTGGAAAGTGCTTTTGATGAAGGTTCAGCATTTGAGGGCAATGTCTGTGTGTAAAGGGCAAACATTATGGAATAAAAGTTGGTTCAGAAAATTACAGACCAAATGAGGAAAAACAATTTAGTAGTTTTAAATGGGTCCATAGAACAGTAAATAATAAGGAATCAGAAAAACAAATATTTTTTAATTTAAATGCTAATATCACCTTTGCCTTCTAGAAATAAAGAAAATTAATAGGAACAACACAAATGCACTTAGATCAAGCTCAACAACTGGTAGCAGGATATTCACCATTTTATAACCAAAGGGGACATTTCACAGCTATGTAACTTTGCAGCTCTTTGTGCTGAAATAAACAGCAACTAACCAGAATCCCACAGTTGTACCTGTCAGCAGTTTTCTCTACTCCATTACTCTAGGACAAAGCTGAAACCTCCAGGAGTATAGAGAGAGAAAGAACAGCATCCCCATGAATGAGACTCTTCAGCTCAAAGATGTGTGGTTTGGGATGAGTCAAACACTCCAAGTCCAATTTCATGTTCTTTCTCACCCAATAGCTTCTGCTGTGGGTATTCGGGTGCCTCTTCATCCAAATGATGGTGTGGATGCAAATTAACATCCTTTTTCAGAACAGATGTAATAAAATACGTTGATCTGAGGTGACATAAATCTTGATAACTTGTATGGAATCTCTCCCAGACCTTTGCACCTGAGTTACTTGTGATCTGCACTCAATTTAGATACAGTGGTACAGTTAGAGCAATATGCCTTCCATCCTCCCTGACTCTCACAACAGCATGCAGGCATGCTGCTGAAAGCTGTCTTTCAAATGGTTTCTGCCCAGATGTGAGAAAGAGGAAGAGTTTGGGAGCTGGGAGTAGCTGCAAGAGAGGAAAAAGCAAACCATGAGAGCTGAGGGTTTGTTTATCACCATATTGCGTAGGAACTGAACTGAGCTAAAATATTTGTAATTATTATCAGGGTTTTTTTATTTAACATTTTTTTCAAGACTATGTAAAGTTTATCAGGCATATACTCTGTAAATTAAGCAAATCCCCCTATTTTAGGATTAACAGGAATAAACCTTTATCCATGGGCCCTGACAGAACTAGGTAAACTGACCCATTGCTCAGATGTGAAACTCACATGTGTACTGTGCTATCTCACAGTACATCAACTGCAGCAGCACTTGGCTTCTCACCTACCAGGCCTGAGCCCTCTCACAGATCCACAGGCTTTATAGTCATTTCCCTCTCCCTTTCAGTTTCTTTATAGTCATTTCCCTCTCACCTGCTGGCACAAGGCAGGTGAGAGGGAAATGACTATAAAGAAACTGAAAAGCACTGCAAAAGAGGGAAAGATCACCTTTAGCATGCCCTTCTTTTATTTTATTTTTTTTCTGAATTTCTGTTCTCTGGTAAACATGAAAATTGTGCTACATAAGCCTTTCTTCAGACCTGATATGGGAGATCTTGGTATATTTCATTACAAAGGATAATGCTATGTCACAAAACTCTCTCTCTGTTGCCAGAAAGAGCTTAAACTGCAACCCAGAAGCACACACAAAACAACATTTGACTGTGCTCATATAGAATATTTGATTAAAAAATATAAGTAACCATTTATGCAAGGAAACCTATCAACTCAAAGCACTCAAAGCTTGTTAATAAAAGTGTACTGAAAGGAAATTAAAACTATGGCCTAAAAAATTTTTTAAAGGTGATCCCATATTCAGTTTAATGCTGTTTAGTGGATCTTATATGTGGTTAGAGGAGCCCTTGAAGGAACAGCATCATATTTCTAGCACATCAGAAACTGAGTCCCAAATTCCTGCTGCGTCTTCTGTGATGCCTCAGTGTACAGCTTGCATGAGAAAGAGCTCATTATGGCCCACATGATCACAGATGCCCAGCAGAGATAACAGTCTAAATCATTTGTTCTCCTTAAAATAATTTATTCATAGGTAGGAATATGAAAATGTGCCCTTTATGGAGTTTATCTGTGTCTATAGCAAACACAACTTAAATCAATTCTTCATCTCCAGGACTGGCAAAGTTTGACTAAGGCATTAGGGATTTTTTATTAACCTCCATTAATTCAGCAATCCTACCACTTTAATAACAAATAAAAATGGATGGCTAAGAAGCTTCACCTCATTAAAAGGTGTGACTGAGTACAATTAAACATGCCTTACATATCTCAAGATACATTACACATTCTAATAAAATTCCAGGGTTATAAAGAAGTGAAGTTTATTAGGCTGTTGACTGGTGATCACATATAGCACATAATTTCTGTGGTAGGAGGAACACACAATGATTGATCTTAATTTCTCTTACAGTTCTGATTTTATTTTTGGCATTTCTATAGAATCCTCATATCCCACAGCAATTTAATTTTAATTAGATAAGCAAATAAGATGATGAAAGTCTTTTTTTCCATAGCATTCAATGAATTGCCTACATACTACATTCTACTATTTGAAAAAGTATTAGAACTTATATGGGTTACAAATCTCTGTAAAACCCTTCTATTTCTGCTCATTTCTATTCAGAAAACTCTAATTTTCCATTAATCTAACTTATTTTAAGTGAGTGTCTCAACTACTTAGTGTCACTCCCTACCTACTTTCTTTTAAATGCAAAGTTCCAGTCCAAAATTTTAGCAGCCTAAAGTTCAGGACCAATCCATATTAAGCACATGAGAAATAAATTAAAATAATCAGACCGTATAACCTTTTGAAAGTGAGAAATAATGCATAAAAGATGTGGGGAGAAAATACCAGACCACTCTATTTAACATTAAACAATGAATTAGGAAGAGGGAGGGAAAAAAAAGAAATGTATATCAGATGATGTAAAGAAAATGGGTCCAGTATGCTACTAGTATAACAATGAGGAGAGCAGGCACACAGTGCTGCACCATTGAAAAGGTAAGTCAAGATAAGCCTGCTTTGTGTGTCACTTAGAATGAATAGGCTACATTAATATACAGCCCATATTTTAAAATTACCTCTAAAATAAAATGAATAATGCTTTTGCTGCACAAACCAAACTCCTTTATCTGCACAATAAAACTGGGGTACCGAGTCACTTAAAAAAAGAAAGCTCTTTAGCACAGATAAAAATTCAATGAAGAAAAATCTTCTCCTGTGATGAAATATGGAAAATAAATTATGTTAGTTTCTTTTGCTCCTTGCTAGAATGACATTTATAAAAGCATAACTTAATTTTGGGAAGAGATTTGCTGCATTTCAAAACCTCATGTAAGTTCATCAAGCATGAAGACTCACAAATGTTAGGTGCTAAATATAAAGCTTGAGCACTTCTTCTGCATCAGTTTTCTTCAGGCATCTAATTTAATATTGCTTCTTAACTTGCACATGTTTATGCAGAATTTGAATGTAAAAGTCAGCTTTGACTGGTCAAAATGATCTGCTGACATACTCATCCTCTCCAAGGCAGAAGGAACAAAAAAATCCATTGTTTTTACAATAAAATCCAATCTGCTCTGGTTCTCACAGAAAACCTAAATTTATCACCCCATATTTTTCAAACAAAATATCAGAACATTTTCACATTTAAGATAATTAAGGATTTTTTCCCCTTGTTGGCTTTTTTAATGACCTTTTCGACAGTGGAAAAAGGAATGAAGATACCTCTAACCCAAAGAAGTTAAGACTGCATTTTCTTTTAAAAAGACATAATATTTTCCCTCTAAATCTCTCTTAAAAAATAATAAGAAATGTCTCTCATTTAAGAAACTGTAATCAAAACTAGTAATAAAAATCATACATCACTTAAATATTAGTAATTTTCCCCCTAAACATGCAAAATAAAAGGCAATCTCTTTAATAATCTAGTAACTTTTTCCATTGACAGGAATACAGAACTAGATCTATGAGGTTATTTCAGAATTCTTGAGGCACAGAGATACTAGAGAGACCAGAGAACTGAGAAAAAACTAGTTTTCAACCATTACATTTTAAACCCTCAGTTTAATCTCATTGCTACACCAATCAATTTCTAATTACATACTTTCATCCTTTCAAGAAATACAATTTTTAAGAAGTTCATTAGAATTTTTTTTTTTTTTATGTGACAAAGAACTCAAATACATTGATTACTCAATCAGTTACACCTCAAATGTATTACAATGAAACCTTTGCTTTCTGATTTTTCTTCGCACTGTGAGAAACAGTTTGAAAGTAAATAATGGGACAAAAAAAAGTGTTTTATTTTTGGTTTTGATGGAAGAAGTGACAGGCCTGATCCATTGCATTTGACAGTTTATATCCCCATAGCCTGAGCTGAAATTCCAGTTAGGATTGAGCAGATTTATCTGGATTCCCCAGACTCGTCTTTACCTCAGTGACACTGGTCTGTGACAATAAGTTGAGTTTCTCTTCTGAAACAGAGTGAACCTGGCTGATGCCTTTCCTTTCCTTGCTGCTGGGAGAAAAGCTCATAGTTTTACAGCACAAACATCCCTCCAGCAGTGAATGGAGTGAAAACATTTTGAGAAGTAAAAGGGTGTCTCTCCTCAAGGCTGTTGTTGTCCATTCAAGGTTCCAGCAGTCCAAGGCAGCAGAGGGCAGCCCACAGGGGTCAATCCAAGTTACAGGGTCAGCACAAGCAAAACAACATTTCTCCACCAAGCCCTTAAGAGCCTTGCAGCACCCCAAACCATCATTTAGAGCCTCCTTTCTGCTGTTGTTGCCATCAGAGGGTGGTGCTGTAGGGCACCATGGAATTACTGCCAGACAGGGCTGAGTGGGCAGGGGACAGGAGGGAGCACCAAGTCCCAGTGGCTTTGCCCACTGGAACTCCCCAACCCTCCAGAAAAACCGTGCCAGCAAGTGTGTGTGTGCTCTACTCCCTTAATATCAAATGGTAAGGTGCAGTGCTGGAATAGAAATAAATTATAGGGAAGGAAAAGGAAAAGGAAAAAGAAAAGGAAAAGGAAAAGGAAAAGGAAAAGGAAAAGGAAAAGGAAAAGGAAAAGGAAAAGGAAAAGGAAAAGGAAAAGGAAAAGGAAAAGGAAAAGGAAAAGGAAAAGGAAAAGGAAAAGGAAAAGGAGGGAAGGGAAGGAAGGTTTCGGGAAGGTTTCGGGAAGGTTTCGGGAAGGTTTCGGGAAGGTTTCGGGAGGTTTCGGAAGGTTTCGGAAGGTTTCGGGAAGGGAAGGGAAGGTTTCGGAAGGGAAGGGAAGGTTTCGGGAAGGGAAGGTTTCGGGAAGGGAAGGTTTCGGGAAGGGAAGGGAAGGGAAGGGAAGGGAAGGGAAGGGAAGGGAAGGGAAGGGAAGGGAAGGGAAGGGAAGGGAAGGGAAGGGAAGGGAAGGGAAGGGAAGGGAAGGGAAGGGAAGGGAAGGGAAGGGAAGGGAAGGGAAGGGAAGGGAAGGGAAGGGAAGGGAAGGGAAGGGAAGGGAAGGGAAGGGAAGGGAAGGGAAGGGAAGGGAAGGGAAGGGAAGGGAAGGGAAGGGAAGGGAAGGGAAGGGAAGGGAAGGGAAGGGAAGGGAAGGGAAGGGAAGGGAAGGTTTCGGGAAGGTTTCGGGAAGGTTTCAGGAAGGTTTCGGGAAGGTTTCGGGAAGGGAAGGGAAGGGAAGGGAAGGTTTCGGGAAGGGAAGGGAAGGGAAGGTTTCGGGAAGGGAAGGGAAGGTTTCGGGAAGGGAAGGGAAGGTTTCGGGAAGGTTTCGGGAAGGTTTCGGGAAGGTTTCGGGAAGGTTTCGGGAAGGGAAGGGAAGGGAAGGTTTCGGGAAGGTTTCGGGAAGGTTTCGGGAAGGTTTCGGGAAGGTTTCGGGAAGGTTTCGGGAAGGGAAGGGAAGGTTTCGGGAAGGGAAGGTTTCGGGAAGGGAAGGTTTCGGGAAGGGAAGGTTTCGGGAAGGGAAGGGAAGGGAAGGGAAGGGAAGGGAAGGGAAGGGAAGGGAAGGGAAGGGAAGGGAAGGGAAGGGAAGGGAAGGGAAGGGAAGGGAAGGGAAGGGAAGGGAAGGGAAGGGAAGGGAAGGGAAGGGAAGGGAAGGGAAGGGAAGGGAAGGGAAGGGAAGGGAAGGGAAGGGAAGGGAAGGGAAGGGAAGGGAAGGTTTCGGGAAGGGAAGGGAAGGGAAGGGAAGGGAAGGGAAGGGAAGGGAAGGGAAGGGAAGGGAAGGGAAGGGAAGGGAAGGGAAGGGAAGGGAAGGGAAGGGAAGGGAAGGGAAGGGAAGGGAAGGGAAGGGAAGGGAAGGGAAGGGAAGGGAAGGGAAGGGAAGGGAAGGGAAGGGAAGGGAAGGGAAGGGAAGGGAAGGGAAGGGAAGGGAAGGGAAGGGAAGGGAAGGGAAGGGAAGGGAAGGGAAGGGAAGGGAAGGTTTCGGGAAGGTTTCGGGAAGGTTTCGGGAAGGTTTCAGGAAGGTTTCGGGAAGGTTTCGGGAAGGGAAGGGAAGGGAAGGGAAGGTTTCGGGAAGGGAAGGGAAGGGAAGGTTTCGGGAAGGGAAGGGAAGGTTTCGGGAAGGGAAGGGAAGGTTTCGGGAAGGTTTCGGGAAGGTTTCGGGAAGGTTTCGGGAAGGTTTCGGGAAGGGAAGGGAAGGGAAGGTTTCGGGAAGGTTTCGGGAAGGTTTCGGGAAGGTTTCGGGAAGGTTTCGGGAAGGTTTCGGGAAGGGAAGGGAAGGTTTCGGGAAGGGAAGGTTTCGGGAAGGGAAGGTTTCGGGAAGGGAAGGTTTCGGGAAGGGAAGGGAAGGGAAGGGAAGGGAAGGGAAGGGAAGGGAAGGGAAGGGAAGGGAAGGGAAGGGAAGGGAAGGGAAGGGAAGGGAAGGGAAGGGAAGGGAAGGGAAGGGAAGGGAAGGGAAGGGAAGGGAAGGGAAGGGAAGGGAAGGGAAGGGAAGGGAAGGGAAGGGAAGGGAAGGGAAGGGAAGGGAAGGGAAGGGAAGGGAAGGTTTCGGGAAGGGAAGGGAAGGGAAGGGAAGGGAAGGGAAGGGAAGGGAAGGGAAGGGAAGGGAAGGGAAGGGAAGGGAAGGGAAGGGAAGGGAAGGGAAGGGAAGGGAAGGGAAGGGAAGGGAAGGGAAGGGAAGGGAAGGGAAGGGAAGGGAAGGGAAGGGAAGGGAAGGGAAGGGAAGGGAAGGGAAGGGAAGGGAAGGGAAGGGAAGGGAAGGGAAGGGAAGGGAAGGGAAGGGAAGGGAAGGGAAGGGAAGGGAAGGGAAGGGAAGGGAAGGGAAGGGAAGGGAAGGGAAGGGAAGGGAAGGGAAGGGAAGGGAAGGGAAGGTTTCGGGAAGGGAAGGTTTCGGGAAGGGAAGGGAAGGGAAGGGAAGGGAAGGGAAGGTTTCGGGAAGGGAAGGTTTCGGGAAGGGAAGGTTTCGGGAAGGGAAGGGAAGGGAAGGGAAGGGAAGGGAAGGGAAGGGAAGGGAAGGGAAGGGAAGGGAAGGGAAGGGAAGGGAAGGGAAGGGAAGGGAAGGGAAGGGAAGGGAAGGGAAGGGAAGGGAAGGGAAGGGAAGGGAAGGGAAGGGAAGGGAAGGGAAGGGAAGGGAAGGGAAGGGAAGGGAAGGGAAGGGAAGGGAAGGGAAGGGAAGGGAAGGGAAGGGAAGGGAAGGGAAGGGAAGGGAAGGGAAGGGAAGGGAAGGGAAGGGAAGGGAAGGGAAGGGAAGGGAAGGGAAGGGAAGGGAAGGGAAGGGAAGGGAAGGGAAGGGAAGGGAAGGGAAGGGAAGGGAAGGGAAGGGAAGGGAAGGGAAGGGAAGGGAAGGGAAGGGAAGGGAAGGGAAGGGAAGGGAAGGGAAGGGAAGGGAAGGGAAGGGAAGGGAAGGGAATGGAAGCTGGACCAGATAATTCTAGTGGTGTTCTTTGGACATGGTATTCCATGATTCTGAGATTGAAATAAAGATGGTCACAGGTCACTAAGCCATCCTGATCATCATCAGACTTAAAGGGAATATGAGAGTTTGTGCAAAGTATTTGGAATGTATTTAGTTGTCAAATTCAAAAGAAACAGAGCATATATAGAATAAAAACTCAGATGCTAAAAACAGGTCACAGCATTACATTTTGTATTGTTTCAGTAAATATGGGCCATAGCCCCTACTAATTTTTACCCTTAATTTTTATCACAGCAAAATGGCCTGACTGTGTATAATAAATATTAGGAATTACATATATAATGTCTGGTATTTTACCTTGAAGTTTGGTAGTGGCATATTTCTAGATTAAACCAAAAACATTATGGCCACCTTTAAGATTTCTGAAAATAAATTTGAAGACAAAAAAGCAACAAACCTCCCCATCAACTTTGAAAATTGCACCTGAGAACTTCTCATCCCTCATTCTTCCTCACTGTCAATAATAGCATAGAGCTAGCGGGGCAAAAGAAGGAAATAAGAAAAGCAGGATATTGTAATAGACATCATACCACATTACTTTAGGAGAACAGGGAAATGCAAAGTAGCAAAATGGTATAACTCAGTTTAGGACTTTATGTTTTAATTTTAATGACTGCTGTTCTTATTTAAAGATTCATGGACTCTTAAACAAATCTCAACTGCCAGAACCTCATCTTTAAGTTCTCCTTTATCAGATTTCCAGCACTGCAGTGCTCCCTAGAGTTACATGGATGAACTGGTTTGGTTCTGGCTGGATGCTTGACCATTGCTCAAGGACATCCCAGGGCAAAGCTCAGTGGGTGCTCAGACATCCAATGTAAAGAGAAGCATCCAAGATTATCCATAGTTCAGACATGGGTAGCTGACTTGTTTAATATTTGCATGTTCTTTGTAACCTACACACAACCTATTCTCCTTTTACATCATTTTTGTCTCTTTGATGGCTATCACATTCTGTTTACAAACAAAGATATTGACATTTACCTTTTCTGAAGTTATTTCAGTTTCCAGACTATTTCCAATGACAAACTCTATCAAGTTTCATTATGCACATGGAATACACATGACTGAAGACAGAGGCTACTATTAATCATGAATTATGATAGCAGATGTTTCTTTTAACATATTTTTACCAGTTTTGTATATGTTATCACAAAACAGTAAAACTTCAGCTTTGGCAGCAAAACCACATTTGCTTTATTTTAGCATTATTTTAGTATGTTCCATTTAAATAATGGGAAATACTGTGAGAAATACATTTTTAAATATAGTTATTTTCTTAGATCTCTACCTAATATCTCAAATAATCTTTCACATTGATTTATTCAAATTATTAGAAAATGCATCTCTCTCCCCCTTCCATTAATACTGTTATTAAATTAAAGAACAAATTCAGTCATTAGAATTAATGTTAACAAATTAATGAAGGGCATAACAAATACTGCACCGCTAGAACATCACTTTAGGAAGACCATTTATTATGAAACATTATAGTTAGTAATGGTTTTGTTTAACACAAATTATTTTCTCCTGGTCACAACATGGTCTTTTTTGCACATCAGTGTGAAGGAAGAGGAAGGAAAGTTTCATGGTTTCCAAAAAGGCCTAAGGATATTCCACTTGGAAAGATAATCCTAAACCTCTTATCTTTCAATGTCTTTTCTTTAAGGTTGAATATTTCCAGAGATTTTGTATTTTAAGCTTCTAAATCCACTTTATGATCTTTTTAAATTGCAAAATGTTACTTTAATAGTAAAAAAAAAAAAGTTTTCTAGCAATGGTTAGTTAAGACGACAACAACAAAAACTTATGAGTAATTTCCAGTTGAATCAGCTCTTGATCCAGGTGAATATTGCTAGAGGAAGCAGCCCTATCTAAAAAATCCACAGGGAAATTCAAATTTTCCTTTGGACTGGAGCTGAAGTTCAAATTTTGGATGTTTTCTACTCTCCTCTCTGCACCAACCCTCCTAAAATGATTATTGCAAACATCTTGTGTCTCTGTCTTTCACAGTAAAACTGAACTTCCTTGATCATGGACTCTGACAAGGCATTTGAGATATCAGATCTTTAGTATATATCACAAAACTCTTCAGATCAGTACTCAGCCCTCCTGGTTCATCATATTTTTTTAAAGCTTTCCCTTTCTGCCCTTTAGAAGTCTTAAAAAAAGACTAAAAATTCACCTTTTTTTTTTTTTTTTTCCTTTTTTATTTTCTTTTTTTTCTTTTTTTTTTTTTTTTCCCTAAAGCTTTATTTTAATAACATTCATTATCCCTTGCAGCAGAGGCTGAAGACAAGCAGGCAGCAGACTGACTAGAAGCAGTTGAGGTCGGGTACAGATACTGTTTTTAAGACTCAGTTCAAAGTGCTTAAACACACATCTAAATCCTATTAAAATCAAGTGTTTACTTCAGTTGCACAGGTCATGAGCAAAACAGTTTGTTCTGATGAAAAATAAGGCCATGTTTTGCATGAGCAGGACATCTCTTGCCGGGCATCTCCTCCCCCCGGCCAGTGACAGACCTCTGAGCCACGAGATTCGTGTTCAGCCCTAGAGCAAAACAGAATCATGGTGTTGTTTCTTGAAGGTTAACATCTCCCTGTGAGTATTTAAAAAGCACAGCAGGATTCCTTAGGCAGCTCAGCAAATAGGGGGCAGCCCTTGTGAGGCTGCATCTGGAGCACTGTGACAGCTCTGGGCTACTCACTCCAAGAGAGACCTGGAGCTCCTGCAGCAAAGATGGAAGGTGATGGAGGGACTGGAATGTCTCTCCAATGAGGAAAGGCTGAGGGAGCTGGGGCTGAGAGGGGACCTCACCAGTGTCTGTAAGAATCTGAAAGGCCAAGAGGATGGACCAGGCTCTGCTCAGTGGTGCAAGGCCATGGAGCAAGAGGAAATGGCAGAAACTGATGCACAGGAAGTTCCACCTGAGGAAGAGCTGCTTTACTGTGTGGGTGAACGTGCACTGGAACAGCTTGCCAAGAGAGGTTGTAGAGATATTCCCACTGGAGATATTCCAGAACAGTCTGGCTGCAATCCTGTACAATGTGCTTTAGGATGACCCTGTTTGAGCAGGGAGGTTGGACCAGATGACCCACTGAGGTCTCTTCTGACCTACCCATTCTGTGACGATAGAAACACCAGCAAGCACCAGGACCTGCTGGAGCCAATCCAGAGGAGGCCACCAAGACGATGTAAGGTCTGGAGCACTTGCCCTGTGAAGACAGTCTGAGACAGCTGGGGCTGTTCTGTCTGGAGAAAAGGCTCTGGGGAGACCTTATAGAACCTTCCAGTACCTAAAGGGGCCACGAGAGAGCTGGAAAGGGACTTTTTACAGGGGCAGGTTGTGACAGGACAAGGGGGAACAGCTTTAAACTGAAGGAGGGCAGGTTTAGGTTAGACATTAGGAAGGAATGCCTCGCTGTGAGGGAGGTGGGTCACTGTCCTAGCTTGCCAAGAGCAGCTGTGGGTGCCACATCCCTGGAAGTGCTCAGTGCTAGCCTGGATGGGACCTTGAACAACCTGGTCTACTGGATGGTGTCCCTGTCCATGGCAGCCAGGTGGAATCTAAGGTTCCTTCCAACCCAAACCATTCTCTGATTCTATGATTTTGCTATTTAAGCAGAAACTTTCTTTGACAATGTTGAACTCTGCAGTCAAATTAGGAAAAGCACTCTTTATTTCTTTATTGTACACTGTGCTTTCAAGGGCATACATTTCAGAGCTGGGACTGAGAGGGGACCTCACCAGTTTCCATATTTCAGAAATATGGAAATGCTGCCACTTCAACACCAAAATCCTCAGATAATTGTTAGCCAGTTGTGATACCAAACACTACACTTAAGTTGTATTATTTTGTCAGTTACACTATTTACACACAAAAATTACCATTGTCAAATACTCCATGACTCAAGTTTTAATTGATTTTGAAAGACTTCACTGAACTCCATCTTGGAACACGTGCTTCCCATTCCTTTGGCAGATAGCTGTTCCAATGCTCCAGCTGTTCCAATGCTCCAGCTTCCAGCAGGTGGAATACAAGAAGGCCACATGCTTAATTTGGTTGGCTATTGATATTATAGGGTAAATTTTTTGCCCTCAGTGCCATCAACCATGAAGATATTTCAAGCACACACAATTAGTTCTTAACAAAAGACAATTACATCCAACAAAACACCTCGCTTGGTCCAAGATTTTAACCAACTGAGCTTGAAAAGGGCACCAGTACAGTAAGAAAAAACTCAAGGAAAAAATAATATTGCAAATGATTTTTTTAATAATTTTGAGATCATGGTGTTTGGCTTTGGTGTTTTTCTTTTCCTAAATCCTTATTATGTTAATATGTATTTTCTCTTAACATTTATTGACCATTTTAAGTATTTTTGTAATTGTTTATTAATTTCTCTCAATTCAGGGCACCTTGAGCAAAACAAAATCCAGGTTTGCATACGATAGTAGACATTTTGGTAAACAGATGCTCAGAATTGTGCTCTCTTAGTCAAAACATTCTAATTAAAATGTATCAATGTACAGAGCCTTTATGTAACAGTCTTCATGATATATTTGTTTCTGCTATTCTTTCATTTTACATTTTTTTAATCACCAATCTCTGCTTTTCATCTTCTCTTTAGCAAAAAAAGTTATGCTGCTGTTGTCCATTGGAAATTTGCCTAATTTTTATACTTCCCTACAACCTAAATATTTCATAACAATGTTAAGTTCTCCCTGTGTTCCATTGATTGGTTGTTCTCACTAGTTCCCTGTACAAAACCAGAATCAATATCCCTTTCTGACAGTTCTTCTAACACATTCATAAATAAAGGGTTATGTCTTCCTCTGACACACATGTACTTACTTGATTTATAGCAGCTTAAGTGTCTGGGAAAAATCACACACTATTAGCTAGGCAAGTACAAGATTATTGTTCAGAGTTTCTGTGGGAGAAAACGGGGGGGAAATCTTATCTGTCAGCTCTCCCTGTAGCAGAAGAGTTGCATGATGAATTCAATGCAGCTGCAGTGATCTGGTAGCCTCCATAAGGCATTTAGGCTAACACATGGGATTAAAATAAATAAAAGCAGTGTTTTGAGCCACATAATCAGAGCTGCACACCCAGGCCTTTTCTGCATTACTGTCGAAAGCATTCAAGATTGACCCGGGGCAAAGGAGGACAGGCCTGTGTACATTCTTCAAATTCTGCTGTTACCCAAATAGTCTGTCTTGTTCACTCTTTTCCCACTCCATAAAGCCACACACAGTGCTTGTGCACACTCTGCATGGTGAGGTAATAAACCAAGAGCAACTCCAAATGACAAAATCACTTCTCTTTCCAGTTCAGTGAACTGGGTCATGCAATAAGCACAATAATTTGCATGATGATTGTAACCAAAAAATTAAAATACATATTTCATACATATATAATATATATATCTCTAAATTAAAGGGAAATGTTTCATGCATATATAATGTGTATATATATGTATATCTATTCCTGTAGAGTTGGAAGAGATGGCACCAGAAAGAAAACAAACCAAAACCATGTCTCAATGTAATAATGACCAACTGCTTTCAAGCAGCAGTCTAAAGTAATTAGAATATGAAAGCTGGGAAGTACTTATTACAACATATAAACATATTTATAAACATATTTTTTATAAACATATAAATCCTTCTTAAGCAACTCATTTACCAGATTCCCTTTGTTGTCAGGTTCTTGAGTTAAACTCTGCCATTCATTAACATGATTTAAAACTTACTTCCACAGAAGAGTTGAACAAGAAAAATTACTGTTACCTGTTCAGTTTGTTCCAAGTCTGGATTTCAGGCAGCATCTTGAAACTTACAAAAAAATAAAATTAGAAATTACATGGATTTTTAAAAATATTTCTGTCTCTCCATTTTCTGTGCTCATCCACCAAATCAGTCATCTCACATACTCATTTCTGAAGCTAAGACTACTATAAAAAAGCTGCAGTGAGTCATACAGAATACAGTTTGCTTGCTAGTATGATGACATCATTATTACTGTCTCAGTGACACTCCAGTAACACCATTGCTATTGAATGTCTAGGGATGATCTCACTGGTCATCAATTTATTTAAAGTTGGAGCATTTTAAAATACTTAAAATATTGCTGTTCATAGGCATCAGTTTTATTCATGTGTAGTTAACTGTAAAATACCAAAATAACTTCCTCAGGAAATAATTCAGCAATATTTTTAATTTTAACTAGGAACTTTATCTCAAATAATGGTACAGGATGTTCCAATTTCACAAACTTGTGTTTTTGTGTCTGCATCAGGTTTTTTTATTTTCATAAATTTTTGAGTCTGAGAACACCAGAAAACATTTTATTATCAGCGTAAATGGAGGTGACTCATATAATAATATTTAAAGCAAATGACCCTGAAATTCAAAGCAAAATGACCTGGTGGACAAGAATACATTTTTTCATTATATTTTTGCACTGGATGATGTTAAGTCCTCACTAGTTAAAATGAATATAAATGTCATTCATGTAAATAAAAATAATAAGGAGTCGATGTTTTACAAACGTAAAGAAATATTAAGAAAAGGAGCTGCAGATCAACAGATTTCATCTTAATTTGTGGTGGAATATCATGCAAAAGGAATAAAATGCAGCTCTTTTATAAAGACTATCTGAATTTAGTGGATTAGACTACCTGAAGAGCACTTTTTAAAAAAGTTCTTAGCTAATGGTTCTATATTAACAAAATGCAACAGACCCCCTTAATCAAATCAAGAATGAATTGAAGCACAGCTGGATGTTAAAACATTTCTCTGTCTGTTTGACATAATAAATAGTACAAATAAAAAATGTTTGACTGCTAATAAAACAATCTAAACCTCAAGAAATTTGGAAGTTCTGGTAAAAACACTCTTACAGAAGTTGGTTATGGATCAATATTAAAGGGGCCCTGTATCATGGGAATTTTGCTGATCTCTGCTGATAAAAATATTATTTAAAACAATAGTAAATGGCTATTAAAGTAGTAAAAGCTGGGGGGAGGAGGCATTTTCATTCTTTGGATACCACATTAATCAGGGGTTTGGTGCTGTACAAGACACGAAGGATAAGTACTGAAGCATTCAGAAATTTTGGGCCCAAAACCAGGTCTCCAAGTCGGGAAACACACCTCAAGCTGCAGCTCTGCTTAAAAGTAACCCTATTGCATACATCAACGCCCCTGTATGTAAGCTGCACATGAGCACAGGTAATTTACAAAATATAAACTGCTTTTTTCTTTCTTTTCTTTCTTCTAAATCTTGTTGAAGCTGGTGAGCACAGATGCTGATGCTGAAACTTTGGCAATCTCCTGACATTAAGTCAAACTGCAAATAAGAACAAAGAAATGTAAATGGGCATGTTATTTTCACTCCATTTATTATAACATTTTAGAAGTGTGCAGGGGGTTGGTGGTTGTGTAGGGGTTTGTTTTTTGTTGTTGTTGTTGTTTTTTTTTTTTCCCCTGCTTTGAAGTCTCAGGTTTTGTTCTGAAGGTGGTTCCCACACAGGGATTGTCCTCGGCGCTCCCCTTCCCTTCAGACCGACCCACCCCTGCTGTGTCAGCAGCACATGAGCTGAGCACTTCTAAAGCTTCCTGTAATTAACTGCACCTTGTTGCATTACAGGCAAACATGTTCAGACTTATTTCGGATACATTTGGGAAATAATAGTTTTTCAGAGTCTACAACGAGAAGCAACTTGGGCTACTGAAATAAACTGTGGCGAGGCCTGTGTCTTGTAGTGATTTTACATGTGGCAAATTCCCTTGGTGCCTCGGTGCTTTCATCAGAAAATTAAGGAACATTAATTTCTGTTGTTTTGTATCAGAACTGACATAAGTTTACAATAATGCTTGTGTCTATAGTGTATTGCTCGTGTGTGCACCCAGGATGGGATTTAGTTCACAAAAGCCGAGTATGTGGTTCCATTTTAGACACAATTTGGGCATCTTGCCTGGACTCCACTGCCTTTCCACAAGGCTTCTGGTCCCCCCTCAGTTAGTTTTACATGTTTCCAATCCCTATAAAAAACATTTCCGACATCCTGGGGCAACTTAAAGTTGCACAAAGCACGTAGGCTTTGGCCAACCCACTCAGAATGATTTAAACTACGACAGAGAAATTTTCTGACACATTTTTATGCATGTGAAAAATACTTGCCCAAGATCCTTCAAGGGACAGTGTCTCGTTTCGTGCCATGACACAGCAACTAACAGAGGGAGGGAAAACTGGGCATGTACAATTATCTGGGTATTTCTCAACCCTAACAAGATGTTAACACAGTTCATTGCTGGGTAATAAGAGGTTGACTTTCTTTTGCCAGCTGGGACCCACAGCTCAGCAGTCAGATGTTTTTCATTGGAAGAATTTTGCCTCAACAAAGAAACAGCAAAATACCCACAACAAAACACAGACCCAGTGATCCTGTGGCTGGTGCAAGGCTGACATGCTGATGGGGCCAGTGCTGGGGTGCCAGAGAAGTCACCTGCCAGCCTGAGAGGTGGCACTTTGCAGGAGTACTGCATGCAGCTCTGGGCTCCTCAGAACAGGAAGGACATGGACCTGTGGAAGCAGCTCCAGAGGAGGGACACAGAAATGGTCAGAGGGATGGGACACCTGAGCTGTGAAGGCAGGCTGAGTCTGCTCAGCCTAGAGGAGAGAAGGCTCTGAGGAGACCTTAGATTGTCCACCAGTACCTGAAGGCAGGAGAATCACAAGAGGGACACTACAAGAGAACCACAGAGGGACTTTTTACAAGGGCTTGTAGTGATAGAACAAGGGGGAATGGCAGTGGGTAAGTTATGTCAAATACTGGGGAGAAATTCCTCACTACTGGGGTGGTGAGACACTGGCACAGGTTGCTCAGACAAACTGTGGGTGGTCTGCCCTGGAAGTGTTCAATGTGGTAATCACATGTCCTCTGAACAGAGAGAGACCTAGGTCTCCCAGGATTTTCCTGGGAAGCTGTGAGAAGCTGTGAGAAAGCTCAGAGAAAGAATTAAAACAATTATTATCTCAATCTCTGCACCTAGCAAGCAATCTCTGTTTGTCAAAGATGTGCACCAGAGGGAGTTGTCCCTTCTTGACCAATAAGTGAGGAAAAAATTCCTAAAAGACACTCAAGTCTTAAGTCCACTATTGTTTCTGTAAGAACTGTAGATTTCTAATAGTAAAGTACTTTTTCATACCTTCTGATAATAGAATCTCTGTATCACCTTTGTCTGTCCCCAAAGCCCTGTCAGTGATAGTTCAAGGCTGTATTGGATAGGGATTCGAGCATCCTATTCTAGTGACAGGTGTCCTTGCCCATGCCAGGGGGTTGGACTAGTTGACCTTTGGAAGGTCCTTTCCAACCTGAAATGTTCTATGATACTATGTCTTGCCCTGTCCCCAGCAAGATCAAGTGAAGATGCACCATCATGGCACGTGCAGCTCTGGGACAGTCCTACCATCCCCAAAACATGTATTTTATCCTGCTCAGATGGCAAATGCCACACCAAAGCCTCTCAGCTACACTGCCCAAACAGCAAACACAACAGAAAGACAGCCCTGGATCTCTGCAGCTCCTCCTCTCTCCTCCAGCCATGATGAGAAACATCAAAACAGGGCTGAAATCTGCTTTTTGGCCAGCCTCAGGGGTTTTGATCTTTCTCTGCCTCAGAAAGGGAAAAGGAAACCAGCCACTACTGACATGAATCCTTTGTATCCATTTTCTATTTCTACACTGGGATGGAAATCAGGCTTTCCTAAAATACTGCTATTTCACCCTCATTGCCCCGACTTCTGCTTTGGTAGTGTAAATTAGAACTGGTGTGGTTTTTCCCCATCCTCAGACAACATGTTAGGAGACCAGATTCCTGCTTTTCTAAAAGGACTATACCCATCTGCAAGTTTAGGAGCCCAAACAGATCTCCTCCTGGAAACCATTATTACATCTGCTCTTCTGAATACTCATTAGGACTGGCTGAAACTATTACTGTAAATGGGCCTCCAACTACAAAGTTTCTCAGGGAATAGCTGCATTTCTTAGAGCAAGGGAGGTGCTGATGGGGGAAGCAGTAAAAATCTTTCAGTTCATGGCTACTTTCTAGATTTTTTTTTTTAAACTATTAGAAGAAAGCTTTCATATTTCTGTGGCACTTTCTTTAAAAACCTCTGTAAAAGGAACATCTTCATTAAAGCTGGCCTTGAAACAGCCACTAATGGGAATGCTCAATTTTAAGATCCTCCTTTGAGGGACAGATTTACACTCCAAGGCAAACCACATAGGCATTTAAAATATGTTCAAAACCAGGGCACGGAAAGCTGAAGAATCTCAGCATCTGCGAAAATGTGACTCTAATTTGTAATGCTGAGAACACTTAAAAACAAGGTCTTTATTAAGGAATTAAAATGAATTCTGACTCATTGATGTTAAACTGGTATTAAAAGAATCTGGAAGTCACACAACAGCGCTGAAGAAGAGAAAGGAGACAGATTCAAAGAAAGTGCATGAGAACAGAGGAGATTAATAGGTTTAAAGGGAAAAAACCTGATAGGTTTAAATATAAATGTACTATGAGATGCTATTCCTGCCTGTTTCCTTACTTTGTAGGTCTTGTTCAGATACATGACAGAAAAGGAATGTGCTGAACCTTTTTGAGCCATTCAGTTTTAATAGCAAAAGTAATTTTCTCAGGTGGGCACCGAACAGTTGCAATTACAGTTTATTTTACCAGAGAAATTCTTTTAAGACACTAATGGTATGAGACACAGGGTAAGGAATGTCAGCACAGCATGTCTCCTAAGCTTGATACCAGCAGATTTGCAGAAGACCCAGAGACAACAAATGGTATTTTTCTGTTAAAATCTCAAGGTGGTTTATTTCAAATGCACTTTACCTGTGGGTAAGGAAAAATAATGGAAATATTCTAACTGCCGTCACGCCGCTATTGCTATTCTTATTCTCAAGATCCATTTAAGCTCTAGCACAGTTGTCTTTGGGCTATCAAAACCATAAGAATTTTCTTCCATGAAAGACTAAAATTTTCACTATCTGCTTTTCATTCCCATTCACTCCATGGTCGCTTAAAAACTTAACCCCCCTTCACATCCTACCTAGTAATTATGCTATTTCTTGTAAAAGACCACGCTAAAGGTCTGTCTCTTTTTTTCAAACAAAGACTGCTAAAGCACCATATCATACATGGCAGGTTAGTTCTACAGACAGGAACTTGTAGCAGAAAACTAAATATTAAAAGAAAGTTGTCTCCTTTTAGCCCACTGATGTCACAATACTACAGAATCAATTAGGTCAGAAAAGATCTGCAAAATCATCAAGTTCAACCTCTGACATCTTGAAAATTCTGTTGGGGTTGGGATTTCTTTTTCCAGGTTAAAAAGGTCTTGGTGGTTTTTTGGGTTTTGCTTTTGTCTTTTTTTCTTTTTTTTTTTTAATTTAATTATTTGTCAACTTCTTTCAACAAGTAAAGTCAGTGTTTAAAACCTCCATGTCTTGTTACCCAAGACATTCTGGCAGCTGTTTTCTCACTGTTGGAGTAGTTCTTCATAAACTTCTATATTTAATTTAGAAGTCAACTTGGTTTTATAAATTACTTTCTGCACAACCATTAAAAGCACACTAGAGACCAGGCATCACCATATGATAAGTGAACTACATGGAAGATATGATAAAATCTTATTTTTTAATTTTTTTTTATTGAATAGACCTGAACAAGGACAGAGTTTGATCTCTACTATACAGGCAGTTCACAGGAGGTCACCTTATCACTGCAGTGTTATTTTGCTTTGGCTTGGTTGAACTTTCCCAACATCTTTATGATAAACAAAACAATTTTTCCATTACTAAAGGCCACTCACCTGACAGCTCAGGGTCTCGGGACTTGTATGGTTTGTCTTCACTTGAGCTGATTTCAGCTTAAAAAAAAAATAAAAAAAAATAAAAATTACTATTTGTGATAGCCGTTGCCTGGTGGTCAGCTAACTACCAACTACAGCTTTTTTAGATTTCATTTGGTTTACGGTGATAACGAGCAGTTACTCATGTTTCTAGAATAAAATGAAGCGCAAAGGCTGCACCTGTGCAGAACAGTACCAGAGGAGCAGAGATTCTGACAGAAACCATAGCTGTAATTCAGAGGTCACTATGGGATTTCATCCTCCCATCTTTCAGGCAAACCCAGCTTTGGAACAAAAAGTGAATGGTTAGGTACTAAGGATAAAAGTGAGCACCTAATCTGTGTTCAAAAAAACTTCCAAAAATAAAGTCTGTGGAGGACAGCACTATCATCTGTCTTGTCCCAGAAAATGGAAGTCCCTAAGACAAGACCATATGCCTCCCAGTTATGACTTCAGGATGCTGATGGCTCATTCTGAGTCCATCTCTTTCTTTCAGGAAGGCTGAAGCTACCAGGCTTTGAACCCAGAGGGTTTATATGAAGGACTTTTTATTTTCCCCAAAAAGCAATATAATTGCATTATGATTTTTTTCATATATTGATTTGGATTATTAATACATACTACTGTAACTAATAAATCAGACTATTATACTGTTAAATCATGAACTGGAGTAACAATAAGTTCAAAGCTTCACCTGTGACTGTGTTCCTCTTTTGCCCAAGCAAGAATTTTGTACAATCATAAAGCATGATGACTCTATCTATACATGTATAGACACACAATTAAAAAACCCCACCAAACCATGTATTTAAAAGAGCTCAAACCATGTATTTAAAAGATGCACATCATTCTAATTGACAAAGGATATTAGAAAATTAAAAGAGATGTGTGAACACCTATAGTTCTTCAGTCACAGGTGTATTTACCTTGTCAAAACTTTTTGCTCATTTCAGCTGTATCTTGGGATGTTGTTTAATCTGTAAACAACAGCAAAAAGAAGATATAAAAAACAAGCAGTATCATAAACTTGCTGCAATCTGTCCTAGAATGATCAAATGAGTTTTCATCATCAAATCTTTCCAACCAGAAAGTGATTTGTGTTTTGTACTAAGTATTTAACTGAATACAGTGAAACAGTGATGAATTTTCAAAGATATGCAGTACTCATTTTACAGAAGTGCACTTTAAGAGGTAATTTTGTGGAAATAGACATATTCCATCTATGCTTCAGAAAAAGTCAAACTTTGTGAGGACTTTTTCTCTCCTTTTTTGTTGCACTTACTGGGTGCAACAGACAAGATTTGGGGGCATAAAAGTCTTTCCTTAAACCTAAAATAAAACCAATAAACTCAAGGCTGAGAATTATTATGATACTTATTTAGTCAATTCAAAAGAAAATAGTGGTAGGTAGCAGAGCAGAGGGAAACATCAGGAAGGAAAACAATGATAAGTTCAGTAGATCTGATGGGACAGAGAAGCTAGGCAGAAGTTCCAGCTGGAGAGAAAGGCCAGAGACCAGGGAGGCAGTATCTCAATGGTTTTTAATGTCAAGTACGGCAGTGAATGTTAGCTATGAATATACCTTTTTTTTTTTTTTTTTGGTAGTTACTTCTTAAGAATCAGGGCTGAAAGTTCAGAAATGCAGCCTTTCTATTCTGAGATACCCTGTTTCTGGCAGGTACACACATTCTACCTTCATCTTTTAATTGTAGAAGACAATTAGTGGCTATCTGATCTTGTCCACGGAGTATCTGCAGGGAGGTTCTGGTGCAGTGATGCCTTGTGAAGGCTGACCTAGAACAGAGGTTAGACAGACTTAAAGAATAAAGTAGGGATTTATTAGAAGGCCTCAATGGATCCACCTTGGGCAGCACAAGAGCCCAGCCAGGGCTACACCCAAGATGAACCCAAAATCGTCACAAAATGGACAACTGGTCACGAAGTCTCTCACTTTTATGAGTTTTGATCCAGTAGCATAATGGAGTTAATTGTCTAATTATAGCTCTAGCTTATGAAGTCCCATCCTTCTTGTTTTCCTCTCTTCAGTCCAAATTGCTTATGCTCTTGAGCCTGAAATTTGGATCAGCTATCCTTGGGTCCCCAGCTAGAGAAGGAATTGTTTTGACTCCCTACTCTGTGAAGAGAGCTCACCATCTCCTCATATGAAGCTCAGAAATACACAGAAAGCAGTACAGAATCTGTAAATAAAAAGCTAAAACCTGAGACATCAGCAGTATAGGAAAATTACTTTCTGATGGCTTTGCTCTGAGAGATATCTAATTCTTGGAAAAGTATGCCAGAAGTTTTGTGCATTCTCAGGTTCTTCTGGCTGGTATCACCTGGTGGACTTTCACCTCTGACACACTTCTCTACACAAGGTTAGTAAGCCACTTCAGTGCCAGAAGGAGGGCTGGAATCATGCCAAGGTTGCTTGGTATGCTTCAGGTAACTGAAATTTTTATGAGGTAAATATACTGGTCTTAGTTAAAGTAGATGGATGGTGTTCTTTCTGCCTTATGAGACTCACAAAGCACCCTTTGTGAAGATTTTGCAGAGACAGTTGAAGGTGGTACAGCTGCTAAGTCGATGTTCTTAATTGTTCTAGAATTAAAATCACAAATCTATTTCAGAATATGATGATTTCGTGAATGGTTTTAAAAGAAAACACGCCCCACTCTGCCTTACACTGGATTAAATATATTCAAAATAAAAAGCATTTTGAATAAGGATACTGTCCATTTGAAAATTGTTTTAAATATCCTATGTGGTCAGTGGTTTGATTTTTTAATTCAGAAGATTCAAAACTTACATTTTTGCATCCCCCACCAAAAGCTTTACCAGAAATTCTCCCAACAACCCTATTAGTAATACATATGTAATCATCATCACACTGTATTTAATTGGGACAGATACAAGAGGCATAGCTGTTTCCATGAGAGTTTCAAGCTAAATTACATTTTTGATTGACTTACTTGAGTGGCAAATCTCCATTAGTCAGTTATGTACTACATGCTGTGCTCTCACTCTCAGGAAAGCAAAAACTCCATTAAGCATCACTAAAGCTCTCTATCAAACAGGTTTTTTCATATGCATTCATTGCATAATTTCTATTTGAATATTCCCCTATAAAAAACCCAAACCAACCAAACAAAAAACCCACCAGAACTCAATAGTCTTTACTATGTAAAGTATTATAGTAAATGTCACTCTTTTAATCAATAGTTTGCTCAAGTATTTTTCAAGTGTTGCACAAATAGTCTTCTTTTAATACTTGCAACTAATCTATGTTAGTTTATAAGTAATAATTCTGCTAAAATGAGAAGAAAGAAGATTGGATTACAAGTCCTTTCCAAAAGAGCCAAATGTGTATATATGGAAAAGCATTAAAAAGATGAACTTTATATTAAAGTAAGCAGGATCAGTACATTTACCATATAAATACACTCCTAAGTCCATTCGTTGGTGAATGGGTACTGAAAAGACTGAAAAAGATCCATATCAAGTTAATGAATTCCACTCTGCTGACTTACAGAAAAGAATATAAAATAGAAAAATCTACATATATTATTCCCAACTGCTTATTAGATAGACTTATCTATAATATATATGTTAGGCACAAATAACATTAACATAACATTTATAGAACTGCAAAGGAAAAGTTTCACAAGTTAGACAATGGGAGTGGGGAATGCAAAAAATCAAGGTTGGCTGAGAAACCTCAGCTCACCCCTTTTGCTTAGGCAGTATTTTATGATCTTTTTTTAAAGCATATGACATAGTAAACATTTATTATAACAAAACAAATCTTGGAAGCCAGTGCAGAAGAGCAATACTAGGAAGGTGGGAGACATGGGACAAGGATAGATCACTGACATTCCCCCTTAAGGTGTTACAGGAGTGATGCCACACTCAGTACAGTCCTGAAGCCAGCAGAAAATACTGCTGCTTCATTAAACCCCAGACCTAGGAATCCACCAGAGGAATTTGTGGTTTGTAATTCCCAAAGTATAGCATAATTAGGTTCAGTCTAATCTGCTTAATGTCATAGGTGATACACTGCCACTGGCAAGGTTAAATAAACCCCAAAGCTCCCAGAAGAGTGGTGGTAAATCAGAGGTTAAAGGTGGGGGGCTTAGAAACACAAAGCAGAGGTTTCAAAGTGTTGATAAATTTTTTTGAGGATCGTGGTCACCAATTTGCTGAGAGAAAACTAATGGGTCTGGGCAAAAGGACTTTAAATTGGTAACAAAGAATAAAGTCCTCAGTAAGGGGACAGGAAGAAACAGGAAAAAAAAAAAAAAAAAAAAGAAAATCAAAAACAACAAGCAGCCAGTAGACAAGAAAATCAGTAAGATGCATCAATCAAAGAAAGAACAGAGGACACCAAACTGGGATTCAGCAGGCAGGTAATTTAAGGGTGTTTCCAGAAAGTGGTAAGAAAGATAAAAGCAAAACTCAGCAAAATGAAATAATGAGAAATAACAAGAAGCTACATGGATGAAAACATTCCAGTGAATCAAAATGTTCTGTTTGGGACAATAACAGGAAAACTCAGAAAACCTTACTGTAGGTTAAAACAAAATAATTGAAATGTTAGCAGAGGAAAAATGCATGAGACAGAGGAGTGACTACTGCATATGTACTGACAGGAGGCATCCCCTATTCCAAGGTAACCATCCAAGTAGGAAGGAAAATTATCTCTTTAAATCTCTGGGTGAAAATAAAAGCAGAGAGACTAAGAAAGCTTTCTCTAAACACACATGAGGTGAAGTTCAGAAAGTGACAGCACATACTGAAATTAGTTGAAGAATCATTAAAAGCAACATTAATTTTATTGCAGAAATTATTTTAGTAAAAAGATTATACAGAGTAGAATCAATTATTCTCACATTTATTCAGCAGACATGGTTCCTATGCACAGTGCAGGGAAAATCAGGATCCTGGAAAAGGAAAACTCAAGGAAGAAATGTTTTTACATACCCTGCCACCTGGAATATCTGTAGGTGAAATTGTGCCTACAATGACCTGCAAATACCTCCTGATGTCATAAATTCCGCCCTTTCTGAGGCAGGAATCTCTTGAAGGATCAAATATTTATCTTGCTTTGTTTCCAAATCCAAACAATATCTTCATGCAGCTAGACTGTCTTCCATGTCCAAGCAATACTTACTCCCCTAAGGTTTATATTTATTCTAGGCTATGAAGTTTTCAAAAAACATCTAAAAATTCCTTGGCATTGTGTTTACATTTTCTCTGCAATCAGACATATTCTTAATTTTCAAGTTAATAGCATCAATCATTGGTTTTGCATTAGACCTCATTTTTGTGACAGAATTCTACTTTAAAATGGCCCTACACAGCGACCTGGCCACAGCCCTCTGTGAATTCAGCAAGGGCCATGACCTCCTGCAGTTGTCCCTTATTGTGACCTCCTTAATTGCACATGTTAGGAGACACCAGAGAGTCAAAAGCCATTAAACTCTTTATTCCATTCAGCTTTTAAGGCCATATTTCAGACTGCACAAAACACCAGAGAGTTGATTTTTACTTCTAAATCAATGGCACTCAGGCACATTAAATATCTTCACAAACACAGAGCTTCATAAACAGCACTCTGGCACTGAATAAATATTATTTTCTGGTATGTTTCCACTTGTATGTAATGTCTGTGTGGAAGAGCTGAGGGACTATATGTATTTCTGCTAGATGATCCTCAGCAAAGTCATAACTTGGAGCAGATCAACAATGGAGTCACACCCTGATAACACTTCTGATAAAATAAGATAAATAGATGAGCTGAAGATTGCTCCACTGGATTCATGGCTCTAACTCTGCTAGAATTTTGACCAAAATCCAACCATTGGCAGACAGCATTTCAGCTTTTCCTACTCTATCAGATCTCCTTATTGCTGTCTGGTTTTTTGCATATTTATTAGGCTAATTTCTCTCAAGAACAGACTGTAATAGAGCAGAATACTTAGTGTACTGGTTTTTATTTTTAAGTCCCTCTACTGGGGACAGTCACACACCAGAAGATTTGAAATTGGTGAAAATGGCCTTGCACAGATCATTCAAAGGTATAGCTAGCTTTTCTGGAGCAATGCTGTGTGAAGAATTGAACCAACTTACCTGGATAGCTCGAAATATTTTTATTTTTCTTTTTTTTGTGGGAATGAGCTGCTGCATCTCTAGAGAGATTCAATTATTATTTCTCCTTATCAGGCCTGAAGTTCTGCTACCTAACACATCATGTCTTCCTGCATCTTTGTCATGGAACTGCAGATCTCATAACGTTTCTTGACTCAGAGGATTTTTCATTTTGCTTTGGTGGCAGTTTTTTTTTTTACACAGAACTTGCCTATTTAAATTGGGATGCATTTTCTGGCTTGTGGAGCTCTGGTGTTGTCATGTGGTTTTACAAAAATTGTAGTGTCTCAGGTGTCTAAGTTCCTAGATACCCTTACATAATAACATAATAAGTGTTTATATATATATATATATATACACACTTTCACCATTTATTCTATGCATAAATACGCAGAGAGCATTTGTAAACATTGAACTCAACAACACTTTTTTGTAATGCCTTTCTTTCACCTTAAAACTTCTACCTAATCTGTGTATTTCCTTAATCTGGATTGAGGACATGACTAACTTCAATTAAGCATGAAGAATATTTTAGTTTACACTGTGGTTTTTTACTAGCAAGATGTACAAGGAAGAAGCAGTCTAACATTTTTAGCAACTTTTATTCAAAATTTTTGTGTTTTTCTGCTCCTGTTTGACCACAGATTAATCCAAAGGCTACTTGTTAGTGTAAACATTAAATCCAAATTACAAATTTATACTTAATATTTAAAAATAGGTAGCAGTAAAAATTATTTGATTACTACCACAGACTTTAAAAGATGTGAAAGGTTATAAAAATAAGTGTTACCTTTCGATTAACTTGATGCTTAACAGGAAAAAGTCATATTTGTAGTAGTAAGAAAAGAAAAGGACTTCCTTTCTTCTGGTACATCGCTTGTTTTTCATTATGCTCTTTTTGCCCACGGGTTTCACTTCAAGCTGCCCTTCTAGGCAACCAGGGGAATAAAAAAAGGATTTTTAATCTGTGAATAATAGAATTTAGCTCAATATATACAGGGGTTTGCATATATTTTCAATCTTCTAAGGAAAACCTTGAAACCAGCCAAAGAGGTCATCAAATTCAGTGTTTACACAAGCTCTCTGTATATTTATGCATATAAGAAATGGTGCTAGGTTCTCAAGAGCTGTTCTGTTAAGATCAACTCTCTGCACTTCACTTTGCTTGGATACCATCAGCTTTCACCTCTCTTCTGCCTTTCAAACGTGTGTTGGGAGTCATATAGTACAGTACTCACTAAATTATTTCATGACATAACAGTAGCAATTTAAAAATCTTTAAAAAATAATTGATAAAAATGTGTATCTTTCTTAAAGTCTTACTTTTGCACAATTATTGTGAAATCTAAATATCTTATTTCAATTTTCTCTGTAGAGAAATTTTGTAGGAATTGGGTTGAATATTTTTGAAATTTTTTTTTTTTTGAGATACAGTTTGCACCTGCATTCAGTCCACTGCAACTTAAATTTTCCTTAGAGAATCTGAGTTTACAAAAAGGAGATTTGGAGTCAAGTGTCTTGATGCAACAACTTGGAGGAAGTTAAATCATTATCCCAGAGTGAATAGTGTATATTATCCTACATACACTGTCTGTGAAGACAAAAAAGGATCACAGAGGTCCTGTGTCACTAGTAAGAAAATACCATATTTTTGTCTAAAGGCAGATTTCAGACATAATTCCTACCTATCAAAACTAAAACTACTTCTGTTCATCCATGCCCCTGCTCCTGCTTTTGGCTCTGAGATGAAACAGCACGACTAACAGTTGCACTGTGAAGTTTCCATGAAAGACAAAAAGTCTCAGAAAAGGGATTGCTTTGCATCATCCCTCTACAATCCCATCATCCTGCTGCTCCAGACACCACTTGGCTATGCAGTCCCTGAAGGAGAAGACTCATGGATCTGTAGTGGAGAAAGCTTTATTATAACTGTCTAATGGGTGGCAATGAGGGCCATGGGAGAGATGACTCACTAATCTCTTAACAAAAGATTTATGGCTCAGACACAACCACAACCACAAGCACTATATTTGAAGTGATTTACTAGCAGTGTGAAAAATGACAGCAACTAATTAAAATGAGAAGTACAATCCTGAAAGCGTTCCAGTAGTTTCCACTAACACATATCTGGCATACAATCACAGGTAGCCCCAGGGAACACTCAGAGTGAGCACACCAAGGCACAGCCACGTGTGGAAAATGGAAAACATTCCCACCTGTGATGATGTTTGCAGGGGTCTTAGGATGAGGGAAGAGATGAGAAAGTTGGCTCCATGTTTCAGAAGGCTTGATTTATTATTTTATGATATATATTTTATTATAAACTATACTAAAAGAATAGAAGAAAGGATTTCATCAGAAGGCTAGCTAAGAATAGAAAAGGAATGAATAACAAAGGCTTGTGTCTGACCTAGACAGTCAGGACAGCTGGGCTGTGATTGGCCCTTAATTGGAAACAACCAAATTAGACCAATCACAGATCCACCTGTTGCATTCCACAGCAGCAGATAATCATTGTTTACACTTTGTTCCTGAGGCCTCTCAGCTTCTCAGGAGGAAAAATCTCAAGGAAAGGATTTTTCATAGAACATGTTGGTGACACCCACCTGCACACAGGCAATTGGAGTGGAAGCAAATTTTGTAAGTTGAGCACAAAATATCCATTTCATCAAAGGATTGAGTACAGGAAACCTCCCCAAATAGCAATGTGTGTCTTTGCTCACTTCTTCTCCAAACACAGGGCAGAGCAGCACAAGGTGGTGATAACTTGTTTGGCTTCCCTTCATGATAAACCTGTTGATAAGCTGCCTGATTGTACTGTGTTACAACCAAGGTATTATCTCAGTGATATGACTCAGAGCACTTAAATAGAGAATAATTTCTTTGTGACAGAATCTCACCTACCCTAATGAAGAGGTTAACTCCACGAGCCGTAGCATAAAGAATCCTGTCATTAACCACAATAATTAAAAACCACGGATCAAACCAGACCCTGAAAGGAACTGCAAACCAGTCCTGTTACACTCAAAGGACAGAGAAACAGGAACCATCAGATGAAAACTGTTGGAACGGCTATATCAATCCATATGACACAAAGTTCAAATCATGCAGAACAATTATTGTGTTATCAGACACAATATTGTCTTATCAGAGTTGTTGAAATGCTTTAAATTCTGTCACCAAAAATTTGTTTTGCCACAGGTTTACCTGCATACAGAATGATTGGGTTCCTTGAGTTGCATGGACCTGTAACCTACCTTTAAGTATCCAGCACAGCTGTATCAATAGAGGTTCATAAAACTCAGGCCTAAAATAGCAATGCTGATAAGAAAAAAAAGATATGTGGGTTTTTTTGTTTTTTCATTTTTCCCTTTCCAAACACAGTCTGTGAAGGCACATATTTGTCCTTCATAAATAATTTGGGAGACTGAAACACAAGGAGGAAGAAATGCTTCTGAAATCAGAAAAAAATCACCCTATGAAAAAAAAAAAAATTAAGATAATTGCTTGTAAGAGGAATATCTTTAATTTCTGCAGCAGTGAAGTTCCTCAACAGGATGGAATAATATACAGAGGATCCTTGATCTGTTTATAAAAAGGACAGGGTGATATTGCTGAGACCGGAATAGAGACTTGATGACACCTAGCAGGTCTGTCCAGCTCATGTTAGAATAAACCAACTTTAAAAAAATAAATACAGACTACTCTTTTAAAATGACCAGAAGGAAAATAATGTGTTAAACAAATTGTTCATAAATAAATAAAATATTGTGCAGAGGAGTAATGTAAATCCTGTATAATCCAGGCTGAGTTAGCACTTTGATTTTGAAATGTCTGTGCTCAGCTTTAGAAGGAAAACTCTCAGCACATCTTGGGCCAAACACAAAATTCTTGGGCTCTTCCACTTCTTGTAAAACTGACCCTTGGTGTTTTTGGGATATGCTGGTACCATATTTTCCACAGTTCATTTTGGTTTATGTTCACATTATCAGACACCTGTCCTTCAGATAAAACTTTGTCACTGGTTATTTTATTCATAGCAAAGTCTCTTCATCTGCCAGGAAACACTGAAGTCACACTGATGGCCAGCAAAATTCTGGGTGTGGCTGCCTTGTTGACACCTTTCCATACTGACTAAATAAATTCAGTATTCTACTAATAGTTGCAAACATAGGTCCCTTGAAAACTAGCTGAAAGAAATGTTCATTTATTTCGTTGGGTCTTTTCACAGTGCATTAACTTACAGGGGTTGTTGAGGGTGTGATGCTTAAAAATAAGAGCAGATATGAAAATATCAACTGTTGACTAATCATCAGCATCTTTTCAGCCTAAAGTTTATGCCTACAGTAAACTGGGATCATAATCATGTGTTCAAACACATCTTCCTAATATATAATATGTTTCAGCAAACCTAAGGAAGTAATAAAGTGCTTAAAAGTGGTTGTATTCTTTCATGGGGTCAAAACCATACTATTGAATTTTGTGCTATGCACTTTCTTCTCTTCTTATTCTCAGTCTCAGGAAAAAAAAAAAAACACAAAAAAAAACCCAACAAAAAACCCCACCAAAACAACAACAACAAAAAAAAAACCCCACCAACAAAAACACTCCAAAAATGGCAGCACCAAAAAACACACAGCCAAATCAAAAACACAAAAAAATGTAATTTCTGCACTGAAAATTTCTTTTCCTTTCCAAACTTCAAACTTCTCAAATTTGTCCATGAACCACAAGTGCTCAACTGGATGTTAAATACCAGCCTATGTTCTTAAAATAAAATACTGCTTAAAGTCAACAAGGTGTCATTCAGGTGTATTCCAATATCTTTCAGAATAACAGAGGTTCAACCTATTTAAGCTAAAAGTGGGTTTATTTGAATGGCTAAAAATTATTAGCATCACAGCATTACTCACCAGTGCATGAAAAGTACAATTCTTTTTCCTTCGGAGAGTTCACAGCTTGTTGTTGTCATTAAAGCCAAAATTTCATTAAAGAGTGGTCTTAGTTTCCAGGTATTTTTAAAAATAGCGCTCACAGCATTTGAATTATTCTTCAGAAAAGTTCCTACTTAATTGAGTCATCTCATAGTTGGGCCCTCTGGCCTCCATTTGGTAATATTTTAAAGCAAATATGTATTGAAGAAAAGGTTCACTAAGTCATTTCCTTGGTAACATAATTTCTAATGATTCATATAATCACGCATATCTTTTTAAATATATTCTGAGCTATAAACCATGATTGAAATTAAGTAAAATACACTCTTAAGGTTGATTTAATCTCTTTTACTAAATAACCATTAAAAATGAAATTCTCTCCCAGGATGCTGAAGTCAAAATGACAAACATGATAATAAACATTTGGTAATAAAAATAAATTAAAAATCACAGCTTTATTATATACTTTCCTATCAAAATGAAAGTGGCAAATTGAAAACAATAACGATGCTCATCCACAGTTACAGTTCCAACAGAACACTTCAGAGTTTGATTTACAATTAGCAGCAGCTTGAAAATGAGCAGTAATTTTACATTTTAAACTGCTGCTTCTCAATCCATCAAGTATTAAAATCTTGATGTTGATTGATGGCATTCTCTCATGCTGTTTCTCTTGATGAAGCTACACAGAACTGAAGCAACAATTTTCACCATGTTAGGAGTTTGCACACCTCTGTTCCCAGTTCAGTTGCTACCACTGTGGTCATATGCAACAGGAATTTTTTTGGTGGTTTGACAAATTTTAGTATCTTCACCACGTACAAGTATAGGACACATACTTCAGTGTCTTTCAAGCTGATATTGGTACAGGTTTCCAGCAGCTGGAAGAAGTGGGCTGAATACAATCACTAATCCCTTTTCCGGCTGCCATGCTGGTTTCTAAGGTGACCAAGAGACACAATTTGGTTTTCTTATGGAAGTTTCACTGCCAAGAAAGGGCTCAGGGACTAAGACCCCTTGGAGTTTTTATCCCTGGTGCAAGCTGAAGGGGTAAGACCAGTAGAATACTGCCTGGTCCAAGCAATTTCCCTAGTGGCATTTCAGGTTTGCTCCTCCTGCTCCGTTTGTCACAGGTTTTGAGGTTTCACCTCCCATCCAAAATGCTGTTTCAGTGGGTTATACAAACCCTGCAGGTTTAATTCACACTGACCCACTTGCTCTTAGTATCATACCTTTTAATGGCCACAAGAAGAGCTTAAACTGCCTTTCCTTGCTTTTTCATTTATTATTATTATTATTACCTTCCATCTGGGTTTGTAGAGTGGCAAAAAGAAACTAGAAATTAGAAAATATGCATATCCTGAAAATAGTACCTGTAACATCAGTTCAGACTATAAGCAATGCAGCTTCCTCTAATTTGCAGAAAAACAGTGAACCATAAACCTTTTCTATTGCTATTTCTTTTAAATGTGGATATCATCAAGAACATTTGCAGCTTGGATGTTTCAAAAAACACCCAGGCGAGTTCATAAACTTTTGACCTGTGGGATGATTAGAACAAAAAACTTTCTTCTATGAATATTTTCAGGAATTTTTAATACATAAGAATAACAGGCACAGACACTCTTAATTAAATAAAAGGAATACAAATTAAAAAAAAAGAAAAAAGCACCATTAAATATCACCATAGTTGTGGGGTATTTCATACCTTCATTCTTTAATACTATACAACACCTAGGTGCTAAGCCCTCCTAAAAAAGACACAGTTATTTGAATTAGAAAAAAAACATGATTTTTTTTCATATGTAATATTATGTAAAACTGAACTTCATGTGGAATATTTAATTATAATATTTTATAGTTTGAATAAATTTTTAATGCATTTAATGATAGGCAAAAATGCCATTCCATCTTAAATATTATTTACTCATTTGAAGTGGCACTCCTAGACTATAAAAAATAATTAAAGTATAAAACCAAATTAGTAAATATTACACAGGCTATTATACAATCTGATAAATTGATTTTGTGCATTATATTGTGACTGGATTAATTAGTATAAAATAAACAATCAAACTGCCTGTTAATGGCTCTGGAAAGAAACTGATTTTATTTTGAGCCAGTTCCAAATCTTCAAGAAATGTGAACATCACCTTCAGTGGATGGATGATAAGATCTTTAGTGCTTTGAAAACAGCTCTTGTAAAAAATTTTCAAAGGAATGATCCAGGTCTTAAAGTGGGAATATGGAATGGCTGTGACTAAACAAGCAAGAAAACACCTTCAGGCCTTAAATCGGCTACACCCTTTTGTTTGAAGTGACAAGGCCTATCATTAAGAAGAAAAATTTTGCTTCTCCAGCACAACAGAGACACCAACAATGCATTCTCACTTTTTCTTCCCTCCTGTTATTACCTTTTCAAGTATAATTGATTTCACACATTTCTGAGGAGCCTGACTTGAAAGCCGTTTGTTTCCCCAATAACATGCCCAGCCCTGAACACATCTGATGAAAGTATTCCAGTATTCCACATCCCCAGCCACTGCTTTATCTCTCCAGCAAGTTTTTCCTTCAGTAAAATGCTTCTCAATATAAAGATTTCTTTATGTTGTTTCAGAGTAAATATCTATCTATACACATACACATATATTGCTTTCATCCTTTAATTTATCACTGTTTCTTAATCTTTCTAAAAGAAACAGAAAGGGAAATGGCTGTTAATTGCTGGGAGAAAATCTGATATGCAGCCTGCACACAGAAGTTACATAGAGTCCTGCAAGGCCCTAAAACTCGCCCTGTGAGACTTCTCAAAGGGCTTTACAATTGTTCATGTACTCTGAATTAGAGGCATGGGAGAAATACCGACAAGATATTCTCAAGAGGTCAAAACAACAATAAAAACTTTAGTAGCAACTTTAGAAAATCAGAAAACTTTGGCAAAAAGTTGCTCTAAAAGAGCAGCATTTAATCTACATAAAACATTTCTTAAAGCATCAACTTGACCCATTCAATTTTGCAAATTCTAAGCCAATTTGAAGTTACTCAAAAATTTGGAAGAGAAATAATTAGAAGAAGGAGAAAGAGGGAAGGACAGAAAAGATATAGAAAAGAACAAATATAGCTACCAGTCCTGGTTCCAGTGCTGTTCAGCTGATAGAAATTCCAAGAAACAGGAGGAGGAAGAAATAGGAGGTAGGATCAAGACATATGGTATTTACTTTCTATTTCTAATATTCCATAAGTGCACTACAAGAATTCTATTAAAAAAAAAAAAAGAGGGAGGGGGTGGAAGTAGTTTCAAAAACTAGACAAAAATGGAAAGAAAAAATAGGAAACTAAAAGTCCTCCAAACAGAAAAAATATGCAATCAGACCTGCACATGGGTATGGATGATTGCCTGGAAAACCCTGGTTGCAGTAGGGAGGACACTGTAGTACAAGTCACCTGTGTAAGGAATCAAAATGCTCTTATGAAGTGTTGGACAAGGCCTGAAATCCATGTGTGATCAGCCTGACAGGACCTAGTGCTAAATTTCCCTTTATTTGTAGCACATCTGGATGTACAGTGAGGGTTAAACCCACCAGCAGGGCAACTGATCCAGGCAGTAACACATGCATGCAGTATCATGTGCTAAAAATACATGCAGCCTCAAAACACAACAACCAGATGGATTTTGATGATGTAAAAATGCCTAAATTTGTGTCTCCACATGCATACAGTGGTGCCTTGTAAAGGCTGACCTACAACAGAGACTAGATGGAGCTAAAAAATAAAGTAGGTATTTATTAAGAGACTTCAATAGATCTGCCTTGGGCAGTGCAACCCAAAATGGCCACAAAAAAATGAACTGGTCATGGGGGGGGAGGCGTCTCACACTTACATAAGCTCTGCTCCATTTGCATATTGGAGTTAATTTTCCACTTATAGCTTTAGGTTATTAAGTTCCATCCTTGTTTTTCTCTCTTCAGTTCACTGTTGTTTATGCTCTTGGGCCTGAGATTTGGATTGCTTGTCCCTGGTCCCCAGCTAGAGAAGGAATTGTTTTGCCTCCCTACTTTGTGAGGAGCGCTCACCATCCCTTAATAAGAAGCCCAGAACTACACACTAAAGCAGCACAGAATCTGAAAAATATAAAAGCTAAAACCTGAGGCAGAAACTCAGTTCTCTGGCTGTGTGTTCAGGATGATGCTGTTCAGCTGCAAGTCCTGGGCTAAGACAGCCAGACATCTGCCAGCCACGGAACAAGGGACAAAAGGTGATTCTGACAGGAAGAATGCAGGACCTGCATTCATTCCCTCTCACTATCCCCAGAAACAAGAGGGAAACAGCTAGCTAGACCCCTGGGGAGCAGAATGAAGCAAGAAATGTGACAAAACCACAAGACATGAGAAAGAAAAGCTGAGGCTGTCAAGAATATGACAGAGCCTGCAACTGGACTGAGAAAGCTCCAGAGAAATTACAAATCTAAATACTACATGGCAAACAAAGCAAAGAAGGGGTTGTTATGCTTCTAAATGCAGATGAGATCAAGAAATCCCAAAGGAACAGCAGGTGCTTTCACAAAATGCAGAAGCTTTTCCTAAAAAAAAAAAAAAAAAAAGAAAAAAAAAATCTAAATTAAAAATCTAAATTAATAATGTCCATGTAACTGATGAGAAAAAAATAATAGGTTGATATAAATCATTATGAGTTTAAATTTGTGAAATAAGCACTTTATCCCTACTCACAAATTCCTCTGAGTCAAAATCTTATTCTTTAAATTATATACTGATGACACTGGGATTGAAAGCCATCCAATCATCCTTGCTTCTCTGTCATGAGAGGAAAGACATCCTAAGTGACATATCAAGCCATACAATCAAGATATCTATCAAGAACTTTAATAAAGTAAAATATTAAATGCCATTTTCTAATCAAGAAATTAGTGTTTATGCTTGTCTACCCATTTCCCAATGTGCACTTTCATTTACTCTTTTTTTCCTCTCTGTCATCTGTTTCCTTTCATTCCTTTTAGCTGCTTAATTTCTCTGAAAGTAAGGATTTTTCCCTTAAAAAATAAAAAAGCAAGTAAGCATTTTCTGCTCTTTTTATTTTGTTAAACCTCATAATGTGTGTCAACCACTTTGCCACCAAAATGACTTTGTTTGATATTCTTCCTTTACAATAGTTCAAATCTGATGATCTTTTGGGAAACATTACCTCTCATAATGGTATGTATGAGTTCATTACCTCATCTCTCCCAGTTATATTACCCTGCCACAAGAAATACAGTGACTTTTGAACTTTGAGACTTTTCCAGCCCTACAGGAGCTGATGATCAGAGGATTTTTGCTTTGTCTTCCTTTGCATTGAATCAGAATAGATTTAGCATCATCTTGACCTGGAGATTGAATTGGACCATTAGCTAAAATTGAATGCTTCTAGAAAATATGTAAAATAGTGTAGTGATACATAATGTAATGGACTCTTTTGAAAGCTCTTCCATATAATTGTGCAGGAGGTTATTTACTGTGCCTCAGACTTTCATTCTATTTGTTCTTTATGAAAGCTTCCAGATAAATTCGTACAAATTTTAGGGAAACTTTTTTTTTTTTAAAAAACCAAGATTTGCAATCAGCATTGCCAATGACAGTTCAGCACACTTAAAAAAATGAAGCAGCTAATTTTCTTTCAAAAATCCATTGATTTCCAAGAATTATTTTTTACCTCAATTGATACTGAGAAAAGTATACGTTCTCCATACAAATATTTTTACTTTCATAGACTTCTCAAGCAGCACTTTAAAAAATATTACTAAGAAAAAAGCATAAAGTGTGTTGCATTCTGTATAAGACACCAATTTACATGCCTGACCTATGATTAAGAATTTCATTAGTGTCTCCTTCATCACTCATGGGAGGAAGCTTTTTTTTTGCCTTGTGAAAATGCTTCTTGCACAAATCATGAACACCATAACCTAAACTGCCAGTTCCTGGGAAAGCTTGTACAAAGAAAGTTTCTCTTCAAATTTGATCCATAAAACTGAAGTAGATGTGTAAGAGCCTAGACTACCTGTTCCTTGTCATAAGGATACATCGTTTGAATTAAAGTCTCTTGCTTTTAGTTATGTTAATTTCAGATTTGATTCTTCCCTAATTCAAAGTCAATTGTGTTTTCTGGCTGGCATAAATAATTTTTCCCTCTGAAGTGTCTTACACTTGAGCATACAAAGTGATAGTTCATTTGGTCTGACAATGAGATCATTGTCTCCATGTCCTGATAATAGAATACCTTATGCAAATAAAACATTTTTCTACCTACAGAAGTTAATCAGATGCACTCTTGAAGTCCTTCTGGACTATTACAGCTTGAGTCTTGTGTCCTGTTTCCCACCTCCTCCTCTCAGTGAAGAAGAATTTTGTTCTTCACCTTAGCATAAGGAAGATTCCCCCTTCCACCAGGATCTCTTTTTCCCCACTCCATCTCCTGCTATGAAAATGCTGCAAGTACACCAATAGAAACACAAACAGCTGGAAAAAAAACCCACTAAAATGTTTTTTGTAACAAAGACAGACTATTTTACTTACCAGATGCCAAATAAAAGGAAACACCACAAAGCCACCTTACAGCTTATATTTCTTCTGTGTCCTTTTGGAAATTGCTTTTATTTTTCCAAAGCTTTCTAACATTTTGACAGCAGACACCTTTTCATATCCATTTGCATGTTCTAAGTCAAACCAAGGGCTGATGGTGTATCCAAAAGATCTCTTTGAAATTACTACTCTGAGCTAAAATCAATGTTCTACCAACAACCTGTTTTTTAAAAGTAATTTCAAAATATAATTTCAGCTATTGACTTCAGCCTGTCCTGTTCTTTCTTCAAATCTGCCACCCATTCTATCTGAAAAGCTGAAAATTAACTGAGAGACTACTGCTTAAAACCAGTAATAATTGTATAGTTTACATTTAGCAGTGATTACCTATTGCCTTGTCACAGTCAAATCTGACTGGAGTTTGTTTCTTGTCAATGCTTGCTCCTTCTGAAAACCTGCATTTCCAGCTGTGAAATAACAAATAACCAATTTTCCTCTTCTCTATCTCCTGAATTTTCCAGGACTTTCAGATGTGAAAATTAAATATTGTGTGTCTGCAGACTCTCATTAAAGGCTTTTTTTTTTTTTTTTGTAACTAGTAGTGGAGAGCTTAATGTCAACATAGGTATGGAGGGGAGAGGAAGGGAGCAGATAAAGAGTTGAAAGAGTTCAGTTCTGAACAGCTTTAATGTTCAATAACCTTCTGGTTTTGCAGGTAACATTCAAATCTTCAATACCTAGATTAACATAAACCACCTCTGATTAGCTTGAAAAATACATTGATCTCATTTTTAACACCTTCTTACCTTTCCTTATGTATTCATTCAGGGTTGGTGGTCAAAGATGTCTGCTGCAATCACCTGTAAATGTGTTCTCCCAGGACTGTCCTTGTATCCATCACTCCCAAAAAACACATATCCTCCTAATTTTCATCCCCTTTCAGTTTCTACTTTTTTTTTTCTTTTTTTAAGAAGGTTCATGTGAGAGTATTTAGCTGTGAAAGCTGCTGCATTTTAACACACAAAAAACAGCCTCTAAGACCAGGCAATGATGTATCTGTAACTATCTTTATAAAAAGAAGTCTTTAATACCCAACTTAGAAATGTAACAAGATTTCTGATACTATAGCCTTAAAACTTTGCTTGTTTTTGGGGTCTTTATAGTTTCTTTGTTTCCTCCCCCCCAGTATTTCCTAATTGTACCTATATTAATAGTGTATGGTGTTTCCTTACTGGCCAAATCATGGTTCATTCAGGAAAGTGCTTTCAGGAGGTGATCATCAAATAACTAAAATCCTTACGGGCCTTGTCCTGAGCCTACATTTATAAAATAAAAGCGCCTGCATATTTTTTACCTGCATTTTAGGTACATTTTTTAGCAAATAAAAACTGCCTACAAAGTAAGCAAACTCCCTGTAAATTTTCATCATCCCTCATTTTAGCTGTTGCTTAAGGTATCTTTGAGAAATTAACAGGTACTGCTGTCAGTAACAGAAATATTAGTTGCCTAAATAAAATTCAATTTTGCTTCCAGGAGTTGAAAATGAAAATAAAACCTGTTCCTTTCAAAAAAGTTATTTTTTTACTGTGCTAAGATGTAACCTTCAGAGCCACTGCTGTGAATCCTTTTTTATCCAAAAAGGAATAATCAGCTTTACATAGCAAGTGACAGTAAGTGACAGTGTGGTGTGGTGATGAAATCCTAACTTTGTCTTACTCTGCTCCATCAGAGCACCTGCCCACACAGGTACAGACCAGCTACATTTCCAAATCCATCACCAGATGTTGGTACATTAACACCCTCCAGCCCCTCTAGCTCCAATGCAACATGGATTTTGCAACATTAATTACAGCTGATAAGCATAATGTGAGAAAAATATTTGAATGCAATAGTTATTAGCACATGTTAACTTCTATCTGAAACCAGCACATATTTTCATATTTATAAAAATCAAGATGCAATAATTGAATATATTTTTAATGGTGTTTGGGAGAAAATGTGTCATTTTTCTTTATCATTTTACTTATTTCACACATAAAATTAAATATAAAATGAAATCTCAAGAATCATTGACTTAAAAACACCAAGGACCCAAAAAGAATCTTTTACTGAGAAGAAATTTTGAGTTGTGACTTGAGTAGGACTTGAGTGGGAAGGGGTTATTTATTTCAATAGCTAGAGAATATCCATAAGGCTGTAAGGAAGTTAATAAGGATTATAACAGTTCTCACTCTTTCTTCACACCACTTCAAAAATCTGCAAATAAAAATGAGGATAAGATATTTGCTGTTAGGAATCTGGAATGCAAATAGACCAGAAGAGGCATCAGTACTAAGCCATTAACATTAATACTTGTACAGCAGCTATGATCTTGGCTTTTTAAATGGGAGATACCTCCAGGCAGATTTTACAAAGAATTCTGAAGCTAGAAGCACAATTAGCCCAGGGTCAACAGCCTAAATTATGACTCAGTCCAGGGACATCAGATCACAGATCAATATCTCTGATAAAAATAACAAAAGCAGAATTAAACAGGTTGCATACAGGCAAAGACAAAATGAGTAGCAATATTGTCTTAGCCTGAGTTTGAAGAGGAAGATAAATTAAGAACTATGATACAACAGCCCTGTGTTGATATTATTCTATATTCTTCTGGGGAAAAAATATTTTAAAAATGAACCTAGAACTGTGGTGTTTAATGCCCAGTAACCATGAACCTTAGTGATATAATTCCATGTTCAGACTCTATAGCTACAGACTCTCATAGACAACTTTACCATATCAACAGTCTCAAAGATTTCAACAGGATGAGACATACACCAAACATACAATATTCATCTGAAGGGAATAAGTGCACTGTAGCATGAATAAATGATGCTTAGTGAAAGGTTGGGTTTGAGACAGCCTTAATAAATGAATGGCAGAAAGGCTTGGATTGGAAGGGACCTCAAACATCATCTTAGTTTCAATCTCCCCTCCATGGGCAGGGATGTCACCCAGTAAATCAGGTTCCTCAGGGCCCCATCCAATCTGGCTTTGGGATGGGCATGAGGAAACCTTTTTACAATTGGGTAATTTTAAAGAGAAGCATGCCCAAATGTGAACAGACACAATCTGATGCAGTGACTTCTGTCTGCCTCCATCACCTCAGGTGCCACCTCTGCGGGAAGGGAAACAGCAGAACCCTGTCTCCCTGGGACACAGCTCTCGAGTACCAGTATCATCTGCCAGCCAGACACCATGTTTCTCCCCCTTCAAGTCCTCTCCTAGGCTAAGAGACCACGGGAGCAGTAGGCATTGTGAAGCCAAGAGAATTATTTCCTTTTTCACTCCACAGAAATATGACAGCTTTCCACATTAAATAAGTGTTGTGCTTACCAGTTTCCTTCGGTTTTGAACTTGCCTTAAGCTGCTATTAGAGAATTATTTCCTTCTTTGACAATTTGCTGACATCTTGGGTGAAGTCATGACTAAATTCTCTTCTCAAGACTCACTGTAAACTCGATGGGAAAGTAAACACTTTGCACAATGGGTTTTTTGCTTGTGCATTCCTCTGGTTGCTTTTGCAACACAAGCAGCTTTGCTCAGCAGCAAATCCTATTCAAGTAGTTATTGTGATTGCCTGCACTAACATGAGACACTCATTTAAGAAGATTACAAAATAATGATGAAATTGCAGCATTACTACATTGTAAATCTCATCAGTGAGGATAAAGAGAAGCTCTCAGAAAGTAACTGATTGTTATTTCAAGTTTCTCTGTTTCCATTATCTGACTTCTCTGAACATAAGGAAACTAAAGACATAGATATTTTGTACTTAATTAAATATTTCAGAGGTAGTTGTATGTAATGCCTACATTGTAGTTTAGCTTCACCCCAGAGTTAACAAATGAATAGCAGGTGATTAAAATGCTGTTTATTGTACCAGTAACTTGTTTCATAAGCATCTATGCTGGCACTTTAAACCACCTTGTGAAAGCAGGGCAGCATCAGCTCGTGCACTGAGCATTTTTGTACCACTTGAACTATTTAAAGTGCTTAAAGCTCTGAAGCATCTATCTGCTGAAAGACTCAGTTAGATATCCACTACTTTAAAAGGATACTGTTAACAAACATTCAGCTAAACAAAGTCAAGAGTTCAGATTGATTGCTATAATCAGGCTGGGGAGGCACCAAATCTAGAAAATTTAAATGCTGGATCGCTTGTACTGCTTATTTGAGAGGCAAAATTGAAGACTACTGGAATTACCTAAAACTTCAGTCCTATCACAGAAACAAACTGGCTGATCTTGTTGTAGGACACCTCACTCCCTGCAGATAATCTCAGAAAAATATTTCCCTTTTCCTGCCCCTAATTGCACACCTTGAGGGGTTTGTACCTTTCTGTGCTGTACTGTGGCCATGTGCTCTGCTAGGAAAGTGGGAATGCTGGCTGCCTCCAGGACAGATCAGTGCATCATTAAAAAATGAGCAGCTGTTCTTCTCAGCTTGGGTGTATTGGCACTTTTTACATCTCTGGCATCCTAACAGTGTTGTGAGTTACTGAGAGTAGTCAGTGCTCTCACTTGGCCTGAACACCTTTTTTGAAGCAGTTTATAGAATCAACAGAGCAATTCATGCCCATATTCACAAGTGGTTCACACAGCCAGGCTCTCACTCAAAGTATTAGAAAGCACAGTACCCTATGTATAAGGTTTCACGTACAGATATTCTAGATACATTCATGTCTAGATATGTCTTAATTTACCTGCTTTCTGGAAAGGACAAATAACTATCTTATAGAGAGAGTCAAACATGGATATGTTTTAATATAAAACACTTTCTTAAAAGGACAAACCTGAGCAAGTGAAATCTTTCTCCTATTGAAGTTAATAGTAAATAAGTTCAAAAGTACATCAAGCTCGGGACAAAGAAAGATTATTTTCACAGTTAAACTTAAGTAAGGAGCTTTTGGGGGTGACATTTCTGGTGAAGTTAGTGGATAACAAATGGTAGTTGACAATGAATATCTATAATCCACTACCTTGCCTCTGCTTTGTCCCTTAAAGCAAAGTAAGAACTCCAAGGACAGGAGTAGGCAAAAAAAACTGTGTGTCTTACATGCAGACAGATGAATAAAATGTTAAAAAAATAAAAAATCTAGTTCTCATTTATCAGGAATACTCTAACTACAAATAGATCTCCATTTGAGCTACCTGTCCAGGTGAGCTATCTTGAAAGGATATTTATATTATGCCAGAGAGCTGTGTTGCATCTCTCTTGTGGGTAAGGCAGCTGGCAGGAGCATATCTTCTTTGTACTCCCACTGCACTGCAGGTATCTCTGCCCCAAGACATTCTGGGCTTGCAAAATACACAAATGTTATTAGCAACTATTGACCTAATTTGTTAAACTTTGAATTTGTTAATCTTTAGGAAAGATTCTGGTTGCAGAAGGTGCATTTTCATACTCCTCACTGCAGCTTGCCCACACAGAAGCTCATCTTATTTCCATCCAGAAAGGAAAGTGATTTTGGTGTGATCATCAGAGGCAGAAAAGACCTTAAAGACCACCTTGTTCCAAGCCCCCCTGCCATGAGCAAGGACACCTTCCACCAGACCAGGTTGCTCAGAGACCCATCCAACCCAGCCTTGGACACTTCCAGGGATGGGGCATCCACAGTTTCTCTGGGCAATCTGTGCCAGGACCTCTCTATCCTCACAGAAAAAAAAATTTCTTCCCAATACATAATCTAAACATATTCTTTATCCTCTTAAAGCCATTCCCCCTCTTTCTATTTCATTCCCCCTGTCCTATCATAGATAGGGGAGAGTTGCAGAGATAAGCAGGAAACCCTGCTAAGAATTTGCTTTTATTGTAAGGCATGAACACTTCTCAAATTCTTCATCTGGAGACCCTATTCTGGTCATTCTTGTTTTTAAGTAATTTGAGAGATCTCTATTGCTTGAAAGTGTGCCTTTATTATAGCTTTTAGAGGCAAATGTTAAAACATCTGAACTTCTTTAAGGAAAAATAAAACAACTTAGTGTCATAGTTAGAGTATGCTGTATTTAAAAGGAGCATTTTCCCCAAAATGTAAATGTTTTACTTTTGAAAACCAAAGTGAAGATAAACATTATTGTGCTTTCAGATTTCAAATGGCTTTTGGCAGACGACATATGTTCCCCAAAAGCATACTTTGGGGACTTGGGCCTTGACAAAGGAAAAGCACTAAAAGGATAAGCAACCAGGAGATATATTCCATCTCTGTGTTCAGTAATGCTATAATTTGTAGCATTTACAAATAACATAACAAAAACAACAACAAATGAATACTCACAAAGCAACAGCTGTCCTTCTCTTCAAACTACTCTTAAAGATTATCTCTGTCATGATGTTTACAAAACTTGACAATGGTTAGGCAGATGATATTCTCCAATTGCTTATTACTTGTGCCAAAGATGAGAATAATTTCATTCCTAAAAAGAGTTTCTTCTATCTCCTTTTTGCATTTGTCTTGGTGAATAGGGGTTATATTTTCCTCTATGTTCCATACAGGTAATAATGATAGAGATCCTAGATGTCATCAATATTAAAGAAAAAGGAAAGAAAATCATGTTTATTTTTCTACTGGAGCCCAAGTTCTCAGTTACAGACCATTATGGGCAGCAAATGACTCCTGTATTGATGCTAGGTAATAATTTACTCCAAAAAGTTATGAAATTACATCTAATCATTTCTCTTAGGTAGCTATATCATTTTAATAAATCTGATGTGTAAAATCAGATTTAAATGTCAAGCTGAAAGAAGTCCACCAAATGTATCTCTCAAGGTATCACAGGAAGGCTAACATTAAACTGCAGGAAGGAACACAATTAATAAAAATAAAGTAATTTTTAAAAATGCAAACCCAAACCCAGGAAAAAAAAAGTATATCCAGCATAAACCCAGAGGTAATTTTTGGGATACATCACAATAGACTTTCAGGCAAATAAAGAAGCCTTTAGGAGTACTGCTGAGATTCAGCAATATCAAAACAGGCAGTTCTCATGAGCTGCCTTAAAGTTCTTTAGCTATTGCTGTTTCTGGCACAAGTGATATAAAACCACACTTGATATCAAGGCTGGTATGATTGCAGCTCCAGGGGTACAGGCAGCAAGATTCATCTGTCACCTTGCCTCCACCTAGTACAGATCTATGTGATAGGTGATCTCAAAATATCTTATCACACTGGATTTCTCACCACACAAACTGGGAGGAAATGTGGAGGTGAAAAAAGCTGTCCTAAAACTCCAGTGCTTCAAGAACCCATTGAATACTAAAGACCCAGCTTCTAATTCTGCTGAAATAGTGAATTCCTCTCTCTGGGACAGTGATTTCTAACTCCCAAGAAAACAGCCCAACCCTCAGGCTGTGGGCATTCTCTAAGAAAAATGGGTTGTCCAATTCTGAATGTTTGGGGACAGGGAAGGAGGGAAAAGAAATGGAAATACATTCTCCATTCACCTAAAAACAATCTAATGATCAGATGATTCATATCAGTCAAGTGTTAGAGAGCTATATAGAATATTCTAAAGATAAAAATCTCCTCTGAATATGTATATAAAAGCTTGAATGATTTTTTGGGTACTTCAACAACTTCAGCAGTAACCCAAGAAGCACAGGGCTGGAATTGTTCAAACAGTAGCTAATATTCAAATAACCCATCAAAACTGTATTTCCAACAGACTGGCATCATGAAAAGAATTTTGGATAAAGGGGAACAGATGAAGAGAAATAGCAAAAAGAACTCAGAGGAGCTGTCAAAGTCCCCCAGGACAGTTTTAGACAGAATTAGGACACCATTTGCAGGGAAAGTTGTTGTTATGGACACTGAAGGCTCAGCCCCAGCTCTGTGTGAAGAAAGCAGTGAGAGAGGAACCTGACTGTTCAGCTCCAATCAGAATTAAATTTACATTTATTTAGTCTCATAACTTGTGGATTCTAAATTTTAAAGTAGCAGTTCAGCCTCAGACTGGACTTTAATATTGGATACACAACCAGGTGAAAGGGAAATGCCCTGGGACCCCTCTTCCTGGGAAACCTGGACAAAATTGAGCTATGGAGGCACATCCAGGATACTGATATATCCTTCAGAGATGCAAGAGTTAAGGAACAAGCCTCCAAGTTAAGTACTGGCAGGGAGCATTGGGTAGCTGCAAGTGCAGGTAGAGAGATCCCATCTGGGAGGTGTTAAGTGATTCTTTGGAAAAGTACTTCAGGTGGCACACAGCAGGTTCACAGCCTCAGAGTGGTGTTTCAGGGCTTATCTCAGCATCCCTGGCTGCTGAATCCCAGCTATAAATCACAGCACAGACTTGTACCTCACTTTCCCATGTCTTTGGTGAATGCTGTAGGCACTTTCTTTTTCTCTCCTCCACAGTCAAAAGCTTGGCCTTGTTAATCTTTTATTAGAGATTAAAAACAGCTTTAGAAGGAGGCAGATGGCTCCCAAAACAGCACAGACCGTGGTGTTGGGATATTCTTAGTGAAAACAAAAAACAAAAAAAATTCCAAATTCTGCACCAAATAAGTCTGACATTTATAAGAATTCCACTGGGACATTAGGCCACAGATGCAGATGATTCTTTTTGCCGTGAAAGGGCAATATTCTGGCATAGAGTCCAAGGGGCACTTTCTTCTTAGGAAAAACCTCCAGTTCAGCTGGGCACAGTATTCTGAGAAGCTGGACTCTGTCTTCTCACCCCAGCATTTCCTAATGGCTAACTTTAGACATTTCCCCTCCCTGCTATTGCCTATCACACTCTTAGCACCTCCCTGTGCACAGTGTGAGGCTACTCAGCAATTCGAGTTATCTAAATTTCAATAGAAAGTGCAGTTTCCAAGAGTTTGGGGACACAGTGACTTCAGTAGCTGGAGCTCTTTTCCAGTATTCAGTATTTATTATGTAGTGATACAAAAAATATTTTGAACCATTTGCAGAGTAGGTATTATTGGCTAAACAGTCAATTTATCAAATTACTGTGCTCCAGACTGTGGAATATTCCCTGGCTTTCTGATGGAGTTGAAGTAAGAGAGTAAATATTTCTCTTAGTAAATACTAAGAGACTGGAGAGATATATTTTAAATACACACTGAAATAGAGAACACTGGAAAGTAGCAACCAATTAAAGCCTTTACATCTCTCTATTTCTTATCTCTATCTCAATTCTTATCTTATAAAACCTTGAATAGAAAAGACCATTCTGAAGGCAGTAAGTGGAGCCCAAGGTAGATAAGTAAGTGATTATAAAGTCTCTGAGAGGCACACAGGGTCTTTAGAAGTAAGGATGAAATTTAGAAATTGAAACTACCTCTGAATGCTCAGCCACAAGACTCTCCACACTGCTCTAGGTGATCTAGACACTGACAGCAAGAGTCACCTTGGTTCAGAACTCTTCAAAATTGCCATCTTCCTTCCAGAGAAGGGAGTCTTGCAGTGGCAACATTCTGCAGGGCACAGAGCTGAACAAAGACACTTGGTCTTTCAGAAGCAGCTAACACCTTAGGCCAGTCAGCCAAGTGTACTCACACAGATTTGATAAAATGAAGTGATGGTGCAAAGCCTACTTTTGACAAAAGAAAGTAATTTAGGCCAGTACTTACTGTATTCATTTCCAACAGAGGTTCACTGACTAAGGGCCAGGTAGATACCTACAGCAAGCACATGAACAAAACTTCACTGTACCAAAACCCCTCTCTTTAAATCTGTCTCCAAAATTACTGTGTAAAACTTGGCACAGCAATGAGTTGAACTTCAACAATTATTTCCCTAAAACCAGAGCTGGCAATGTGCTCTACATTACTGGCTTGCAGAAATACCTCTTCTTCAGGTGGTTTAATGCACCATTCAACAAGTCACCACAGGCTGCTGTAAATTATTTGTGCATATTTCAGGAAGCAGCTGTTAGGAAGCTTCACAGATCTAGATGTAAATCACATAGCTACAGACTTGCTGGGAGAGGCAAACACAGCTCGTGCCAAGATACTTCTTGCATTAAAGAAAGGAAAGGAAATGTTAAAATAATGCTCTAGATTTGGAGCATTTTCTTTCACTGATGAGTTGGAAGTTAACAGACTAGCTCCAGATAAAGAAACTGACTGGAAATCATGGTGGTCAGTTTGTTCTTTTTTTAAACATGCAGCCTCAGGATTTGGCAAAAAATGTTTTATTCAGAACCAATTTTAAGTTAAAAAAAAAAAAAAGATAAAGGGGACGATAGTGTCATGTATAAATAAAAATGTTAAAGACAGAAATTCACCTGTCTGATCCAAATCCCAATTAGATGGGCTAACTTTGAATTCGAAAGCTGGATTTGGGTTAAAGCACAAAGGTTTTAAACCTCTTTCAAACTCATGCAAACTTAGTCAGCTCAAGAAACAAGTTTTACCTGTTCTCTAAAGCCTTCTGGCTTTCTGGCTGAAAATCTAAACTTGGCCACTCTGAAAAAAGAAATGTGTCATGGAATTGAGCCAAAAAACTTCATGCAAGTTCAGGCACTTAAATATACTAAGGCTGAAAAGCCACGCTATACTGGTCATGAAATTCTAAAAATCTTTCACTATCTGCTTGCTCACAGCAATAAAAAAATAGTTATGAGTTTCCTAGAATAAATAATTTAAGTATTAAGATAACTAATGAGCCAGAACGCTGTTGAAAAAGAAGAATGTGTGTTTCAGAGACGTTGTGTATGCAAAAACTTTTAAACCTGCCTTTAAAAACTTTAAATAGGTTTTAAAAAGCCTATTTTTTTTTTATGGAGACTAAAATCTCTATTCCCTTTCTCCTTCTGATATTGCCTATGTCTTCTAAGCACACCACCCAGACCTTTTCTCAGTTTAGCTTTAATGACCATTAAAATAAACCAATTCTTCTGTGTAAAGCCAAAATACAGTGTTTCAGATTGACACTAGAACTCCCTGAAACTGTTGAATTCAGCTGCATATATCCACATTTAATTAGGATTGCTGCAAGTGCAGGTATTCCCAAGCTGTCCAAAGCATGACCTGCTGAGGAAATCAAGCAACCAGGGTCAGAGATTCTCCTTGGAAATTATTTTCTCCATTTGGAAGACATGAGAGAAGATAAATGGCTCAGAGAGAAAAGCATTACCCAGGCACACTCTGGTAGGACAATGCTGCAGGGGATTCCCCCTTGGGAAAGGTGGGAGTAACAAGAGCTGCAGCTGTGACCAAGCATCTCCTCTCCTCCTGTGTTCAGGCAGACACCTTTCTGTATGTGCCTGAGAATGAATAAGAGAGCACCAAAGGTTAATCTGGTATCACAACATGATACACAGTGCCTTGGCTGCTGCTCACCTCTGCAGGCTGGGTGTGTGACAAGGAAGAGCCTGTCAAAAGCCAGGGCACTTTGTTATTCACATCCCCTTCTCTTGAGTACATACTGAAGAAAATGCAAGTAGGTTTTTAGTCATCTTCACACTGCATTCACATACATCTATAAAAATACACACACAGACACACACACGATCTCTTTGGAAGCCATAAAAACAGATAAGCCATTCTTAGCACTGCTCCAGAGCCTTCTGGAATTACACTGCTCCTAACACAGGCATTTAGACAGGACATCTCATCACTGTGAGGACCAGTCCATTTTCCAACACACTGTTGCAATACGACACGAAATGAACGACGCTCACACGCTGAGATGTCCAGGTAAAAAAGGGCACGTTTATTTCTGGACTTTGATATTTATAGAATTCTAAAAGTGACCATGGATTGGAGGATGAAATTGCTGCTTCTCCAACCACACTAATCAAATGAACAATCTATTAATTCTGTCCTCCAAAAAAAACCCAAAACAAAACAATCATTATTTACATAAAAAAATGCATAAAAAACTCTATTACAAAAATGTAAACATCAAAAAGTTAAAAAATAACTTAAAAAAAACCCAAAACAATAGCACACCACTACCCAAGCAAGGTACAAGCAGGAAACAAAACTGGCTCCTTGCTTTAGAGTGCCTTTAAACAAAATACAGGATGGTGTCAAGTTGCACCAAGGGAGGTTTTGATTAGGCATTACGAAAAACATTGTCAAGAACTGGTAAAGGCTTCCCAGTCACCATTCCTGGAAATGTTCAAAAAATGCTTGGATATGGCACTTGAGGAAACTGTTTAGTGGTTAACATAGTGGTGGTGCTGGGTTGATGGTTGGACTTGATGATCTTAGAGGTCTTTTCCAATCTTAACGATTCTGTGATTCTCAGAACTAAAGGAAAAATAAAGCTGTGCAGGCACAGAAAAAAAATATAAACAGGTGTCTTGTTTCAAAACTTCTCTTTAATGTGAAAAATGGAAACTTTTGATGGACATCACGTTGTGCGGCCCTGAAATGAAATATGGATTTCTAGCTTTTATGAAAGTAAAGTATTTCAAAGAAGACATGGAAGGGAAAAGACATCTCAAATATAATGCCTTTCTTCAGCAAAGAATCTCTTTCAGTATCAGTTCATGACACTGGAGACTTTGATGCTGCTTTGACAAATATTTTCTCTAAGGTGAACTTTAAGTTCCTTTAGTTTAGTTTTACCATTTTATTTTTTCCACTTTTAGTTTCTGTAGGAATTGCATTGAAATGATAACCCCTATTCCCTCCAAACAGACAGATTGGAGAATAAAGATCATTTATTTCTATTAAACTGTACCACTTCTTATTAAGGTTATCCAGGCCACTAGCTCATGACAAAATATCTTGTTCAATGTAATTTCAATTTTGACCTGCAAGCAAAAGCAGAAGATACACTTGAAAGAGCACTGCAATGTTTATTTTTTTTTAATTTCCTCAAAGAAAAAGGAAAAAAAATTAAAAAGTTATTTACAATTCTGAAAAACTAATGAAAAATTACCCTGATATTTTTCTTTTTTTCTTCCAATTTTGAAATGGCCTGCAATTTTCAACATGTTGTTTTAAAATTTTGTCTCATGTTCTTGCCTTAATTTTTTTGTGAAAGGCAAGTTATCTCCTCATTCCACATTGCTTTGCAATCTCAAAATAGTCATCTAACATGAGAACACAGTCAGAGCTGTAACAAGCAGAGCTGCCAAGATAACAGCAAGAAATTCCATCCTTTGCTTTCACCTTAGTCTAAAATGTAAAGTACAGCATTTGAAAATGTTTCATTTTGAACTATTATTTGAAGTCTAGATTGAAAAAAGGTAAAACGAGCTATGCCATCTGAAAAGCTTCAGTTGAGTTTCAATTCAGATTTTCTCTTTTAATGCATGAGCTTAGAGAAGAAATTATTATTTCCCTGTTCTTTAACTCAGTCACTCCATTTTCCCTTGCACAATTTTCATGGACTGCCATCTCTAGCTCTTCCAATCTTTTCCTTCCATTCATCTGCTGTCATTTCTTGAAGCATAATGTAATGGCATCTTGCACAGTGGCACAAGATAATGGTTTATTTCTTTGCTCTTGCCATGTTTAACAAAGAATACTTTTCTATGAATATGTTGAGCTTATTTCTCTAAAAGGACTGCAACTTTTCAAGTCTCCATTTAAGCTTTGAAATTTTCTTCAAAAAGCCCCCTAAAATCTTTTAAGTGTAATTGTACCTTCCACTATTTTAACATTTTCCAAGAATCAAAAGCACATGTTTTCAGTTTTGCTGGAAAACTTTTTCCTTTATAAGACTGCGGCTTCTGGTCCCTGTATTTCATGAATTTACAGTCCTGAAGTTATACCTACATGAAAAGTTGTCAACAGTCAAGGCTGAAAGTTGCTCATTTACACCTCAAACAGCAGCTGATGTACAGGAAGGAAAAATCTCTCTGTTCTGGACTCAAAATGCTTTGAGCATTCTTGAAGCACTAGTGTAGAGCAGAAACAGAATGAAACAGTTCCAGTAAAACAAATGAAAAAAAAGAAAACCCCCTTTGAGACATTTCTCCAAACTATTCTAGTGGATGTGGCCTAGTGGAAGGTGTCCCTGCCCATTGGAAGAGGGGATGGAACTGAATGATCATTAGGGTCCCTTCCAATTCCAACCATCCTTTGATTCTACAATATGCTCTGATTTGCCATAAGTGGTGTAAGTGGAGGTTTGTATCTTCTCTAAATTCACAAAGAAAGGCAGAAGGATACAAGCACAGCTAAGAAAAGCAAAAAGTTGAAAAGTAAAAAGTCAAAAAGTGCAAGCTACTCTTTCCAGCACCATTTAAGTCCTGGTTCAGAATATCATTATTTCACCATGATAAGTGTTTGCAGGTTAATTTCTTTGCCAAAACCCTGTTTAGCACAGGACCATGGGGAAGCATTTTAGCTACAGTTTGAATATTCAGTGTGAGAGCCAAGAATTTGGTATCCACCCATTCTCCAAAGAAATTAAGAATATAAATAAAATATCCAAAGCAAGGTACACCTCTGTACTCCTCAGTGCAGCATCACTTTGTATCCAACCAGGAGGCATTACTGAGGCAGTAACTGACAGTAATTTGTGTTGTGATGCCTGAACACTAAGAACCAAGTAGAAAGCCATACAGTAAAGGCTGCTGAGGACGAAAACTGATATCCTAGACCACTTGCAGAGCAGTTATCCCAGTAACATGGCTTAAAGTAAATGAACAAACTTTAGTATTCAGTTTTGTTTCTGTTACAGAAGTTAGATGAAGCTTGACACTGATTTTCTTAAGCATGATGATTTTTTTTAAACTACTTTGTTTGATGAAAGGGCACATTTTGATGCAATTATGTTCAAACTGTCTTCTTGGCATGTAAAACTTACCAGTTGTTTCACTTGAGGAAGGAAACAGATGTAGGGATAAAGAGTGATTGGTAAACCTTGAACTCATTCCTTATGAAAAAAACATCCTAAAATGAAAATAATAAATGGAATACAATGCCACTGTCAGGATAACTGGGACAGGGAGGACAAAGGAAGCTTAAAAGCTAAAAGAACACTTGAATATTTTCAAAATAATCCTCAAAATCCTGTATTTCAAGTATTAAAAAAAAAAAGGGGGGGGGAATAAGATTTCTTAGCTAATATTAAGATGATCAAAATTAAAGACTAAGAAAAATATTTCTGTTTCCTACATGGGAATATGGTTTGACTCTTGGTTTCAGATCAGGTTGGATCTTTTCTTACTCCTTCTTCCCAAACTCAGGGAAAACACTGTGCTAAGAAATTAATGATTATCCTTCATGGGTCCATAAAAATGAACAATATTGTGTTCATACAATGACCAGCACAGAGGAAACCAGAGCCAAGTCTTTTATTGGCTCAGCAGTTCAGCTGGGAGATGGATTTCATAGCAGAACTTGTTTAGACTGTCTATCTCCACACGATGAGACAGGAGGCTGCTGGTGGCAAATTGAAATATTCTATTGAAAGGAAGGGAGGACCAGAAGGAGACTGGCAGCATCCACCAGCCAATGGCAGATGATGGAGAAGTAAAGGATACTGTAATTCCAACACCTGGACATCCCCAGGGATCCCAGATAGTTGCCATACAGCCCAGACAGTAACTTCAGTCTTGTTCCTTCATTGTAAACTCCTCTGATCCAGTTCCACAGGATGACATGCCATAGGTTTCCCTCTCTATTGCCTTGCAAAAGCTCTGCTTTTGGACTCTGCTCAGTTTGAGCCAGCAAGGAACCCTGTGCTCTATAAACTGTGCTTCAGTACAAAAGCAAGAGCCAAGATTTAAGCCAATGATGTTTTGGCTTCTACATCAGCCACATGAAAATAGAAATACCCTATATATATATATATATATATATATATATATATATATATATATATATATGTATATTATTGAAGTTAATAGTGCTCTCATTTTTGAACCTCTCTCTGCCCCCCTCTTGAATTTTTAAATGCCTTTTGAGTGACTCCTGACCTCAAGTTAATAATCAGTGCTCCTCCTAAATCACAAGCCTTAAGTACTGGAGTCCTCAAACCTTGTCCTTTCTCCTCTGAGAAATATTTTATCATTGGGTTGCTTTAAAGGCAAATTTACAGCATTTATGAAACAGGGAGGACATTGAAAAAAGCACCAAAACAGAAAAATATTTTAATTAAATAATAAAACTACCTTTTAAATTTCAGCTAATGGCTGCATGATGTCTTTAAATTTTGCTTAAAAGTGATTTTATTTTGAACAGAGAAGCATCCAGATCATCAAAAGATAGAATGAAAGATTAACTCACAGTCCTGAAGTAGTCTATCACACGTCGTTATGAACTTTTATGCACATCTTGGATCTGTGGTGAAACTAGGTCCAAATAATTATCCTAAGCCAGCCAAGGGAGAATGAATGGTAGGTTAGTTGCATCAAAAACATCCCAGACCTTCCTTACACTGATTAAGATTTTTTTACAAGCTGGATTTTAAAAGCAGAACTCTAAATCTGCTCTAAAATAATTTTAACAATTTTAATGTAATTATAAAATAACTAGCAATCAAAATTTATTCCACAATGTGGACCAAGCTTTTTTTTTTTTTCATTCTAATAGACAGCTAGAGAAATTTTCTTTGAAATACTCAAAGCTTGAAACAACAGCAAAATAAATTTTCACCTCAAGAATATTAGTTAATGGCACATCAAACCTTTATATGCCCTGAAAGATAAAGGTTGCCAGAGAACAACCTCTGTTACTCATTAGTGCACATTTAAAAACTGAAACTATCAGTTTATCCATAAGAAACTCACAACAGGGACAGGAGCAATATAAAAATGCAGATCTCTTCACAATCATTATGACTAATTCTGATGAAGGATTATCTTGTGCTTACATTTGTGGAAGTCTGTGATATGCAGATTTTCACCCCCAAACCCCCTAAACTGTAAATATTGCATTTACAGCTGCTCCTGTTAGATGTCTAGCTATACATTTATTTAGGAATGGAAGCATGATAAATACACCCACTTCCATGGGTAGAAGCAATGATACATAATGACTAACACCAGCTTAATTTGTTCTTTGAAAAACTCATTGAACCTTTACATATCAGTTTCCTCATTTTCAAATGCATGTTTTTACAGTTATTGGCATTTAGAAAAGCCTGTTACTCTTTCAAGTGCATCATTTCTTAAAGAATCTGAGTACACAAGATACAGTCATTGGGGAAAGGATGGGTAGAAGAGAAGGAAAAGGAGGGTTATGATAGTACTTCTCCCCAAGGACTTCTGCAGTTTAAATATTTTATTATGCATTTTTTAATGTTAATCTAACTTTTCAGCAATTTTATTTTAAATGAAATCAAATTAAATTTAATAAAATTTCACTAACGTATCATTTTAATTTTAAATTACATTTATTTTTGATAAAGAGGGCAAAACAGTGAAGAGGGGCACTTAGAAACATCAATATGCAGCACCCTCTCTCCCTAGATTCAAGATCATAATCAGCTACATTTTCATGACAGGAAGGATATATTCAGAGCTACCCAAGAAGACTAGAAATAAAGAGATGTTTATGTGCCTTCTGTCAACATACAATTCAAATCACTGTCAAGTCCTCCTCCTTTCCATCTTGGACTAATGGCCTCTGGGCAGCTGCCAGGGAAGAACAAAGGCTATGCCCATGTCACTGTCTGAGGCATTTGATGGTAATTCCACATCACTGCACTGGTATCTGCTGGTGACAGCAGAGCAGCCCAACAGCTGCTGGCTCTGATGCTGAAGCAGACCCAGCTCTGCAGACAAACAGCCAGCACTGGCAAGACCTGAGATGAGTATATTAAGCCCAACTTCTGGAGTTGCTCTTGCTCAGTCTGCATAAAAACTGGCCCAGGAGCAGTAGATCACCTGTGAAAGGCCTCTTGCTGCATGAACTTTGAATACACTGAGCTATTAAAAAATCCCCTTTTAAAGGTTGCAGTGACCCTTTGATTCGAAAGTTTCCTTGCATACAAATGGAAAATTTTCCCACCTTCCTCCACCAGCTGCCTTACCCCATCCCTTCCTCTAATAAAATTTCCTCTTTTTTGCCTCTCTTCTCGGTTCTGTGACAGTTGACACCATAAAAGATAGATGTAGAACCCTGCAGAACACTACACTAACCTTTCATGCTGATAGAGGAAACCTTTAAAGGGTTTGGCTGCAGCCTGTAGACTCTAGCAATAGTGGTTTGTGCTGTCACCTTTACAGGTGCATGATGAATTTCAATTATCTGAACATCTACGCTGGACATATCTTGTTTGGTTGTCAAAAAAGACACCAGGGACCTCCTTGGACTCCCCTTGTACATTTTGCTGCTTCTATTCCCTCTACAGCCTTGCTCTCCCAACAGAGACCATATTATGCTCTTTTTCCTTACTGCTGAGAAGCTCATAACTGTGATACTGTTCTAACTTTATGAGCTTAAAAAAGTGGCCAAAAGACATGCAAATTTTCTAATGCCTCCTTTGGCTTCCATTGTACAGATCCTCCACCTGAGGAATTCACAAGGATCTGCAGAAACTGTGTTCAATTACAAGGACCAGAAAGCTGGGGCATTTTTCTTCTTCAATTATTGCAACAATGGCAAAGGCAAACTGAAAGCTCTTTAAAACACTTCTGACACACCAAGTAGCTTCAAGAAATTCATATCTCTGACCTCATTTCATGCATTTCAAATTACTTTCACCACCTTAGTGTCATGCACTCAGGTAATTGAAGTACTTCTGATGCCTTTCCTGCTCTACTTCATTTTGCAGCATCTCCTCAGCTGTGCAGGCTTTGGTGGCACGCAGCTGAAACACATCTCTTGAGCTGGTTAGGAGTCTCTTGTGATGAAATCAGAGGCAAGATTCACTATTTTTATGTTACTGGTATGCAAGAACATTTCTGCATCACAGGCTGCTGAAGGGAATTTCCATGTAAATCCAAGCAACATACCAAAGTTAATATGATATGGAAAAATAATGGAAAGTATGGAAAATAATGAAAAATAATGGAAAATAATGGAAAAATAATAAGAAAATAATTTTGTTTGAAAGGACTACAGGTCTCAGAGTGGAACTGGTGAGAAAGTCATGCAGCATCACAACCTGCAATGCAGCTGCTGTGTTTAAGTTTCACTATTGCATAGAATAAGGAACTAATGCCAGTTATCATGTTCCAAGGATTGGCTCCGCAGACTGGAACATTTGAAGAGTTTATCATCATTGCTTTTCTAATATTATGTACACACAGGAGAAGAGACAGGATTTCTTTGTACAAAATTAGTATCCTGTAACACACACACACAGTTTGAGAATGGGATTTTTAGAGATTAGATCAACGACATTGATCTATATCTTTTTTTATGACAGCATTTTAAAAAAATGTATTTACGATCCCACCAGTACATACTACCAAATTGTTTCCTGTAGCAATCAGTATAATAAGCATTTCAGTATCAATACTAGAATTCTGAATTTGCAATGTTTTAGTTACATAAAAGACACAAGCTTATCAAATATCTTTCAAGGGCAAATAAAGCAGTTCTATAACATCCTGGGAAGGTTTTCTAGTAGTGTCTTTTCCTCTTGTCTCTTCACTTAGTACAGTAATTTAATAGTTTATCACCATCTTTCCCTTATAAAAAAATTCTTTTCTATAATTACAGGTTTATTTTTGTTGTTAAACCATGAAAAAAAACCCCAAAGCTGAATTAGACTTTGCTGAGTGATTTCCAGCCTTCCCATTTCAAACTAAGCCCAAGTAGACAGAAAATCCAATGTTTATGAAATCTGGGATGCATCAGAGAAATTTGTGCCATTAAAAGAGACTTCTCTGCATCACTTTATCTTGGTATTGCTCAGAAATATCACACGTGAAGCACAAAGCTGAGCTCCATCTCTCTGCTGCCAATTCCCCCTGACTGGGATGGGAAAAAAATGGAAGTAGCAGCATCTACAAGAGTGTGCCTCTGCCACTTTTATCTCTGAATCACCACTTTCTTCCTTCAGTTCAACTACCCAATTATAGCAGAATAATTTTGTACACTTTCTGCAATACTGAAAAGATTTTCTGTCTCTCATTTGCATGTCTTTTGGCCACTTTTTTAAGCTCATAAAGTTAGAACAGTATCATAGTTTTGAGCTCCTCAGCAGTAAGGAAAAAGAGCATAATATGGTCTCTGTTGGGAGAGCAAGGCTGTAGAGGGAATAGAAGCAGCAAAATGTACAATAATTGCTTTAGGGCTTTATCTTTCTGGCTTTGCTGTGAAAAGACCTCATACAAACAAAGTGATTAGCTCATGTTACAGATCATTCCTAAAAAAAAGAACCCCAGAACTTCTCCAGCAACAGCTCACTTGAGATAGGGCTGCTTTTGGAGACATTTATTGTTCATGCATCACAAGTCCTCCACAAGTAGCAAAAGCAAAAAAAGAAAGTACATGCAAGCACTTCTTGTCCTTTCACAGGAAAACTGAACTGATGGTTTGCACTGAGCTCTACATAAGCCAGCCACAGGACACCCACAGCTGCAGCAACAACAGAAAGATGTGTTGCAAGCTGGTAACAGCTGTGGGAAAATCCATCTAGCAGAGGCTGAAATTTCGTTCTTGCACAGCAAATGAAGGCAAAGGAAAAGCTCCAGTCAATTGTCACTTCTAAGCCAATAAAGAGGCAACTGTTCTTACCAGGTGCATATTTAGAGCAGATGTTAAAGACAAGTCTCATATAGCAGCATGGATAACAGGTCAATTTTATCTTCAATTTTAAAGCATCCAGAGTTGGATTTTATGTATTAGTGACAAGAGATGCAGTATCAGTAGCTGTAGAGCAGAAAAGGCTGAAATATTTCTCATAAAAGTGTCAAACAAATAGAAATTGTTCAAATGACATTTGGCCTGCATTTTACTGGGCCTATGAAAGCACAGGCTACTTGCAGGATTAATCATCATGAGATAAAAAAAGGGTTTTTTTATTGCTGGCTGGTATATTTCTCTACCCTATTTCTACATACCTATGTAGTTACAACATGAAATTCAAATTTATATGTTCCTTAAATCAAAATTTTGTTGCTCATATTTTTTAAAGTAGGAATATATTGCTTTTTAATATAGGCTGGGGCAATGTGTTCTGATAAGTCTTTTCTAAGACTGTGCCCAGTGCATTTTCTGAAGAGACTGGTCTGCTAAGACTCTTGGATCAGTGTACTTTATGAACATTAAGAATACAACTGACATCCAAGGCCAGTGAACACATCATCTCCACACCCCCTATATTCCATTCTGTGCAGTAAAAAGCCCTGGAGAAATAGTTATGACAGCAATTGGTTATGCTGAAAAATTTAATTTTGTCTCATTTAAATACAACTAGAGAAATTAAGTACTTCCAAAGCTGGTTCATCACAACTTTCTTCTTTATTTGGTGGCCTAGGAACTCTGAGGCATAAAAGTAGCCTCTTTGAATCCATGAGAAAAAACTTTCCACTGCCACCTCCTCCAAACAAAGCAGCAGAAGCCAGAAAGGCAGGTAACACCCAGAGGAAATCCTTACTTGGAACCACTTCCTTTTCAAACAGTATTTGTTGTGGGCTACTGGCCCTTTTCTAGAGCTTCATAACAGAGCAGGAGGTGTTTGGTAAATAAATCTTGCTTACTTTGAAGTACACTCCCTTTATTGGGACTGGTACTTTGAAACCACATTGTAATTAAATGTTTTAAAGGATATATTGCAAAATTTTAAAATGTATTTTAATACAGTGTCCTTATAGGCATTAGCAATTACAAAAGTAAACTATTCTGCATATGTTTCAATGACGGAGAAATTATTTTGCTCACTGAAAGAGAAATGAAGAAAAAACATCTTTGCCTCTTTCCTTTTAAAATTTTTTCTCTGCTAGAACAAGCAGTATCACAACAGAAGCATTTAATGGCATTATTAACTCAACCACATAAAACCAGAAGCTATATTAATTACTTTCATTATGCTTAATTGAACATAATCATCTAACCTAACAATTCCTTGTACACTAATTAATAAAACAGCATGTCTTCTGGATCAGAAATGCATTAATTGATTTCTTTCCAAATTAAGATATTTAGGGGACAGGATTCATAACTTCCACCATTACTGTGTTTGGACAGACTTAACTTTTGTAATCACAGTGACTCTAAAGGGCAATAGATCTCATTGGTGGAATTGAAATTTCATGCAAATTTTCTTAGGGGATTTTCTGTCTCTTCAGTGACATTTGAAAAGAAAGATAGGACTCAGCAAGGTCATTTCCATAAAAACACTGCAAAGAGTTACAAAAACTTTAAAAAATGTTATCTGTATTATAAGTAACATTCTATAATGTTACATTTTAATGTCATGGTGTTCAAGCACACAATGCCATCTCCTTAAGGAGGTAAAGAGTAAAGCATTTGTTTGATAAGCTTGATCAGATGAACCATCCCCAAAAAAATATATAAATTGCCTTTCCTTCTAGCAGGAAGCTCATGTTTTCTCATGAATTGACCTGAGCTGTCTCTCATCTCTTCTTCTGCTAAGCATGAGCTGGGCTTAATTTCTCCACCTTGCTCTTGAGAAACCTGATTATTGTCAACAGATGCTTTGCCCATAATTTCCTTTTGTGAAGGACACAGCTAAATAAAAGCAAGGATCACTTTCATCCTGATATTGTACAGTCAGGATTATCCTCTGCTAGAGGAAACCAATATAAAGATGACCCTTTTAGTCATGCTAAAAACTAAACAATGGACATCTCTAAGGCAGAATTATTGTCTAACCCTATTATTAAAATTATTATAATGTCTAGTAACTAAAGAAGCAGTGGGCCAGAGGGAGAAAGCTCTAACCACTTTGTCATTTGGTAGCTATGTAGGTTCGCATCCTAAAGCATGCATTTCATTTCATATTGAATAAATAATTTCAGTCATATTAATAAGTAATCCTTGAAGAACAAAATGAAGGAAACAGACCTATACTTCATAATCAGGACATTTCCCTGGGAAGGGAGAGCAATGTGTGTTTGGCCCAATTAATCTTTGATGTTGCTCTGCTGTTCATAACAAAATTAAATTCAAGAGCTAGGAAATACCACAGACTAACTCAGCAAAATAGTTTAGAAGGCAAAAAATTAAAAACAAACAAATAAACAATGGAAAACTCCCTTCCTGAAGAAACTGGCACCTCGATTTCACATCCTGCAAAAGCATGCTAACCAGTGAGCTACATTTGATGAATTAAGCAGGGGAAGGGGTGGAAAAGAGGAAGGGGAGCAGGTGCTTGCATTCCTAAATCTCTCAATCCACTAAAGACACAAAACAAAGTGAGAAAAAAACAGACTGTACATCAATATCCAGAAAATAACTCTGTTTTGTCAGTCACAAGATGAAAGTGCATCCCTCAGAGGAAAAAAGAAAGGGATCTAAATTTTAGCTTTACAGGAGTTTTAAGACCCATTCCCACAGTTAGCATTTCCCTCTGGTAAGTTCAGCAATGCCTAGTCAGCGTAACATGAACAGAGCCAGTATTGCAGGCAGAGGTGTCCAATTCTCCACCTACATCATACTGGAAGTTCAGATCCAATTCCAGATTTCCCACTGGAAATTGACTGCCTAAACCAGTAGCTATTCACCATGGATTGCAGCAACCCTTACACATCTACTATCATCCCTTGAAATTGTTCAGCAACTTTGTGGACAGGATTTGGTGTCACAGACATATTTTATGAAAAATCCTTTTTCCAGGATCTTTTCTCCTGAGAAGCTGAGAAGCTTCAGATTCTCCATGTTTTTCTGCTTTGGAATGTGATTTAGAGAACTTTTTACCCAGTAGGTGAAATTGTTTTTACTTGATGACCAATGACAGCCACCTGTGTCGAGGCTGTGGGCAGTCACAAGATTTTATTATCATTCTTTCCCTTTCCTTGCTAGCCTTCTGATGTCTCCTTTCTCTTTTCTTTTAGTATAGTTTTAGTATATAATTTGCTTTTAATATAATATACATCATGAAATAAAAAATTAGCCTTCTGAAACACAGAGTCAAGATTCTTATCTCTTCCCTCATCCTGGGACCTCTGCCAACACCCCCACAGATTTGGTGCTAAGTGGCTGGTTTGAGGGATACTTTTTCTGCACATAATGATCAAACACCCTTTTGTTTCAGTACATGCACTGCATGATACATGTTCTTCCCCTGGAAAGTTTGACAAGCTACTCATTTGAAAGGATAAATAAATCCACCTAGTTTCATAAAAACATATTAGTAGAAAATGGTAGTGTCAGTCATGGCAGAGGCAGAGTGGTTGTGTTTCCCAGCTCTCAATTAATTTAACCAAATTACACATCCTTTGAAGACTTTCTTTTTAGCTTCCTTCCTTAATAAGAGTAACTGAGCAAAAGTTGCATTTTATTCACACCAGATAATTAAAACTTTTGGTATTGGAATAATTTTTTAAAAACTCATCTATTCCAACATCATTTGAGTTTCAACAACACATTTTAATTGAACACACTTCTGAATTGCTACATTAATTGCCACATCCTACTTGAGGAAGGAAAAAAGTCCTGTTTTTCCCATGAATCTTGCTTTATTCTCCTTCTCTTTTCCTCCCTAAATCTGTTTCATTAAAAAATCTTTTCAGGTCTCTCTCTTTGTAACCTTTGCCTCTTTGAACAAGGAAATAGTGGGGATCATCTTCCCAAACTTCACCTTGGCTGTCCACAAGAATCTTTGAACTGTGTACTAAACACCTGCTCTTAAGTACAATAGAAACAGATAAGATACAACACAACTTTGATTCCCTCACCTGAATTTACATAGAGAGCAGGCTCATGTGAACAGCCATGCTTGCCTCTTGTGAATTCATCTATACAAACTTGATTTCAGACCAGCCACACATGACCTCCCTTCCCCTCCTCCTGCTCCTCAACACACAGTGTTTGTGACTTTCTGGCCAAGACACAACTTGAATATCCTACTGTTTGAGCTAAAAGTCTTGCAGAGACAGCATAACCATTTTCAGCCCATACCAGATCCAAATTACCTCTTATAAACTCTGATCCCTATTTTGGATTCTAATCCCAGTTTCTTAGTCTCTAATTAGCAATATTATTCTAGTGCCTTATTAAGAACTAATGCCACAACCTAAATTATCATCATTTCAATAAAATAATCTTTGAAATCCAATAACACAAATAGTGTAAAACATTTCCTAGCTGCAGACAGGTATGCCATGGCATGCAATTTTCAATTTCATAGGCATAAACAGATCAAGTTTCAGTACCCTATCATTAAGTAAGCAAGTGTAGTAATTAATGAATTAAGCAATATTAAAAAAATAATAGTTTATAAGTAGTATACATGAATCACTGGTTCCAGAGCTCCCAGCCTTTCCCAGGGAGCATGCTGCAAGTCACACCCAGACCCAGGTCTGTTCTGTCTTGCTTTTTGCATCTCAGGCCCTAGGGGCTGGTGTCCTTTGACCCTCGGAACTGCACAACATCACACGATCTGCAGCATTACACACCATGAATAGAACAAATTTTTTTCTGCAAGGGATTTCAATGTAATTTTGGTTTTGTTAAAAGCATTAAATCCTGTTAACAAACCTCACCTGATGCACTGAGTCTCAGTGGTGCAACAGGATTTCTTTATAAGGACTTCTAGAAGGAATTCAAGGCTGGAGGAACATACCTGTCCAAAAAATATTGAACATCTTTGCAATTCCAGCAGTTCTATGTCAATGGGAATGACTTTTTTTTCAAGCAAAGCTCTATTTTCCTTAAAAAAAAAAAAGTTAGAACAGAAAAAAAAAATACAGATTTTTAAATTTTAATTTATTTAGAAATGTCTGTGGAAATCAAAGCTACCAGACAGATTTGAGAATGGCGTGGGTTGCATTTGTGGTGGAGATTAACAGAAGTGGGATATGTTGAAACTAGCTTAGTTGGTTCCAAATGTAAACACAAGATATGCTTATTGTATGCACTCTGAAACTAAAGAAAAATTTCACTTAGTGCTGAGAAGCTGAGGCTGGAAAAACTACTTTTCTAGCATTGTTCCTCAGAAGTCCAGAGGAAAATTTTTAAATATAACTCAAATCAGAGTTGATTCCTGCCCACACACTCCCCCTTCCCCAAGCAAACAAATCACTCTCAAGGCATGGCTTGCCTTATTTAATTGCCCTGTTTAGAAGACAATTGCTGTAAGAATTTGGCATCATTAATTTTTCCAGAGCAGTCTGTCAGCATGTGAGCCAGTACAAATGTGGAAATCATGCATGTGTGTTACACAGTACAGAGCTTGCCTTTAGCAGTTCTCCATTTCTGACAAGCAGGAAAATAATTATCAAACTACTTGATGCACCAGCCTGAGGCTATAGCAACTAGCTACCCAATTTAAATTTTGCTGGTTTTGCCAATATGTAATTGGTTAGTATTTTAATTTTTAAATTGACAGGGTTTTTTTCTGTTCTATCAGACTTCCATTTATTTAACAAAACATCATCAAAGGAACAAAAAATAATTATTGAGAGTTCCAGATTTTTCTCTCTCTAGGGAAAAAAAAAAAAAAAGTCACAGAATCATAGGATAGTTTGGGTTAAAAGGGACCTTAAAGATCTTCTAACCCTGCCATCGTAGAGAGGTACACCTTTCACTAGACTAGGTTTCTCAAAGTCTTGCCCAACTAACCTTTGAATATTTACAGGGATGAGGCTTTTCTGAGTGACCTGTGCCAGTGCCTCACTGCTCTCATAGTAAGGAATTTCTTCATTACATGTGAAAAAAATATTATCCTTTAATGAACCTCAATTGAAGAAAAAAAATGCTTGTGGATTCAAAAATATGCTCTGAACCCATGTGTAATTTTTGTCTATCATCTCTCTCCAACTGTGAAACTGTTTTTCCACATTTGGTTGTTTCTTAAACAGAAACTGGATCATAGCTTTACAGTTTATTGCTGTCCCTCTCTGAACCTGTTGCTAATGTACTATATCCTTTTCAAATCAGCAGGAACCAGTGCTACATATGGTATCCAATGAAATGCAGGCAAACCTGGAATTAGTACATGATGTACTCTTTTGTTGTTTGCTTCTCAACAACCCCTAACATTCTGCTTTCTTTTTTGTTTACTGCTGGCCTGAGGTTTCCATGAAGTTATTTATCATAAACTCTGAGATTCACTCCTTAGTGATAATGAGGCTTCAACCTCACCAACAGAATAAACATCAGAGCAAGGACAGCAGCAGGGAAGCAGGAGAGAAATCTTTAAAGATGCTTTGAGAACTGTATCCCATGACTGGCTTCTTAGCTTAGGAAAGGTTACATTGGGAATTCAGAGTTTGTTTTCATTTTCCATGAATGAAAGAATCTTTAAACAACTGGCAGTGAAAAAATACAAGAGTAATGAAGCAAGTTAACAAAGATAAATAAGAAAACAGTATCAGGAATGACTAGTGAAGGGCAGAATGGTTCAGAAATCACTGAAAGCTAATGGTTCCTGTGTTTCCCCCATCCCAAGCAAGTGTTGTTTCTCACCCCTGCAATAGCACCTGACCCTGAGGAGCTACTGCTGAACCAGAGCTACTTCCAAAAAAACCCCTGCAACTGCTCTCTTATGCCAGAAAAGCTGAAACCATGCCTCTAATACACTCCCCCTGTCCATGCACTGGGCTGCAATGCAAGCCAGCAAGATTCCCAAATTCTGGATAGTGACACTGAGTGAATTGCTTCACCTGAGCTTTGAAGGCTCCTCTCAGCAGGATTTATGATCTCAGCACACCACCATGCTAAATGCAGTGACATATCTGCCTAGTATGTTCCCCAGAGGGCAAGAAATGTGCTGAAGTCTGGTAGGAGAAGACCATAAAGACAGACCAGGAGGACATGTACATCTGTTTTTAAGTGGGGACTGCTTGTTAGTGGGCTGAGCAATTCCAGATGCTAGCCCTTGCTTGCCTTTTGCCTTTGGGCAAATAAGCAAGCATCTTTCCTGGATTATATTAACTATAAACTCAGGGATGAGATAAAGAGTGACTTGTCTCCTCTCCTTCAATGTTGGCTTAGCTACCAAAGAACTGTCTAGCATGAGAGTAGCAGCACACATACCAGAGCAAGTTACTTTTTATAAGATGCTGTTAACACTCCAGAAAATCTTACTTGGTAATAAACCACTTAGAAGAGTGCAGGGAAATTGGTGATCTAACTTTAACTGTTTGAAAAAGATTACTTACATCCACAGGAGCAGGCATCTTCCAGTCAGTATTGAACAGCCAAATAACATCACCAAGAGAACAGCACACATTTGATACTTGCAATGCTTTCTTCTGTGAAAGGCAGATAATCTTCTTCCAGTCCTTTCCAGGGGCACAGAGTAACAGGAGTACTGTTGAAGAAATTACATAGCTAAAAACATTAAGAGACTACGCTTTCTCTTTTGGTGGCAATCAAAGCAAGGCTGTTCTTGGGTCAGAGTCTATTCTGGTGCAACATCATTCATCTTTACAGTTGATACTGTTGAGTCAGGAGGATGATGTATGAAGAGAGACCTCATAAATCCACTGAGCAACAAACAGAACCAATAAAGCTTTGGGGAGAATGCTGCAATGGAAGACTATAATATCTTTTTTTACCTATAAACAAAAGACAGGCTGTACTTACCATCAGATCAATTACCAGCACTAAAATCTGATGGATAAAAGTTGACAACAGTGACTAAATACTCTGCTCAAGTGTTATTCCTGCAAGAATTGGTTTGATTTGTCACTCTATAAAGCCTGGAAACCATTGCAACTGGTTGATAAATGGTTGGCACCAATAAAGATGATCACTTAAATTCTAGGCTTGCCCCAGTAAATGCCAACTTCTTCTTAATCTCTGAAGCAGTTTATCAAAAAGAAAAGTATGCTAATTCAGGTCTTTCAAAATTACCATTTTATCTTTATTTACTATGTAAGACGCTTGTCATGTGTTTGGAAGAAAAATTGACACAAACAAATCCTGAGGGGTGGAAGAGTGGGCAGCATGAGCAGGAGGGGAGTTTAAGACGACTTGAAGACATTCTTACCAATGAATCCTCAGCTGAATATATCCAGAAAACAGCATGGGTGTATCCAAAACTTGACACAAAAACAATCATGTAAGACATGAACTTTATCTGATGTGTTCATTTTTCTTGGACTTTTGAGAGAAGATGACAGACAAGATTATCCTCCTTTCAGGTCATTGACAGCTTCTAGGATAAGCAAAACAGGAAGCTGGAAATCCTTATCTGAAAAGAAATGAGTATTATTATTAATAAAGGACCGAAAGCAGCATGCAGGTCTTGGTATTGCATTTCATGATCATTCAGCCAGGTGGAAATCCATGCTCAATTAATGGAACTACAAATCCTTTTGTTCTAAGGAAGCATAAAACATGAGGCAGTTTCATGTTTTCTGGAGCATGGGGTAATTCAGCTCACATACTTTGCTATTGCTTTGTCACCGAACCAGTACAAAAACTGGTTATTTCCACTGTGACAAACGATCAAGCACAGATACTGATTCAGTCCCACATCACACTTGGTAAGGCTGACAGCTTCAGAAGGGGGAAAATCTGTAACTGCTTATTTGGCCAGATTGTCATGAAATGATGTGGGCATTTGCTGCACAGCGGGGGATGGCTTTTACTAGACAGGAGCTCAGCAGACAGGAAAGCTGTGTTTTGAAACTTGCAGACCTTGAGTTTCAATCCTGTTTTCTTGTGCAGGTCATATTGAGACAGACCTCTCTTTGTAACTTGTTCCACACTGTTGGAACTGCTACTGCAAGTCTGTTTGCTCACATACATTATTAATATCAGCTTCTTGTGTCATCGCCCTTCTAACCTTCAGTCCAGCTATTTGAATTTCATTAGGCTACAACCAGAGCCAGTTGAAATTTGGGCCTGAAAACAGACAAATTGCAAAAATTCTCTTACCTCATTATTAAAGATTTATATTACAGGAGAAAAGATAAAGTTTACAAACTTTGTGATTTTAAATGGGGAAGAAAATGTTCTTCTCCAGTGAGGACAAAATTTAGCACTCTTAAAATGCCATTTTCTTCTTAAAATTATTTTAGGAAACTGCAAAACTTGATCCATTTCCTGAGAAGGTTACTGTTGCAAAGAAATGCAGTTTTCCCAATGCAAAAGCATTTCTTTTGGGTCCCCTTCCAAAAGCAAGACTCCACAGTAAAATAAGTATTTCAAAGAAACACAAGAGAGGAAGTGTATATGGATTTCCAGTCTTGGCAACTATTCCTTGTTCTCTTCTTCTCCCAAGAAGCCTGAGACACAAGAGATCAGAGATATCTTACCATGTGCAGTAGCAGAACATACAGCATTTCCTCCAAAGAAGAAAAGCTATGACCAGTGTTGTGTGAGGGTTTATTTTTTAACATTTTAAAACAGTGCCTCGGCCATTGGCCAAAAAATAAAAAACTTCATAAACTAGTCTTACCTTAAGGTTAGCATTTGAGATTTTTTTTTTCACATTAAATAGTTTTGCACAAGATTGGGTGGTTCCATACCCACATCCACACAAGTAAACAAGGTTCACAAAAGATTTTTTCTCTTTCCATAATTTCACCATCTGAAAGGTCCTTTTTTTTGACAGTAGATAGTTACAACATTTAAGTTTTTGACAAACATCTCTGAATATTGCAAAATCAGGAGCTGTTAGTCTTTCTGTTAATCCTAAACTCTCTTTATATGCAGTTATAATGACTACTACAATAATTCTCCTGTAGTTTTCTTAGTTGTCTTTCCCTTTTCTTCCATTCCCATTCATATACTCCCTGGTGCACTAGCTGTCCTTGACATTTCCTTATTAGGTTTACAAATAATCCTTAATTTTTTTTGTGTTCTGCCTCCTGTTTCAGTGATGCATAGGCATGTCACTACCTTTCTTAAGTGTATTCATTACTTTTCTTCAAAAACAGCTCACTACTTCTCACACAGGGTTCAAGGCAATTTGCATTGTGCACACGTAATGGTGTATACTGATCACTGCACCTTCACTGAAGTGTGTGCTATCTATTCTTTAGCTTTCATAATTAATGAACTTGTGATCTGAAGTCTCTTTCACTGTTTGATTGTTCTTTCCCTTGGCCTCTTTGAAAGGCATAGCACTGTAGGCAACAGAATACTAAAGTCTGACTCAGGCTTGTTTGCTACTCCTCTTTTTGTCCCAGGCCTTTTGATTGCACCTTCTCCATGGTCTTGCCACCACTGAGGAAGCAAGACATAGATAAAATATGGGGTTTTGGCAAGGTGGAGTTTTTCTGGAGTGAGGAATGTGAGTTAGTGATCACCAGACTTGAGAGTCTTATGTGACAAAAAGCTAGCCTGGGAAGGCTTGTTTTAACGCTCAGCTATCTGCTGTGGCTGACTTGACCAACATTTACTGGCAAATAATCTGAATTTGAAGCCCTCAAAGAAAAAAAAAAATCTCTTTGTTATACTTCTTTTTTCCCCTAGCAGTTTTGGCCACCCAGTTTATAAAGTACTGTTTTTCCTACCTTTTTAAACTTGGCGAAAGTATAGTTTTAATTAAAAAGTTAAAACCACACTATACCAGTTCAAAGTTTCACTCACATTTCTGATATTTAGATGCTATATTTTCAAAGTTAACAGAATTTTAATAGCCAAGTGAAGAGATAATTATATTTTCTTTAAGGTTTCTATTCCAAAGAGAAACTGAGAGACCAAGACAGAAGGCAGTTCATCCTCTCAGTGATTTTAAAACAGAAGAAGTCAGATGACCTCAAGAAAGGCACGTTAAAAAGAAAACAATTAGAGCAAGATTAATCTGATTTAGAGTGGAGAACCAGCATGAATGCAGATCTCTTATGTCCTGCCTTAAAGAAAACATTAACAAAAATCAGTTGTCATGTGGATTACATTTTTTCCTCATGCACTCTAATATTGAAAAATTGATGTGCTTTGTTATGTTATAAACAAAGTCAGACTTCATATTGAACCAGAGAAGCTACCTGTCCTACACTCCTAGCAGTGCAATTACCTGATGCATGCTGAGCATCTTATTTCTCTTTGTACTGCTTTTCAAGACACCATCCTTTATTTTGCTTTGGACCTTATGTCAACACCTGCATATGTGCAAACCAAGTGTAAAACACAATCATGTCAGCAGTGATGGTATTTCCCACCCACTCTGTGAAAGGAATTATGCTGTGTTTAAGGCTGTTGGGCAATCTGCTCCAGAGTGTCTTGTAGCAGCCTTTTCCAACACAATCCAATTAAATTAAGCCCTGTTCTGTCCTACATGTGATGGTCTGAAACTATAACTTCAAAATTAGGCACCTTAGAGTTGAATGAGATTTATTTTTTAGGTGTGTTTCAATTGTTAACACATTTAAGATGACTTAACTGCTATCTTCATTTCTTCCCAAGCGTTGATAAAGGTTAGTTATTGCAGTTTCTTGGAAGTAATATCTTACAGTGACAGATTCCTTTTTCCCCTTGTATACCGTATTTGTACAAATGCCAACAAGAACATGCAGCAGCATGCAGGATATTTTCAGCATTTTACTAGGGAATTATATTTGCAATATATTTGTCAGCATTTTCCTAATAGGTCTCTGTATTCAGGAGCCCATAACTCTACTGAAATTTCAGTCTCAACTGGAACTTCACAAACAGATCCTCCACTCAACAAATCTTTCTCAAGTGAGCTTCCAAAAAAATAGCCATTAGGTGGGAATGCATATGCATAGCTTATTACAGAAATTACACTACAACTGAAAAGAAACAATACCTATTTTATTAGTTCCTACACCAATGGGAGCTCTATAAGCTATAGAATTGGATATGGTTTCTCAATAAGAAAAAAAAGCTACAAAGAAAAAATAATTCTCCATTCCTGAAAAAAAAAAAATTATTAGTGCAAGCTTTAGGAAAAGAATAGAAGACTTTTTTGAAAGGTAAATTATCACATATCCATTCCTTTCTTTGAGTTAGCTGGCTCATAATTATCTGTACCTATGCTAATAGTGGGATTGTCTGAAATAAATTACATGCAAGTAAGATATAATCAAGAATTATGTAGGTATATTCAAAGAAAATTTGAAGTGAAGTTTAAAAGTCAGACTCAACCCACAAAAGATTCATAAGCAGAAAAAAATAGGTTTTTCTATAGGTCCAAGAAAGTGATTTACAAATCCAAAATACAGTAGTGCCATGCATTAACAGAATTAAAACCTGTTGTTCAGTAGGAGTAACATAAAAAAGGAAATAGCAGTCAACACTACAACATAACAAGTTTCAGCTGCTTTAATCCAGTACAACTTGAGTGTCACAATGCAGCCAGTGTCAAAAACCAAATGAGTGAGCTGCCCCACAGCATTTCCATGGAATCAAAATCTATTAACTGCCTGCACATCAAAATTCCTTTGCAATGACCACTTTAAATCTCAAGGCTAGAGACACACTCAAATGAAGTACATCGTCAAGTACCAAATAATTTAAAAGGTCACGAAGAAAGTTATGCTTGAGTAGTGTTGTAACAAATAAGCAAACAAAACAAGCAATAGCCCAACCCCTTCCAGTTTCTGCCTCACTTAGCACCATCCCTCCCTTCTTCACACTGGGGTCTGAAACCTCAGATAATAAAAGCTGTCATGTGTTTATTAAGGTCATGAACATACAGCACCTGAGTGATCTTAATATCCTTGCTACAACTCCAGAACCTCATAAACCAGCCACACCTGGAATTTTAAGAGCATCAATAGTACATATTTTATAACACATTTATAACTTTGACAGTGACAATACTTGAACCCTTCCTAAATGCTTTAGAGTGGGGAAAAAAGTGGAATTCAAACTTCTTCCATATTCATTTACTTGCATCAGGTCTTGCTGAAGATGACCTCAAAGATGATAGATGTATCAGAATTCTCTAAGCATAACCTATAGCAGCATTGAGAATCTAATTCAGACAGGCTTTCATGCATGACTAACATTAATCAACTTATAAATCTTGATGTAGAACTTTAGCTTAAGAAAAATACAGTAATTTAATCAGTGTTGTACACTGTAGTTCTATTTTGTCTCATCACTACCCATAATACTGTATCATTAAGCTCATTTAATTCCACATAAAGCAGTCAAGCAGTGAACGCTAAAGCCTTCCTCAGACATCATTTAACCCAGCAAGCCTCAGGCACCACTGGAAAAAGCCTGTAATTCAAGAACAGGGATAAATCAAATCATAACATGAGTTTGAAAATATTTTATGTCTCAATGACCAAATGCAACAAGACTGTATTAGTAACAAAATCCTGACATTGATAATATTATTCATAGCAAGGCATACTCCAAAAGAGGACTGTGATGTTCTGAGGTATATATTAGGATGTTAAATACATAAATCCAAGATAAATTTGCTACTTCATTACCTTCTTTAAGTTCCACAGCAAAATGGGAATGCAAGACTTGAAAACTCCACCGCAACGTGGGGAAGCCTCTCTCAATCACTCTTTCCTTCTGAAGCAATCAAAGAGGAATCTTTCAGCCCCAGCAGGATGTATAAACAATGTTTACTGCTCTGTCCCTCACAAGTCAATCTTCTGCCCTCAGTCAAAAACAGAGCAATAGGGAGATTAAAAAAAAAAAAAAAAAAACTCATTACACATCTACAGGTTGTTTTTTTTTAAATTTCCACAACCTCTGAGGCTTTATCTCTCAAAATGTGAAACAAAAACTGTGCAGCATCCCCCCTTTGTAGTAGGAAAACTGATGAGTAAATCCTTATTTTTCTTTTATGCTAAGAGTTACAGATGACCGTTTTCCCACAGCAACAGAATCCCATTAAAACCAAACCCTCCATCGTCCAGCAATGATACAGGAGAGCGTAATTCTTCTCTGAGAGCAGACTATCAATTGTCACTGAGCAGTGACAGTGGAGAAAGTTCTGTCCTGTGGAGACCTGAGTCATCAGCCTGAATTTCTGCAACATTCTTGCATTAGGTATTTGCCTGCTGAGCAGTTATTTGCCATCACAGCAAGGGATAAACATGTTAGCCATGAGATCAGAATAGGAAGGGGGGAACCAACAAAAAAGCTAAAAAAATGTGAGGAAACTGTATAAAATTTTGCAAAAATATCTAAAACAAGAAGTAGAAATAATCCTCACCTCAGGACTCATAAAACACAGAAGGTTTTGTAACATGCTCCTTCAAGGGACTTCTCTGAGAACTGAGAAGTACTTGCTCATATACTTCAGAATTTATACCTCTATTTCCACATGCTTTTTTTGACCCAGCAAATTTGTTTGTTGTTTTCTTACACTCCAAGTACCAGGCTATAAAACCCTGAATGAGCTGTTCAGACCACCAACTAAACTGAACAATTTCATATCAACTGAACTCTATTATTCTGTTTTAATTAACCACAAAAAGATCTAACCCCTCAGAAATTACCAGTTCTTTCATCTTCCAAGCAAGTAACAGAGTACAAACATCAATAAATTCTAGAATGCCAGTTAAAGCTGAAACTTCCCAGTTTTATTATTTCAATATGTGTAGATGCCTGTTAGAATAATCAGCATTCAAGAACTCCCCCCCAGCCACACCATTTCATTAATAGTAAAGCCATTGATGCAGTAAACAAAATGAGCCACAATGACACACAAAAAAACACTTCCAAAACCCCATGGATCAAGTAATATCAAAGAAGAAGTGTTGACAGGGAGAAAGGAAAAAGACCACAGAGAAAAAAGGTATTTGGGATAAAAATAAGTGGAATATTTTGAATTTTGTAAAATTTTAAGAAGGAAGGTACTACGAAAGCCTACGCACTGGTTTGTCAAACCTTTTTTTTTTCTATTTTTTTCCCTTTTGTAGCAATTTTTTACAGTGCTGTCTCAGGTGTGACCATTTAGACCATGCAGCCTGGCCAAGTCAGCAGAGGCTGTGGGCATGTTGGTATTAGATGACAGACTTCAGATTTTTCACTAAATTATAAGTACAATTATGCAATGGCCTGTTTAAGGCATGGAATGTAAAATATACCAGGAAAATACAGGTTGGATGTTAGGAAAAAGTTTTTTACTAAAAGGGTAATAAGGTACTGGAATGACCTTCCCAGCGAGGTGGTGCAGTCACCATCCCTGGATGTGTTTAAAAAAAGACTGGATGTGGCACTCAGTGCCATGGTTTAGTTGAGGTGTTTGGGCATGGGTTGGACTTGATGATCTTAAAAGTCTCTTCCAACCTAGTGATTCTGTGATTTAGTTCCATGGAGAACCTACCATCAAGAAGTATAATCCAATTTTTCTTTTATGAGAGAAATCTAATTATATGTTCAAATCTCCAACCATTTGAACTGCCAATTAAAAGAAAAATTGGTGAATTGACAGCAAAGATAATAAAAATTAAACAGTAGTGAGTGCCTTTAATATGGCTAGACTATATCTGTTTTACTCAAATCATACACATTTTAAAAAAATCTCTCTTCACAGATTAACATTTTTCTTGCTCAACAAGAAGGAATGATCCAGTTCACTATGGCAATATCTAAAAGGGAGCTTAAAAAATATTATATCAGCCTCCAACTTAATTGAAACTTGTAGAGTCAGTGAAAAGTAGAGGGAGGAGAGAGTCATAATAGTGAGGATGTTGTTTTATTCATTTTAATGCAATCAATGTGAGCCATCATTCAAAACACATAAAGAGTCTTCATGGACTCAAAAGACAAATATTGAACCTGTGGGGAGATTAATACCATTCACAAAACTATATTCTTATCAGATAATAGAAGTGTCTTCAAATTCATTCTCCTCCAAAAAAAAAAAAAAAACAATTGCTATTTGCCATTGATGAAAAAAGAGACAAAATTCATTCTTACTCCTAGAATAAATTCATTTCTACTCGGTGACTATATTTATTTCAAGTAGAGATGAACAAACACACCCATGGAAAACCACTGAAAAATGTAGATTTAAACTCTAAATCCACTGTCAAAATTATAAACCTTCCAACTAAAAATGTCCTACACTGTAGTATTAGCAGATATCTGCCCTTTGTTTTCATGGTGTCTGTGTCAACCTCAGCTTTCATAAACTCTGCAAATTAATTCTGAATTATTGTTGAAACAATGCCACCACAATTTAGAGCTTAGCAAGTCTCTTAAACAGCTTTCAAATATGCATAACTAATCTATAATTTTACATTCTCAATCTGTGATCTTGTTATGAGGACACAAAACTGCACTGCAGAGAAATCAGAATTCAGATGACCACAACTCCTCCTACCTCTCTTCCATTATGTGAAAAATAAAAAATTATTTCACCTGTAAACCTTTCTTGAAATGTTTGGGTTCATTTTTTTTCTATTTTTTATTTTTAATAACTCAAAATTCAGCATTTTAAGGCCTGTTATCTGAAAAAAATGTTATTGTCAAATTTCAAGTGAGTTTCTAGTCTTCTTTGTATGGGAATAAACTCAATTATATCAGCCATAAATTAAAAAGAAAAATATAGACATTATTATATTTTTAAAAGCTGTACTTTAAAGCTCCTTCCCCTCTTTACCTCTTTTCATAGAGCAGTTTCATCTCATTTCATGCCTAATAAGGAAGGACTAATGTGATGCCTTTCAGTAATTCCTGCTCTTCTCTTTATTTTTTCAAGAGAATTTGACAGCACATGATCCTTCCTTATGTGACTTAATGACAGTCTAGTTTAATGAAGTGGGAACAAAGATCCTGTCCTCCTGGCCAAGACCAAACTCAAGGCCTTGTGTGAAGAAACCTGTTCTTACAATACTTCCTGGTGAGCAAGTGGGGACTGAAGGATTTAAGGCCCCGAGAGCCTTTCAGAGAAAACTCTCTTTGCAATTCTGATTCCATTACAGCTTTAAAGGACTGAAATACAAGAAAAGTAGTTTGAATTTTACTCCTGAAAAAATACATTTGCTGTATCTATGTCATATGACAAAGCAGTAGTTACATATCTAATTTAGAGGCATAACTGGTCATCAGCCAGAACACTTTATTCTGAAAGCTCTGAAATGAGTTCTCAGAATTAAGAGCTGTTTCAAAGTCAACTCTCTTTATTGGAAGATGTTAACAAGTTGCTTGCACTAAAGACATTACTAAGAATGCCACTGACTTTGAGAGAATGAATGCAGAAGCACAGGTACCTCTGGAAGAAAAATAATATAATGTGCTGATGAATCACATATGCAGTATTTAGGTCTTACTCACTGTCACTCTAGGTCAGTTTTCTTCATTAGAAATTGTTTTTCTACTCTTTCTAAACTGAGTACAAAAGGTCCTCAAAGAAAGATAACCTAATGAGGACTTGATTAGTAACTTGTTGATCTTTCAAGTGTAGGGAATTTCAGTTATAACCAGTTGCAAAATAACCAAAACATAATAAAAACTATGACAGGACTTAAAACAAACCCAAAACCCAAAGCCCAAAAATTCCAACATACTTATATGAACCTTAAGCCATCAATTAGTGGAAGACACAAGCAAAATCTACTACAAATGTACCCCCAGCAAGATTAGCTGGACCAGAAAGCTAAAACATAGGGCGGATAGCAGTAACTCAACAACATAAGTACTCAGTCTTTTATGCTGGTAGTGCTCAAACTGAACACATCAGACAGGTTGTATACTAGAATTCTGAAAAAAAAAAAAAAAAAAAAAAACAAACAGCTGTGAAACTCCTTAAACTAAAATCCATGTTTTCTATTTCTTAAAAATTAGATATCAAATTTAATATAGTAAGCATCTTCTTCCTTTAGTAAGGCTTCACAAAACATTTTCAATATCTAGTTCTTGAATAATCACATCAAGGCACACAAAGAACATTATGAACTGTACAGCATCATTCAAACTCTTTTCATGTCAGAATAAAAGGTGTGAGCGAGCCAAGTGCTCAAAGAGTTAAGCCAAACAAATTTAAAATGTACGAGTTGAGCTTCAAAGCACTCACATCAGAAAAATATGGGCTTAACAAGATTTAAACACATCAGGTTTAAGGTCTGTGCAGCAGAGTGTTTTTAAGTTGCAGTTATTTCCAAGTCAAAATCACCTCCATCTACACTTATTACAGAAAAAGGGAAATATGTTTTGATTACTTGTTTTAACTCCAGCTGTAATCCTAAGCAACACATTTTCTGACTTCTTGAGAGGGCAGCTATTTACAGGAAAGCAAGAGATTTTGCTTCTTTAATACATGTTTTCAGTTTGTGTACATTCATGAATTGCTTTTTATGCCCATTTGAAACACTACAAACTGCTTCAAAAGTATTACAGATTCATGTGAAAAAACAAGCATTAATGCAAGATGATTTCTCCAAAGAGAGCTCTGTAAAAGCAGGTCATTCACTTAAAACCAAAACCTGTAAATTGTATATCTGTCTACTCCTTTTTGGTGGAGTTAATAACAGAGCATGGATACAGAAAAAAGCATATCCACAATTTAACATACAAACAAATGTATTTTTCTTAATGATAAATTTTACTAGCTTCTCATTTCAGCCACATGTAAATTTTACTTTCTCACCTGATCCTGTAGTGATTGTTTTCTGTGATTTTAGATTTTGTCATTAAACAAGCTGAAAAATTTCAAAACCTGGGAGACAATATCACACAACTTTTGAAGTTTGCTCACTGATTTGTGAGCAAATCAGTTCTACCTCTGCAGCAGTACTATATAATGGATTACAGAAGAAAGGTTCATTAGATCTCTATCATGTGAAGACCTAATATTGAATCAGTAAGCACCTAGCTTGGAAGCAAAAACTATACAGAAATTAATGTACTATAGTATGCATGCATTGATTTTTACATGGACTATATTTTAGCAGTAATAATGTCTGGCACCAGACTACAAATCAATAGGAGCCACTATTGTGCTGTTGGTTAAAAAAATAAAACAAAAAAAAATTAAGGATAACAACTTTTTGTTTAACTGGGATAATCAAAGTTCCACACCTTAATTTTGTTATTGTTGTACCTGAAATTATTTTAAATAAGATTTTCATTCCAAATTTATTTGAAATATGTATAAATACAAAGTCTTTGTACTCATTCTGGTCTTTTCATAAGCAACACAATGTCAAATTAAGAAAAAAGCAAAACATAAACATCAAATGGAAAAGCAACTAAGTCTCCTTCACGTGAATATTCATAGAGATTGGTGTTTGCCATCCCATGTTATGCTTTGCTTCCCTTCACTGTTTTCTCTTAGAATTGTTAAGCAACTTTCAGACTAATATGTGAACACAAGATGGGAAAGAAACTGCATAGGTTTTTCTCAAAAAGTGGTATTAGGAGTATATTAAGAATCAAGAAAAAAAAAAAATTTACTCTGAAAGTTCAGTATCTTGTTTCACTCTTGGAAGATCTCAAGGTAACAGAGTGTGTAGCATCAGAGCCCAAATTCCATCCTGAACAGCTCTTTTATCACCGTCATATTTTCTGGAAAAATCCCTTCACCAGCATTTCTCTCTTGGGAAGCTGAGAAGCCTCAAAGAAAAAGGAAAACAATATTATTTCATTGCTTCTCCTGTGTTTAGCTGCTTTGGAATGTGGTTTGGAGATTGTTTACCAACAGGTGGCTGTTTCATTGGTTTCATGTGAATTGTTTTGACTTAATGACGGATCAGGGCTAAGCTGTGTCAGGGCTCTGGAGAGAGTCACAAATTTTCATTATCACTCTTTGTAGCCTTCTGTAAGTATCCTTTCTGTATTCTTTGGTATAATTTAAGGTAGTATTATTTAACATAAATAGTAAAATAATAAATTACCCTTCTTAAGAACATGGAGTCAGATTCATCGTTTCCTCCCTTCATTGGGGGTCTCAAAAACTACAACACTCTTTTGTGGAGACCCATAACATTGCACAAGAGATTTTCCAGTTGGCCCACAATACAGAGGAATAAGTTAAGGACCAGCTCCAAAGAAAGCTTTACTAGAGAAAGTGGCAGGCAAGTGATTCAGGATGGAGGTTACAGGGGCCAAACAAGAAAGGCCTGTGTGTCTGGACCGGTGGAATCATTTCATGAGCTTTCTTTCACAGACTTAAAAACAAAAAAAAGTCAGTCTTTAAGTTGTAACTTGACAGAACCCCATGAAAATAAGAGATGGAAAGAAAATCTTACTTTTGTGAGCATTTTAAGGTGTATAGGAATCCAAGGACAAACATGGTACATGTGAAGGTTTTCTTGCCCTCTGTAAGTTCTTTTACTTAGGACTTGAAGTCAGAACAACCTTCAGAACAGTATAGCCAATATCGCAGTATGCTAAAAATTATCATGGCAGACAAAAGAATACTCAATTAAGATTCACATTACTGATAAAACCGCTCATTTTTAAAAGGAAGCCTAATAAAAGAAAAATAATATTAATTTAAGGAGAAAGAAACATTACATAGACTGATTTTTTTTTTCTCCCTAGCACCTACAGTTCTTTTTCTTCCAAGGCAATACCAATCCTGCTTCCACTGCCTTTTTCTATTAGCAGTATTCAGCCAAGAAAAGTTGGCATGAGTAACTTGAAATTCATTGTCATTAGCACACAGAATGAAGCTGATGGAAGCAATATATTTTCCACTTTTTATACTGTGGTTAGCATTTCAGTATTTTTAAAATAAACAAAATAAATGGGATTATTATGTGTGTTTATAGTTTGAGGAAAAGAATATAAAAATTAAATTAGCATAATAACCTTGAAGAGAAAGAATGCATGCAACCTCTATAAAGGTTGCTGCTAATCCACAGGAGAAAAAACATTATTTATTCTAGAATGTCTTTAGATTAGCCAGGTGGTTCTCTTACATACCAAAAGGTTGGAGTTTAAAGGCTCTTCCAGACCTAGAGATCCTGTTTCACTTAGCAGGTGCTACAAAAACACAGTTCTGGGGGAAAGAAAAAAAAAAAAAAAAAAAACAGAAAGAACAAAAGCTCCTGTGATCGTACCTTATAATTCTTTTCTAAAATACACTGCCAATTTCAGAAATATTCAGCCAATATTTCCAGAGGGTTGTGATTTAACTATTTTATCATATAACAAAAGACTTAAGCCCTGAATGTAGTAGATTGTTAAACTGAAATTAGGAAATACTCCTAATTTAACATTTTACCTTAGAGTGAAGATTGAAAGCATTCAGCAACTCCCAGCATTTTCTTTGCTATTTTTAGCCAGTAAAATGTGTGATATAGTGCAGCACCATTTGCTTTTTTAAATTGATTGTGCTGTCTTTATGCTGGAAATAAATATACTATCCTAACACCATTTACATAAAAAAATCTGGAACCCACACAGTGTCAAGCTGAAATGCAGAACAGCAAATCTGTATTTGAGTGACCTTTATGTATAGTGTGCCCACAAAAACCTACTAACAAAAAGAAAGCTTTTTCAGGGCTGTCAGGATTCACCAACACAAGGTTGGAAAGGATAAATCAAGATACAGCAGAAAGAGTAGTATATGGTGAGGAAAATAAAACAAAACAGCACTCTTCAGAAGACAGGTTAGTTAAAGAGAATCCAGCATTACACTCATTTGATCTGTGGGTTTAGTATTCAAGTGGTTGAGACACTGATGATTTACATTTCAAAGAAAAGAATGAAGCTTGCTGATGATCTTCCTCAGAGTATGGGTGAGCCTGCCTAATTCTGCATGACCCATATCCATGGAGGCAATGCAAGCACCTTCAGAGCTCACCCTTCCCAGCACTGTTCTGAAACTAAAGTCTCATCCCTCTCACTCCAAACACCCACTTTTACCAATATAAAACTTGCTTCAAGCATAAAGGTAAGCTGTTACAAGATTACAAGGTTTCTGGTACACCCCTTTGTGAGAGTATCAATAAATCTAAGACAACCGCATCAAGGAAATAGATAGAACAGCAGGTTGTTCACCTGCAGATGAATAAACAAAGTGAAGTGCTTCAACTAGCATCCATTTTGATTTCATTGATTTTTTTTTTTCTGTCCATGTTCTTTTGAATTGGAATATAGCTGCAACACCAGATGTCAACATATCCCCTAAAACTGTGAATCACTAAATTTCTCAGAGGAAAATTTTGGTGCCTTACTGCCAGATTTCACTATCTTGAATGGTTTTTAGGGACGACCCATGTTCCCCCCTCCTCCCTCCCACAGATAAGCTGAAGAAGACTTTTCTAATGGGGTCACATTGCTTTTATGCAAAGAAGTAATATACACAAGAACAGCATTTGGCCGTTCTCTTGTTAAATTTGATGTTCATTGCAAAGTTGAGAAAGAAATTTGCTTTGGTTGAGTTTCCTTCCTTCTCCCTTGTTCACTGATAAAAAGCAGATTGAAAGAAATTAGGTCTGAAAGGGTTTTTTAGGAGAATAAATAAATGTGAGATATTCTCTATAGAACTATGGTTGCTTCTGTCAGAGATCATTGAACAATTTGGGTTAGAAGGGACCTTAAAGATCATCTTGTCCCAAATCCCCTGCCATGGGCAGGAACACCTCATACACCTATATGAGAAAAAAGGATGGCATTAATTTATTTTCTTTCTCTGAAGGGCATCAATTTACAATCAACAATTCTTATCTGAAAAACTTTTCTTACAGTCTAAGAAATAATGTATAAATACATATGAAAAAATACGTAAACCAAAAGGACAACCAAGCTTTATTTCCTTCTTGGAAACTTAATATTTTCCAAAGAACATTTTTGAGATTTTTCCTGCCACTGACAGCAAAAGACCAGACTTCTACAACTTCACAGTCCTATTAAAGTAAATTGGGCACAACAGTTATATATGTTCTCTCCACTGCAATTTTAAGTTCTAGTCCTAAAACAGAGTGCAAGTGGGGTGTCTTATCTTCTTCAATTCAAGAAGTCCCTCACAGTCAAAAATAGCCTTAGTGAACTTCATAGCAGCTTGATAGAGGCAGGATGAATGTAAATGCTCTTGTTTAATCTTTCTCTAAATTCAACTAAAAAAAAAAATGCAGCTAAAAAAACCCCACTTGAGTCTGCCTGAAGGATTAGACTTGTTTCTGTCTGGAAGATTACTTGAACACAGTATTTGGTCATTATATGTTAAAAAAAAAATTTAAAATTAACTTCTAAACATTTTGATTCTTTGCAAAGACGACAGAAACAATGTTCACTTCCACACACACACCTCTCCTCTTTTCTTGAGCAAGAATATCCTATTTTCTTCCACAGTCTGAAAATGACCTTTCATTTCAACAGCTCTGTGGACTCCACTATTTGCCGAAACAAACAATTTCTTCCTGGCACAATAGCAACCATTTTAATATTCTCTTCAGACTTTCTCTTCCTTGCAATCCTAATAAATGCATTCAGGTTTACAATGAAGAGAGATCCTACCAGACAAATGGCAGCAAGGTTACAAGCACGAGCTGCTGACCTTCTGAAAGCTTGTTTTCCAGAGCTGCCTGATGGGGTGAACATTCCAGTGATGTTATTCATTGAAACAGGAACTCCCAATATTCCCCTTTTCTGAGCAAAGTCATTTTACCTTGACAACATATCATCACTGCCTCTCTTCTGTACATCTCCTAGGACAGGAAAGAAAGGTGAACAATTTATCAATCATAAATCCATGATTTTAATGCAGATATTAAGTGAAATTCAATTTTTATTGAACACTTATTTTGAATATTATATACACATTCATATGCAGTAGCTTTAAGGCACAAAGGCTAAATGTGTCTGTCATCTGATCTGAACTGGGATAGAGATATAGCATTTTTTAACTACAGTATAAAACACTGGTGACTTGTACTTCACAAATCCCTGATTTCTCTAAAACCTTTTAGCCATTTAACCATTAGAAAGCAAACAGCTTACCAGGATTTCCAGTTTTATAATTCATTTGACTTCAGCTTGCAGGAGTTAAAGTGTCAGGTCACCCAGGCTCAGTTTTTCTGAATACCAAACCTGTAATGATTTGTCTGCTTTCTTTCCAGGAAGAGCATTTATAAGCTGGATTACACCCCACAGAGCTGTACACAAAGGTGTGCTTCCGTGTCCTAATCTCCTTCTTTTATCTTTACAGAGATTTCATCCCTAAGATAGTCTCTGTGTGACAGGGAGGGACCCAACACCCTTGTGTCCCACACTGGAAAAGCTGAGGCCAGCTCTTCAGATGAATGTGGGGCTGCAATGCTGCAACCCAAACTCAAAAGCTGCCTCATGAAACTTGTCTTTCTCTTTTCTGCCTGAAAAGTAGACAGGGTCAGTCCTTACCTAACATCCTGAAAGGGCACTTTCAATTTGCTGGGAAAGAGTCAGAAATTCAGCTTGCTTCAGCAGAGAGAATTACAGGGTACAATCCCAAGCAAATTAATAACACACCAGGGCTACGGAAATAAGGTCACAGTGTCTTTGGCAGGTTTTTGAATAGGACACTCACAGTCAGTCTAGATTCTTGTGCTAATACCCTCTTTGAAGGTACACTTTTTTCCACTGCAGTTAGTTAAAGTGGGTAAGAGAGGTGTGGAGAGCAAGCCTCATGTTTCTTTACCCACTTTAAGCTAGAAGAGTTTGGTTTTAAAGCGTTCTTTTGATAGAGTTCTTTCCAGATCCTTGAAGGAAGCTCAGCCTCGAGCTGAGTCAGAGTTTGGTCCCTTGCTGAGGTGAACTGTTCTGGGGCAGGGCTGTCCCACAGTAGGGACAGGGATGGGAGCACACAGAGGCTTCCTTGAGCCAGGGAACACCAATTCCAGACCAGCCCACCCAGAGTGGCTGAAGCAGAGGGGAAATGTGCACCATGTACCCTTCCTGTGGTCAATGCCTGCACCCAGGGAGAGCTGTAGAGGAGGGAGGCTACAGAGCAGACCTCACTGACACCCTTTTCCTGGGTCAGGGACAGGTAGCAAACCTGCCTGCAAAGTTGGGCCCAGGTGGAGAACCTACAGGGGGCTGAGCTGCATGAGGCAGTGGAACTTCAGGGAGACTAAGAATTACATGGTTCAAAGCCCAGTCTGCAGCTGGACCTACAGCCAAACAGGCACAGACTCCTCCCAAGCACATACAGAAGGGAATGGGAGGCAATAATGGAGAATAGAAGTTTGCAACAGCAAGATGCTCACAAGGCCAGAGCACCTGTTTGATGAAGTCAGTCTGAGAGCTGTGGGTTTTCAGCCTGGAGAAGAGAAGGCTCTTAGAGCACCTTCCAGTACCCAAAGGGGCTACAAGAGCTGGAAGGACTTTTTGCAAGGCCATGCAGTGGCAGGACAAGGGGGAATGGCTTTAAACTGGTAGAGGGCAGGTTAAGATTAATTATTAGGAAGAAATTCTTCACTGTGAGGTTGGTGAGGCCCTTAACAGGTTGCCCAGAGAAGCTGTGGATGCCCCATCTCTGGAAGTGTTCAAGAACATGTTGGATAGGGCTCTGAGAAACCTGGTCTAGTGCAAGGTGTCCCTGCCCATGGCAGGGGGTTGGAACTACAAGATATTTAGGGCACCTTCCAACCTAAACCATTCTACCATGTGGTGACAGAAGCATCTATAGAGATGGGCATGGTTTTCTGTAGTTCTTCATTAAGTACATGAGCTATCACCCAAATGAGCTGCCAAGCTTATCCTGCAATGTTGGGGACTATAAACAGAATGGGACACTGACTTACTTTGTCTTTCTCAATATTATCCCAAAGGTTTTACACAAGTACAGACCTGAATATGGAACAAGTCTGTATCTCCTTCTGTTAAATTCTGGTAAGAAACTGTACACATTCTAAATGATGTCTTACTCATATTATTAGTATTTTTCTCAAAAAGAACATTTTTTCCCCCTGCAGTATCAAAAGAATCTTTTGTTGCCATCTTTTAAACTAACCAGCTGCTTCCTGTCAAGATCTACAGCTCAGCTGTTACCACTATAAAGGTATTTTTTCAAAACATTAAAATTTATTGTAGCTTTATTTGTTGACCCAGCTCTAATCTTAAAACTACCTTTGTCAGTGTGCACTGCCCCTACCAATGTGCTCTTCTCACTGCATCAGTTCTAAACAATGCAGTACCTTTGCCTGTAGTTACACTTTGTATAAAGGAGCCTGTAACTGGGAAATTGGAATGAATTATATCCCAGCAATTCCAGCAATGCAGAGAAACTCCTGAGATCAAAAATGTCAAAGTTCAGTGTCAGTTTTTCAGAGGGTAAAACAGAGCAGGAAGTTAGCAAAAAAAGATCCTGCAAAGTAAGCAATAGGGCACACATGCACAGATGTTTGTCAAGCAAACAGGATTAGGGGAGGTGCCTTAGAGCTGAACTCTTTCCATCCAGGTGTGCTCTCCAAACCACAATCACTAAAAGATGCTTGGATTTATAAGTCCACTAATGTTTTTAAAAGGTAGTTTTCTTCCTCTGTTAAAGATAAGAGGATTTAGTTGTCCAAATCAACATCACTTAAGGCACTTATCTGCATATGACTGAGGATCAGCCTTTATAAAACAAACCTTTAACTTCAAAATTAAACTAGAGGTATGTAGTTTAGTTCCAAGCAAGCAGCTCTTGCCAAGTGGGTGTCAGATCAGAATGCTGTGCAGCGTATTTGACAGAAAAGCTACTGTAGTAACAAGAAACAAATCCAAGATTTGGTAGTGGAAGAATTCAGACTGCCAAAAGAATCACACAATAAGTTCTCTCTGTAACAGTTTTGAGACTCTTACTAATGCATACCTATACTCTCACATTTAGGACCAGGCATCTGATTGTTTCAGGGGTTCCTCAAATTTAGATTTAAGAGATTATTAATATTATTTATTAATAATAAATTTAGATTTATTTTCCTGCTCTATTTTAAAAGAGCAGGGAAATAACTAAAGATATGAGGCAAAAAAACCCATCACCCTCAAATGCTTGGTACAATAGGGCTGTAATCATACAGCACAACTACTCTAATCTGCATGGTTAAGTCATTTTTATAGATCCAAGTACTCTTTCCATTTATAACTGGAGGGCTATCTACATCCCACTTAATGCCTTTTGCCACTTGGCCCCCACCCACCAAACTTCTGAACTAAAATACAGGCACACCTTACTGGTGTGAGCCCATTTAAGTTACTAGGATTAGTCATTCTGATGCATATTCCTTTTCCCCGTGCATCTCTATTAGGCAAATTCCTTCATATTGATGCAAATGTCTTAGAGGAGACATACTACAAACTGAAAGGAAGATATAAACATTGCAATGAGCAGAACAACAAAACATCTGAAAGTGGGGTTTTAAATACAGGAGGACTGAAGCCAGAAGTCGAATTAGCTCAAGGGCTTAACTACACCCCTAGAATGAAGTGGTAGTCATTGTAAGAAATACAAAGCAGACTCTGACAAGTCTAATTAATGAATTAACAAAGAGAATTCCAGTAGAATTCTTCTAACAATAGACTTTCACACCATTCCTACTCATCAGGCTCAAAATTGTTTCACTGGGGCTCTCAGGGGCTACTGAGGCTAAATAGCAGCTCTCAGTTCTTCTCACATCATATCAGAATCCCTGGAAGCTTTGCACTACATGCTAGCATACCCCTCACCCCACCCCACCAAAAAGTAAACTGAATCATAATATCCATGTGAAAAAATCAGTTCACACTGCTGTTTAACAAACTTTTGAACCTAATAAAGCAGCTTTCAGGTTTTACCTTTCCCTCCCTTATCTTGCCCAGGCATGCCTCAGGGAAGCACAACCTTCACACAGTCACAAATTCCCATATCCGTAACTCCCAAAACAGAAGTCTGTAAGGAAGGCGGATTCATTTTTAGGTTTCCATGCACCTATCAAATATTTTCTGAGCCCTGTAAAGAGTGCTAAAGTAAGACAGGTCATCTAAAGTTTATTAAAGCATCTGTGCCTTGCAGCATGGAGTTCACATATTGTGAATGCAACATTACTCAGCCAATTTAACAAGATTAGCCAGCCTGCTTTTTCCACTTTCTGTCATTTCTTCATCCATAACAAGCCAGCTTGTAGCTAAGGGCAGCCAAGCTCTTTTAAAGCTTTATTCTTTCACAGCTAGAAAAGTACAGCATTTACAATTGGGAGCTATCATGTCAGAAGCACAATAGCAGTAGCTTCTCATAGGTCATTCAAAGTGTGCTGCACAAACCAAAAACAGAAAAATAGAAAGGAGACTAGAAAGAAAGCAGACTAATTAACAGTTCTAAATTTTAGTTAAACTCTGCTCAACCTTCTGCTTCTCAGATCCAGCTAGACAGCTAATAAGCCTCATGGAATCCTGGCTCTTAATTAACACACAATTATTTCACCAGAAGGATTAGAAGTTTCACCAGTTGTTCAAGAAGTCAGTTTTTACAGGTCTGGTTAGATTACTGTTTATGTTTAGGAGCAAGGCTTACTGTTCCACATTCTATTGGTAATGGACTACCTTTTTTTTTTTTTTTTTTAATGTAATCACATCTTGAAAGAATTCTGCCTTTTCACAGTATAAGGCTTCTGTCTATGTGAGCATGTAACATTCTCAGGCAATAATTCAGTCACTTGACATGAAAAGCCAGCAGCCAATAATGTCAGCATGCTAATTATACATTAGCTGTTTGAAAGCAGAATAATATGTGAGCATGCACCTTTCTGAAAGGCCAGTCCAACATTTTATAGGCCAAGGTCTGAGACTCTGTGCTCCCTAGACAAGGAGCTGATCATCAGGAGCACAATGCTAATCAAAACAAAACCAGTTTCACCAGCAGCTTGCTGCACTAATTTCCAGTAAAGTGAGAGTTCTACCTTCCCAAGGCATTCCAGAGGCTATTAGTCCTTCTTGGGCTTCTGGCTAAACACACAGCTCATTTTAAAGCTCTGCCTCAGTTTTGTGGGAGCAGGTGTCACTTTTAAACCACAATGCTGAAGCATTTGCCCTTAATAGGACAGTCAATCATCAGACCTTTATCTTACTTTAAATTGTCCACAGCATCTTCAAGCAAAAGCCAGCTATGATACTCTTATGGTCCTAAAGATTTCTTTTTCAAGGTACAAGACTGAAAATAACTCTAAATACTCCAGCTCCTTCTGGTTGTTCCTCTGTGCTGAAAAGGAATACATATCACATAAACACAATACATATCAACACACCACTTGAGGAATTTGGGTGCACTATGCTAAAAATGTTTAGAAAACTGACAAATCTGGCCATCTTTACACTTCAAAACTCTACAAAGCACACTTACTGATAGCAGCAGGCAAATGGCCAGCCCTTACACCTCATCCATCATTTTAGCTGAACACAAACCTGTTAGTCTTTCACACCACTGTAAACCAGCTGTGACTGGCACACAAGACCTCATAGCTGATGGAGGTTCATGAATGGGATCTGGCCCTACTGAAGCCTCTCAGCCAGAAAAGGTGGGTCTGAGGAGATGTTGCTGCTAATATTCTTTTACAGGTCATGGCTTTCTTCTTCCCATCCTGATGGCTTGCACTCCTGGGGGACAGAGAAGACACCTCCCTCCAGTGCCAGTGCATCCTCCCTGGTGACCAAGCCCCCTCTGCAAGGCAGGGCTGGTTTAGAAAAATGCCCCCACCTCCCCAGTCCAGCTGCTTCACTTCTGAGCTTCTGTTTGCTGAAGCAGTTCACCTCTGCCCAATACCTCCTGCTCCCCTCAGCCTCTCAACAGAAATTGTGCCCCAGGTAATTAAAAAAAAAACAAAAAATTACACACATCACTGTGATATTTTCTGGAAAATCCCTTTGCCAGGATTTCTTCTCCTGGGAAGTTGAGAAGCCTCAGAGAAAAATGTGAATAATAATTATCTGACTGCTTCTCCTTGTGGTTTGCTGCTTTGGAATGTGGTAGGTGATTCTTCCATTGGTTTCATGTGAATTGTGTTTTCTTACTGATCAATCCCAGCCAGCTGTGTCAGACTGAGGAGTCATGAGTTTTTATTATTCATTCTTTTCTAGCCTTTTGTCTGTATCTTTTCTCTTTCTTTAGTATAGTTCTAGTATATAATTTCTTTTAATATAATATCATAAAATAATAAATCAGCCTTCTGAGAACATGGAGTCAAATTCTCATCTCTCACCTCATCCTGGGGAACCCCTCAACACCACAGACACACATAACCAATTAATCATCTAAGTTTGCAATCAAAATGCAATGTGACTTCAAGCCTGCCCCCACAACCCTGTGTCAACTCTGTCCCTGTCAAGCCAGCTGCTAATGCCACCAGAGACTGCTGGCTACAGACCAGCTACTATGGATATGCTGCCAGACAGCAGCAGAGTCAGAAAATTATGTTTTGGGAGGCCGGGGAACCTGGAGAGGAAGCCAAAAAGGTTTTCTGCCTGTTCAGTGCCTGGATAAGTCCTGTAATAAAGTCCACAGCGCAAAGATCTACTTCTAAAACTGCCAGCCTGGCTCCTGCTCCCAAGAGACCTGCAAATGTGCTGAGGCTGCACTCAATCTCACTAGCTATGGCATTAAGGAAGAGGATATTCAGCAGCAGCTGTCCCAGTGGAGACCCCAGGGTCTGACAGGGTCTGGCACAGTTGCACATGCTGCTGCTGGTGCTTTTACCTTTCCAGGTTGCAGCTTTCTTGTTCATGCTGTAGTTTACCTCACCAAAAAAAGGAGTTTCCCACTTTCAAAAGTTTCTCTCTTCCTGAAATGAATAAGCTCTCTCCCAAGGAAGCTACTGAATGGTTCCTGAGGGTCAGCTGAACTAAAGATTGTCTTCGATAAAGCATATTTCTCTGTGTAAGGGTAGCTCTTCAAGCAGCATTGAGCCCACTGTTGGCTTTTGCCAGATCAAATCCATCCTGACAGTCCCATGACCAGCCACAGGCCTCTGGTTATCCCTACAGAGGGTGTTTGGATGCAGAGAAGCTGGGCTCTGCCACTTTTTCAGTCCCATGGCCTGTCACAGCTGCTTGGCAGGGCCAGGTTCCTCCAGCCCATTTTCTCTTTGACCATGGGTCTGCAGGGAGCTCTCCCAGCCCCTTGGCTGCAAAGAAAGGCAATGAAGGCATCAGCAGGGTCACTCCAGCAGAGCTCAGGTACCAGCAACCTTTATTTGGCACATTCTCCTTAGCTAAGGCAGTCCTTGCCCACGCCACCCATTCCTGGCAGCTCTCCTGCTGGAAAGGATGAGATCTGTGGCACTTGTCTCTGCAGGGCTGCTTGCAGCTCCCTGGCAGGGCTGGCAGTCGCTGGGCCTTCTCCTCAGCGTTCCAGCAGGCCCGTCTGCACGCCCTTGCTGAAGGAAGCGGGAGAAAGGGCCTCAGTTCTGTGCCTGGCACAAGGGCTCCCCATGCCCCAAGCCTGGCTCAGGCTGGTGGTCGCTGGCAGTGCTGCTGGGGCCATCCCACTGCTCTAGAGACACTCTTGTGGGCCTCCCTCCACCTCACTTACTCTTCCAGAACTTTCCCGGAGAGCTGAGACTCCTCCGGCTGCTCCTGCGCCATCTCCTTCAGCTTCTTGGCGTAGGCCTTTCTCAGGACGTGGGGAGGGCGATAGGGATCCTCAAACACGTAGGGGCAGGAGGTCTGCAGAGGCAGAGGAAGGCTCTCCTAAAGCACTGGCACCAGTAGCTGGGGCTCCTCTCAAACCTTCAGCCCAAGGCGTTTGCCTTGCACAGCCTGGCTCAGGGCTCAGAGAGGGCTCAAAGCTAACAGCCCGTGCCACAGCCAGCTGCACATTCCAGCCCGGAGCCTCAGGGACAGCAGGCAGGGCAGAAGAGCCCTGTCCAGCCCCCAGCCATGGCATTACTGATATGCTAGGACACCTTCCCTGCTCCCCTGCCACCGAGCAGTAAAGCAAAATGTCCTTTTCCTGGGGGCTGTGTGGGGCATGTCACACCTGTCCTCGCTCAGCGACGGCTCGGTTGCCAAAGTATTTGCGATACACATCTCCTTCCACCTCATGGCGCTTGGATGCCAGCAGCACCTGCAGCTCTCTTTCTTCCTTCTCAGTGTAGATGGGGTACTTCCCCTGAAGGCCATGCACAGACCACACATGCAGCATTAGCCACCTTGAGCTTGGGCAGGGCAGGAGGGCTGGGACCTTGTGCAGGACTGGGAAAACCCCAGGATGGACCTACCGCTTTTGAGCGTCGGGCAGTACTCGCAGAGACCTTCAGCCCCTGCTGAGCAGGAGAGGTGGGGCGCTTTGCCATATGGGTCTTCTCCTGGATTACAGGCAGGTACCTGGAAAGGACAGCCAGCAGTCTGAGCCTGTGAGAGCCGAGTGTGAGCTTCTATCTGTCTGGGATGGCAGCCTGTCCTCTGGTACCACCCAGCAGTTCAGCAGCTGGACCACGTGTCCAGCAGGACAGTGTCTCCAGGGCTGTTTGGGATCAGCACAAGGAAAGCATCACCCATTATCACGAGTGATAATGAAGCTGTGCCCTAAGCCACACCACTCCTCCACAAGGCTCACCCGCCATGGCCAACTTCCTTGTCTCTAGAGTGATCTGTATCCACCGACTGCTGACTGGCCTGAGAAATCCTCCGCCGAGCCAGGAACACTGGATCCAGCACACTTACTGCAAGCAGGAGGTGAGAGACGAGCACACAATCTTTGAGATCATGTGGGATAGCATGGGTGGCAGAGATGCACAGTGGTGCTACAAAAGGCTCACTACATATCCTTGCCACTCCTAGGAGTCCTAGGAGTTACAGGCAGGCCCTTTTCTTTTGTCCACACTGGATTTACTCCAGAGCTGAATTCCCACCAAGCCACCCACCACCCCTGGGTATGGTTTTTCTTATCTCCCTCTTATACCTTGCCAGCAGAAGAGACCCACCAGTGAGAAGAACTGGGAGGTACTGAGGAATCCCAGGGGCACAATGGGGAAATTGGGTTGTAGGGGCTCCCCACAGCTTAAAGTCTCTCCAGAAAAAGTGCCCCACGGTGACCTCAGACCTTTTTCCCTCACAAGGACAAGAGCACAGGCAGTCCCTGCCAGCACTCAGCTGGGACGTACCTCTGCGGCAGCCCCCACCCCAAGGCGCCGACTCTCTTCTGGGCTTCAGGGAGACCGGCCGGCCTGATGGGTGGTGTGGGGTCTCAGCCACAAAGCTGGAAACAAGAAGGCACCAGCTGAGTAAAGCTGGGGCAACAGGCTCACTTGGAGGCTGAAACACACATCTAAGGGGCACTGCCTGGTCTTCGGAGGACAGAATACATGCTGTCCCTGCTGCCTGCACAGACCCTCTTATTGTCATCTTATTGCAGGGGTTTCATACTGTTGTTTCCTTATTGCCAAAGTTTCATACCCTCTTGGTATTTCTCATGGGCAGCTTCTCAGAGCACTGACTCTTTCTTCTTCACAAACTACCCAGCTAACTCTACAACCAGCCATCCCACTCTTTTATCGCACTCTTCTACTCATTGGTTACAGCTGTGACCTGTTAAAGTCAGACCTGTTCCTAATCTTTGATAATTGGCCCAGCTACAACTCCTTAGGGGTGAGATTGCTTTCTACACTATCTTTATTTTCTTATATACTATCCCACTACACCCTCTAGCCCCTCTTGAAAGCAGAATGGCCACTTCATCTGCAATCTCCAAAGCTAGGGAGGAGTGAGTAGTGGAGAGGGAAGCTCTCCTGTGAAGTGGCTGCTCTTGCCCAAGTTTGGCTGGAAAGGAGCCTCGGCAGGAGGGTACCCCAAAGCAGTGGCTGAGCAGGTGCTCGACAAGCTGGGGGCTGTAGCGACAGCCTGCTCACCTTGGCAGCACGACAACCTCATCTTGACTGACCCGACTAAAATTGTTTTGGCCCGGAAAGGCAACAATGGTCATCATGTTGGGGTCCTGGAAGAGAAGAGCAGTACATCAGCAGAAATCCAGAACACGTGCTGGATTTCTGAAACAGAAAGCCTCACACACCTTCTCCCTTGATGTCATTAGCCCCTCCCTCAAAGGGGCTGAGGCACTCCTGAGACTTGGACTAGCTCATTGGGAGTTTGCCTAGGCTGGGTGGTGAGGTGGCAACAGCCCAGACAAGGCAGCTGGTAAATTTTGACAGCACATTGCCAAAAAGCCATGAGGGGGAATCCCACAGAAATTACAAGCTCACCTCGAGAAGGGCTTTCAGCATGTTTCCTGTTGTATCCATCTCCAGCAGGCAGCTATCAAAGAAGGTCATGCTGACCACTCTTTTTCTCACAGCGAGGATACCGATGCTCCTGAGGGTGAATTCCACCTCTTTGTTTTGCTGGAGGGCCCCAGCAAAGTAAAGCAGGGTCTCGTGTACACAGTGCTCCACAATTTCATGGCGAAAGTGGGTGTGCGCAGCAATGTCTTCAAAGTTTGGCTGAACAACAGGAATGTCATCTAGCGAAGAAGCACAAAGTAACAGTGCTCACCACTGTTCAGCCAGCTCAGAAACTAGAGGCCATCAGCACCCAGCTCTCAGGGCAACACTGCCAGACAGTGCCCCCCTTCCAGCTTCATCCACACCTCCAGAATGGACACAGTGGACGGGAGAGGCCAGGAAAAAGTCTGCCTCCTGCTGTGAGCAACCAGAGGGAGCACAGGGGAGCTGAGCAGGGGAGGCTGTCTCCTCAGGGAGGAGCAGGGTGCTGGGCTACCACATCTGTGCCCACACTCAGCACTTTTCAGGCTGGAAGAGCTCCTCTTTGCTATATTACAGGGGTTGGCACCAAGCCAAAATGCAAGGCCTGTGCAAGGAAAGGATCCCATCTTCTTACCGGGAATTTTGGCCTCATCACCCTCAAGGTTGTAAAACATCTTCAGAGTCTTGCTCATAATGAACATAGGCCTCTCAACAGGCAATGTGCCCTCTGCCACATTGGCATGGACTGGGACAACGGCAAAACTCCCAACTCCAATGTCCACTGCCTAAAAGCACAAGCAAGTGGAAGTGTTGGAAGGGCTGCCCAAAGGTAAAGAGGTTGCCAGGTGACCTGCAGGACCCTGGGGATGACACTTTGGGCCTTGCTCCAGAGCCCCAGAGGGGCAGGACGAGGCACATGCAGGAAGCAAGACCACAAGACTCACCTTCTTCTTCAAGAGCTTTCTGTAGATGTGCCGAGACATTCCAGACCAGATTTTGCAGATTTCTGGAAAGCAAATGGAAGCCATACCATGCTCTGAAGTCAGCACAGGCCACCATCCCCCATGCCCCTGCCCACACTGGTGACAATGAAGTGCTCTCAAGCTCCCCCTCACCCTGAATAAGCATTCTCACTGACTGGGGCTGCCCAGCTCTGTTTGAGACTGCTCCCAGGCTCAAAGCCTGTTCTGTGTCCAACACAGGCCTGGATAGGAAAAGCAGGATGTATTTGCAAAGGTGATTTCCATTTTAGACACTGCCAGTGCCTGGAGGCCTGGGCTACTGTAGATGGATATAGTGTGTATGTCTGAAACACCCATAGATGGATGGCTGTGGGGCTAACCAAGGGTTGTTGGTATTAACACTCAGTGGGAAAGGACAAAAGGGGGCTGGGGGAGGGGGGCCATATGGAAGTAGAGCAGCACTTTTCTGGACAAATATCCTTGTTCTAGATCCTGGAGAGAAGCACAACGCAGTACAACACAAGAGCAAGGAAGAGGCCAAGAAATGGGCATGGACTATAGGGGGAATCAAGACCACCAAAGATCCCCAAAGCCCTCTGACCTATTTCTGAAAAGGTGTGAAAGAACAGACTGATAACTAATGGTAACTAATTTGTGCAGAAAGCAAGAAACCTATCTCTAAAAAGGTACCCCTAACCAAGCCTGGTCAGAGCTCCCAGGACCCTGGACTTATTTCCATATGCTTATGTAGCAGTAAATCAGGGACTAACATAGACATTTCCATGCCAACTGTGTAATTTTTAATAAAACTTGGTGAGTTTGTTTGGACCCTCTGATTTTTGTTGTTCCCTGCTGTTGCCTGATATTATAAGAGAAAAACCCTTGCAACGCTGTTAAAATAGTAAAATAAAAAGCAGGCCTTTATTTTGAGGCTTCCAGGTGTCCCAGTGGTCACAGATACCCCTGGCATCAGACTTCTACCATTTTATAAGTTTAGCAAAGCAACATATCTAACAAAATTTGTCCAATTAGAAGAACAGTTGGTTATGTAATTTTTTCCGTGGATACTGCCCCATTGGAGTTGGTCCAGGGCTTCTTTGCTCCACTTCTTGTGGTGTCTTCTCAGATTCTGATTGGAAAACAAAATGTACTTCTAGGTTCTCTTCTTAATAATAAGACTAAACAGTATTTCAGGAATCTGTTATATGGTTAATTTATTACTCTAAAATCTAAGAGAAAGGGTAGGAAAAATATGTAATAGTAACCTATAGACCTACGAATATATGAAAAATACATAAAAAGCAAGTGATCTTTAGGCATCACTAGCATCTATGAATCTTGGGTGCTCCCTTCTTATGGGTGGGACATGACAGCTACCAAAGGCACCTTTGAGCTCCAAGGCACAACAAAGCAGGGCTCTCCTTGCAGCAGTCTGCACCCTCCAGAAGGGTCCAACCTATGGCCCCAGCCTCGGGCTTTCCCCAGTTTGTCTCCATGTGATCCTGGCACTGTCAGTGCTCCTTCAAGGGACCCCTAGGGCCTTACCTATGGTGTTGAGCTCCTTGAGGGTTGGGAGCTCCTCTGGCTCCACAGCGTTATAGAGTAGATACCTCTGCATCTTTGCCCTGCTGGGCAAGAGGTGCTCTTCCTGCTACAAAAACTCTGCTCCTCTCCTCCCCCTCAGCACTTCTCAGGCAGTATCTCCAATGATCTGCCACAGCCTCCTTTCACCTCCTGGCAGCAGGACAGCTCCTGAGTGGCAGAAGGCTGGTGACAGCAGTCCTAGTGTCACCCAGCCCTCTCCAGAGACAGTGGTCCAGGGACACTGTATGGAGCAGGAGCTGTGGCTGTGGGTGTCCTGCTGTGACATCATGCCATGGGACACAGGCCTGCATAGAACCTGCCACCACCCAGCCTCACCCAGCATTAGCTTCAGCATTAGCAGGGCAACCCCCCTGGGCACCCTGGGCTGCTGCACTGATGGTCCTACCTGTTCATCTAAACTCATTCTCCCTGGCTGGCCACACAGAAGGTGATGGAATTAGTGCTGCAAGGCTTTGAGCACTCAGAATAGGGCTGGAGACACCCCTGGATCTCAGGAGAGGTCCTCCTCAGGCCACAAGAGAAATTAACCCTGCTCAAAGGAGAACATTCATCCCCTCCTATTCCCTAGGGCCACTGGGATGTAGCTCTTTCACTACACCAGGATTCACAAAGGAATGTAACTGCACATAGGCTGCTGCAAAGATACTGTGTGCCTTGCAGCTGCATCCTCCAATGCATAGTCACCCTCCTGGAAGCCTCCCTTGTGTGTGACCATTGGCTTTCCAAACTTCCCACTGGATTTGCAGAGATTCTTTTCACCTGGCTATATGCACCCCAATTACCCATTCCACACAGGGACTGGTGATGCAGGAAATCACCTTCTCTGAGACAGGAATTTTGTTTTGCCATCACATTGTCATTTTCTCCTACTCACTCTAGTGACATTATCCCAAGTCACTGTTCAGGTACACAAGGCACAGCTGAAACCCTGGTGGATAATTTTCACCTAGCCATAAGGCAGGCTCAAGAACATTTGTCCCCACATTGTTTCCCATGTGAAAGCTAAGTGCCAGGCTCCTTCATGGCTCAGGTGATTGCCCACTCACTGATTCTGCTCCAACATTGGCCAGACACAAAAATAAGTGAAAACCCATGCATAGGCATGTATAATTCAGCCACTGAGTATGGTGTACCAGGTTTGAAGGAACATGGGCATTGTGGCTGTTGTTGTCAGGTAGAATATAAATAGCTACCATGAGCTGATGGCTACTCCAGATTTATTTCTTTTAATATAGACAAACTAACCTTAACTTCTGGTTCTTTATTTTTAAACTTTGACTAGTTCCTTTATTTAATGATCCATGACTTTAAAATACTGTTCATGAAAACTTCTCCAGTTTCCATAATACCTTGAGGGTGCCTCCTTTCTTAAACTTTCCATAAAGGTGTGATTTATGGCCCTATTTGACAACTACTCATTGGACAGATCTTGAATTTACTGAGACAATCTCTGTGAGTAAATGTTATTCATGTACATTAGTGGTTTCCAAGTCAGGCAATTAACTTACAAATATTTGCAGGCTCCTTCTTAATTTTTTTTCACAACTAGTTTGGCACAGTATTAATATCCAGTACGGAGTCTAATAAAATTTCCATTGCCTTCTGGGGTTAATAATGAACACAGCAGGGACGAAATCAGTATCACTGTATTAACTATCATTAAATAAGGTATCTTAGTATTAGCATCATAGCAAGTGAAAAGTTTGGTGTATATAAAAAATTTGTATTTGTCAATTTAGGTCATTCAAATTCTAACTTTAACATTAAGCCTTAGATTTTGAAATTAGCAACGTGCAAACACATTGTGCATGGTCAATTAAATTGAACTCCACTATTTCACATAACTGCAGGAACTATGAAAACCAGAACTAAACTTCATTTCAGTCAGTTTCAAACAGGCATTTTAGAATATTTTTTCCTTAATGAAAATAGTTGTCTGAATCAATTGATTATAAGTATGAAATTCTCTGAAGAATTTGATCCTACAGCATATATCCATGTAATTAAAATACTTGGAGTCATCAAACCTGAGGGATGTACTCTGTCAGGTCTAGCACCTGTAAGTCTGTGGTAGAAGACTCAAGGCCTATTCTCCACTTGATTTAAGCATTTGTGTGGACAATTGGGTTCCATATAACCTGTCAAGCCAACAAAGAGAGGAGAACACAAACCACCTAAGTCTGAAGTCACCTGTGTACATAATAAAATCACATTTGGAAAGCTAGAAGGAAAAAGAAAATGCCTTAGAAGAACATCAGTAAAACAGAAGGGGAGAGACCAGGGATAGCAGCTCCCCGTGTGCTCAGAGCAATGAACTCACCTAAGCACTCCCATAATCCCTTCTGAATTATGCTGGGAAAAAGGAAAAAGAGCATTGTTAATGCCTCCTGCAGTCTTCTCACACTATGGACTCTGGATATAAATAAAACCATGAGTCCACAGGCTGGACAGGGTAAACACAACCCAAACTTAGATGATGCCTATGCATGGGTTTTCCCTGAACTCTTTTCTGTTAGAAGATTGATGATGGGAGGAGAGGCTCCATGTGAGCGCTGATTAACTTCAAAATGCACAAGACTGCATGGTTCTTGTCTGAGAAATTTTATTTATAGATGACCCCTGCTTGGGAAGACCCACTACCTGTTCATGCTGCTGCAACAGACCACATCCACATTCCCAATGTGAACCACACAGCAACAATGTAATTAATATTAAATGGCTTTTTATTAGCAGTTTGGGCTAGAAACTCTATGGGTTTAGAAAGTGGTGCCTCTTAAGGCAGGCTTCTTCAGAATAAACAGAGGTTAGACAGCAGAGAAATACAGTGAGACTTTGTTTGCAGCCTCATAAAATGTGTGTTATACAGATTGGAAGTACAGGTGAAATACACGGAGCAATAAAATAAAACATCCAAGGACTAAATCTAACCATCCTGAATGCTAAACATATTTTAACATACACAATTAAAATGAAATAGTTTCATAAGAATTGCAATTTCTCTTCTCACACAAATGAGAACAAAATTAGTTTTAAATGTGTCAGAAGCAATTTTGTTCCTCCTTCAGACTGAAATGGGGCTGGGGACTTTTTGAACAAAGGCATTTACAGTGAATACCTGCAAGTATATGTAAGCACTTGCATTTCTCATTTCCATCTTTATTTTTCTCCTTCTACCTCAAAGCAATTAAAATCTTCTTTTTGCTGGAAGGCCTGTGGAGAATAGTCACAGGGAGTTCTGAGAGACAGTGAGGTCCTGAGGTGAACCAACTTCCCCTGGGTACTTGCTCAGCATCTTCTCCACAGTACTCCTGGTGGTGCTGTGCTTCTGGTAAACCTTTCTTGGTTTCAGCAAGCATTGCTGGCACATGGAAATGCTGTTTCCATTGCTCAAAAGACTGAAGGCAGCAAGTGACAGAGTGAGAGGACACAGGCTGCACCAAGGGAAATATAGGTTGGATAATAGGAAAAAGTTTTTTACAGAAAGGGTGATAAAGTTATGGGATGGTCTGCCCAGGGAGGTGGTGGAGTCATCATCCCTGGCTGTGTTTAAAAACAGACTGGAAGTGGCACTCAGTGCCGTGGTTTAGTTGAGGTGGTTTCAGGGCATGGGTTGGACTCAATGATCTTAAAGCTCTCTTCCAACCTCCTGATTCTGTGTGATTCTGTGTGGGAATCCAGTTTGTGCCTCTGGCCAAGGGCTGACTCACTCCACTCCCTTCCACCCTGACAGACCGAGCCTCATTTCATCTGGAAGAGTCAAGCTGCACTTTAGGTAAGTGCAGCTAAATTGGGGAGATGATAACTCTGCTTCTGCATGTCCACTCAATTAATCTGTTCCTGGACTGTCAGTGATAATAATTCTCCAAGAATTACCAATTAAGTCATACACTTAAAATTATTTTCCAAAGCCTCCTATTGTCATCTGAGAACTTTGATGTGGACTCTTGCTATTACAGATCATTACTGTTCAGTATCACCACATCCAAAATATGGATTTTGGTTTTGCTTGTTCATTCACAGGACTATAAATGTAGAAAAGGAATTACTACTTCATATTCTAGTTCCTATTTGTTAGAACTTTCTTTACCTAATTTTCCCTCTGAGACTTTTGCAAACTTCTGCTCCTTTATTTATTTTCTGTAATTTTTCCCCATCTTCATTATTACTACTGAAACTATTCATTGTCTTTCCATTTTGCAAAAAAGCTGAAATTCCCTTCCCCCCCAAACTGTTTAAGGGCTTTCACTTCTGGTTTGTATCAGATGAGCTGAAGCTCTAGTTTTTTGTTTTGCTAAATCCTAATTAAACTTCTGGCCCACATACAAATTATGCCTATTACCTCTGTGGCAGTTTTTTTCTTTTGACTAATCTATGAGACATATTCATTTTCCTATATATTTTGTACTAAAGGAAATTTAGAGATGAGAAACTTTGCTCTTCAAACAATCAATCAGTGAATAGTATGCAGAGATGTAATCTGCCTTCATACAGCCCTTCCAGCATCAATCCCAGATGAGGAGTTTTCTGCTTTCTACCAATCAGAGGACTATTTGAGACCACTTGACCAAGATAGGAGGACATATATATTCAGATCAAAAAATAAATAAGTGAATAGATAAAATAAAAAACCAAAACAAACAAACAAAACCCCCCAAACCCAAAAAAAAAAAAAACAAAAACAAAACAAAACAAGGGGAAAATTAATACTGATGTAAAGCCAGCTAATTAAACTGTATTCTTGCTATACAGCCACCATAGGCCAATCCCTGCAGTTTCCAGATGTTTATTACAGGATATGCCTGGACAAATCTTCTTTCATAAAAGCTCTTTGACACAAAGACATTAAACTTTAAGTACCTTAACACAATAGTGAACCTTTAAAAAGGTATTTACTTTAGCTTTTTATATACAAAAACAGCTGGAAAGGAAACAGAATGAAAAAGATCTAAAACAACACTTACAGACAACCACTTACTAAATCTCCACCTTCTTCTCCTTTAGGCAGGAAAGAGAATTCCATCAGCACCTTTTACAAAATAGTCCTATTAAGCTTAACATTTTCTAAAAGATTAAGGGCCTGATCAAAATAATACTGAAATCACTGGAAATCTTGCCACTTTACTTGAACAACTTTGGATCTGGTCCATACTGATTCCACAAGAGTAACTGCTTATAAGAACAAAGATTAAATCTGGAGGAAAATAACTCTGGTTATAACCTCCATAAAAATACAATAAAAAGGAACACATGCTTGCTTTCTATTTACTTTACTTCCCATATATTTTTAAAAAGGACATTTTCAGCATTTTGCTCCACAACATAATCAAATTAATTTGGTTTGAGGAAGGGAAATAAAGATAATAAAAGGCATAGAAGATGTTACCAATTCTGAGATTTATCATTATCACAGTGAAAATAACTACTATTTTATCCTTCCGTTTCATGCTGATATTATTTGCCAAAAATTGGGGTGAGAATGGGACATACTTTTTCTTTCCAGAAAATGCTCTCTGTATTGCCAGTTCCAGAGTCCCGGTTCTGCATTTTGTCCATGTCCCAGTTACCTACAGGCTTTTCATCATCATTTCACATGTTCACAAAATGCAAGATGAGACTTGTGTAACTGAGAGTTTTACTCCCACTTGTGCACATTTGTATGTGTGTTCATGTACCTATACTGTAGATCAAGGTGGCCAAAAAATGAATATAGCAGCAAACATTAAAAACAAGAAATAAGATTCCAGAATATTTTAACTAAAATGTATTCTGGTTGGATATAGATCTTTCCTAATTTCAGGCAATGCTTCTGTTGTTTTGCCATGAGTGACAGAGAAAATTCATTTTTTTGTCCCTGCATGACAAAAATGAAAAACAACACCCAAAAAGTCATGATCAAAGAATAGTTGTCAACTAGCTGACAAACACACGCAGATTTGTAGGACAAATGAAGCCATGGCTACAAGCAGGAGCTCATCATACCCAAAAAAAACCCAAACCCCTAAAAACTGTGTCAAAAACTCCAGTGATTTAGGTGGGACTAGAACAGATGCCAAAGTCTCAATGCTTTTATGGCCAAAAAGGTTAAACCACTTCATAAATTTTTTTTTTTACCACTCTCACAGACTGAAAGCTATCATTGTTTAATGCCACACTTGGCAACCAAATGGTACAAATGAAACCTGTATTCTAATTTCACAAGTACTTCAATAAACTTTTAGATTACAAAGATATGATTAGCAAAATCTATACATGGATAGATAAATCATAGACATGCTATCTCATCACCCAGCAATAACAAACTGGACAAGCTCCATCAGGTTCCAGATAATCTGACAGTCCCAGTCTTAGAAGATTAGACAAATCAAGCAATATGGGACATCTACTGACTTCTTCCACCTTGGGACAGATGGCAGCTACAATCCAGTATACAGGGGACAAGCAGTGCAACTGCCACTACAAAATTAATTTCTCTCTGTATTCTGAAGACATTTGAAGAAGCCAAATGTGTTTATACCAGTCTGTATTTTGGCATGGCCACAGCATTTTTGATGCAGCACTGTAAGCTCTAACACTGCATTTTTCATACTGCCAAACCACACCAAGTTACTACAAAAAGCTCCCAAACTTCTGCTGTTAGGATGCCCAAAGCACACATTTCTGCTTCTATCCCATTTCAGTAAGGAGGCTTAAAGAGAAACCTTCTCAGAGCAGGCTCATGTGCAATAATGAAGTCCAATTCCTGTATGGAATCTTTTTTCTTATGGCCTTAATTCACTTTTTTTCATAGGGGAGAAATATTATGCCCATTATACACACATAACGACTGAGGCAGTTCTTCCAAGTCACCACCACTAGCAAAGCAAGAGTACAATCCTGTCTTCTAACATTGGTACTACATCAAATGACAATTTCTGCCATTCCCTAAAAGCACATAAGCTCTGGAAACCATTTTATTACAGCAATCACCTCTAGAAATTTGCAGTATCACTTTATTACCCAGAAAGCTCATTTTGGCAGGGGAAAAAAAAAAAAAAGCAGTTATATACATCTTTTTTCCTAGCCCCATTTTTTGCGATTTCTCAGATCAGAGTGCCAATCAAGTATTATTCACTCTCTTCCTGCTGAGGCCACAACACAAGGTGGTTATTTATTACCTGCTGAAAATTCTAAAAAGGGGCACTAAAATTTACAGTTTTACATAGTACAGTTCTGTAGATAAAGGACTTCTGATGATGCTATAATTTTCTGAATTCTGGTCGAGGATTTTCAGTTCATATTCTTCAATACTATCCTGTAAGCCCATACAGCTACATTGTTAAATCAATGTATACAATTATTATTTGGATTTTCTATCTTGACTTGCAATAAGAACTGCATTTCCAAAGCTATTTATCAGCACCTTGGTCATGCCATAAAAGCTCTTTCTTCCTTCCTAATTGTGCTTTTGTTCCTTTCTGCGCTGAGCAAAATACAGCAAAGGGTCTATATGCTTTTTTTCCAGCAAATTGAACGTTATAACCTCATTTCCTGGTCAGCTCCAGGTTCTTGGAAACTACACAGTGGTGGAAACTGGGGGACACAAGTGCTCCCCAGATCCCTACTGCCCAGCACTACAGCAGCAAGGGAGAGCTGCAGACAACTTCCTAATACATCCTTCCAGGAGAAGCTTTTCCAATTAAAGGCAGCAGTAGAGCCCAACCAGTAAAAGCAGTAACTTCTTCCAAAATATTCCCACTCTGCTCTTGACACTGGCTTTTACAGGAAGCAATGATCCTCTTTCACCAAGTTTCCCCCAATTACAGGGAAATCTATGAGAAGCACTGAAAGCCAGCAAAGTCTCAAATGTTCTTCAGAGCTAAGAAAATCCAAGCCTTCCTACAACATTTCTGACATCTTCCCACTCTACCCTAAATCACATTTACATGGCTCATTCTTCTATTTAACACTTCCCACAACTTGAGTCCTTCCTGTCTTCACTTCCTTTTCCCTCCCTTTCCTGCAAATCTCATTACTTTCGTGCTTAGCTCACACAGAGTTTTCGCAGCGCCCATGTGATATTTTTTCCCCAAGTGATCACTTCTTGAAGTCAGCTCTCAGCCTTCCTGGAGACAGACACTCCCCTCCTGACTCCACAGCATCAGCACTCTGCACCTCCACTTTGATTTGTAATAAGCACAGCTCCTCTTTTTGCATGGACATCACACGGCTTGTTTAGAATCCAGGTGCTGCCTCCCACAGCTGCAGGATTTGCCGGACCATTCCTTCCTAAGCAGCAGCAGCTGCTGCAGCTTCCCGTGAGCTCCTGGGGAAATGATGCTCTCCCTCCCCGCGGCAGCCGTGCCCTGCCCCGTTCCTTGGCAGCCGGGAGGAGCAGCCACGATCCAGCTCCGTGCGGAGCAGGGTGACCCTGCCAGTCACGGGGGTAACATTTTGCTGTCTCCAGTGGCTGAGTTGATCAGCCTCTCCTGAGAGCTCAGAAGCGCTTTGAAAAGACTCTCGCTAGAGGGAGGATCGGGTTTGTGCTGGCCATTGCTCCCGCTGAACTTGATTGCAGCTACGTTCCCCTTTCCCCTGACTTGCACATCTTGCAGAACTATCATTTCTCTCCAAGCTCGACATCAAGGTTTATTGCAAATCAAAGGCAACTCCGGTGAAGGGGAGAGAGAATGATGCATCTGACTCCATGGATATCAGAAGGCTAATTAATTACTTTATCATACTATATTATTCTATACATTTAAAACTGAATCTGCCAAGCACTCAACCCTGCACACAACTGCTCACACTGCACAGAATCTTGTGACTCTCACCCAACAGTCCCCCCCACACACACACTCTTGGCCCTGATAGGCCAAGGAAACAAAGTACCATCACTTTGGGTGGTACAATCTCCGTGTTGCATTCCACTTTTGCACAAACACAAGCACAGCAAATTATAAGAATTGTGTTTTCTTTCTCTGAAGTTCAGACAATGTGAATCTCAGAAATATTCTTGGGAAGAACTGTACCTTGCTTTTCTCTGTGAAGAGAAATGTGGGGCTACAAAAGTTCATGTAATTACATGTAAGCATATGCATATGATTGTATATGCTTGTGTTACTTCAAAAAGATTTGCATAGCAAAGCCTGCAAAATGTGAAAACACCAGTATTAAAGGAAGCAGGTGTGATTCAGCAGCTTGTTGTGGGCATGTGAGGAGACAGTCACATGTGGCTGCAGACTTCTTCAGAGCATATTGTGCCAACCCTCCACTTCCTCTAAAATCATAATCACCTCCAGAGCTCTTCTCACCATGCCCAAGTTCTTCCTAAGTATTCCTCCACTCACACAAAATACATTTGGCAACACTGTTACAGCCTATCTTAAACACAAGGAACTGAGGACGTGTTACACATGGTAACACAAATGTTAAGCACAGGGCATTCAACGTCTTCAGCTGTAGGATCTTCCCTTCCCTTCCCTTCCCTTCCCTTCCCTTCCCTTCCCTTCCCTTCCCTTCCCTTCCCTTCCCTTCCCTTCCCTTCCCTTCCCTTCCCTTCCCTTCCCTTCCCTTCCCTTCCCTTCCCTTCCCTTCCCTTCCCTTCCCTTCCCTTCCCTTCCCTTCCCTTCCCTTCCCGAAACCTTCCCTTCCCTTCCCTTCCCTTCCCGAAACCTTCCCTTCCCTTCCCTTCCCTTCCCTTCCCTTCCCTTCCCTTCCCTTCCCTTCCCTTCCCTTCCCTTCCCTTCCCTTCCCTTCCCTTCCCTTCCCTTCCCTTCCCTTCCCTTCCCTTCCCTTCCCTTCCCTTCCCTTCCCTTCCCTTCCCTTCCCTTCCCTTCCCTTCCCTTCCCTTCCCTTCCCTTCCCTTCCCTTCCCTTCCCTTCCCTTCCCTTCCCTTCCCTTCCCTTCCCTTCCCTTCCCTTCCCTTCCCTTCCCTTCCCTTCCCTTCCCTTCCCTTCCCTTCCCTTCCCTTCCCTTCCCTTCCCTTCCCTTCCCTTCCCTTCCCTTCCCTTCCCTTCCCTTCCCTTCCCTTCCCTTCCCTCCCCTCCCCTCCCCTCCCCTCCCCTCCCCTCCCCTCCCCTCCCCTCCCCTCCCCTCCCCTCCCCTCCCGATACTGCACGAGAAGCCAAAGTGCTGCAGGTATGAACCAGCTCTGATTCAGCACCAGTGCCCATGGTGAGCACTGATCCAGCAAAAGAAGATTTCTTGGGAAAGATCTTGTCCCAGAATGCAAGCTGGGTGCCTTTTGAGTGCCTCATTCCAAAGCACAAACTGCAGGACTGACAGGCAGCAAAGAGGAATCTTTTAGTAACAGATCACCGTGATTTACAGGCTCACTAGAAGCAACAACACCAGGAACTTTGAAACCCAACATTTCCCAAGTCTGCTTATGCAACTTGCATACTTTGCTAATCATGCTTCCAACGTTTTGCTGAGCGAGGTGTATTGTCCCTGTGCCCTGTAGCTGTGAGATCCTGCTGAGCAGAGCAACCTTGCAGCTCCGTGAGGCAGCAGCAGCCAGGCTGGCTCAGCCTCTGGAGATCCCACTGCTGCACAGACTTCTGGTGTGGGAGACAATCTTCTGGTTTGATTTTTAATTGAAAAACTGTAATTGTAGCAACACCAGGCCCCAACTTGCATAATGAATATAGTGTGGACCACTGAAATCTATAGCACAGACTACTCCTGCTTCACCTAATTAAGTAACAGCTCACAGTTAGGAGCTTTTCCACATGCATATGTAAAACCTGCTAATGAAAAGGGAAAGGAAACTAACTTTTGTTGTTAGGCTGCAGGAACTTAGGAACCTGCTGAAAAGTCTGGTAGGGTATTTCGCTTTGTGGTTATAGCCTGATTTGTTTTGCTTTTAAGCCTAAATGTAAGGGGGGTTTGGTTGGTTGGTTGGTTGTTTTTGGAGGGTTTTTGTTTTGTTTTGTTTTGTTTTTGTTTAATTTTTCTTTCTTACCATTTGTTTTGCTGCAGTTATACTTTTATAGCCATCTCCCTATCCTTTAGTAATTATGATCATCCTTTTCTGCTGTTCTCTGTGGTTCTACAGTGATGTTTTTCCTTTTCCACCTTCTCCTGCTTCCTTACCACCACTGAGAGTAGCAAGTGTATGGGTAAGTGTGCACATGTTTCAGATCTACATCCAGCTATGCAGAATCCTGAAAATAATTACTCTGAGAAAAACTCTGTTCATCCTCCACAGCAGTTGTGTGGAACACATGAACTTGCCCAGTTTCTGTCACACAGTCCAGCCACTAAGCAGTTATAAGAGGAGGCTTTTAGCACAGATTTTCCAACTTATAAATTTCTGAGTGTGTGGAAGTGTTTCAAGGAACAGCTTCTGTGGAAGAAGTTTTGAGGACTTTCCCTGTGGTGTCTCTTCCTGAGAATGGCAACAAGTACTCCCGAGACCTCCATCTGCTAAAGTCACTATTCCAAAATGTGGAGGTGGTAAGATTTTGAATTGAGTATTGCAATATTTTTAGCATAGACCAAAAAAAAAAAAAAAAAAAAAAAATTGTGATCATTGCCGCATAAGAGACTAAACTGCTTTCCAAGTGGAACTTCCTCTGAAATTGAGGTGGGTAAGACTATGGAAAAGTTTTCCCTAGATAGATGCAATTTTAGAAGAAAAAGCAGGCACCTGAGCATATGATCTTACCAAGGAAAACCTCAAAAAATACAGTCTTGAATATTGGTAGTGCAAGTAGCTCCACAAAAATACAGATGTGCACACTCTTCCTAAGTGCCTAGATAATTATAACATCACTTTTGTCATCTTGTTTCTTTTCCTTCCTAGCTGGTGCTATTGTTATCTGCTGCATAGTTGGCATGATGACTCAGATGATAGAATTATCATCTAGAAATTATATATACAAGGAACACTGAGGCCCAAGAATGCAAATTCTTCTGGGCAAACAATCTAGAGTTTAGGGCTTTTTTGTATTTATTCTGTCAAGCACTAGATTGTTATGCCTAAGAATAGAAGTTTTGTATTTGAACTACTGCTTTTAAGCTGAACCTCAAAACAAATTGTGCTTTAGTTCAAGGTTTGAACTTGCTGCTGAAAAGAAAATCAACAGTGCAATTTTCTTTATCAGAAGCAACTACATCTACCTATGGCTTTGAGTGTAATATAAGAAGCTTAACAGAGTATCAAACAAGTGGAGTTTTCCACTGTAGTTTTTGTCCTCATTTGCTCTGGTAATCATTCAAGCTTAGCAACATTGGTTGAATTCAGATACAGGTCAACTGTATTTTGATGAAGTTCAAGGAAATGGGTGCAGCTGATTGAGCAATACCATAGAAAAAGAAATTTATAGAGAAAAAAATATATGATGCCTCTCCTGATCAATGTGATCATGTTTTGCTTTTCATCTGATTCAGTACCAGGTTTCTATATATGGATTAAACTCTCTTTCTGAAAATTCTAGCTAGATGGTAAGTAATTTGCCTTATTGGAAAATCTTTTGTTAAGAAATATCTTCTGTGATGTTAGATACATATGTCACCTCTTTTCCGCAAGTAAACAGATAAAATTCAGTATTTTTGAGTGATCACCTTGTATAAAGTCATTTTCATTCGTTTATAATGTATCTGCAGCACGACAATAAAAGTGGAGTTAAAAGTTGCCAAATTTGTGGCTATTACATTAATAGTAATGGGACAAGCTTATGAAACAAGCTTATAGGAATCAGGCCAAATGTTAGTGCAAAGCCATGCATACAGAAACAAGTGTTTTGAAGTGACCAGGACCTTGGCTGCTCTGATCTGGACACTGTAAAAGGCCTGACTGATAGAAAATGCTCAGAGCTTAACTGTGGAAAAAATAGTTTTATTCTATTTATTTCAATGCAGACTTGAATCAGATAAAATCACAAGTCATTGAAACAGGCTGGGATTTTTTTTTTTCTCTCTTTGTGATAAACATTATGATAGACTCTGAAAGCTGGAGAAGGCAGGATAATAGCAGCAGGCTGTACCAATCTACAGTTTCACACTGAACAGCTTCTTGCTGCTTGAGTTTAGACTCCCTGAAATGTGTATTGAATGTTTGGGGGCAGGCAAAGAAAAGGAGGCAGAAGCTGGCATTAAGAAACTCCTGTAGGATGCATCCACTGTCATTCTGTTCTAGACTCCTGGCACCTCCTGGAGAGGCTCCATCATATCTGATGACTGGTGGAGTATACAGCATGTAGTGAAGTCATATTTGATCATCACTTATTAAAACAGCTGTCTGAGGTCATAAATACAACAAGCTGTTTTCATCACCAGGAGCTCTCCCAGAAGTGTGAAGGTGATGATTAACATTGTATCTCTAGTTCTGCTTATATCTTCAACCTTGTGGCAGATGCTAGTCTCTGGGGTTGTTTAAAAACCATCAGAAAATGTCTTAATCACTGGTGACCCCTGCAAGAACTTTGGTGGCTTCCACATCGATCTGACATACAGAGTGCTCCTGAGGCAAACATGAAGACAGGCTTTTTTTATTGATTAGCCAGATTGTCTAGCCTTCCTGTTTTGTCTCCTCATTGGCAATTAAGAGAGAAATCCATTGAGGGAGTGGTGGCAGTGAACCTTCCCCTCTGATACTTTAACCAGGCCTCTTAGTTAATTTGAGAAATTGTTCTGTATCGACCTGGCTTTGAAGCAGGATTTCATCCTATGGCCCCATCACTAGTACATATACATCTTCCTCTTAGGAAGCAGGCTTCTTTTGTTTCTTATTTACAATCCAAATCCTATCACTGATTCCAGTCATCTTTCCTGCACCATGACCTGTCATTTCCTTGAGGGAAAACCTGGGTGGGTTTTGTTTGGTTATTTTTTTTAACAAAGATAATTCATATTAAAACAAGGAATAGCAATCTAGGACCTTTGAGGGACAAGGGAGGCCAATTCATGATGTGTTTTTAACATCCAGATAGTAAAGAGGCCACAGTGTTCCACAGCCTGAAACTAAGACTGAACCTAAAATAGAACCTGACCATCCATTTTGGTGACTCAACTGAACTACGTGGATTAGCTTTCCACAACATAACATATGATTGTGCAGGTTAGGATAGTGATTGTTTATTCCAGAACACAGCATTTGGATGTTCTCTTACACATGTAACTCCTTTAGTGTCTGAGCAAAGGAAAAACTGTACTTGGTTAACGAGAAATGAAGCATTTCCTCACCTCTTCCCCAGTAATCACTAATTTAATGCCCTATTCCAAATGAATGCGTTAATCCTTTATCTCCATCTTCCCCATCTCTGCTTTTTGTCTCATGGAAGGCCAGAACTTGCTTGTCCTTCTCAATGTGAAAGTGATATTTTAGACTTGGAACCATTTAGATAAATAATTGGGATTGTTCATAGTTTATGTCACCATGATTTCACTGCAACTCTGGGATGAAGGGCAAAAGAACTTGGCTGGGGCAGAGGGGATGCCCTTGGCCTTGGGGCACCAGCACAAGCTGGACCTGGGGCTGAGCACCCTCCAGACCTTACAACTCTTCCCCCTCTTATGCACACGCATCCAGTTTTGTGTGTGGATGATTCACCTTCCTCCTGTGTATGAGTTAAAAGCAAAAATTTTGTCTTTAAAATAATCCTTGAGATTTGGTAAATGGAGGTGCCAGGGAAGCTCTGTGTGAGCAGAAGTATGATTTAGCATCTGCTCTCCTTGTTAGAAAGTGCCCTGTTGTACTCAGGTTGCCAAGGAGGATTTGGCAGGGGGGAAAGGTTTGACTCACCCAGGTGCCATCCCCATCAGCACGGAGCATTTACAAACCTGGCATCCTCTCTCTCCATCTCCAAATCACAGCACAGAGTGAAACGCAGTGATACGAAAGATTAGTCTTCATTCGGCAAAGTAATGGCCAAATTAAATGATGCCAGATGGAAAAACTAAAGGCCACGGTGTCAGGAGTCTGTCCTTAGCCCAGGGCTTTAGGAAGAGGTAAATACACAGATCTCAGCTGGTGCTGCAGGAGGTACGTGTCCGGCAGAAAGCCGGCGCTCGGACTGTGCCGAATCGATACCTGCTATCGAAGGGAGCAGCGCACAGCGCTAGGACCAACCCAGTGTTATTAGAAAATGATATATTGCACATTAGGATGGATAATTCACGTCGCCTTCATCGGCTCAGACCGTCGTGAAAATCCATAAATCATTTTCTCGTTCATGTATCGCCTAAGTGCGATTTGTCACTCGGCATTAGCGGGAGGGCGGCCGCGGATCCCTGCCGCTTCCCAGGCACTGCTCGGAGACCCAAAATGGAGACCCGGCTGCGCTTGGAATCGCGGGGGCAGATCGGATCCCCGGGCTGCGGGCCCCCCCGGGAGGGCGGGAGGCGGCTCCCCCCGCGCCTATACACGTGTGTGGATATAAATATGTGTGTGTTCCCGCGTGGCTGCTGCTGCCCCCCGGATCACGCCGTCTCCGCAGGAGCCTCGCGTGGGTGTCGCGCCTCGAGCGCGCGTGGGGAACGCCCCGAGCCCGGGGATGTGTCCCCCCCCGCTACCTCCGGGGCTTCCTCCGGCCCACAGAGGCGGGCACGGACACGGACACGGACGGGCTCGGTCTCCCGGGTTTCGCCCGCTGCGCCCGGGCCGCCCGCGTTCCTCGAAGGCAGGAGAGGTGGCCGCTCCGGGGGCTCCGGCGGCGGGGAGAGAAGGGCTAGAGCCGGGCTGCCCCGGGTCGCGTTCAGTGCCGGGCAGCGGCCGCTTCCCTATGGGCATCCACCGGTCCCCTAGGCAGGAGAGGCACGATCTCCGCCGGCCGCGCCTGGAGCTGGCGGCAGCGGACGGGCAAGGGAGCGGCGGCGCTTCTGCATGGGAAGGGAAGGCAGCGAGGTCCCCGACCGCATCCAACGGGAAGCGGGAGCAGCCGGGGCATTCTGACGAAATTTTTCAATATTTCTGCAAAACACCCACCGGAATCGCCCCGCCGACTGTTCCCCGCGTTGCCACAGAGCCCAGGGGTGGGCAGGGAGCCACGCAGAAGGGGAGAACAGGATGCAATTTGGGGGAGAGTGGGCATCTCCCTGCCTGCCGCGCCGGCTGCCTCTTCCCTCCCGCAGCGAGGTAGCGCCGCTTGCCGCAGCCGCACAGCCGGCCAGGGGAGCGCGGCGCTGGGCGGAGAGGGGCGGCAGGTCCCGGCGCGGAGCGGGGCGCGCTGTGTGCCCCGCGGGGCGGCGGCGGCGGCGCTGCCGGGCGCAGTGCGGCGCTGGGGGCGCTGGGGGGCGCCCGCCGCCCGCCACAGCGGCCGCGCAGCCGGGGGAGGGGCGGGGCGGGGGCGCGCCCGCGGCTCCGGGCGCTGGAGCCCGCGGGGGGCTCGGCTTTGGACACGGCAGAATGGCTGGGATTGCTGGGGATTCCTAGGGAGCTTCAAGGCCGGCTGGTTCCAGCCCCTCTTGCCGTGGGCAGGGACGTCTTGCACCGGAACGGGTTGCTGCAAGCCCCGTCCAGCCTGGCCTTGAATACTTCCAAGGATGGGGCATCTACAGCGTCTCGGGGAAAGCTGTGCCGGGGCCTCCGAATCCTAATGTGGATTCCTGCATTAAATCCATCCCAATGTGGATTTAATGCCGAGTGACAAAACGCACCTGTAGTTCATTGAGATGTGCGGACGGAGCCGCTGCTGAGTGGTGGATTAGTGAGGGGGTTAGAGCAGGAGGTGCAGGTCCCTGCTTTGTGCTGCTGTTCAAGAACAGCAACATTTGGGGGGGGAAACCCTCCACAAGAATCATAAGTATTGTATTCTTTTACTTTATTCATTCGGCAGCCTTAGGGACACGGATCTCTCAGCCAGCACTGACAGCCGGCACCGGAGCGTTTCCCTTGGATTCCTCTGGTTATCCCTGAGAGAATATCCCACTCCAGGGATATCCGCCTCACCACCCTGAGCACCCAATGACAAGCAGCATTCCTCCTTTTCCCTTTTCCACCGCCCCTGACGGTCTCCTGTTGCACCAGCGGAAATTCCAAAATGGAAATAGGAAAATACTGGCGCAGGCTCGTAGTGCCTTAAATTGGCTGGAGCTGCAAACACTGCACGGGTAAATGACGGAAAGTTGCTCTCTCCACTGTGGAACACAACAAGGGGCGGGGAAGGGGAAAGGAACAACAACAACCACCGCAAGTTTCCCTTTGTTTACGGTTTGTTGGTTTTTTTTTTCCAAAAAGCTCCACTGGAAAGGAAAGTTGGTGGCGGCTCCGTGGAAACTCCCTCTCCAAGGAACGGGGCTTGTTGACGTGTGCGTGTGCCAGGCACGAGCGGCGATCTCCCCATCCAGCGGCCGCGGCGGGGGAACCATCACCCGGGGAGGGGAGAGAGGCAGGGAAGGAGGGAATGAAGGAGGGAAGGAGGGAAGCGGGCAGGGATCCACGGACAGGGATCCACGGACAGGGAGCGCTGAGGCGGCCGGCGCGCGCTCGGCTCGGCTCGCCTCGCCCGCCCAGCCCGCGCGCGGCCCGGCCCGGCCGTGACGCAGCGCACTCGACGCGCGACGCGGCCAATGGGGCGCCGCCCCCGGGGGCGGTGCTGAACGCCGATTGGTTGGCAGGAGCCGGGCGCTGCGCAAAAACAGCGGAGCCGAGCGCTGCCCGCTCAGAAACTGCTGGCAGAGATCTGAGGAGCCGGGCCGGGAGCGGAGCCGGGACGGGAGCGCAGCGGCAGCACAGCGGCGGCACACACAGACACGGGGGCTAGGCGAGAAAGCAGCAAGAGAGGAAAAAAAAATCCCCACCGCGATCGGCACCGCCGTAAAAGCAGAGTGATGATGATGAACGTACTCGTAGCAATAAGAGAAGAAAAGGAAAGACCTTTGACAGACGAGAGAGAAATCTAAAATCTATAAATTAAAAAAAAAAAAAGAAAAAAAAAAAGAGGAAATACCAGGGACATCGGGGAATGAAAGTTTTGGGTAGCTAAGCTGCTCTCTGCCTTTTTTTTTTTTTTTTTAATATGAAATCTTTTTGCGGGTAATTTTTTTTTTTTTTAATTTCGCGGTTTTCTGCCTTTTCCTTGCATCCAAAGAGGGCATGCCCACCGGCTGTTCCAGCAGCATCTACCCTCCAACTCCCACCAGGAAGACAAACCGAGGACAATCTTGAAATACAAAAATTTCCTCCTTGGAATTTGCTGCTGCTGCTGCTGTCTCCGCCGCCACTGCTGCTGCCGCGGTGCAGTGCCAAGACTCTCGGAATAAATAAAAGAGGGCTACAGTGTGTCTCTAGCTACAGCCGGCTAATAGCTATTTTAGTTGGCCGTACATTTCGAAGATCACAGATGAAGTGGGGACGCCTGTCTTCTTCGTTTGGTCAGCGTGTGAAACAATAATCCCCGTAACAAAAAGGAGGGAGATGGGGGAGAAAAAAAATCCTAACATGCATCAGAAGAAATAGTATCTAGCATCCCCCTCAGCCCCCCAAACCAACCTCCTCCACCCCCCCCTTCCCCCGATCCCTCTCTCTCCACACGCTTGCAAGCGCGGACACGCGCGCGCGCACACAGACACACAGACACGCACACACACTGTACTGGGTATTTTCGGAGGAGGAGGTGGCTTTTGGAAGAGGAGGCAGCGGTGGTGTCGGGGAGGGGGGAATCTCTTTCCCCGTCTGGAGATGGTTGTGCTATTCCTCTTTGCCTTGCTCTGGATGGTGGAGGGGGCTTTTTGCCAGCTCCATTATACGGTGCAGGAAGAGCAGGAGCATGGCACGTTCGTGGGGAATATCGCCGAGGACCTGGGCTTGGACATTACAAAACTTTCGGCTCGGCGCTTCCAGACGGCGCCCAACTCCCGCAGCCCTTACCTGGAGCTTAACCTAGAAACCGGGGTACTCTACGTGAACGAGAAGATCGACCGGGAGCAGATCTGCAAGCAGAGCCCCTCCTGCCTGCTGCACCTGGAGGTCTTCCTGGAGAACCCCCTGGAGCTGTTCCGGGTGGAGATCGAGGTGCTGGACATCAACGACAACCCGCCCTCCTTCCCGGAGCCCGACCTGACCGTGGAGATCTCGGAGAGCGCCACGCCGGGAACCCGCTTCCCGCTGGAGAGCGCCTTCGACCCCGACGTGGGCACCAACTCCCTGCGCACCTACGAGATCACCCCCAACAGCTACTTCTCCCTCGACGTGCAGACGCAGGGCGACGGGAACCGCTTCGCCGAGCTGGTGCTGGACCAGCCGCTGGACCGGGAGCAGCAGGCGGTGCACCGCTACGTGCTGACGGCGGTGGACGGCGGGCAGCCCCAGCAGCGCACCGGCACCGCCCTGCTCACCGTCAGGGTGCTGGACTCCAACGACAACGTCCCCGCCTTCGAGCAGCCCGTCTACACCGTGTCGCTGCCGGAGAACTCGCCGCCGGGCACCCTGGTGCTGCAGCTGAACGCCACGGACCCCGACGAGGGGCAGAACGGCGAGATCATATACTCCTTCAGCAGCCACATCTCGGCCCGCGCCCGAGAGCTCTTCGGCATCGCGCCGCGCACCGGGCGCCTGGAGGTGAGCGGCGAGCTGGACTACGAGGAGAGCAGCGTGTACCAGGTGTACGTGCAAGCCAAGGACCTGGGGCCCAACGCCGTGCCCGCGCACTGCAAAGTGCTGGTGCGGGTGCTGGACGCCAACGATAACGCGCCCGAGATCAGCTTCTCCACTGTCAAGGAGGCGGTGAGCGAGGCGGCGGCGCCGGGCACCGTGGTGGCCCTTTTCAGCGTCTCGGACCGCGACTCGGAGGAGAACGGGCAGGTGCAGTGCGAGCTGCTGCAGGGCGACGCGCCCTTCCGCCTCAAGAGCTCCTTCAAGAACTACTACACCATCGTCACCGAGGGACCGCTGGACCGCGAGCAGCCGGGCGGCGACGCCTACACGCTGACCGTGGTGGCCCGGGACCACGGCGAGCCGCCGCTCAGCACCAGCAAGTCCATCCAGGTGCGGGTGAGCGACGTGAACGACAACGCGCCGCGCTTCAGCCAGCCCGTGTACCAGGTGTACGTGAGCGAGAACAACGTGCCCGGCGCCTACATCTACGCCATCAGCGCCACCGACCGCGACCAGGGCGCCAACGCCCGCCTCGCCTACTCCATCCTGGAGAGCCAGATCCAGGGCATGTCCGTCTTCACCTACGTCTCCATCAACTCCGAGAACGGGTTTCTCTACGCCCTCCGCTCCTTCGACTACGAGCAGCTCAAAGAGTTCAGCTTCCAGGTGGAGGCCCGCGACGCGGGCGAGGAGCCGCAGCCGCTGGCCGGCAACGCCACCGTCCACATCATCGTGGTGGACCAGAACGACAACGCCCCCGCCATCGTCAGCCCCCTGCCCGGCCGCAACGGCACCCCGGCGCGGGAGGCGCTGCCCCGTGGCGCCGAGCCGGGGTACCTGGTCACCCGGGTGGCTGCGGTGGACGCCGACGACGGCGAGAACGCCCGCCTCACCTACAGCATCGCGCGGGGCAACGAGGCCGGGCTCTTCCGCATGGACTGGCGCTCCGGGGAGCTGCGGACGGCCCGCAGGGTGCCGGCCAAGCGCGACCCGCAGCGCCCCTACGAGCTGGTCATCGAGGTGCGCGACCACGGGCAGCCGCCGCTCTCCTCCACCGCCGCCGTGCAGGTGGTGCTGGTGGACGGCGCGGGCGAGCGCTCCGGCGGCGGCGGCGGCCCGGCCGCGGGCACCGGGGCGGGGGGAGGCGGCGGAGGCTCCGGCGAGCATCGCCCCAGCCGCTCCGGGGGCGATAACTCGCTTGACCTCACCCTCATCCTCATCATCGCCCTGGGCTCCGTCTCCTTCATCTTCCTGCTGGCCATGATCGTCCTGGCGGTGCGCTGCCAGAAGGAGAAGAAGCTCAATATCTACACCTGCCTGGCCAGCGACTGCTGTCTGGGCTGCTGCTGCTGCTGCCCCTGCTGCAGCCGGCAGGCGCGGGCCCGCAAGAAGAAGCTCAGCAAGTCGGACATCATGCTGGTGCAGAGCTCCAACGTGCCGAGCAATCCCGCGCAGGTGCCGGTGGAGGAGTCGGGCAGCTTCGGCTCCCACCACCACAACCAGAACTACTGCTACCAAGTCTGCCTCACCCCCGAGTCCGCCAAGACCGACCTGATGTTCCTCAAGCCTTGTAGCCCCTCTCGCAGCACCGACGCCGAGCACAACCCCTGCGGGGCCATCGTCACCGGCTACGCCGACCAGCAGCCCGACATCATCTCCAACGGCAGCATTTTGTCCAGCGAGGTAAGGACCGGCACCCCCCGGCATCCCACATCCCCCCAGCCCCCTCAGACTTCATCCCCGAGCATCCTTCCTGAAGATCCCGCTCCTCCTCCTCTCCCGTCGCGAAAGGCGTTTTGCATTCCTAATCCTGCTTCTTTCTCCTTTAATCAGTCCGCTCTCTCTCCGCCCTTTGCCCTCTCCTCTTTGGGAGGTTTTAGCGACAGGCGGGGGTCTCAGAGGCTATTGCGGGGTAGAGACACACACACACTCTCATCGCTCGGGCTGAGCAGCTGTTGCAGCCAAGCGTGTTCCCCCTGAGTCCCCCTTCCCCCCCCTCCGGTGCTTCTGAAGGAATCTGGCCCCGGCTGGGCAGTATCGGGGCGCAGAGATGCCCCCGAGTCTGCGGTAGCTGTGAGTGGATTGCCGGTGGGTTGGGAGATGGGGGGGTTACAGCTCTCTGCAGAATCTCTCCGCTTGACAAGGCTGAAGTGACGTGGGGTGTAATCACAGGATGCTCTGGAGCAAGGCTTTAAACCTGTGTCTTTTTCTGTCTTGAAATCTTTTCACGTGCAAGTAAGACTTTGGGGGAAACCCCCTCTGAGACTGTGACAATCACTGTAGTTGCAGGAGCTTTAATTTGTGAATTAGGGGTTTTGACTTTTCTTGACTCTGTCTGCACAGCTCTTTCTAACCCCAAAGTTTGCAAAGAGCAGCAAGAAAGAGTTTCTGTAAAATCGTGTGCTAAGACTTAATGTCCCCTGCAATCTTGCCTATGTTGTGTTACCTGGTGTGCAGAGAATTTTTGCTGAAGAATTTACCATGCCGTATCACTCCCCCATTAATCATTTTGTACTGGGTTAGCTCATATATATTGTCAGCACCTCTCTGCCTGTGCATTAGTCAAAACCTCACATTCACTCTTACCCTACTGAAACCTGTGTTGTCCAGTCTGACAAAGGTGGTTTGAATGGTGTATTCTAAGGCATTAAGTTCTGCAGTGAAATTTCTAATATTCAATTGTAATACTGACTTTGCCTCAAAGTGTCTACAGAACTCTTGGCTTCTGCTGCCTTTTTAATGACTTGAGGGTATCTCAATGTTGTTTTTTTTTTTCTTTATGGTGCAATACCAGTACCATCTGAGTAGTCCACAACTCTAGAAATAGTTATGCTAATTTTTTGTGGGAGTCCTTGTGATGCTCAACAGTGAGAAAACGTCAGAGTCTTGTCTCAAGGAACTCCAGAAAAAAATCTCTTGTGCCTTCCCATCTGTGTGACTAAGAGCTGATTTTTTTTCCCCCCTTCCATTCTAGAAACAGATTTTGCAGGCCTACTTGCAGCTAAGCATTACCATTTATAGTGACTATGGTGAGCTGCTCCCTTGTATATTTTCTGCTGCTGGTTACGGAAATATCAAGAGTTAAAATATCTCCCAATACTTTCTTTTCTCCTAGACAAAGCATCAGCGTGCTGAGCTCAGTTATCTAGTTGACAGACCCCGACGAGTAAACAGGTAGGAGCTCTGTAGCCTTGGCTTCCTCATGTATGCTTTAGCAAGTCTGAATGCTGTGCAGAAATGTATTTACTACAGATATAACTGGGTAGTAAAGCAATGGGAAGTCGAATGGATGTAGATGCACTAAATAAGTTTGAATTGTGGCTTTTCTAAACTGGTTTCCAAACTGACTGAAAAGAGAACAAAATCTCGGATTGTATTGGTCTAAAACGTGCTTCAAATACTTAATAACATGCTTCTGTAGGGTCTCCCAGAAAACATTGTCTCACTGAGCTAAAGTTCAGCTACCCGGCTTAAAGAAAATGCTTCCAAATGACTTTCACGGACTACGTGAAAGCCAGGAGGAGTAATAACCCTTGCTGGCCCTTGCAAGGTCTGAAAATTGCTCTTTTTGTTCCCGGTGGGCAGGGCACCTCGGTGGAAACCGTGCAGCAGGCAGGAGTGGGGTGGGGGCGGGGGGAATGCAGCGCCGTGTTTGGCCATGTGATGGCGGAAGAATGTTTTACGAGTTCTTCTTTCATGTTTATTCTAATGTAAAGATGTTTCTGTGTCTAGTTCTGCATTCCAGGAAGCAGACATAGTAAGCTCTAAGGACAGTGGTCATGGAGACAGTGAGCAAGGAGACAGTGATCATGATGCCACTAATCGAGGTCAATCCTCCGGTAAGTCTGATAAGAGAATGGAAATATTGGATCTTTAAGTAGGGAGACTAGAAAGAACAGTTACTTATAGGAATATAATACAAGAGAGGCATAAATAAGGTGAGCATATTTATTTCTTGGGAGTCTGGGTTTACATCAGCTTGCTGCTACAATTGCCTGGACAAGGAGGCAGTTTTGAACCTCTTATGGTTTCAGGGCAGAATTTACTTTATTCATGTGGTTGGGGATGGGAATTGGTGTGTTATACTGTATCATTCACTGTAGGAAAACTTCCTGCACATTAAAACAAAGTTATTGGTACATTTTATAGCACATTTTCTTCTATGGCAGATTTAGAGAATTTCAAAGCATTAAGCAGTTCTGTTTAGCAGGCACTTCAGCTGGCACAGCAATGAGAAGTGAAGGAGGAGTTCCCAAGGGAAAGAATGAACCCAGTGATTGAATGACAGCCAGACTGTGAGGGGTTTTTTTTCAGGGGATCAGCAGAGACACGTTGGGTGCTCTGAATGTGTAATACCTTCGAATTTTGGAGGATTGTCTGTTAATTCAAATTGAGGCACTGTATGTTGCAAGTGGTCTCCGTGTTAATAAGATATTATTAAATACATTTTCTTGACAGAGGAAAGAAAGGCTTTAAAAGGCTATGAATCACTTAGGAAATACACACATTGCAGTGTTATGCCCATATGTAGGGCTTGCTGTCTTAGTTCTCATACTGTCAGTTTGCTTCTGAAAGGAACATTTGTTCAGAGCCTGTGCATTAGAATTCACGCTCACCCTCACACTGCATTTTAGCTACAAATGCTGGGCTTTCTTTCCTACTGCAGCCTCCCCAGGTCTGGTACATCTTTGTGGAACACAGTGCTGCCTTTCCCCTTGTTTCCTTTGTGCTCTGTCACGTATCAAGATTTGCTACAACCATGTCATACAAAATACTGTCAGTTCTCCTTTTTTTTATTCCCCCCGACCCCCACCTTAAAAGGCACCAGGGCAGGGGACCCAGTGCTGTCACAGCAGTGCTGCCTCACCCTCCTGCTCTGTTAATGTCCTCTATTTTCTTGCTGCTGTAGTCCCTGTGCCCTTAACGATGGGAAACCCAGGCACCAGGGGAAGAGGAGGCTGCCACAGGGCCTCTTTCTATTGCTGCAAGTCATTAATATGCAGACCTAATGAGACTTGAGAAGAGCCAAGAGTCTCTGGAGCTCCCTGCTTCTTGCAGGGCTTCATGCTAAGTGAACAGAGTGTCTATTTTGTGTCTGGGAACCTGACAACAAACCAGGTCTTGCCAGAAGTTTACATCTGAACACAGAGCCTCTTTCATTTTTGGCCTATATATGGCGTATGATTTATTATTGTTCGAAAAAGCCATGTATTTAGCCTCCCCCCACCCTTTCTTTTGCACTGTTTCTGATGCAGCAATCAGGGCTACTGAGTTATAAAAAGCTCTCTCTCCTCCTGCCCTCCCTGCATTCCTGTTTTTTTTTTTTTTCTCCTCTTTTACGCATTTTACTGCTGCAGTCATCTCCATGAACATTTCAATCAGCTTAGTCCCTCAACATAATGAACCATAATAACCAAACAGGAGAGAAAAGAATAAACATCTGCAGAAGGGGCTGGATTTGACTGATGGTGGGAATGTAATCATGTAGTTGCACATCAACTGAAAGCTATTTTCTTTTAGATGCATTCTGTGCTGTTATTGTTGTGCCTCTGTTCTTTATGCTTTCCCTCCATTTTAAAAGTAGACTATGAATACTTGTCATATTTGGCATTGATCCTTAGTGGGGTAAATTCTTCTTCATTTCTGTTTTATCAAACAGTGGAGAAAAACTGTTCTGTACTTTGAAATAATTCCAAATCATTTAAGAATTTGATGTGATTTGTGAACTTCTGTATCTTCAGTGGTGATCACATAGTCAGTGATGAAAGCTGACAATTAGGCTTGGTCTACTCACAATTAGTAGCTTGAACTGAAAACTCAGAATGCACCAATTTCATATACTAGTACTGAGATTTGAGAATAATTTGCATGCACCACTTTTTTAATGCTAGTCCCAGATAAATATTTCAATACAGATCTCTGTAGAAACAGCTTAATCTTCTATACACATTATCTACTGTTCTTGTAAGTTTTGGGCTGAATCATGCTGTCTTAATGCAAAGAATGTGCCCTTTTACCTCAGCAATGACAAGACAGTTTGACATAAGTCTTCACTCTTGCAATGAGCTTTTGGGGATAAATTTTCTGGGGGGGAAAAAAGGAGCATAAATCTTGTTTGGTCTTAAGTGGCTAGAGGAAGTATAGAGGGAATGCCTTCTCAATTGCATTGGTTATTCTGATGCTAGAGCATCAGAATAATAATCAATTAAGCATCAGAAAAATAATCAATTATTTTTAAATTACTGAAGGAAAACACTCTGATTGATAACATGTCAGCAGTTTGGGCTGTTTTTTTTCCCCAAGATGTTACCTGATACTACACAGCATCATATTTGTTTTCAAAAGCAGATAAAAATATTTAGTAGGTAATTCACACTGGCAGACAAAACTCATTCCCCACCAGTTTTAGTCAGCAGCGTGTTCTGCTGGCAAAACATCTTTTTACTGTTCAGCACAGGACCTCTGTCACTGGTGAGCAGTCCTGTGGCACAGAAATAGCTATTCTGTAGTAGTCCATTGCAATCCAAGCTGTGGTGTCATGGTCAGTTATTAATTGGGAAGGAAAACATGTAGGATGTAAATCCATCACCCTGCCACAGCTTTATCTTGTAGAATTTAGTAAAAAATCTGAGCTATGCTGCTCTACGTGCCATAAAATGTTTTCTTGAGTTTTGAAATTAGATCATAGTTTACCTTTTCACAAAATGTTTTCTTAAAAGTGATTTATTCATGTTTTAAATGTGCTGAAATGCATGTAAGGGATTCATATTTTTCCCATTAAAGTAACACATAAATGCCTCATAATTATCCACATTCTTACCTACCTTAACACTGATGAAGTACTAAAGTACTGTCATCTGCTTTTGGCAGGGAATGGCAAGGAGTGAGATGCTCAAGATCCTAATTTTTTTGTGGATTGAATAGTTATTTCATTGACTGGGTTAGTAATCTGAGCTTTTTGAAAAAGACAACTTTACAAAGGTGAAAAAGTAAGTGCAGGAGGATTTTGGCCAACAGAGGAGGGGTTTCTCAAACTCTAGGTTCTAATGACCTGTGGTCTCCTTTGAAAATGTTTGAGAGCAAAGCTGCTACTTGTGATAGAGCAAACCCAGCTCACACAACACTTCTACCTCTTACTAACACACTGTATTTCAGCTGTGTTCTCTAGGAGTAATTCTCAAGCACGAGGTTAGTTTATTTCCCATGGTTGATTAATTTCTTGGCCTCCCTTGTGAAACTGCCAGCTTGGGTGCCAATTAATGCTCTGCATGTGTGTACATTTAAATTGTATGATTAGACACCTGTCCTGTAAGATTTGGACTCGTGCCATCAATTTATTTCATATGGTTGCTCACTAGCTACTTGGCTTTCCCAAGCACAGTCCTTCACAGTATTACCCTTTTTTTCATGGAATTGGCACAGTATCTCAGAGGCACTTCAGGGAGGAATGCCCAAAATGAGGAGCCAAGTAGATGCACTGCCTTGTATATCCTGTAAAATGCACCAAAATATCCTGCCTTGTATATCCTATAAAATGCATTTTTTTGCCTGTTTTTTTGGACAGTTTACATTGGTGACTGGCTGAAACTTTAAATTAGGCTTTTCCTGTTGGATTTTTTGAAGGGAATTGGTAAGGGTTTAATGCAAAGGCACAGGGTGAAACACTGGCTCACACCTTTTCAGCACAGATTAGCTGAATGCCAAGAGGGTTCATTATGGCAGAAGAGCTGCAATATTTCAGTGTCCATAAGGAAAAGAATAAGAGAGGTCAGAAGAAGAATTTCAGTGATAAAGGGACAGAGAAAACCAGTATTTCCTCTGAGCCTATGCAGACTGACAGCTAAATCCTGTTTTGAAGATCACTTGGGCAAAAAGTCTATCTCAGATAAAGTGAGAGTGAACATGAAAATGGCTTAGAAAAGTGCTTTGACTGAAGCTAAGTGCTACTTCTATTTTTTTTGTTGGTGTTTTTTTATTTCCCCTCTTCTTCCTTGGCCTGCATGCTTAATAATGTTCTCATCTCAGTGGTCCAGATAGGCCTTTGAAGCTGAGATTTGGAAGGGCTGAATATTGAAGATATTTGAGTCTTTATTCATGTTCTGATGCAGATGAAGTCAGTTTTATCCAAGGCAGCATACCAATTACTTAGCAAGAAAGAGTGATAATAACTGTTTCATAGAGTCCAATTCTGCAGTAGATAACTACCAAGTAGGTTAGCATCATTATCCTTATTTACCAATAGAAAACATGAATCACAGGGTAATGAGATACTTGCTCATTGATAGTCTAACCAAATGGATAGTTGTTCTGGGAATGGGAGGTGTGATTTAGGGAACCAGATCTTCTCAGAGCTATTTTGAATCTAACTAGCACAGGAGAAACAGAAGTGTCATTTATTTCCAAGTAAAAGGCAAGGTTCTGGGGAAAAAAAACATCCACACACTGGGGAAAACCCTTTTCAATAATGGTATTGCAAAAAATATTTCATCAGCATTTTTTTTTTTTGTTAAATCTTTTACTGAGTAATGCACATGAAAGTGTTCACTTTTTGCTCATGGTGTATGGTTCCTCCTTAATTAATTTGAGGAAGGACACATTATTTAAAAATGGGTTTAGGACTAATTTTTTGCTTTGACAAAACCAATTAAAACTCATGGAGAAATTTTGATTTTCTCCTTTTGAAATATGAAAAGGAAGGAAACTGGGAGCAGGCTTTGAAAATGAAGTGCTGCCAAGTATGTGATTCAAAGCACCTGAGTTCAGGTACTTCAGACATGAAACTTAACACCTTTCCTAGTTTTTGGCAGCTTTTGAGGGAGGGGCAGGGGTTTGCTTTCATTTAAAATCTGCAAAGTCACAGTTGTGGGAGGGCTCATATTGTCCACTAGCCCCCCTGGTAATAAAATAGGAATGAGCTGGTGGCCTTTGCCATAAGTTGTTCTGTGTGTGCTGCATTTGGAATAGTGCAGTGCTGATCCCTGTCAGAACTTCAGTGCACTGTGCTGTCTGTTTGTATCCACAAAAGGCATTTGAAATCCCTAATTCAGAGTCACCTTTAAAATCTCAGTTTGTCTGTATGCGCAAGGTCTAACAGCATAACTAAGGGAAAAATAAGAATACAGAGCATTTTTCTTTAATGTGGACTTGTAAGTATGATGGATAGTTCAGGAGGATCACATATATAAAACTAGATTTATGAGGGAAATGAGATAGAAGTGTTCAACTACTGCACATTTTGTTTTAAATCAAGAACATGATTCTTGGGGTATGAAGGAGTTCTGTGCTGAGTGTCTCACTTCTTTGCCATGATATGTCCTTCCTCCTTGCAAAGCAACAAAAAGCCCTTACTTTTCCCCAACCGTGTGTTAAATGTTTTTCAATTAGAGCCAGAAAATTCTATACTATGACCCACAGGAAAAAGGTGGGGAAGAATAGTCAGCATTCATACCACAGGCAGTGCAAATTGCATGGCTGCCCAGGGATTTTGAAAATAAGCTGCTAATTTGAATTTCTTTTCTGTCAAAATACTAAACCCGAGGGCTTGGTTCTGCACCTGTTAAACTCTTAGGGACTGTTTGACTGCTTCAAGCTGGAACAATTCCTAACCCTTGCCTCTCTGAACATTTTGTTCCTATTCTAAACAAGCATATACATTTAGCTAGGTGTTCTAGCAGGGTATATTTAAATTCCAATGTATATAATTTGGTTTATTTCTTTTTACAAGTTCTCCTCTCAAAGAGAGAAGAAGTTTGCAGTACAAGCTCACATTTTATATCCCCTACATTCATTTCTTTGTTTATTAGGAATCCTGATTTATAGTGGCTATAACATCTTTTATAATAAGCTGTTATATAATACTATTCAGTGCACTGCAGTAGACAAGCAGTATTCAAAAGGGAACAGAAAAAATATATTTGGATAGAAATCTTTTGTGGTTTAGCAGCTGATGTGAGAACAAACTAGTGAAATGGAGGGTAATTTTCCAGGTGAAATAAAGATCCATAAAGGGAGGAAAAGGGTATATATTTGAATGTGTAAACTTAAAATAATATTTTTCTAATCTTTCCCTCCCCATAGACTAAAGAATATAATTTAATGCTTACCCTTAAGTTTCTCTTTCTCCTCCTGTCTTTCAGGAAATGTTGGATTAGTATGATCAGTGATACATTATCAGCAAAATGGAACTGTAATAATTTTCTTATTAAATGCTGGGCTATTTGTTTTTTACATGTAGCTTTGCCAAGAAGTCTGCAAATTGTAACTATTTCATGTTTATTGTCCCTTAAATCTTTGGAAGGCAAAAAAATTTTTTTTCTCAGATATTTCAATACATAAGATACACACAAAGAGTTTTATAAATATTGTAAGATACTAATTTCTTTTTGGAAAGTCTACATCTAAATATTTCTTTTCAGTCTTTGATAGCTCCTACCACTACAGAATTTATATTTGCACTGTTTTCCTCCTTGCCTGATGATCTTCATCTGATTCCTTAAGCATATCTGCAGTTCACATTTGCATTCTTCAACAGTTCACTGATCAGAAATTTATTTTCAGGCTTCTGCATGCCAATTATCAAGGCAAGCTTCTAATCGAAACTGGACCTGGTATTGTATATTGCTTAGTTTAAAATTAAAAAGTCATTATAAAGTGAGATTAATCTGAGACAAAAACCTTTTCTTTCTCATTTCCTCATGATTTTTTTTCTGTCTAAATGATTGCCTTTCTTACTCAAGCACTTGTTGATAGCTCGTAATCATTGTTCCTTTCTGAAGAGATAGGTTTTTTTTGTAGTATGAGATATTACATAAATATTATTAATATAATTCAAATTAGAGTTCAAAACTGTGGTTCAGTTCTTAATACTAATCCTCACACTGGAGATCAGGCTAATCCAGTTCTCTACAATGTTCCCTGGTAAATGAGCTACATTACGTGAATCTTATTACAAGAATCAACTAGGCTGGAAAAGATCTTTGAAATCATTGAGTCCAACCTGTGCCCTTACACCACCTTGTCAACCAGACCCTGGCACGGAGTGCCACATCCTTAAAGTTCAAGGCACATCCTTGAGTCTTTCCTTAAACACCTCCAGGGGACAGTGGCTCCACCACCACCCTGTTCCCTTTTTGTGAAGAAATTCCTCCTAATGTCCAACCCAAACCTCCCCTGGCACAGCTTAAGGCTGTGTTCTCTTCTATATTACAGCTGTTCAATTTTTTTTCCTGTTTCTGTTACAAGTAGTGTTATTTTTTTTGTAATTCTAATGAAGTGCTTGTAAATGCAATGTTTATAACAGATTTAGTTCAGTTTTGATACACACCTAAGATTCTCTTTATAAACACAAGAAAAAAGGGGTTTGGTTTTTTTTTTTTTTTACTCTTCTGCTTTTTAGTATGATGCTGAAGATTGCGTTGGTTTAACCCAAACAGCAGCTAAGCACCACACAGTCGCTTGCTCATTCTCCTAGGATGTGAAGGAGAATCAGAAAAAAGTAAAGTCATGGGCTGAGATAAGAATAGCTTAATAATTGAAATAAAGATAATAACAAAATGGAGAGAGAGGAATGAAATTGAAGAGAAATGATGCACACTATACTTGCACCAGGCACTGATTGAGGCTCAGCCCAGCCCTGAGCAGTGATTGGTCTCTCTCTGCCACCTCCAGTTTATATAGTGGGCATGATGCTCCCTGGTATGGAATAGCCCTTTGGCCAGCTCACATCAGCTGTCCTGGCCATGCTCCCTCTCAGCTTCTTATGCATTTCCTCACTGGCAGGGCATGGGACACTGAAATGTCCCTGATTTAGTGTAAGCACTACTGAGCAACTACCAAAAAATTGTGTTACCAGTATTATTCTCATATTAAATCCGAAATGCAGCACTGTATCAACTACTAGGAACTCTATGAAATGAACTCTATCCCACCCGAAAACAGGACAAACCAACTTGGAGATGCTGGTTTATTTTACTCTGTCCCTGTGGTTTCTTACACTATTCCTCTCAAGTATAATGCAATGACTTCATGACTCTTAGCCAGGAAATACTCCTTTGGAATGCTGATCTGAAAGTGGTCAAAAGCAGCATAGCTTGTCATTTGAGATCTTAATAGCATTAAAGGATTTGTAAGCAAACAGTTTGGTGTTAGCATGGATAATTGTTTGCTTATATAGGGGAAGTATTAACAATTTTTTTGATAGTATCCACAGCCACATCACATGGGACTACAGTTGCCTTTGTATTGCTAATTGCAGTATTTTATTATAGGGTTCTGTCCCATTTCTTGGATGACTTGATAATAGCAAGGACTACTGCAGCAGCAATGAAAACTGTCTCTGAAAGAGTGATGTAATGATTGAATAAGCTCTCCTGATCACTTGAAAGTTCAATTCCTACTTTGTAACATCTGCTTTTAATATCAATAGGTTCCATCTCTATACTGATGTATGCACAGAGAGTTGTTTTATAGGACTCTTTAATGTTTCATTTCATAAATGAAATCTGTGATTTCTAAGTCCTGACTTTCAATTTCTTTGGTCAGCAACCCATTTATGTAGAAACAATTCCTGCATGTTCTTAAGCAGGTATTTTCAACCAGTGAACTGCAGATAACAACCTGCAAGCGGACTTGAACCTTGTATGAAGTGGTTCAAAGTAGTGAGATCTGCAAGTTACTTTGAGACAGAGCCTCTGATGCTCTTTTTCTAGTGGCATTTCTGTGTGTGTGACATTCTGGCATTTATTTATGTGTGTTACAAGGTGTCTTTGACATCTGATGACTGGACAACTAGATTTTTTTTCATGATGTTGTTGAGGGGATGAAACTAGCGGAAGAAGTTGTTACGGCATTTCTCTTTCCGCTTCTCTTTCCTTGGCATGATCTTTCTTATCTGTCAGCAGCTGTTCATGATGCTGAAGCTTATATCTGTAGTTTCTTTTTCTTTCATGCTTGCAGGCATGGATCTCTTCTCCAATTGCACAGAGGAATGTAAAGCACTGGGCCACTCAGATCGGTGCTGGATGCCTTCCTTTGTTCCATCCGATGGACGCCAAGCTGCAGATTACCGCAGCAATCTGCACGTACCTGGCATGGACTCCGTTCCAGACACTGAAGTGTTTGAAACACCAGAAGCCCAGCCTGGGGCAGAAAGGTCCTTCTCCACCTTTGGCAAAGAGAAGGCCCTTCACAACAGTCTGGAGAGGAAGGAGTTCGATGGACTGCTGTCTAATACACGAGCGCCTTACAAACCACCATATTTGAGTAAGTACTGTTCAAAAAGCTCCTTGGGAGTGTTCCCTTTGCAGAAACAAAAATTAGCTCTTTCTTCTTTTCATGTTAGGAATAATACAAGCACAATCTTAGGAATGGGGGGGAGATGGCTTCTGTTGGATTCAGGCACCAGTGAAGAAGGCGTTGTTCAGTGCTTTTTTTAAAAAGACAAAATCTTTCTTGTTTTTAGTGTTACATCATTGTCACCAACAAAAGTGTCAGCTAATATTAATGGGGAAGTTATTGTATTTGCAGGGTTGCCCCGACAAAGGCAGGAATGGTGTCTCTGACTCCATGTTGTCAGAAGGCCAATTTATTACTTTATGATACTATATTATATTAAAGAATACTATACTATACTAAGGAATACAGAAAGGATAATTAGAGAATGCTAAAAAGATAACAATGAAAACTCCTGACTCTCTTCAGAGTCCCGACACAGCTTGGCCCTGATGGGCCAAAGAGTCAAAATAACTCACAGCAGAATCCAATGAAACAATCACCTGTGGGTAAACAATCTCCAGACACATTCCACACGAGTAAAACACAGGAGAAGCAAATGAGATAAGAATTGTTCTCCTTTTCTCTGAGTCCTCTCAGCTTCCCAGGAGAAAAATCCTGGGCGAAGGAGTTTTTTCAGACAATGTGAATGCCACAGGGGAGTTGCTCAGTTTTGTTTTCTGATGCTGGATTATTTCCAAAATTTTCTTCAGTAGATGGTTTAAAAATTAGTGTTGCCAGGCTAGTGTTTTCTATGACTAGAGTTAAATTGAGAGAGTTACTAGGAGCTTCTTTATATAATTGAGAAGTATCTTGTGAATAAACAGTATGTATATTATTTTGAAGTGGCTGTTTAAATAGTTTGGAAATAAGAGCCTTCAGTCTGATCATCTTTCAGCCTAGAAGTACTGATTCTTGTCAGGCTCCTCTGGGCCTTCTGTCTCATTCCAAAATCTTGCCTCTTTCTTTAGTCACCTTTTGACTATGGTTATGTGGCATGAAAGAGTGTGATAGATCTCGGAGACCTTCATAATTCCTTTTGGAGTCTGAGCCAGCTGTAGAACCCTTGAATAGCACTTTGATCTGTCTTTTTCATTCTATTTGATGCATTCTGTATTTTATTAGAGACTGTAATTTCCTTGACTTAGAGAATTTGTGATGTTTATCTCATTCATATAAGCCAAAGACATTAACACTGCAATATTGACCCTTTTTTAAAGCAACAGAGGCCTTTTAGGACAGCAGACTGGGGGTAAAAGAGAAATAATCTCTCTGAATGGTATTATTTATTTATTAAGTCATTTAGTTGCTCTGAGGGGTGGTGTGCTGGCAGTCTGATATGTGAAGATCTTTGGTACAGATCATTCTTAGCACAGACAGCTCAGTTCTCCCTTCTAAATTGGCTGTCCTGGTATTTTCATTCTTTTAGGAGAGGTCTTTTTACCACTCTACTTTTTAGATTCAATTTACTGACAACTTTAAATTTGACTACCAGTTCTGATCTGTGAAAGCCCTTCCTATAAACCTGTCCTGAGACAATCAGCTGATTTTGTGTGGGCTAAAATATCATGTGCCAATCATCCAGTCTTGTTCTAAAGACCGGTGTGAAATTTCAGTACAGCCTAACAAATTTCAGTCTTTGCTGAACTGATCTTTCACCATTTATTTCTACAAAACATTTTTCAGCACTAAGGCACCATCTAGCAGCATTGATTTCATCACTGTCACCTCAGTCAAAAATATAATTTTAATTTCACAAGTTTGGTAGCATCTTTAGATGGTCTAACCACAGCAGAGTTCTGGTGCAGTATGGATGTTGCAGTGATGATTGTCATCTGGTGACACCACAATTGTACTTCTGCTCTGATTGGTTCTAGGCCTGGGAGTTTAATTTCAAATAGCAGTGACATACCTGTTTTATTGATAGTTTAGAGATTTTAAATTTTGTAACATTAACATAAGTAGTTTTGTTGAACAGTGTCTTTATATAGACACATTGATCTACATTTTGCACTTTTTTGGCACAAGAACATAAGCGATTGGAAGTAAAATATCAGAAGTAACCAATATAATGAGTGTCAGTGCATAATAATTAAGTTTTCACTTAATTCTCAAGTTTTAAGTGAAAACTTGAGAATCCAGATTTAGTTTTGCTTTTTTTCTTGAACCTTAAAACTAAAATTTCTATAAAACAAGAGTAATGCTTCTCTGGTTTATTTTCCCTTATTTGGTGGGTTTTTTTTTGTTTTGTTTTTTTTTTTTTAATATTTTAGATTATAATTTTATAGCAAAGAACAACAAAAAGAAAGTGAGCTCTAATTATAAAAATAAGTAAATAATTTATTATTAATAATATGTTAAATGAATAAGGTAAGAAAAGTATATAAAAGGAAGTGGATTTAGAAGGAACCTTAGTTGATTCACTGGGTAATTGCAATGAAAAATAAAATTAAATTCATCTTCTTAACACAGAAGGCCATGTCAAAATCAGTTTGTCAGCAGAGTGACTTTTTAAAAGAAATAATTAAAATGTATGAAACAGAACCCTCTTATTAAGCAAAAACACTGTATAAAATGTTGAAGCATGTTTGAAAGTGATCATATGAAAAATGCGCAGCAAAGAATAAAAAGTGTATTGTAGAATGCAAAAAATATTTGAATTTAAAAGGTGTCTAAAAAAAATAGATTCTAAACTAAATGATCAGACAAGAGCAGAAATTCTGGCTGGTGACTTTGAGGATAGGAATTAATGAACATAAAAGGGATACTTTGGAGCAAATAGCCAAAGGCATGCAAACAATTTACACAACTTCAAGATACCAGGTGTAGCAAGGTAGGAGAGAACTGGTGAGTCTCTTGAGCTGCAGTTAGTGAGAACAAGGACGTAGCAGAGGTTCTAAACTGTGTCTTTGCATTTGTATTTACCTGAGGAGGGACAGAGAAAGGCAGACATACCTAGGAAGGCACCCTTCCCAGGTAACCATTTGAAATAAATGTGTGAAAAATGGAAGAGGATGTTGTTTAAAAAATTGACTAAAGCAAATAGAAAGGAGTCAGTTGATCATGTGTTTTGTTAATTTTCAGCTTCTAACAAGAGCTAGTAACCAAAGAATGTCAGGAGTCATGTTTGTCACTTAAAAATGTACTAGAAAACATGGTAGAGACCAGTGAGAAGCCTCAGCACAGGATATACATTTGTAATTTAGGGGTTTTAGGAACAAGGTAGCTGGCATCTGGCCAGGAAAGTAATGCAGGAAGATTGTCAATCTATTAGAATTTTGATAGAGTGAGAATTAATCAATAGAGTGTTTTTGAACTGTCAAAAGAAAAAAAAAAAAAAACTTTAGCACAGTTTTTGTGTAGTAGAAGAAGCTCCTAAAATAATCAAGTGTTGTCATAGGGCAAAGCATTACCAGACTCTGTGCCCAAGAGGAAAAAATCTTGAGGATAAATGGAACATTTCAGCAGAAGCAGAGTCCACCAAGCGTTTATGCAGAAATCCATGGAGTTAAAAAAAAATAATTACCTAGAAACAGCAATCAGAAAAATGGGGCAGTGTCTGCAGATGTCATGAAGGGGTTTGGATGCACTGGCTCTCAAGTAGCACATACCCCTGATGTGCACTGAAGTGTTGGCAAACCTCCTCTGCTTCCCAGGTAGCTGGCTCTGGAATGGAAAGCTGCAAAGCCCTGCCAGCACACTGGGAATGCTGAGGAGCTCAGTCCCTGGAGCTGTGCCCTTAGTCAATGGCTCCAGAGGTTAGATGGTAGCTCTAGGTGGGGCTTTCATGGTGCCACAGGAGTGTGTCTGCTCTGGGTTTCCTCCAATATGTACATTCAGTGCAGAACCTTCAAAAAGATCAAGAAGGTGATGCATATTAGCATGAGAAATTGGGATTCATCCTGAGAAAAGAAGACGGTGGAATAGTTCCCTGAGAAGTTTCCCACAATGCACAATCCCAGCAAGAAGGAAATAAAATACCGGGTTGTAAAAAGGGAATTGAATTGAAAATACACTGAAAAAAGTGCTACAAACCCCCTACACAGATCGTGTCACTGTGTTCCTCTAGACAGTCTATTCATTCCATAGAAACACATGGCATAGCAGCAACAATGCTGAAAATAACTCTGTGCAAAGTCATATCAAAAGCTTAGGACTAATTACTGTAGGCAAGCTGTGATGGGGATGGGAAGTGAAGGAGGCTGCATGAGAACTGAGGAAGTAAACTGCTTGCTTTTGTTTGCTGGGCTCAACAGCAAGAGAGCAGCAAGGCAGAGAAACAACTGCAGGGCAACAGGGTCATGAACTGATCATCCCCATTTGATAAAATACACACAGGTCATACACATTTGATAAAATGATGCCAATTTGACATAAATTACAGTAACCTGTTGAATTTATGCAGCACGGTTGAAAATAAAGGTTTAATGTAGTGGGAATTTGGTTCTTTGTGGTTGGAGGTTCCATTGCTTGGTTAAGTGAAAACAGCAGCTGTATTAGAAATTGTTATGCAGAAAAGTATACAAATCTCATATTTTCTTTTTGTTCCATCATCAAATTTTCACCTTGCTGGTCTAAGCCATTGGACTTGCTCATACACCAATTTCCACATAAACATACATATTCTATGTATTATTCTGAAAAAAATGTAATGTAAGTAAATTTCCACATACTTAAATAATATATTTGGAAGAATATATTTATTTCTGCAAGTTTTAGATTAATGCTATACATAAAAATTATAAAGTTATGATGGGTTCAGTAAATTGTAGGATTTTTGAAAATTGTTTCCTCTTAGAGTGACTCCAGGATTCTCCTAACTTGCATATTCTTCTTGCTGTGCAACTGACACTTCTTGTCGTTCATCCCCATGGTTTGAACACTGCATTTCTGCAGACAGTTCAGAAATTTTTATAATTACTTGAATGTTCATAAAAAATGAAAAAATTCTGAACTTTCTGGAGAAAATGAAATAAGTGAAATAACACTGGTGCGGAAAATAAAATTAGCTTTTAAAGAATTCCCATGTTTTCAATTCTAACCATTTATAGCAAATTTTTCTTTCAGTGGTGGTTATATCAGACAATATTTTTATTAATAATATTGCTATAGTTATCAAAACCCCTAATCCAAGATTCAAACTTTGTTGGACCAGATTCTGCAGGATATATAACAGAGACTATCTCCACATGAATACCTGATCAGTCTGATTCTGCTCTATTTCTAATACTTTGAACAAAGTCCTGAGATGATAGCAGTGGAAACAGCACCATTAAATCTACCTCAGGAGTATTTTGGTCTATAATTAATAAGAAATAGCTTTCATTTTTTTAAATATAACTTTTGGTTCATTCTAGATGGGCAATAATATTATAATGCTTTAGAGCTTTCCTGAAGTTTCATAATGACATTAGCAACAGAATAATTTTTCTTCCTATTAAAAGGTTAGGATTTTTCGATATACAAAACCAGTCAAAAATTGCCATAACACCTGAACTTTTTATGTAGAAATGCTTATTTTGCTCAAAAAAAAATTACTTTGGCAAAGCTTAATCTCCTTTGAAAGCAGGTTAAAATAAACTACATAAGGGCACAATTTCCTGCATGAAATAACAGTGTTTATACAGGGAGACATTCTGGAATAATGATTGTGTTCTAAAGTAGCCCCCTCTTTAGCTCTGCAACATTTTCTGCATACACTCAGGCATTTTCATCGTCACTGATGAAAAGGTATCATTATCATAGAAAGTATTGCCACCACCATCCACATATTTCATGTATGAGTTAGGATTTTATCACATCAGGTTAGACACAGAGGATAAAAAAGCTGGTCTCTTACCTAAAGAGCTGGTGTCTAAGCAAGGTGAATTGGAAAAGGGAAAATCATGCCTTTCTTTGGGAATTCTGATTTGTGTGGCATGGTTTCTAAACAGCACTCCCTTTGATAGGTGCACATAGTTCTGGGCTTGCAGACTCAGAGGATTTGGGTGAGATTTCTCAGTGTCATCCAAAGAAATTCAGTGTAACTTTGGCCTCATCCCATGCCTGTGCTTCTTTGCATGGGGTGCTACTGAGTCCCTTTGCAGCAGAGATGCCAGGAGGGTCTGAACAGGATTTGGTGCCAGCACAAGTCCCTGTGTTTCTGTAAAAGTGCATGTGAAATATGATGGTTTCATCCCACAAAATATTTTTCACCTGCTCAACTTGATCTATCCATCTCAAGTTGGTTTATAAATGAAATTTAAAAGTTTTCAAAAGCCTTTTAAGCACAGTCTAGCTTAAATTATCCACATCCTTGAATTAGATTAGAATAAATGACCTAGAGGAGAAAAATGTTCATGTATTTATAGCAGGACAAGAAGTGCCTCACAATCCTTTGATTATTTTTCAAAGGAATAAAAAAGTGCATGTAAATATTTATTGTGTATTTTGATCTAGCTGGGATCATAAAGGCCCAATTCTGTATGCCAGAATTTGTAACACAACATTTTCTGCTGATGTTTAACATAAATATTTGAAAAGATGTTTTAAGCAAGAAGTCTTCACTGTCTTGAAACAACTTTCAAAAAAAAAAAAAGAGAAATTACACTTTGGTGCAGTGAATATCATGGAAGAAGATATTTCTTTCACTTTTTTGTTTACTTGCATCTCATTTCTGGAAGTTATTTGGATAGTTTTATCACAGCTGTGACGGACACGATAGTTTCCATTTACATAAACATCAATAAGAGCTTTTTGGAATGGGACACTTGATTAATTCTAAAAAATGAGGCCTGCCTGCATTTTTTTGCTTTTAAAATTAGCCTACGTGATTTCTAATACAGATCAGGTATAAATTTGTGAGCTGTCTGATCCCTTCATTAATAGGTTTTTAAATTCAATTTGTGATTTTTTGCACCCACTTGAAGTAAAAAGGAACAGAAGTAAACCCCAAGAAATTAGCTCCAGTAAATTGCATGTGCATTTTGGAATTCTTGGTCTAAGAAGAAAACATCATCATGCTGGATTAAAAAAAGTTGTGCTGAAACACAATTTTTAATGGCCTGAATAAACAAGTCATATGTGCACAGTCAAAGAATTGTTCCTTTGTGAATAACACAGTTTTGTGGTCAAAAAGAGTTTAAACTATGTGGCTGTCCTGCCACAGTGAAGCTCCCGACTTCTGTTCAGGGGTTAATCCTTGGGACAGGCCACAGCTCTGATTTCTGCACAGATGAGAATGGCTTTGCACGTGCAGAATTGCTCAGCAGGAACAGAGGATGAGTTGAAGGGCCACCATCAAATAATGCTAAGAAACCCAATGGAATTTTTTTTCTTTTCTCAAAACTCTAGTGGAGCATTCCCCATATTTGCTGTATTTGAAATGCTGAGATTTATTTCCTCATACCCCAAGTTTGCCACTTCAGATCCAACATCCCTGTTAGGTAAATAAATCTTACCAGAAACCTCCTACACCTTAAATAAAACTTAAATGTGTGTGCTAATTACAATATAATTGAGTGAGAGCAAGACTTTGATGTACTTTTACTCATAATAATAGGTTCTTTATGATCTTGAGTAAACCACTTCTGATGATTCAACTGTTCAGTGTTTATTGCATAACTTCTGAAAGGTATTTTTATCTTACACTCACGACTGGTTCACATTCTTCTTCTGAATATATTACTCTTGCAGCTCCTGCTCAAGGGGAAGAACACTTACAGAGCATTATTGCAGCAATAGAAAGGAAATGGATACTTCAGAAAGCCAGATCAGAAAGGAATATATAAATGTGCAAAGAAAACTTGGCTGTGGCCCAATAAAGCCTATAAATTAAATTATTTTAATCAATTTTTCTAGAAATAATGAATATAAGAAAGTGTAATATGTGTTCTTCTTTTAATTTTAAAGCACAGGTGATAGCTATTAAATGCTATTTGCTTCAATCTGTTTGTGTAACTGTGGTCTTGGAGAAAAATTAACAGTACCCAGTGCTGTACAAAATACTGATTAAAAATTGTGCCCGTCCTTGAATTTACATAATGTCTTTTATCTTAGATAACTCTAGAGCTCTTTCCAGCTACAGTGCAGGAAAGTAATTGAAAAAGTTAGAAAAAATTAGTTAGTTTTATTTGAAAGAAAATTATACTTTTAATTAGTCTTAAAAATACAGAATTTCAACTGCTTGTTTTCTTCTAATGGCTGAAAAATCTGTATTTGCCAGTTCTGCATAGAAGTCTTGTGTATCTCAGCTATGTCACACTGCTGCTATATTTATTCATTTAGGTCAGTTTTGGCAGTGCTTATGTGTGCTGTGCATATACCATCTGTGGAGATTTTTCTTTTTAAATTAATGAGATACCATTTTCTGTGTTCCTACCAGTGGAGTATGAAGAAGTCTGAAAAACCTAGCAGAAAGGTTGCTTGAAACTTTAGAGTAATTTTTAAGATTAGTGTGCCATGCTGGTTTAAAATTCCAAAATACCTCTTGTCCCATCAATTTACATCCTATGCCAAAAGTAATTTAGCCACTTAGGGACATGGGTCCCTCTGGGAAGCATGGGGATGTTTGCAGTTAAAGTTTTCAAAGGCACTGAAGTTATTTATTTTTGATAGGCAGAATTCTATTCATTATAAATAAATGCTGTTCTTCAAAGTACAAAACCTTCTTGCTGTGACAGTCAGGAGCTGGAGAATTGAGTGTGAGCCTGATCCTGGGTCTGTGCACAGCAAATCTTTTCCTCTCTGCATGCCTCTGCCCAAGGAACTCCTTGGCCTGCAGAGCAGAGGCAATTATACTTGCTTTGGGTCTTTGGCTGTACACAATAACTGTGATTTTCCATGGTCATTTCCACTGCTTTAATTTTTATAGGGTTTCCTTTCCTTTTTCTTACTTTTTCTTGCCTTGACCTAAGTGGGAAATATTGGGAAAACCCTTTAAAGAATGCAATAAATAAGCAGTCAGATGGGGAAGTGCATCTGTTTATCACGTTTGGACAAGCACGCCGTGGGGATCGGTGCTGCTGTTTGTCTGGCAAGCCTGTAAACAGCTTTATTTGTGCATTAACCACTGAGAATCCACATTTCCATGCTAGTAGTCTGATGACTGCTGCTGGGAAGTAGCTGTGAATATATTTGTTTTAGAAACACGGTATGGTGAGGTCAGAAGAGTGAAAAATTAGGTATTGGGTACCTTTTTGGAGAGAAAGTAGGAGATACAGTAAGAATATTATTTTTAACTTCAATACCTGATACCTACCTTCTATCCCTTTTGGAAGTACTAAATGTGATGTGGATTCCCTGAAAATCCAAACTCTTCTGAGGTAATTTGATTTCTTTCTTTCTTAAGGAAAATGGTCTTTATTTGTTGCAAAAAATACAGTGAACATGGAGAAGCAAATTTTCAGAACTTGGTTCCTAGATCCTGCCTGAAAATCACATGCTTGTATGAGTACTTGCAAGAGTAAATCTGCATTTTTTGCATACACGTGAACCTATCTCATATTTGTAAAGGTTGTCATTTTACATGACATTTTTACAGGTTTTCAGAAGTAATGTGGCTTAGAAAGAAAAAATAAAGGATGCAGAGTAGATCCCCCAAAGAAGTACAGGGATGACAGACTCCTGGTTTTGCAAGTGAGCTGAGTCTTCTGACTTTATCTTTTTCACCTTCAGCATCACAGCTGCATTCAGCCCTGGAAAAAGATCCATTATGAAACTGCTTGAACACAACCTTTCTTTATTCATAAGGGATTTTATAGATGCTGATAGTGTGAATTCATCTTTTGTCAGTGCAAAATTCTGTCACTTTGTGACTTTTTTAGTTGATTGTTTGGGCTTTAATTTAACATCCATCTATGCTCAATTGGAATTTAGATGACAATTGAATAGAGCTGCACACAGCTGTGGGTATTGATAGGAACTGAGATCTAAAAAAGTTCTACCTTCCAAATGAGATGCAGTAATAACTTTTTTTCTGCTCCACTTGAGATAAAGGACTGTGTGCTTTGTACTTCCACTCTTCTTTATGGCTACTCTAATGAATTAAACAGGATTTTTACCACCACTGGAAGGTCATGGTCTGTACTCTCACATTCTCTGGCCTGTCTTTAACCTGGATCAAGCAGCTTTTTTCCCTAAAAAGTCTGGGACATGGTGCCAGAGACCACTCCTGAAAGCAGATTGAATACGTTCACATGCCATGGCCCACGTAGATTGCTGGATATGGCTGAGAAATTTTAATGATGTGGGTATAAATCATTCCTTTCTGGTAGTCTTAAGTCTAAAGAATGGTGATGGGCAAACTTCATTTATGGATAGAAACAAGCCAATATGTGATTTTGAAAAAGAGAAGTTTTGAAAGGCTTGTGAGAAGCCTTTGATACACTTAAGTGTGTTATCTTGGTAAACTGGGAAGGACTCCCTGAAATCAGAGGGTGTGCTGCTCATGACAAGCAGTGTGCTTTAGAAACAGAGAATAAAACATTCAGAAAAAGAGTGGGAACATACTTGTCAGGTCTTAATGCCAGCTAATCCCTGCTAGGAAAGAGGAATGTTGGAAAAAACATCATGGCAAAGATAAATTGGACAGGAATTCATAGTGTGATGCTGATGTAATGCTGTAATGCATGTTACTTCATGTAAGAACAAGTAAATTTAATTCTTTCAGGCCAAACCCTGCATGAATAATTTAGACACCTCTGAAGGCCACCAAATGGTGATCTACATGTCTGCTTCTCCCTGGAATCTGTAGGGAACTGAGGCACTTATGAGCAATTTAGGAGGAATGGTTTATATCCCTCCTCCCCAGGGCTCTGAAAATTTTAAGTCACATTGTAGCTGGCCTTTAATGTGTTCTGCATTGGTTAACCCTCAAACTGAAATGTTCATTTTCAGGCTTGTCAGCTGAAAGGAATGTGTACTGCAGATTTTGTAAGAAGGCAATAAAAGTGGTGAATTTTGAAAAACAAGGGACAAAAACAAATAGAGAAAAAAGAAAAGAAGATTGAGGAGAAGAAATTACTGTTGCATACATACACATAAGTAATTTTTATTAGAAAAAAAAATTAAGAAAGGAATCAAATAGGAGTTTTACTAAGCATGATACCAAAATTGTTAGCTTATAGTGAATTGGTACTACAACATGTATGCAATTTGAATAAGTTGTTGCAGAGAATTTGGAAATATTCTTAGGGAATATTCTCTGTGCTATAAGTTTGACATACTTCAGGAGGAATTTGGGAGTTATTTAATAGGCCTTAACACAGTGCATAATTATAAGAACTCTTGCAAATTTAAATATTCTGTGATTCTCTCTCTTTAATGGTGATGTCATGTATTATCTTCAGTGTTTTCAGGTAGATAATATGGTTATAATAGTACAGAAAGACAAAGAAGCTCTATTCTCACTGTATCTTGTGGGAAAAAAGGTCTTTTGTGTTTTTATGGTACATTATAGAATACAGCTTAGTGCTTTTCTCTGCTGAGTTGTAGTAACTAAAAAGCATTGTTTCGGTAGTAAATAATCAGAACCAGAGATAAATCAAATCTGACATCTCCTGTGCCTCTGGCTGTTGCTGGGGGTGGAAAAGAAAAATTCTCTGCATTTAGAACAGAAAATCAAATGCACATGAAAGTATCCTGTGTGCAGCAGAACATTGATGACAAAATCCAGGGCTTGATTCAAAAGTCAATCCCTCTTAGTCATGTGCTTGATGTAAAGCACATGTTGATTAAGGTCACTGCTTACATGAACTGGGAATTGGGGAGCTGTTCTTAAAAACTGCAAAGCTTTTTTTTTCTTTTCTTTTTTTTATTCCTTTTCTTTTCCAGAGGGTTAGCAAAGTCCAGGTAGCAAATAAATCTCAGAGCACCCATTAGCAAAGAGAAACATTATTTCAGTGGCTGTGATGATGTGTCAGCATTTGTGTCAGGCATCTCACTAGCCATATCAAAATAGTTGCATGTTCCAAACATTGAAAATACCTAAATACCCTTAAAGTGTGTATTTTCCAATCTCAAAGCTAAAAGAATTGGCAACATGTATAAATCAGCAATTTGGTCAAAAATGTTTTTCTAAAAATAATGATAATCTGTTGTTGGCCTGGAACATGATGTTCAAATGTGAAAAGTGGCAGGTTTTTACTTAAGTGCAAAGGACAAACCTCTCTCCCCCTTTTCCTGGAGTAGGTAACACTACTTGTCAGGTTTAATGCATTATGGTCAGTGCAGTATCCAGCACTGTCAGATTTTGGCATGGTTGAGAATCCTTCTTTCTTGAACTGATTTAAATGAATATGGACATGGAAATGTATGCACTCAATGAAAGGAGAAAGGAAGCACAATATATGTGCTTACATAGTTTTCTTAAAAAAAAGACAGGTTTGTTTTTTTTTTTTTTTTTTTTTGTGTGTGTAATCATATTTGTTCCAGAAGTAAATGAAGGAAAGATTTTAATGGCCTGTGGAGATTATTTATTTAGCTAAAATCAAGCCTGCTTCCAGAAAACTTTCAGTGCAGCAATAAAAACTTTTGCATTTTGGCCTACTCTAATTTATTCACAGCCTGAAGACCTGGTGCTCACAATTGGTTTTCTTGTTTCACATGAAGTCTGGGTAATTGTACCCATCAGTCCAAATGCTGTCGGTTTATTTTAGAAACAATATTTATATCTAGGATTTTGCAGATGCCAGAAGGAACATTTCAGCCAAACTGAATGCCATATTGTTATCAGGGAGAAATTCTACCCTGGGGCAACCTACAGGTTCACGTGCAGGAGCTGCTCCTGCCTTGCCTGTCCTGTCACATGCCATAATGGGACAGGCAGAACGTGGTCTCATTGTCACCTAACACCTTTAGTGGCCTTCAGGACCCCTCAGACACACTCCTAAAGCACACAGACAGTGGCCACCAAACCCAGCAGACTCACTGACAATAGAGATTTGATCTTGTTTAATTATTTATCTATATTTTCAAATGCAAAACTATGTTCCATCTTCCTTCTTTTTTTTCCTCCCCCTCAAACTATTTGATATAATGCAGAATTCAAAAGTATCACACTGTGTAAAATTAAACCCACATTAATTGTGTAAAGAATTAAACCCACATGAATTGTGTAAAAAGTTAACCCCACATTAATTGTGTTAAATTAAACATGGGCATCTGGAATGTAAGGTGTTTTATCCAAGATTTCTCTACAGAATAAATACATTTGAAGGACAAAATCTCTGCGCTGAAGCCTTGAAAGAAAAGGGAAAAACTTTCCCTTAAACTAATTCATGAGGAAAAGATATATGAGTTAAATGTTACTTTTATATTTGTGTATCAAAGTTTATTGGCCTGGATAAGACACTCTCTTTTTATAATGCCTTTAATCAAATATTTATAGAAGATTATTAGCAATGCTTTAGCAAACTTCTTTAATTAATAGATCACTTTTAAAAGAAAAAAAAAAAAGACTTTTTGGATTGCAAAATATACTGAATTGACACTTGCAGTGACTGGAATGCTTTTTTATCCACAGAACATGGGTGGCAGCAGAGTAATCCCCATCCTACATCCCCCAGCCCCAGCCCCAGCCGTGTGTCTCACCCTTTACCTGGATGCACCACTACGAAGGGTGAGGGAGCTATGGCAGTTCACTCTGCATTCCCATTCACTTGCTGACCTCTTTCCAAAAAACATACTTGCTGTTATCTGAGCTCCTGAACTCCAAGCTGACTGGAACAGCCAGGTTATTTCTGACAGAATACATTCTACCACTGCTTAGGTCTTGGTCTCTATTTGCTTGGGTGGATTGAGAGCAGGAACACTGAACTTGCAGTCTGGTTGGTTGGTTGATCACTGGAATTATCATTTTCTGGCTCTGTGAAGCTGATGGGACTTAGTGAAGAGCCATGTTTCATATGCTACAGTTAAGATGTGGACTGTAAGGCAAACCATCAAAATATAAAGTTAAAATTAACAATGCAGATTTAAAACCAACCTTGCCGTAATGCATAGGAGGTGATGAACTCCTTTTTTTAAATTATTGCTCACTGCCAGTGAAGCCAGAGTAGCTGGGCTGTTTCTGAGGGAAGTGCAGGAGATTACAGCATCCTGTGCTCCTTCATCATTTGCTGTGCTCTGTGGGGAAGGCCTGGTCTGGGTGCTGTGGTGATGCACACAGTTTGTACAGGGCACCCACAGGAGAAGGCAGTGAGCTGAGGGCTTGCACAAAAGCCCACATGTGAAGGGCAAAAATTGCTTGGATATTGTCTGAACTTAAGGAATGCAGATCTGAAACAAGAAAAGAGTTTACATAGTGGCTTTACCCCTGTTCTGCTGTTGCAGGGGTGTTTTGATTTAAAAGAAAGGGGTTTATGTCATCTTTCTCCTAAGTGAAGGGAGATCAGGAGTCCATCTGTAACAGCAACAGCATGCCTGGTTTTTTATATTCTTTGGAAATCTGATTGTCTAGCAGTTCCTTTGGATCTTTAGGCTGTTGGCACTTCTAGGGGGACTCAGCAGTTGTTCTGTTAAGAGCAGAAGTAATGCTGTGGGAGCTCATGGAGCTCTTAAACATAGTCCAGAGGGAAAGTGACAATGGTTATAAAAGGTATGGGATGAGTTTATAGTATGGGTTTTCTTTTGCTGCTTGGGTTGCCAGCTGTGGAGGGAAGCACTGAGCCCTTTCTCTGTCCCCTTTAGAGTACCTAGCACTGCTAAGGAGGAGTAAAATTGGATTTGGAGAGTTTGAAGGTATTCCCAGCACAGGCAATCCCTTCTAGGCTTTTCAATAAGAGGAAATACTGCTGCCAGTACTCACAGTTATAAAGTAGTAATCCAACATCAAGTTGAGACGCAATAGGATGATTTGCAGGGTGAAAGGAAGATTTATTGAAGAGACAGAGGCTTTACAGTATTTTCTGTTCATTTCTGATTCATGAGCTAGAAATAATTGCTGCATACTTTACTTTCTCTTTCCTGTTTATTGTGTTAGTGTTTTTAATTTCTTTTTCTGTTCAACTACCCATGATGTCTTTACATGTCTTCTTTTATCAGTCTACACAGACTTACCTCACTGTGGATGGGAGGCTTATTAGGGTGTATTGAGCAACCACTGAATCTTAATGTATTTTTGCCAGTTCTTATTTTATTTTATTTTTATTTTATTTTATTTTATTTTATTTTATTTTATTTTGTTTTATTTTATTTTGTTTTATTTTATTTTATTTTGTTTTATTTTATTTTATTTATTTTATTTTATTTATTTTGTTTTATTTTATTTTACTTTATTTTATTTTATTTATTTTATTTTATTTTATTTTATTTTATTTTATTTTATTTTATTTTATTTTATTTTATTTTATTTTATTCCATATAAATTGTATGCATTAAGTACTCTTACTGTAATGTTCAAAATCTTTGTTGTTCCGGGAAGGATCGATGCAGCACAGATCCTGTACCCTAAGAATTTTAATTGTAATGCTTGTGAATCTTTAATCATTTTGCTCACCTCAAATATTATTAGCATATATGTACAATTAGTATAATTACATTATCAGAATTATGGATCTGCTTGTGATTAAAGCCTTTTTTCTGACTACCCATGCTCACACAGACTTGAAGGTTCCCTGTGTACTAGTTTGAGAGTTTGGAACAGGTGATAAAATAGGGATGAAAGAGAGAGCTGTGATCTCAGAGGAGATATTAGGCACCAGAAATGATGGTGTTCTTGTTCCAGCTCTTACACTGACTGTGATACTTCCATTTCTATAGCACTTGCCATCTCTGGATCTCAAAGTGGATTATAAAGAATAGTGATTTAAACCTTCCTGCACCTCTAGGAGATAGGTAAGCACTATTATTCCCATTTTACAGATGGAGAAATTGTGATACAGAGAGGCTTAGTGTTTGTTATTTAAAAGCTTATTTATGAACACACATGCATGCACACACAGAGAACTGGAAACAGATGTCAGAACTTTCATTGCTCTCTTTTTTGAGTTGAGTCCATCCTCCTTTCCATTTAACCTCTCTGATTTATATTCCCCATCTGTAAAAAGACGGAAACTGGTATAGACACGCAGAGATTTGCTTGCACAGAAATTTCTGTGCAGAACCAGAAAAAAAGCCAAACAAACACGGAGCCCAAAAGTTGCCTTTAAAATCCAATGCTTCTTATGTGTTGGCAGAGGATATTTTAAGATTTGGTACAACAATTTTTGGAGCTGGGGAGAGTTGCAGTAGTTCTGCAGCTTTGATGCATAATATTTAGTTATTGCTATAAAAGGGCTTGACTGTTTTGAAATATAAGCATGTTAACTGGAGAGTAAAAATTTCAAAATGCATCAATTTACATGGCAAAAGGCCAGACACAGCCAGTAACTCAGTCTCTGCATTTTCTGGGAGATGGTGCCCCATCAGTACACTGTGTCAGACAGGAGTGGGGCAGTGGTGCTGCATAAAAGCAGTGATTGCCCCAGCTGCATCTCTGTTTATCTTTCTCCCAGCAAAGTCCTCCTGTGTCTGTAGTGCAGCATGAGTTCCTCAGTGGCAGACAGCAATCTAGACAGCTATGCCTAAATATTTACAAGAGAACTGAAATTATGACTGAACTTTGGAAAAAAAGTTTTTAAGATCCAATATAAGTCTTTATTATTTTTGCTACTACTATTGGAATTATTGTTTCTTGTAATATTAAAAAATATACTTTAAAAGATATCTAGATACTGAATTAATCTGATCATTCACTGCATCATGAAGGTTCTGATCTCATCATTCTTAAAAGCATTGTTTAAAAAACATTTTAAAAATTCTTTCTAATTCTGCTACTAATTTGCTACAGAACTGAAACATTGAAAACCTCATCCATTAGATGTTTTATTTTTAACAACACATCTGGCAAATTTGTGTATGTTGAACAGATAGCTTATGCAGAAATGATTTTCACATTTTTCTGTGTGCACCCTGTAGCATAGGCAGGCTAGATTAGACAAACATCCAACACCCACAGTAACATTTTCCTGTAAGCAATCTAACTTCCTTGTGATACCCAGAGTACCCAGATTTCATACCTTTACTGGTGAAAATATATCTAGGAAATAAGTATGGCTAATGTATATATTCATGTTAAATGGAATGGAGACTGGATGTGTTTATGTGCCACCAACCAAGCAAGCATCAACCTGTACACGATTCAAAGATTCATTTGAAAGTTAAGATTCCTTTTTGTTTCAGCTGTAAAACTTCACACAGAGAAGCAGACTGAATTTCAGGTAGGGATTTAGTTGATTTGGAGCCAAGGTAACACCTGATTTTATCCCTATAAATTTTAGCAGATAAGAATGGTGCTGGTGCTAATAATAATACTCGAGCAAGTGAGTTAGTTCTTTGGTTTAATGTGTGACTGAGATCAGAATTTAACCTGGGGTCTTCCTGAATGCTGGTACAAATCATTTGTTACTTTTGCTCCCAATTACAGTTAAATTAGCCAGAGTCTTGAGGTAATACAGCTACTGCAGCTGGTGGATTAGGATATGGCTTTGCTAATGCATTGACCTTCTTCATCTGTGTAACTTGAGTTAATTTTCAGCCTGACAGTAAATGCTGAAATTTGAATTGTAGCACTAATGCACCATTTTTTCATCTGTCAAACCAAACTGAAGGGTCATTTAGTGATGAGGATAATGGTTCACTTTGAAAGAGGAGGAAAACTAGTTTCTGAATTTTAGGGGGCATTCTAGATCTTGCTTCAAAAAAACAAGCTGAACTAGGGAAAAATTAGCCTGTGACATTTGAGTAATACTTCACCTGTAAGTCTGAATATTTTCCTTATCCTTATACTGACTCTGTACAGGCACATTGGAATATTTGCCATGACAAGTTATACAGAATAATAAAATAGCCTATGAAATTTGGTATTCAGGCTATCAAGCCTCAAAAAGAGGCTTTCTCTGAAAAGTGAATCAGCATTAAACTGTTTGCTATAATGGGAATTTCCACCATCTGTGACAAGCTTTGATTGTTTCTCTACACCCTAAGAAACCCTAAACCTAAGAACTGTTGGAGACTGATTTTTTGTTTTTGTTCCTCTCAGAAGTGTCTTTCTTTCTTTCCTGCAGCACGGAAAAGGATATGCTAGTCACTTCTACAGGACTTACCTGAAGCAGCATGATTTGCACAAAAGAAAGTCGACCAACAAAAAGCATCAGCTTTCAACTTCATTATCTTGGCCATCCAGTTCTGTGTAACTGAAGGATTTGTGTGCTGTTGGAGACATCCTGGCCAACAATAGGACCTAATTGCTCTCAGCAGGCCTGAGAAATGAGTTGAAATGTGTAGAACTGTAGAAACTTCAGAGGCAACTGATCTTGCCTCTCTGATCAGTGTGTGCCTGTTTACAGCACTATATATCTTTCTCTCTCCAAAATGTCACTGAGCCCTTTAGATGTTTATATTCACCACAAAAAGCCAATCGTACAGATAAAAGAGATGTGCATTATAAATGCAATATCACTGTTTTAAACTTGACTGTTTTATATTATTTTTGTGTGATCAAGTGTTCCCCAAACTATTCCAACTTTACAAGAGAGATTGTGATCATGTTCTTTTCACCTGTGGGTCATAAAAATGTTGTTAATCCGAAGACCCACAAAATTATCAAAGACATTTCTGTAGTTTATACACCGTGTTGCAAAGTGTTTACTGTACTATTTCAAAGCTTCTAAATAAATATAAAATATATATATATTATATTATATATAATTTTCCGAAAAACGTGGTACAACTTAGTTGATTTTTAAATGGACTCATACAGTCTACACCATACACTAAAGCGAGAAGATAATTCAGGGTTCCTAAGCTATCCTTGCTTAAAACAAAAATAAAATAAACCTTTAATAGTACTTCCCCAAAATTCGTATTTTGGTCGATCCTGTTTTTCTTGTTTAAAAAAAAAAAGCTGTAAGCAACAACATTTTGTCTAAAAAGTTGTAAGGAATTTTCAATGCCAAAGATGCAGCTGTCAATATTACCCGAATGAGCGCTATGTACTATCAGAGGTATAAACCACTCTCCATTCTTTTGATTATGTTTCTCTGGTTTTTAATTTGAAATCACAAAACCTTTTCTAAGGCTCTATAAATTCACCTGTATATGTTGTTAAAAAGAACACTGGGTGTCTGTACATTTTGCAATGTAAGATATAATGTAAGTGAAGTTAAGTATTTTAAGAAAATCATCCCAAGCTCATAAATATGTATACATACATAAATACATACACACACACACACACACAAACACCCACACATCTCTCTTTAACATAGTTTTGTGAAACTATACAAATGTATTGCCTAAAAATATTTCTCTTGTGGCTAGGAATAGTTGTTGATAGAATTCAAATTACAAAGGCAAAGTGTATGCCAGACTCTTTTATCACAAAGGAGATTTCCAATTAGGAACATGGCACATTCTCAGCTGACCCCTGTCCCATGGGAGTTCAAATGGTGTTGGCCACCATCTTTGTTGGGAAAAGGATTAAGCCCTTGCATATAATCTTTATGTTCTGTAATAATTCTGTGGTCTGAAACAGTATCTTAGAGCGTTTCTTTTCTATGAAATATTGAAAAAAAGTAAAATTTCAAAGGTAAAGTTTAAAACTACTTTCATGTCCATGGAGTTTAAGTACCATTTACTAAATGTAAAAATCTAGTAAAATTTTTTTCTTTTTTTTTTTTTTGTGCTGTGATTTTTTTTCCCCCCACTGTACTTTGCTACATCCAATAATGAAAGCAAATAAGAGCACACCTTGTTGCCAGCCAATGCCTAGGCAAATTCAAACCATTTCCTGCTGATGATTGAACAAGAGCAAATGTTTCATTGATTGCAGTGGGATTTGGATCTTGCCATTAGATAGGAATTCTTCTGTCCCCACCAATGCTGCCATGGGATGAATGTGTGAGAGGTTCTGCTATGTCATAATAGAATTTGGGTTTCTTATTTTTGTTTGTTGGTGCTGGGTTTTTTTTTTTGTTCTCTCTAATGGCAGTTTCTATTAGATAGGAGTATATAAATCAGCTATATGAAAACCATCCTGCTGTGGATCCAAATATGCACAGGGAATCCAGCATTCCTGATCAAATTCCATGTGTTCTTTGTACAACTAGTGGACTGGGCCCTGCCATTGTTGATTTAATATTCCAAACAAAATAATATGCTCATTAAACACTTTAATGGGCCCATCTAGCACGTTTGTATAATGACAAATTGTTCCGTGAGATCCTTTTAAAAATGTGTGTTATACAAAACCTAATTCAAAAATCTCCCAAACAACTTCAATTGCTATTGATTTGAGGAAATACAAGAGTGAAATGTTCCCCCTGCTCTAGGTAGCAGACCTTTTAGTTGCCTACAGGCTTCATTTGTTTTATGAAGAAAAGCAATGGAATTTGTAACAAATATACCATTTAAAGGAAATTGTAGATTCTTGTTTCTGCTTTTAGAGCAAGAAAGGCCTTTTCATTCTGAAACCTGTTTATCTAAGTAAGTTTTTAATACAGACATATATTGCAATTTATGGTTGATTTTTGGTCTTTGGGAGGAAAAGGAAATGGTTTTATTTTCTATTTCATGGACAGCCAAAGTGTTTTTATTTAATGAACCTCTCTTCACATTTTGCATGCCATTTTTTTCTGAAAAAATTAGTAACAACATCATCTCCCTTCACTGATTTCCAAAACTGAACTCTTTCCATCAAGTATGGTATACGTACAGATTTACTAATCTTTTTTATTCTTATTTAATGTTAAAGACCATTGGCATTGGTCCATGTGTACACAGAAATCCTTCTGAGTTCACTGGGGGAGTCCTAGAGGGAGTCATGGTAGGATGCAGAAGTGTCAAAGAAAAAAAAAGAATTAAAGTACTACAGCCTGAGTTCTCGAGATGAAGCTGTAGCTCCTGCTGATTTCCCTTGCTCACTGTGAGTTTTGGTGCACCAACATTTGCTGGCACAAGCCTTGGGACACATGAAATCCCAGTACATAGCTGCTGTCCCAAGAGAAGGGCAAACTGGGCAGTGCAGAGGCTCAATTTGTCCTGTTTCTTTGTTTTAGTGGGCAGCTGCCCACCTGCCTTTGAAATTGCCTTGTTCAGCTTCCCCCACTATTCCATCACACTGCTGGGTGCAGGGACAGGTCTGTAAATGCCTTCAGACCTCTCTCAGTGTGTGTGCCTCTTCCTCTGAGCGCAGGGGATGCAAATATTGAAGGACTCTCACCTTCATATTGGGCTCAACACTGAACTGAACTAATCAGGAAATGTTTAGGTTGGACATTAAGGGGAAAGAGGGATGCCCATAAAACTGAGATGAGGAAGGTTTTGGAATCTCCTTCACTGTAGGTTTTCAAGGTGCAAAAAAACCACCTGTAAGGGGTGATAAAAGTGTGCTTAAACTTGCCTCAGAAGAAAAGCACAGAGAAGGCTCTCAGTCCTGTTGGTCTGTAATGTTCCTGGTGGGGCATGCTGAGCTTTGGAGGAGTTAATCTGTGCACAGCTGTAGGGATAAGAATGTTCTATCCTTCAATTAGTTATTTGAAGCAATATTTAATGTTTCAATTTACCATTTATGAGCATAATAGAACAAGCTGCCTGTGAGAGTAACTGTCTTTGGAGTAAATTAGAGTTCAAGCAGAGAAGACAGGGTCTTATAAAAGATAACAATATGGAGTCAGGTCTGTGAATCCTTTTTTTTTTTTTTTTTTAAACTCTTGATTTAGATATGTAGCAATAGATTTCTAAGCAGCTTGCCTATCAAAATTCTTCAAAATCAGACTTCAGTTTCTTCCAAAACTTAGAAATACTAAAACATTTCACTACTTGAAATTGAATTCAAATTTTATTTAAGCAAGTTTTTGCTAACATGCCTATTGAAGGAAAGTATTTCTATGAACATATTTTTAAATTACTGAAACAAGGTGTAGTGATTTAGGTAGGTTTTGGTTTTTTTCACTAGTGTTGTTGGTGTTGTTGCAAAATTAGGTGAAATGAAAATGCAGAGTTAAATACAATTTGTAAAGATGCCTGCATTATAGCCTTTATATGGTTGTGGGGGAGATACAGGTGTGTGTGTGTGTGTGTGTGTGTAACTGTAGTTCAAATTCTGGGAAGTTGCCATGGGATTTTTTTCTTACAGCTCCTATCAGGAAATGTAAACAAAAAGGGTAGAAACACATGGTAGGGTACTACAAAACTAGACTTGGTCCTTAGAGTAGAATGTAGTTTTGCATTCAAGAATAAATTCAGCCCCTTCTTCATGTGTTACACCCACAATCGAGCACACAACTCTTTTTTTTTTTACTTCCAAAATGTAGGATTTTTTTTTTCATTCTTTTTTAAAGTAATATCATTCCTCAGGGTAAAGGGTGGATAAATAGATAGTCTTCCTAGGCTGATAAATTTCAACTCAGTGCAATTTTGCAAGGCTGTTAAATACTTGTATGTCTTACCTGGAGAAAGCCGATCGTAACCTGCCGCTGTTCCATGTTCTCGTCTCGAGTTTTATGGCATTTGGACTTGTGAATTAAAGCCTATACAAAGGTGTAGGGGCCAAAATAAGCATCTTTGATATGCATTTAGTTACTGCAATTTGATTGCAAAAAATTGGCATCAGATGTCTATAAAGGGTAGAAAGTTGTTGATTCTCTTCTGTTTGCAGTAATGTAAAAGACTGCCAGTAGGACTTTAATATAATACTGTGCTATGACAAATTCTGAAACTGTGAGTCAAATCCTTTGCACTGATCCCTACAATCATAGAGCAAATTCTTCTTAAGAGCTCCTTCATTTTATTTTGTCTCTAAGAAATGGACACATATATATATATATATATATATATATAAAAACAAATATACACAGCCGTTACAATCCATTGTTGAGCATCTGTGTTTTTGTAGATATCCTCATATGTAAGAAATAAGCAAGAGCTAACTTGGACAGATTTCTTGAACTGAAATTGTTTTTGAATTTGAATTTGTTAATAAAGTTCATGATATTGACAGACATCAAGAAAAATGAAATCTCTGTGGGTGTAGCTCTCCAGAAGGCAAACGCTTCACTTAGGAAGCATTCTGTCAAAAAACTCTATAAATGCAACTGCTGGAAATCTTGCTGAGTCAAGATGAAAGATGCTGTGCTAGAGCTTTCTTGTTCACTGTGTCAGCACTGATTAAAGTGTCCTCTGGATGGTAACCACTTTAGGCAAGCAGAAGATATCAAAAATTGCAAGCAGGATTGAGATAGTATTTACCATTCCTGCAGAAGAGAGACAGAGGCAAATAGGTGAATATATACTGAAATACTGATCTATAGCATACAATATGGAAAAAGCAGTTAAGTCAAACATTTAAGAAAATAGAACGCTTTCAAATACATGAACTTCAAAGATTAAAGTTTATCTGATGCTCAACTTAGAAGCATATTTTTGGGTAATTCATCTTTGATTTGCTCTTACCCTGGAGAGTGATGTACTGTATGACAAAGTCTTGCCACTACATGATAAAAGGAATGTAACCAAACCAACCTTCAGTTTTAGAAGTCTTGGATCCAGACATTCAGCCTGAAAAACTGAGCTGTATTTTATATGCATCAGAGCCTAATTCCATTAAAGGCAGTGGCCCAAGTTGCAGTGATATGGAGAGCAAAAGGAAGTTTTCATTTCTTTCTTTATGCATTTTTTAAGCAAGAGCAGCCTGCAATAAAATTATTTGACATCAGAAAAAGGGAAACTTCACTGGCTTTGCTTTTAAAAAAGCTGCACAATCCAGTTTGGATATTTGAAACTTTGGACATGGCTATGTGTCAGTGTAAAACAGACATTTCTGATAATTTTATCTCAAAGCAAAATAACACAGGATATAAAGCAAGTGATATAAATGTTTAGATTTTCTATTAAGATAAAGACAGAAATGCAGTCCTGAAAAGACAGATTCATGTTTTTATTATGCAGAAGTTCAGACAACTAAACATTTATTGGAACAGAGTATTCTTACACTGCCCTAGTTGTTGGTTGAAAATGTGACCAAAACAAGCAAAAAAAAAAAAATTCAACTTCAACCTCATGGATGTTTCAGAAGGTTTTGCTCTGGAAGGTAACAGATCCTAAGAACATTATCTTCCATCAGACTTGGCTGAAAGATGTTTTCTATCATCTTTGCTGGTCTAACATCCTTGGATTGCACATTCCCCTCAGTGGAAGGAGGGTATTCTCATTTGTTGAGAATAATCTGGAAAAAAGTCCTAGATGAAGCCTGATGCCAAAATTGCCTAGTGATTCCATGCCCATCACTACAGATTTTCTAACCAGGTAGCAGAATAATTTAGGACTGAAACGTTTTGGGATGCTGATGGAAAAGCAGTGGTGTGGCACAGTTCCTGTGTGGAAAAAAAAGAGAAAGTGAGAAAGAGAGCATTCTCTGCTCTTCCTGCTCTCACAGACAACATTAATTGATACTTAAATAGCGTTTTGTTCAGGAGCATAAATATCACAAAAGGAGAAGGATTTCACCATGAGAGCAATATATTTGTTGTGGCTTGTGCTATATTAAAAAAAAAAAAAAAAGGAAGAATGCAAGCAAACATTCTCATTCTCAACCCCCTGAAGATGAGGCTGAATGATGCCCTTGGAGCTCACAGTCATTCAGTTTTTGAGAGAGGCTCTGCTTGATTTCTATTCTGGCTGTCAACAAAGAAAGAAAAGGGAGACTGTGCTGGAAGTTAAAGATAGGTAATTAATATAATCTAGAGGGAAAATGCAATATACCTTGTAATAACATCATTAAACCTCACTGAGCTGCCTGAAATGATCTGTTGAAAATTAAACAAACAAGCAAACAAAACCCCCAAAACAAAAAATAAATCTCTTTCTTGGCACTCCAGGTACACATTTACATTAGATTACAGCTAAGTTGAAATAAAATGGCTGAGGTGTATATGGGAGGGATCCTATTTTTCTTACACCTGTTTCCAGGGGATGGGAAGAGGGGCAATCCTGGCATCCAGCACTTCCTTGGGGACAGGAGCATTCTGGAACATTCCTCATCCTATCGTCAAAATTTAAGAATTTATAGACTTACTTCCAGATGTGTTATTGTATATTCTTCTTCAAATACAACTCTTTAAAGGATGATACTTCACTGTTCTTTTGACTGTTTATGTCAGCTATTTTTGATGGCTCCCTGTCATTGGGAATAGTTAAGTAGTAGAATTACCAGTCTAACTTAAATTTTCCTTTGTAATTACAGATTGAGTTCAAGCAGCCCTTATCATATAGAAACTGTGATTAAGGCTCCCAGGTTTAATTTTGCTACTTTGATTCCTGTTGTCACTTCCCGTGTTACAACACAGGGAATTAATTTAATTTTATTATTAAAGAAATACAAATTTGCTCTATTTAGTAAGTCTGATCTAAGAAGTACCCCTTAATTAGGAAAATATTGAGGCAAAATCAAGTAGCTTGCTGTTTTTCTTTTTTATATAAATAATTTCCAGACCTACCACTGCTCAAGAAGGACACGAAATGCAGTAACAGAAAATATTTGAAGTCTGCACTTTGATTCACTGGACTGGGAAAATTGCTTTCCTGTTTCCTTTCTATCTGGAGTAAACTGGAAACCACTATTTGCATGCAAATTTTTTAGGTGTTTAATTCTTCATTCACAGATTTAAATCTACTGCTTTACTGAACATTTTGCTGATATTCACAGATCTAAAGCTTCAGGGGAAAAAAAAAAAAAACAAACTCAACCATCTTATGTTCTCATCCCAAATATAACTTTCAGCACTGGAAAATATATGGAAATTGAAAAAAATATTTATTTTTAGGGTGGGTATTTTTATTGATAGATTTTTTTAAAGATAGATTCTTAAAGATAGATTTATTTGCTGCTTTTCTGTGTGCTTTTGTATCCTTTATTAGTAACCAAAATATACTCCAGTGTTATGACAGATGCCTACATCATTATCCTTATTTTCCTGAGGCATAACTGAGAAACTTCACACTGCAGAGGTGGGAACAGAACCTAATTCTTAAATCAAAAAAATAAGAGAGAAAAACACCACAACAATCATTATGCAAGAAAATAATGTAAAATCACATGGGTGCTACCATGCTGGGCTCTCCCCACATCCAGGTTAATGAGCTAACTAGCAGTCTAGAGAGCAATATGCAATTTGGTGCCCTTGGTCTCTCTGTCAAAAGAATATATAATTATTCTTTTCAAAATGGGACAGCTTCAAAGAGAAAAATGAAGAGCTCTTCATCTTTCCACTCAGAGCCTAAATCCTTTTGGATTTGATGATTAGGGAGGGTTGGGAAAAGGAAATTGGGTTTAGAGCCCATCATATTAAAGAAGAATTTGTCCTCAGCAGCCAAGATTATGAGCAAATACTGTGATCATATGGCATAAAAAAGGCCTCTGACAGCATTTCTTTGTCTGGCAGTTTTCTGCTCAATACTTTTTTTCTGTAAACACCTAAAAAATAGGATTCTGTTTTTGTTAAGATGTTTGTTAAGATGTTAAAGACTAGATACCTAAGATTTCCTGGGTAGATGGTATGACTTCTGGAATATTTTACCAGGATGTGAGAAAACTGTATTCAGTTCTTTCCACCTAGAGGAATTTCTGCATCCACACCCAGCCTGGAAGAATTTCTAAACAGCAAGTTGGAGGATTATCTCCTTTTCTGTTGTTGCAGTCTGAAAGAGCATTGAAACATCTCTTGCACACTTGCCACCTCCCATGGCTTACCACTGATTAAATACAGACTCATCTCCAGTGAGTGTGTGATGCTGTGCAAAAAGTTTTGCTCAGTAGCTATTTGTAGATGGCACAGAGAGTGGCAGTAGGAGTATAACAGAGAGCTTCTCTCCTTCCAAAGGTAGAGATCAAAAACAAACCACCCCTGAAATTCTGGTCATGTAGATTAATAGCTTACCAGAAAATATTTGGACATAACAGTGGCAAGGGCAGTCTAAAAATCCTACATAAGAGAATGCATTGCTGGGAGGGACTTACCTGGTATTTACCCAGCAAATGTTCAGAGATTCTGGACAATTGAATACATTTTCTGCAAGGTCTGTCCTGAGTCATCCTGTTGATGACAACAAGATTACCATTCCAGTTGAGTTGTTTCCCTGGAACAAGTGCCTGCACCCCAGCATCATAAACTGCAAAGGCACAGACAAGATACAAAGTAAGAATGTGGCTCACAGAACTGCTGGTAGAAAAAGAGGATTTGCCCACCCCTCAGATTTCCATGGACTCCATTGATGGCCTCAGACTCCCCAAGGCTGCCTCTTTCCCTGGTTTCCCCACCAGGCCTATGCTGATCTCTGCCATGAGCCAGTCTTTCAGCCCTTCCTTGGCCCAGTCCTGTCCCCAGGGAGGTGCTCAGTGCCCAGGGCTGGGGCTGTCTCTGCCTGCTCTCTGCTTGGGAGAGTGGGATAGACCTTGTCCTGCCACCCTTGGGGAGGCCCCATCCCCTAAGCACCCTGACATGAGGCAGTCATTGCTCCCAAATCTCTTTCCCTGCCTCAGGATCAGCACTTTGAAAGCCATTACCAACACAGGTTGACCTACCTGTTCCTAGAGACTGGAATAAAGCAGGCATGACATGCCTCCATTGTGAAAGGGAGATCCCAAACATGGTGGAAAAAGAATATATCATTTTGAGATGCAGCTTTGTTTTGATAATATTATTTCCCTGACACTGTTATTGTGAAATGCAAGTTTAGATTGCAAACTATCAGTTGTTTCAAATAAATCCAACAAGAGCCTTACCTGTGCACATGTTGTCACTAATATTACTTGTGGTCTTCGCTTTACATACTTGGTCCTGGCTTGCTCTTACAAAGGAAAACCTTGCAGACATGTAACAGAGCTCTGTCTTCCCTTTCCCCAACTTCCCTCCCTTCTGAGACATTTCAATTGGCCTGACCAAGTACTTTGAAAAAGTAAGATAATGGGAGATATATGAAAAGAATTTCATTTGAGGAATTTCGTGCACTTGTTGGTGTGGAGGTAAATTCTTTGATTCCAGTTTCATCCAAATAAACAAGGAGCATAAAAGTAGATTCTTAGCCCACTACAGGTCAACGTCTTGCCCTGACAGGTCCATTCCATGGTAAAGAGGGCAAATTGACACATTAATCAAAATACCAAATATCTATGTAGAGCTACAATTTTATAGTTGAATGAATAAACATAATTGCAAACTGAATTAAACAGTGAGGAGTGGGGTTGTCCCTCTCCAAGGTGCAGCACAGAGATCACAATTCAGGGAAGAAGAAATGAGCTAATATAAAAAGGTATCTGAATGAATCACTCTGCATTCTTGAGATAGGCTGATTGTTCTAGAAATTTGTCAATTTGTCATCAGCCATCCAGACTACATTAGATTTTATTATTCCAGATTGTATTATTAGAAGTAGAGGTCTCTTTTTGCTCCCATCCTATTCCCAGGATTTGTGCTCCGTTAGGGCTTTCAAAGAGGAAAGGGGAGAGCAACAGACACTTCTGTCTTGATGCTGGTGAGAATGTCTCTCTGGACTGATCTTGTATTTTAACACCCTGTTGTATTCCCCCTGCACTTTTTCAACACACAGGAGCTAAATTGGGAGAAAATGTCTTTCTTAAAAGATCAAAACTGTAGTAGGCTTTGAACCCTTAAATAATATGGAAGATCACAAGAAGCCTGTTCAAGTCAGAAGGGTCTGCTTATCACCCTGAATTATATCAGTACCATCTTTCTCTTTATTGCCCTGAGAATGGGCAGAATCAAAGATGAAATGGCATAAAAAATGACACCCTGTGGCCTGCTCATTTCTGCCTGCCATTTGTATGTTAAATCACCAGCAGCTGTCATGATCAGAAAGTGTGGGAGTCTGGGTTGGAGGGGATAAACATACACAGACAAAATTTAGGGCTTACTTCCTTAAGGGAAGGCAAAACAAAGTAGAAATGGAGTGGTATGGATAGTACAGGTGGTGAATGAGTAACTAACAATGTTGTTTGAGGAATATGGGGAAAATTCTGCGTTCACATCTCAGTACTTCTGTCTGCATCAGTGGAGCGTATTGCCTCTCAAAAACTGAATGGAAAGTGCTTTAAATGCCATTTTATTAGGCATTTTTATTAGGTTTATTTATGTGTGCTTATGTCATGCAATAGGTACAACCATAACCAGAAGTGTGGAGTTTCAGGAGGCTGCAGCTAACTCTCCTGTTTGGGGGATAACACCATCCACTTGTTTGCACAGTGAGCTCACCTGGCGGGGACTTCAGCATGGAGCCTGCCTTTGGCTGCCTTTCTTTGAATGAGCTGGGGAGCAGGCCATTCCTGCTGTGGAACTGTGTGGGACATGGATTTGTAGAAAATTCTCAAAGCCTGACTGAAGGCTCACAGAGTATGCACCTGTATGCAAACCTTGAGAGAAGACATGCTGACTTAGAAATGCCATGGAATAGGACAAACACTGTTGAGAGAGAAATGGAGCTGGAAACAAGTTTCAAAGGATGGCCTTTCAAATGAGACTGGATACTTTGGACAAGTAGAACTATGAAAGATGCATTGTAGTAGGACCCACGAGGGTTAATTTTTGATGATTGGCTTTAATGCATTTATAGCATGGTGTGGCTAAAGCTGATAGGCCAAGAAACACTTATAGTGTATTGTAACTAGGAAATAGTTGGCTTCTGATTGTGGTGGTGTGAATTAGAACATCTGCATTGTCTCACCTTTCTCATGAGACTGAAAATGGAATGAAAGTTTTTAAAATGCCTCTCAGTTGCTCCATCTCTAGGTGAGAAAAAAAGGGATTATTCTGACAAAACTATCCCTTGGTCTGTACTCAGGCTGAAGAGTGAATCCTTCGTAACTCACAGCCAAAAACAAATCATCTGTTGAAAGTAATTTTTATCAAAAAGTGCTTCATGGCAGTTAAAGGGGGGTATCCTCCAGTTTAGTTTTCCCACTGAAACCGCTCCGAACCTTGTGCTGCTCACTCTGCTCCCTCTCACTCTCCCCCTGCAGCAGGATGGACAGCAGAGCTGGAGGCACAAAAGGAAAAGATCATGTGTTGAGATAAGAACAACTTACTGGAAGCAGCAATGAAATAAGGAAATAAACAGCAACAGCAATATTAATAACAGAAGTGTGAGGGGAGGGGCTGAGAATTGCATGCAAATGCTCACCACTGCAGCGTGTGGAGCCTGACAACACCCAACCACAGCCCTCTACCCCAAACTGTAAGGGAGCTCCTCCCCTGGGTCCCCTGAAAATGATGCCAGGTGGCATGGAACACCCTCTGGGTGCTGGCCGTGCCCCACTCCTGGATACTGCAGAAATTAACCCTGTCCTGGCTGGAACCAGGGCACTGTCCCTGAACAATGATTTAAAAAATTCTGAGCAATCACAGGTCAAAGGGTGCTGGGAATATTCAACGTTTCTCAAAAGCAAGTCACTACATTAAGGAAGAGCCTGACTTCCTTTCTCCCACGATTATGGGTGCAGCCTTTCCATCATCTTTATTTCAACATTAAGATTTCTTTGTTCGACAAACACAAGGCACATTTACAGGTGTCTGCTGGGAGGGCACCATGAATTTTTCTGTCTCCCTTAGCTGCATATTTATGCAATCCATGCTGAGCACTATTTTGCAGGTAGGAACTTATGCATGAAACAATGTTGAATTCCACTTGTTTGTAGATTGTGTAACTTTCAACTGATAGAGTCTCATGTGTTACATCTGTTAGCACTTCACTGGGAAGTATATTTCCTTGATGGCCTGCCACTCTTCAAGAAGGATCTTTCCCTTTTGTTCCTAATCTCTGCACAGCATTGCTTTCTCTTTGTTGGCTGGATCACTTCTCCAGAATTCACAATCTTTAATAAACACATCATCACACAAAATGCTTTCATCTGTTCTTTAGATTTTGTAACATCTCTAGAAATTTTGTTCCTCCTTTTTGCATAAAGTTGTCAGCATATGTATTTACTTCACTCTTGGAGAACTGAAGTTTTTACTTTCCCTTTGTTCTTCTCCCAGTTCAGCAACTCTTCATCTGATGGCTTGCACTCTTTGGTGGTGTTTTTTTAACCATTCACTGTGAAACTGAATCAATCATACACAAGCCCAGGGCTCAGATATCCCACTGATGTCAGAGTAAAAGAAAGATCTAAGATGCAAATTTTTTATTGTATGCAAAATACTTGCAGCAGAGTCTTGAATTTTTACATTTCAGCATGTGTTAGAAATTGACACCTTTCAATTTCCCCCTAAAAATACATTTGGCATTTTGTAGTATATATAAAAAGGTTATTCACTTGTATCATAAAAATTCTGCTTCATATTGTGTGATCTGCTGATTAATGAAATGCATTCAATGAATCAGTGCAAAGACAAAATATCCTTTCTTACCCATTCTGGGTGTGGACATCAGATTTTTGTTTCTCAATCTTTGTAAAAAAATAGTACATAGGATACCCAGTTGTAACAGTTTAATTATTAAAGGCAGTAGCAGGATTTAGACAACCAAAAAAAAAGGACTACAGGGGAAAAAAACTCAACAATGAGAAGTGGGAACCCAATCTATGAGGCACTGAAATTACAACTGTACTTCATAAAAGATGTGTAGGAAATATGGCCCAGTGACAGAGGGTAAGCAGGGATGGAGAAAGCCAGAAAATTTGAGCTTTTCTTCACCAAAATAGAAATTCTGCAATTCCACTACTTGTGTAAGAACAAAGATCCATCTGGGGACTCTTAGCCTTCAGAACTAATGAAGACAAAATACTCAAGTTTAGGTGTGTCTGACCTTTTGGAACTTTGCAAGTTTAAATTGCTGCATGTCGTAGCCTAGATTGATCCCATTCAAGTTTAGACATCAGCATTAGATGACCCCATTAGGATATGGCAGTAAGCTGCTAAATAATACAGGGAAGGAGAAAATTGTATCAGGGAAAGTTAAAATTGAAGAAGCACTGAAATGACTGGTGGTGCTGCTTGGTTCCTGGCCAAGAAGCAGGTCAAGATTACATAGACTTCAACTGCTGATGGCTTCATTTAGGCACAAAAACTTCAATACAATGAACTCAGTCTTAAAAAGCCTCATCTTCCTAAGGCAGAAAGTTCTCTGAAGAGTTCAGAAGCTCTGCATTGGCCAGAGAAAGCATCATTATTTAAATATTGGCTTAACCAAGTAATTGAGTTCCTACAAATCACTCAGATCACAGAATCACAGAATATCCTGAGCTGGGAGTGACGAACAAGGATCATCTAAATCCAGTTCCTGGCCCTGCACAGGACACCCCAAGAATCACATCATGTGCCTGAAAGCATTGTCCAAATGCTTCTTGAACCTTGTCAGGCATGGTGCTGGGATCACTGCCTGGGGAGTCTCTTCCAGGGCCCCACAACCTCTGGGTGAAGAAACAGCTTAAACCTCCCCTGACAGCTTCATGCCATTCCCTTGTGTCCTTGCAATAATCCACTTGGACTTTATGGCTGAACTTTGCTTTGAACCAGCTGGTTTTGAAACTGTCATTAAGAAACAGATCCAGAAGAGCAGCAGTGTTGACATGTCTGTCTCTTTCCCACACCTTGAGCCAGCACTGTGCAGCCTCAAAACTCAGGAAGTTACTCAGGAACTTTGTTCAGTGTGGTACTTTCAGAGTCCTTCATGGCAGGAAGGAAATGATGAATGTTCTCCATGTTCTTAGAAGGTTCATTTATTGTTTTATGGTATTATATTAAAGAATGATACCCTTAAACTAAACTAAAGAATAGAGAAAGGATACTTACAGAAGGCTAAAAGATAATAATGAAAAACTTGTGACTCATTCCACAGTCATGACAAAACTGGGCTGGGATTGGTCATTAAGTAAAAACAATTCACATGTTGGATAAACAATCTCCAACCACATTCCAAAGCAGCAAAACACAGGAGAAGCAAATCAGATAATTATTGTTTTCCTTTTTCTCTGAGGCTTCTCAGCTTCCCAGGAGACGAAATCTTGGCAAAGGGATTTTTCAGAAAATATGACAGTGGCAGTTCAGAAGCTTTTTCCAGGCACATCTGGACACATGGACGTGCACACGACCCCCCATCCCCTTGATGCCTCCAGACTCCCAGAGTCTCCCAAGAAGATGCATGCCCAGAAATGTTTCTGGGGTAGGTATTGGGGTGTTTACTGGAAAAACCCCAGGGTTATAAAAACCCCAATTTTTGATGTGTACATCGATCCCCACCCCAAATGGACCTGGACGGTGTGTTGCAACCCCAGACAACAATCACCCACTCATTGCTGGTGCCAAGGGTGGGGATATCCCTCTAGCTCTTCTTCTACCTCTCTTTCCCTACTTCTCCCTTTCAATTTCCTCTCTTATGGTGACCATACATCCCAGGATGGCTATACACTCCTTCTGCAATCCATTACTCTCCTTTCCCAGCTACAGTTTCAAAGCAGTTCTAATAAAATTTGTTGCTCTGTTATTTAACATCATTTTGCTTTAATCCATCCCAGGGATCCTTTAGCAATGAACCTGGTTGCCCTGCCCCAGAGGTGGCTTGCAGCAGTCCTGCCACTGGTCACCAGAGAGAAGAGATCTGTGCCTGCCCTTCCTCTTTCCCTTGTCAGGAAACTGTAGACAGCTACAAGACCCTCTCTTCTGCAGTCTCCTCAGCCTCCTCTCCTCCAGGAGAGTTAGCCCTGTGAATTCAGCTGCTTCTCCTCAAGACTCTTCACCATTTTCATATTTTGGATATTTTCTCATAGCTGATCATGCTTCAGCAATGATATTCCCCAATGCAGTGTTCCCAGTGAAGCGCTTCCAACCACATGCTGCTCGCCAGCTCCCCACTGCCCCTTCCCTTCTCCTGTGGCGGGATGGGGAGAAAAAATGGAGACACAAAAGGCAAAGATCATGGACTGAAATGAGAACAATTGCTGGAAACAGCAATGAAGTAAAACCAAACATAAGAGAAACAATAATGATACCAGAGTGTAGAAGAGAGGTGAAAACTCACATGTGATTTTTCACCACGCAGAACCCAGGGCTACCCTTGCTGCTTTTTTCACCACTGGGACAACTGAAAGGGACCCTTTTCCTCCTCCTCCCCACCCCCTGTGCAGAATAAATACACAGAATAAATAGTGGTACAGAATAAATAATCTCAGGATCCTAGCCATGGCCCCTCCTGGATACTGCAAAAATTAACCCAGAACCAGGACAAAGCTTTTTATATTTCTTACCTTGTGGTGCCTAAAACTGGACACAATACTCAAGGTGAAGTCACATGCAGATGCTGGTGCCACAGCTGGAGCCCTTACCAGGGGAAGTGACATGTCCATCTCTGTAAGAATTGCTCAGCAATAACAAAAGCATCACTGAATTATCAGCACTGTTCACAGCAGAAATCCAAAAACACAGCCCCATACCAGCTACTATGAAGAAAATTAACTCTACCCCAACCAAAAGCAGCAGAAAATTTAATTTCTTTTTTTTTTAACATTTTAGTTACTCCTAACCATTATTTTAAACCAGAAAATAGCAGCTAAAGTTTTAAATCAACAATAGAAACTCAAGTAGTTACTGCAGTTCATTATTAGCTTGGAAGAAAACAGAGCAGCCACTATTTCCCTAATTGTCCTTAAAGTCATTATTACATATGCAAGTACAATTTGGTACTCTCCAGAGCCTTTCCCTCATTACACTCTGTGATTCACTAAATTACACGATTGTGATTAGTGAGGCAATGGGTGTCCAAGTGGTATCAGGCAACTACAGGGCTCCTTTTGCCGAGGTCAATTTAATTACATTGTGCATGACAGAAACCAGGCCAACTGAGTACTGCCTTTGCCATCAGCAATTGACACCTGAGTGTTAATGAGCTGGTAATTAAGACTTGGCACAGACAGGCACATTTTAGTGTTTGGGACTGGGATTACCATATGCTTCAATGTCTCTGTGCTAAAAGCCTGAAGTCATTCTTTTTTTTTTTTTTTTTTTTAATATACGGGATTCTAAAATAGAGGGAAATTATGGCATTTGCAAAGAACAAGCAAGAAAACAGTTTTAATCAGGACTGAATGCTGCCTGTCATAATCTTCTGAGAAATCCTCTCTTCCTACTTGTAAACACTTTCCCAGCATTTTATTTTTTGTAATACTTGTTGTATTGGGTCAGGTTTTGGTAGTGGGGTGGGGGGAGGAGGGGACACTACAGGTGTGGCTTCTGTGAGAAGCTGCTGGAAGCTTCCTCCATGATCAGCAGAGCCATTGCTAGCTGGCTGCAAATGGATGTGCCTCTGGCCAGGGCTGGGCCAATTAGAAGTATTGGTAGCACCTCTGAGATGATAGATTTAAGAAGAAAGGGGAAAAAAAAAGTTATAGTGCAGTTGTAGTTGTGGCCAGAGGAGAGGAGTGAGAGCTTATGGAACAGCTCTGCAGACACCAAGGTCAGTGCAGAAGGAGGTGCAGGAGGTGCTGCAGGCACCAGAGCTGGGATTCCCCTGCAGTCCATGGTGAGACCATGGTGAGGCAGCTGTGCCCCTGCAGCCCATGGAGATCCACAGGGATGCAGAGATCCACCTGCAGCCCCTGGAGACCCCTGATGACCCATGCTGGAGCAGGCTCCTGGCAAGGACCTGCAGACCCCTGGAAAGAGGAGTCCCCATTAGAACAGGTTTCTCGGTAGGACTTGTGACCCTGTGGGGGACCCACACTGGAGAAGGCCATGCCTGAAGGACAGTGCCCCCGGGAGGAGTGACTCATGTGGCAGCAGTTTGCAGAGAACTGTTGCTTGTGGGATGGACTCACATTGGAGAAGTTAGTGGAGAATTGTCTTCTGTGGGAGAGACCCCATTCTGGAGCATGGGAAGAATTCCACTCCTTGAGCAGCAGCAGAAACAACATGTGATGAACTGACCTTAAACTCCCTCCTTCTCTCTTCTCAGCTGCAGGGGAGGAGGTAGAGTGGGGAAGGAAGGAGGGGTGGTGTGTTTTTAATATTTTACTTTTCCTTATGCTGATTTTGTTATTAATAAATTTAATTCATATTCCCAATTGGAGTCTGTTTTCCCTGGGACAATATTCGGTGTGTGATCTCTCCCAGTCTGTTTCAAACCATGAACCCTCATATACTCTTCTCCCCTGTCCATTTACAGACAGGAGTGATGGAGTGGCTCTGGTGGGTTCCTGGCATAGAGCCAGGGGCTGTGGTCAGCCCACTACACAACTTTACCAATACATGCTCACATTGGAACTGCCTATAATCAGAAGCATGTTTTGAAGTTTGTTTATAAGTAAAGCAGCATTTGTATTAATTTCACTACTGCTGTTTGGCCCAGAAAAAACTAATTAGAGATGAACCTGTATTGAAACACCTTACTTAAAATTTAGAAATCAATGCAATATCTTTCTCAAAGAACGGAAAAATGAAAATTGATAAACGTTAATGGACATGCCTTTTATTTCTAAGAAGCAATAAATACTATGCTAGAAATGCTAGTTGTACTGTTCCTGCTTTTTTTTTTTTTTTTTGTACTGATTTCCCTAAGTTGTTGTGATATCTTTTCCATTTTTAAAACTAAATCCTCTGTTCCTGTCTCTTCACAGCAAAGCTTTATAGAAAAGTCATAAATCTCTGCATTTCTAAATATCCATGATGCAAATTCTTGAATCTCTGGTATAATTCATATTATTTGTTTTAACTTGTTGCAATGCTTTTCTTAACCAAACATTGATTACCAGGCTCTTCCCAAAAAAAGAGAAAGGCAGGGGTTTGCCTGCAGTGTGTCACTTGGGGAGGGTGGCCTGGCTGGCTGCTTTGGCAGAAGGCAGTGGGAAAGACAAAAGGCAGCTCAGCTGGAGCTGCCTTCCCACTGCCTTTACTCTCCTCTGCAAACAGTCCCTACAGACTGTCCAAACTTATGAAGAAAAGAGGAGGTGATGAAGGAGTGTGATCCTAAGGAGAACTGAAAAGTGACTGGCATGAAGGGGAGTTTGATGACAGTTCAGTAGGGGGCAGGTGGGGAAGGAGACTGGAAAATTAGAAGAAAAAGATGTGTGGTAGGGAAACACCTCTGAAACCTAATCCCAGAGACATAATTCCCAAAAAGCATAACCCCAAAAAAGTTAGGGAAAGTTAGAAAGACAAGCTATGTGGTAGAAAATAACCCCAGCAAATCAATACTACCAGCCCTCATGTTGAAAATATTTCAATTTCAGTTGATGATGTTCCTCAAGTCCTGCGACCCTTTGCAGCTCAACTTTAAAATAATAAGTACTCCTAACTATCAGAGAGATTTTAAGTATGTAAATAGAGTAAGGTGAATAAAAACACCCGAACGACTTCCAGCATTTTTGAGGTTAACTCTGCATCTTCAAAGTAAGGAATATGATGAAAAGGTGATTTCTGTGATACAGCATGTGGCTATAATTCCTGTATCTCAATTTTGTTAAACAGTAGTACGATATGATACTGTCAGGCCATTCATTACTGGGTTTTACCTGGGAGCCTGGCTGAGCAGCCAAGCCTGCAGCAAGCTTTAGAGCCACGGTTCCCTTGTAGCACCTAAAATTCCTTTATCCACTCAGACTGACTTAATGCACTGGCTTAGACAATTTTCTGGTGGCTCTATGAATCCACAGGCTCTTCACATCAGGTGAAAAATATAGTAACTTTACTGAATCTTACTTGTGGGATTAACTCCTGATTTTTTCTTCAATGGAAGAAGTTGTTTTTTTTTTTTTAATGCAGCTGAACCCTCTGTAGGACATACAGCCTTTTATATGCAGATTGCTATAATTATGCTTTGAAATAGCTTTGAATTCCCAGTGGCTTAAAGGAGAACATGAAAGGACAAATGGTAGGCTGAGCTGAAGGAAATGAAAATGGCATGTATGTCCACCTAAAATTAGATGTAGGGATGAACAGCTCCTTACACAGCCACAACACCTCTTGGCAACTTTTAGAAGGATCTCTGCAGCCACAGAGGAAAACTTGGGTGGCACAGGGACACTGCCTGGGGACAGCTTATCACCTTATATTTTCCTTTTTTAATAGCAAAAGGTGAGCAGGGGCTGAGTAAGGCAGGAGAGGGAGACTTCCAGGGAAGCTGCAATCCACCACTAACCCACGTGTCCCAAAGTACCACATACACACATTTTTGATCACTTCCAGGGATGGTGATTCCACCACTCCCCTGGGCAGACTGTTCAAATGCCTGACCAGCATTTCAGTGAAGAACTTTTCCTAATACCCAATCTAAACCTCTCCTGGAGAAACTGGAGGTCATTTGCTCTTGCCCTATAAGCCCTTGTTAAGATGGAGGGGTTTTTCCCTCCATTCATGACAGGCTGAGAGAGAAGGAACTTTTCCACCTGGAGAAGGGAAGGCTCTGAGGAGACCTTCCAGCACCTAAAGGAGTGAAGTGGAGATGGATTTTTTACAAGGGTGTGGGGTAGGACAAAGGGGAATGGCTTTAAACTGAAAGAGGGAAGATTTAGACTAACTATTAGGAAGAAATTCTTCTCTCTGAGGATGATGAGACACTGGATCAGGTTGCCCAGAAGAGCTGTGTGTGTCTCATCCTTGGAAGTTTCAGCCCCAGGCTGGATGGGGCTTAGAGCAACTTGATCTAGTGAATTCTTCTGCTGGAAGCTTTTTAAAAACTTAACTTGAAGTGACTCTACTTTGAGTAGCACCTAAAGTGTTCTGGCCAGCCCTTGGTTCAATAGAGCTGCCCCAGCCAGGCAGGGCAGGGTTAATGGCTCACCTGGGCAGGGGCAGTGTGGAGGTGAGGTGAGGGCTTTAAAGCAGGGGGAGAAGGAAATTTCTGGTGGGGAGTCTGCTGCAGCCATGGTCTAAACTTATGAAGAACTTATGGGTCTGGCAGAGGTGAGTGAAGTTGGTGGTGGGTCAGGGAGCTTGTGGCTGTGGGCTGGGCTTGGGACAAGGCACGGGGAGATCCCTGGAGTCCCTGGGCAGCTGTGCTGAGCTGTTGTGGATGAAATTTTGTGCTCTTTTGTGGTGTGTTGGTGCTCAAAGGCAATTAAGACTGGTTAGAGAGTGGCAGCAGGAAATCTGGGCTGATGAGATGGCATCTGGGCTAGAAATTCCCCTGCTGAGGAGGCTGGGTCAGCTGTGTCTGGCATAGCCAGATCATTGTGCTCATGCACTGCAGAGGCTCCCTGTCCTTACACAAGCCTTAAAACCTGCAAACAACCTCCCAAAACACCACCAAAACCCCTTCAAGGTGCCTCAAGAAGGCTGGTGCAGGCTTGGAGCACTGTAGGATGGTATTTTGGAGCATTACTGTGGATGCATATCCCTTCAAATCAGTACCAAATATTGAACCTCAAAACTGGGATACTGTTTTTGATTGACAAAAGCCAGCCTCAGTTCTCTGCTTACTTTTAGTATTAAAAAAATACTAAAAAAATCAAGGTATAATAAATGATGAAATAAAGCTGAGCAGAAAACAGCTGCTCTAGAGGTAATATTTTCAGTATCTTTAAGTTCTCTATGCATATTGATAAATGCTATTTTTTTTTAAGGGTGAAGAAGTAGGAGATTTGCCTCAGCTAAAGACCGGCTGAAGTGTAAGAATTTGAGAAACTTTCTCTGCCATGGTTGAGTGGTGATGGTTGTGTAGAAGCTTTAGAAATATCCCCCTTTTTCATTCAATATCCACAGAAAGCCACTGCCTTGATCTAGCTGGTTTGAAGACTATAACAGAAAGCTTCATTTTCCTCAAGTACTTGAAAATGGATTATCTCAGTTCAGAGGTTATAAAGAATCAGTGAGAAGACTGAACATGAGCTAGGATTGAGTTGTGCTATAGCTGTATGTGTTTAAATGGTGCTAATAGTGAATTGTTTGTGGTTTGGAATGGCTTGGAGATGGAATAGAAAATTGTGGTAGTTCTGGATGTTTGAGAATAGTGTAAATACCCTACAGATATTAAGATTGCTACTCTTGGGTGGATGAACCACTTAGAGCAGCTCCCCAAATGTTTTGTCTACGTGTCTGTAAAAAGGAAAAATGTATGTATTATAAATTATACATATGCACTACTGTGCTATTATGGACATTGTAAAATCTACACAAAAATGGAAAGGGCAAAAGATGAGGTAAAGAAGAAAAAATCCTATTTAAAAAAGATATTTTTTAAATTAGGTGTACAAAAATATTTTTCTGGACACCAGTGGATTGTCTTGCACAGTCCCTGGGGTGCATGCACCCCACTCTGGGGACCCCTGACTTAGAGCATCTTTATAGCTGAGCAAGTAACACAACTGTGTGGTAGAAACAAGCAATGGCACAATTTGAAATGCTTTTATGACTGTGCAGTTCATTGTTCTGTTTCTGAAATGCTCATGTCCTTCTCCTCTTTCTCTGTATTCAAATTCTTCACTAGATTATCATCTTCGTGTGGTCATAAATATCTTAATTCAAATTCTCTGGCAGTGAGAACTGAATTTTTTTTGGAAGTACTCAATGAACCTAGTTCTACCCTTTGCTATGATCTTATCTTGCAACTGCTTCTGGAGTTCTGAAAGGCAAGACAAGTTTTAATGAAGTTTTTAGATTGCAGCAATAGCTGAAATCTTGAATATTTGAAGTTTTTTTGAAGGGATCTTGAGATCAAGACCTGTTAATTTCTGGGAAACTGGACACAAGTTGGTGAAATTCAGGCATATGTTCTGCTTGCATTTTTAGATGCTATTTCTTTTCCCTGCTTCTATCTGTTCTTTTGCAGTGAAAAAAGTTACAAGAACACCATGAACAATACCCTGTAACCAACAAATTTCTGGCACTAAGAAGAGAGAGGGCGCTTAGTGAGAAGTATATTTTTCTGGAAAGATCTCATATCTTGGAAATACTTGGTTTGTCTTTTTTGCTTTTAGTTAAGGAAATTTTTTTTTTTAAGTGTCCTTGGATTAACACATAGGAAAATCCTCATGGAAATGAGAAGGAAATAGGTAGTGTGTTTTAATTGTGCAGGTGAATTCTTGCTCCCAGCAAATGTGTAGTAGCTTCCCTCAGTCTATCAAATGAAAGATGAGGAATTTAAAAGGAGTATTTCCATGTTCAGCAGCTCATTGGTTCCATAACCTCACAAAACCCAGCTGGTGTGGTCAGGGTGTGCTTTAGAGGGCTGGAATCAAAAGGGAAAACACTGCATGTCCACTCTAACACATGTAGGGATCCTTGAGCCTAGCTCAGCTGTCTCCAGCATGAAATCCTGCCCTCAGTGAGGAGTTTTCCTCCTTGCTCCCCAAAATAGATCCAAACCAGTGCTGTGGCTGCTGTTTTACTTCTGGGACCTGCACTAGTGTTTTTGCAGGGCACTACAGTGTGCTGACTCTTCCTATTGACCTCTTTGAGATCTTTCAGCTGATGTGTACAGGCTGATGCCTGCAGACTGTGTGGCTCCTGACAGCTTCTGCTTCATGGAATAAGCAAAATCTTATTCACTGCAAAGTCTTTATATAGTGTGTAGAGCTTGTTAAAAACTGGATTCCAGAGTGGAAATCCTGAACAGCAGAGCTCTCCAGTCAACTGGCAGGGAATGCTGACTGAAACAAGGATACCAGTTCTTTTTTAAAATTATTTATTATTCATTACCCAGGTTCTGATTTAGACAATTATCATGGTTCTGATTTAGACAATTATCATGCAAACTGGCATTGAGTTCAGGTGGAATTTCAGGGAATAGGTTTGTTGCTTAGCATTTGGAGTGAAATGCAATCAGGGTGCATGACAAATACATTGCTGATCAGGCAAGCTGAATGTAATATTAAATGTGTGTAATATTAAGTCATGGCTGCACAGGGAAGGGAAACTATAACTGATGTCCTGGGAGCTGCTGCACTCTTGGACATATTTTGCTTTCCATGGCAAAGAAGGAGGGGGAAACTGCTCCTTTCCTGGTGTTCTCAGACTGAGGAAGGCTCTGGAGGACAAAGTGAAGTGGTGAGCTAATGAGAAAGGCAGCAAGTGGAGATATTGCTTTCAGCAGGGAGCTCAGCTGCAGCAGGGGACAGACTTTAAAGACCTAAGAGAGATTTGTCTGATGGCTGCTCAACTTGAGAATGTGCTGAAAGCTGTTGGGCTGGTAATCAGGACTCTGAAGGACCCCAACCCCTATTTCATATCTGAGTAGAGGGAGAGAAATGTTTCTCCTAACCCCCTGGGTTTTTTTTTTTTTTTTTTTTTTTTTTTTTTTTTTTTTTTTTTTTTCTTTTCTGCTTATGTGTTGCCTTGCAAAAGGATAACTGGGTGCATTCTGATACAATACTGTATTGTATTGTAATGTATTGAGTCTGTGAGTCTGTTCTCTTGGAAGAAGCATAAAAGGATGAGGCAGCCACGCTTCCAAGGTTTGTTGAGCTCAAATCCTTGTATGATCATGGATTTTGTTTCAACATGGTCTTTTAATGCGGAAAAGAAATTTGATTTGAGGAATGGGAGATTCTCTCTTTCAATAGCAAAGATTCTTTCTTGGAAATTTAATTTACAGATACGTAACCATTCACTTTTTTTTATGTAGGCAGCTTTGTGTCTTTTGATGCATAAAAATCCTGTATTTTTTATTTAAGAAAAAGACTACTTTTAAATTGCTTACAGATTTCTTTTTTTATTCATAGATGGTGAGGTCTCTGAACTTTTCTGATGGAAATAGCCTCACTTAATTTGAAAGAAATTGCATTTCATACTGCTGTCTATAAGGCACCTCATTATTGTTGTTGCATACAATAAAACCTCTTCTTATAAATCTTTTTTTTCTGTAAAAATGCCTTTAATTTTGCTGGGAAGGAAATTATTTTCCCTAGTGCCCACTTCTTGTTTAATATCTGTCTTCCTTCACTACATTTGTGAACTCAGATGTAGGTAAACAAGCCCGCCATTGGAAGATTCCAAAAGTGATTTAATCATTGCAGCCTTTCTCCACCCTTTTCGTTGTTGAGACTGCTTTACATTGATATTTTGGGGATGCCACACTGATGGCTGTGTGGGCTGGTATGTTGTATCTCCCTCACCAGTGATTTATTTCTTTGAAAAATCAGTGTTGGAGAACTGACTGTGTAGATATGAAGGGAAGGTGTCAAGACTGAAGCTCTTCATTCCTTGCCCTCTTACAACAAAATATGAACAGGTGGGTGGCAGGTCCCTCTTGCAGGGTAATGTCTCCAATGGGCTCAGTCCCAGGGTTTGCAGATACTTAAGTTTAAAATAATTTTCTGAATATGACTAACTTCAAATGCACCCAAGGCTTAAGATGCTGACCTGTAGCACATGGTGTGCTGTTCATCCTTTGAACTTCTTCCCATTTCTTACAGATGCTGCAGAATAAATGGGCAAGAGTTGGATTTGGATGACTGAAGTGAAACCCTGGTAATTTTACTGTTTGACTGATTTTTGTAGGCAGAAGAAGCAGTTATAAAACTCTTAAGCTATCTTTATCCATTCTGATTTTTCTGACTGTTTTTTAGCAACATTAAACTTAGATCTGAGGTCTGGAATCCCTTTCATCTCTCCTATCCTCATTTGCTTTTGACAAACCATCCTTCCTTTCACTTTGACTCGTAAGGCTGGCTTATCTTTGACATGAGAGCTGTGTCTCTAGTGAGAGGCAGGAGTAGTGGGGCAGGTTCATGCACCCACTGATTCCCAAACCAACATTTCCCTTCAAATGCAGCTGCATGGATTAACCAGGTACCCTCTGAGGGCTTGCCCAGAAGCAAACAAGGTTGTGGGATGCCTACACCTCGCTTAGCTGCCCCCTTTTCTATATTGGGATCAATCAGTTTTGTTGATTTTGCTGTCTCAGGAGATAAACTGGTACTTAGGGATTCAGATCCTGGGCAATAATCACATGAAAGAATTTACATCCCTTTGCAGGTGAGAGTTAGAGGATTTAGCAAGTTTGTTCCACTGTTCTCTGAAGGACTTAGGTTCCACGCTATGGACTGTGCAGCACTCTGAGCAGTAGAGAGGACAGAATTCCAGGTGCTGGAATTATGAGCATTCCTCAGCACACTGAACCTCAGTTTGCTTGGAGCCTCAGAACCACTGCCTGCTTTTCATCCAGGAAATAGGGATTTGTATGTGTCTGTCTGTCAGTCCCTGGGACAGTCAGTCCCCTGCCTGCTACTCTGGGGCTGCTGGGGTTAAATCATGGTCTGTCCCAGACTCCCACCAGCACGGTGACCTTTTTGTCCTTCTCTCTGATTCTTACCTGTGAGCAGCCCACCTCATTGTCACTGACCTCGAGTTCTACAGTGTCCAGAGCCTCCCTAATATACAGAGTCACCCCTCCAGCTCTGCTCCCTCTCCTGTCTCTTCTGAAAAGCTTGTGGCCATTTAGTGCAGCACTCCAGCCACGTGAGTTGTCCCACCACATTTCTGTGATGGCAATTACATCACAGCTTTGCTGTTGCACCATGGCTTCCAGCTCCTGTTCATTACCCATGCTGTGTGCAGTAGTGCACAGGCACCTCAGTTGGGCTGCTGATTTCACCCCGACTCTGGCTTTTGCCACCCTTGGGCTTTCTCTGGAGAGCTTATTTGCATCCCCTTCTGCCTTCAAACCTATCTTAAAGCCCTCTCAGTCAACTTGTGGGCTAGAATCTTTTTGACCTTGATAGGCAGATGGAGCCATCTGATTCTTGCAGGCCTGGTGCCAAAAAATAAATTGCCCCATGATCAAAAAAAACCCAGAATTCCGCTGATGACTCCAGCTGTTCATTGATAGTGTGGGTTCTCCTGATGCTTTCATCATTCATCCCTGCTATTGAAGGGACTGAGCAGAACATCACCTGTGTGGAGCTCCTGCTCCACCAACCAATTAACCCAGAGCCTTGAAGGACCTTTTTTCATTACCCTGGTGCCCTTCTGATCAACCTCAGCACTGTCAACCAAGAGCAGATAACAATAAGGGGGCTGATTTTATTATTATAGTAATTAATTCTCTACTATTATATCAATATATCAGTATTAATTCTAACCACAATTATATGATGCATATGACACAATATTTATTGCAGCCAGGAGAGAGGTGGAAGAAGATTGTTAGTCTAGATAGTATATTCTGTTTCTTCCTGTATTTCTATCCCTGAAGAGAATAAGTAGTATTTGCCTGAGGGTCACTTACATTCTTTAATTCCAGGATGGAATTAAGGAATGTAAGTGCAGAAGCTCATCCAGGAACAAGATGTTTTTGAGTGACCTGACACATTGCTTCTGCTTAGGTTAATGGTGATAGCTTGAAGAGTTAATTTTTAATTTTTTTTTTTAATTCTACAAACTCTTGTAAAATTCTATTTACAATGATAAAATATATAAATTTTTTTAAACAAAAAGTTCTTCACTGTGAATATTCCAGACTGACTTTAAGGGAGATGTGCAGAAAACATGAAAGCTAACCAGAGGAATGCTAGAGCCTTTTTCATGGCTTTCATTACATACCTGATGAAAAATTAGAAGATACCAGTACTTTTTCTGATACTTTATCAGCTGGATTATGACTAATGAAGAGTGGAGGGAACTAGACCTACTGCTGTTCTTTAAAGGATGGAAAAAGTGGTAAGCTTCATTCCCTGCAGTTTTGACCCCAACTAGAATAACTAGAGTAGTTAGTAGTGGTAGTTAGTAACTCTAGGAGTTAGTAACTGGAGTGCTTGAAAAATAGCAACGAGGAAAGAGAAGAAAGCAACAAGAATAAACTGTGCTATTCAATAGGGTCATGTGAACTTTCAGGATGTATTTGCACATACAAAAATAATTTTTTTTAGGAAAAAAAAGTCTTATTCACAGTTCATTCTGAACTCTCTAAACATCTGAAGAACCTGATCCTGTATAGCATTACTTTGTATATTGAATTTGAAGTTCAGCCTTTAATTTCTGGTATAACTTTATATTATATAATTGCTTTGAAATAAGACTTAGCTAAAAATTATTTGAGCTGCATCAGTAGTGAGGAGCAGAAGAGGTGACTGTTATCTCTGACAAGTGTGAAGGACACGTAGTGGAGCAAAGAAGGCACTAATGTACTCAGAAAAAATATGTATATATCTGACATTACAGAATTGTTACAGAAGGAGAACTGCTGGGGATTTATTTACATAACCATAAAACATTTCCGATCCCAGAAAATGTGCTGGACTGGGGAAAGTTGCAAGCTATTTAATATGACAGAACGAAAACCTAGCTGCTGCTGGAAACAGAAGGTGAAAACACAGAATGGACGGGTGATATTTAATGAACAGTAGCTGTGTACTATTGAACATCAGGAAAGGATCCATATAGCCAGATTAAAGACAGATGACCTTTTTAGAGTTTAGTTAACCTTTTGGTCACTTTTGAGAGTTATCACTTAGGAAGATAAAGGTCAAGCTGGAGCTTGGTCCTCATATATTATTTTTTTCTGTGATGAAAGTTATGCCTCTCTGTTCTGCTTTCTTAGGCAGCTGTAGGAGGAGTTCAGTTTAACCAAAATAGTGTGTGGAATGCTTTTATGTGTTGTTAATCCTTGTCAAAATGATTTTGAAGAGGGAATCCTTTTGTACTAAATGGATGGTCCTTGATCTTTAATCTTTTCTCTTCTTGTGTGTGGAAAAAAAAATTTGTGAAAGAGATCAATGTTTTATATAAATTGATACATTACTTCAAGATAATTGCTCAAAATTGCACCAACAAATCTCTGGTTCTGGATGGGAAAAAAGACCAAGCTACTGTGCTCATGAATTCCAGAACAAACCTCTGCAATTTTATTACAGTAATCTGCAGATTAATGGGTGTACAGATTCCTGACTAGCCAACTGTTTGTGAGCATGGCACACTGATTTATAGCTGCTCCAAAGAAGTCCATGGCTAGGTTTTTACTAGGAAATCTGTCTAACAGTTGCTGAATTTCTGACAAGTTATTGGTTTGGTGTCCTGTGAGGTTTTCTGGTCTTTTTTGTTTACCTTTTTATTTGTTGTTGTTGTTTCTATTACTACATTTTTTTATTATTTCCATGCTATAGTCCAGCATTTGTGTAAAATTGCAGGCTTGCTTCAGACAGATGTTTGATTAGTTTCAGCATTTAGGTTGCTGATAGAGATGGGCAGAACACGTTCTGAATTTTTAAGCTATTTTCACCCACCCTTTTTCAGCTGGCATAGGATCAAAATGAGGTGAAATTTTGCATCACACAGGGAACAGATGCAAAGATATCCAGGTATCCAAGTATTTGTCTTGGTGGTTTCTATGGAAGTTGAGTAGTTCCCTGGAGAGAAGACTTGGTGCACAGGAAAGGGGGTCTGTGGGTGAGAGATGCTGAAGTTGACACTTCTGCTTTACCTTCTTCCTCTCATGAGAACAGCAGACAGAGACTGACAGTAGTTTTGAACACAAGGACTAAAATGTGTACAAAAATAAAGAACTGTTGCCTAAGTGCAAATAATGAAATATCTGGCAATGACCAGTTTTTGGATTTTTTTTCTGAAACTTTAACATTTGCAGTAATCAAATAAGTCTTATGCTAACATTAGTTTTAATGAATGTTTTATGGAAAGTTTGAATTGAATAGGAAAAAATAACTCTTCTACCAACTCTCCTGCAAAGTTATGCAGGCTGTGGAATTCTGTGTTACACAAGAACTGGCCAAGTGAAAATGTTTCTAGGCCAGCTTTTAGAACCATTAGGGTTGGAAAAGATCTCCAAGATCATTGAGTCCAGCCTTTGATCAAACACCACCTTGTCAGCTAAACAACATCACTAAATGCAACGTCCAGCTGTTTCTTGAACAATTCCAGGGATGGTGACTTTGAGCAGCCCATTTCAATCCTTAACCACCCTTTCCAGGAAGAAATTCCTCCTGATATCCAACCTGAACCTCTCCTCGTGCAGCTTGAGGCCATTTCCTCTTGTCCTGTTGTTTGTTACAACTAACAGAGGCTGACCCCCAATTTTACAACCTCCTCCTCTCAGGGAGCTTTAGAGAGCAATAAGGTCTCACCTGAGCCTCCCTTTTTCCAGGTAAAACCACTCCTTAAGCTTAGCTGCTTCACCAGCTCTATTGCTCTCTCTGGACAGGCTCCAGCACCTCAATTTCTTTCTTCAAGTGAGGGCCAGTCACTACCTTGGTTCTGCTGGCCAGACCATTTCTGATGCAATCCAGGATGCCATTGGCCTTCTTGGCCACCTGGGCACACCTGGCTCATGATGATTCTGCTGAGGGTACCTGGTTCTTCACCCCTGTCCTGGGTGAATGTCCTCTTCAGCTTCTTTATGCTATGTGCAATTTTGTAAGTTGCTTCTCTCTCTCTCCCCTAGTTTTCAGATAGCAAACTAATCTACTTAATCCTCTTCTAAAGAAGATTTTTCCATATCTTTGATTATCCTCGCAACAACTTTTTGCATATTTTCTACTTTTTCGATCCTTCTGAAATGGGATTAATAGGATTGCATGCAGTATGGGTTCAGAAATGTCTGTATGGTCTGTAGGAGGAATAGCTTGATGTTTTTAGTTTACTGTTCCTTTCCTAATAACCTCAAACCTTTTATTTGTCTGCTTTTCAATGGTGAGTTAATTCCAGTCTTTTTTTAAGTGGTAACTCTCTCCTTCATTTGGTTTTGTGAGGCAGAAATAATTTTTTCCCCCTCAAGGTGCATTTTTGCATTCATCTTCATCTTTACTTATCTGCTGAAGGTACTCTCCAACCTGTCACAGTAATCCTCAGCTCTTAAAGTATGAACTGTATACCCTCTTGTCCTTTCTCCTGAACTGTATACCCTCTTGTCCTTTCTCCTTGTGCATCATCTTCTCTCTGCCCCATCCTGATCACTTGAGTGCACTGAGCAGTGAAGAACCATATATACTTCAAGGACTAACTTAGCAACTGCTTTGAAAGGGCAATTTACTTTTTTTCATTAATAAGTGATCAAAAGATAGGAAATGAAGGGTGGGATCTTCTCTCATCTAATTACAACTCAGTTTCTTTAGGAGCCTTTAATGAGGATTTGTGACAGAAGCCTCTAGGAAACAAGAGTATACTTTATTGACAAGATTATCCTTGTGTTCCATGACCCCTTTGAAGGGCTTCAGCTTGAACTGAGAAGTGATTTCTTATCCTAAAAAAATCAGTCGTCTCTTCTTGGTTTGTGTTCATGTCTGCTAACAATTTTTTTTTTTTTAATAAGTGGGTTTTCCTTTTTGCTTTGCACACAAGGGATGGATTAAAATTTACTGTTCTCCTGAAACCAGTTTTATAGACTGTTACATGGCCAACAGACACAACTCCTCTTCTGTACGTGCTCTGCAGGTGACAAGTTACAGGATGCAGTTATCCAGCATGGCTGTATTCAGATTCCCTTAGGGCCATTTGGGTGAACAGCTGAGTTGCTGTCTGTCATTTGTCTTTTATGTACATTTTGTGAATTTGTTCTAAGATGTTTTCTGCTGATAACTGGGTCAGGTGTTCAGGTTCAGCTGTGAAATAGCAGTGTTGGCAAGGCAGAGAGAGTGTCAGTGAATGGCTCTGAGGGCTGTGCTGCCATAGCCTGGTTGCTGTGGTTAACATAATCTCTTCCTGTGTGTATATCAAAATACAGACAATCTTGTCAAGCTTTGGCTAGATGTAAATGGGCACTGCCACGTCCAGAAAATGAATGAGGTTTCCTACACAGGGCAGGGTTTTCTCCTCTTGGCTGCTTGGCTGGACTGACTCTGGCTGCTCTGATTGTGTGAAGAGATGTGAACCCACAGGGAGAGATGTAAAGAGCAAACTGGGAGGAGCTAAGGACTTCATGTGCATGCTTGAAGCATATCAATGTGCCTTTTGTCCTTTTGCTTATTTTTGGTTTCATTTTAATATGATTCCGTGGGCTGGCTATATGCTTGGCAGGAGTATAAGGGGTGCTCTGATTTAGCTTGCAGTGTCCACCCCACTGTGCAAACTGAAGCACAGTAAATATGTGTCTTTGAAAGCTTTTCAAAGAGGGTTTCCAGTGTGCTGATCCCTAAATGCCTGTTGTTCTGATGGATTCTGATAAGTCTTTGGCGAGGCAGGAAAGATTGACTCTGGGATTAGCTCAGCTGATTAGAGAATGGTGCTAATAATGCCAAAATTGTGGGATTGATCCCTGTCTAGGACACTCACTTCAGAGTTAGGGGAGCCTTCTGGGTCCCTTCCAACTCAGAGTGTTCTGTGACTGTGGAGGAGCTTTGAGGCATTTTTCAATAACTCTGTTTCTTCATGGATCTGTTCTTCTGGTGTGCAAGAGGATAACTCAGACTCTGCTTTCCCATGGTGTAGGCACCCAAAGTGGGGTGAGGATTTTGTCACAAAGCTGACACTGACACTGAAATTATAGACCTTACCTAAAGACCAATAAAAACTGGCTCACTGTAAGAAGAATTGTCCACTACCAAGCTTCTATTAACATGGAGTGATCATGGACCTAATATTGAAACTGTCTAGGGGGAAATAAAAAGCAGATTTACCCAAGTAAGAGATGGCATAGTGGAGATTTATATGTTTTTTTTTTATAAATTGTGTTAAATGGTGTGTCCTTTCAATTCTACATGTTTGATTCTGTAGTTTTGGAATATAGTCTGGGTAGGCTTGGTTAAGAAGCTCTTTTAATGTAGTTCAAAAAGACTCCTTTGACTCCTAGAAAATAAAAACTAAGAACCATTCAACTGATTGCATCAGCTCTTTGTTACTTGGCTTTTTTTTCTTTGGTCAGAAAAGCAATAAAGTTATGAATTTCTCATAATATTGGAAAGGTCTGGAACAATTTGCATCAACTGTTCCTCAAAATTAGAAGAGAGGAGATGCACATAAATTACAGACTGTTGTGCCAGACTTCATATTGATGGAAATTAACATTGACAAGTCTTTAGTTGCACAAAGGACTTAGTATGGAAATTTGAACAGATATTTAAATCTATAGCATGTTTTTGAGGTGCCACTCATACATATTGTTTTATCTTTAAGTGTTTTATTTGAACAAGAATAGGATGTGAACATATCTCACAGTTTTGTCCCAATTCCTACTTTTAGAGGTCTTTATGCTTTCTAAATTCTCTGTTCTGTATTATCTGTATTTATTTGATGACACAGTAAAAATAAAACCTTGCTAAACATCCAGCCAATAAAATGTGGTTGGCCTCTTCTAACTGGAAGTCCAGCACAAAAAATTATGTAAGTAAGCTGATGGTGACTTTTTCTGGAATGGCAATAAAAACAAATGGGGTGCATTCTAAAGAGCTGACATAGAAGATTATATGAAATAAACAGAACAAAACATCTCCGAAGGAATGCATGCTGATCATTGCATATTAAAACCCTGCATAAGTCAACATGTGAAAAGATTTTTAAAATAAAATACTCTGTACTTCATGGCTTGTAGAGATACGTGCAGCACTTAAAATAGCAGAAATGCAGGCAGAGTGCTTTGTGTAAGATTAAAAAAAACCTTTTAATATCTAATGGCCAGAAAGGCCTCCTGGCGTAACCAGGACACTGCTGGAACAAGTGGTTGAGTTCCATGTGCTGTTGTTTTCCAAATACACTCAACTTCAGAAAAGTACATGTTTCTTCTTGTGCTGGTGCAGTGCGCTCAGAGACCTTTAACTGGATATGTGGATGTGGGTAATTACTAATTAGCTGATGGGCTACGTCAGGTAAGGAGATTTTCTTGGAAAAAAGCAATTTTAACTACAAAGCATTGGCATAGTACTTGTAATAGTACACAGTGTTTTTTCCACACTTCCATACTACCTTGAAATGGGATTTAAGCATTTCATCAAGAAGAAAGTCTATCTAATTATCTAATTGCATTTCAGTGTCACTAGCTTAAGTCACATGCAAAGATCCAGAAATAACTTTTTAGTAGATATCTGGCAGTGCTGTTCTTAAAAAAAATTTTCTATTAATGTTAGTCTGAATTAGGAGTGTCTTTAAATAAAACATCTGCATCTTAATGAATGTTGAGCAGATTTATGCCCTTTATCTATCCTTTGACCTTAATCCTTATAACTCATCTGCATGTCTAATCCAGAAATTCACATTAAGTCACTTATTCTGTCTTTCCCTTTTCTTTGGAGTTTGAGTGAAATAGGGTAAATAATGTATGATACAATTTTTCCTGTGTAGACAGTTCCTCCCCTCTTCCCCTGACTTTTCGCATCATCATTATCAGTTTAACACTTTATTAATAAAAGACAGTCTAGTCTTTCCAAAAGAGAAGATATTATGGAGAATAATGGAAAAGCAGGGTAATTGAAACAGTTCTTATGACATTTGTTGGAAGTTACATTAATTATGTTGGTGTAAGGCCCTCAAAAACTCACTTGACAGGACTCTTAAAAGGGCTTACAGCTTTTCATGTACGCGGTGTTAGACACACAAGAGAAATACCAACTTAAAGAAAACAAAAAACCTTTAATGGCAGAGAAGTGACAAAGCAAGAGAAGCATTCAATCAACATAAACCCCTTCAGGAAGTATTAACTTTAACCCATTCAATTCAGCAAACACCAAGGCTATCTAATTTTGAGTTACTCAAAACTCTAAGAGGGAATTAGAAAGACAGAAAATATATAGCAAAGAACAAATATAGTGACCAGTTTTGATTCCAGCAGTGTTCAGCTGATATGGAATCCAAGGGAAGGTAGGGTCAAGACTTGTGCTTGCCTTGTGTCCTGGGTTAAGCACCCTTTGGCTTTCCTGGGCCCTTCTCCCAGGTGGGATTTTGGGTCATCTGGCCACTGTGGGGCTGGATTGGGGCTCCAGAGGTGAGTGTGGAGCATTGTCTCTGCTGTGCCAGGGATTGGCAGCCACTGCAGGGCTGGGATACAGCTCTGGGGTGTGTGGAGCATGGCATTGCCCCACCAGAACAAGACCTGACCTGCCCCTTGTCCCCACACAAGCACTTGAAAGGTTTTGAGACTGCAATCTCCTCCAATCTCTCACAGCTGGACTTGGCAGGAGCAAGAAATAGTTGTTTTCCTGAAACTTAGTTTTGAGTAAAATTATTTTTGAATCAAGGCCATCAAATCTTTACAAAGCTAAACCTCTTGAATTGTCACTATTTGCAAACTAGCAGGTGGGATTTAGGTTAAACTGACTTCTATCAAAGAAGTGTCACTGTTTATTAAAATTGCTTGGAAAACAAGATTCCCTAAATGTTTTAATTTATTGCTACAAGGATAAGCTTGCCTCAAACATTTTTCTACATGCTGAGAGATACATGGAATACTGCAAAAGAGATCATCAGCTGCCTTATGCCAGCAGTTGTTTCATTATCTGGCTCCTGATTCAAGTCTCCCCATGAAGTACTTCACTCAATGCTATTACATCCTACGGTGTTTGCTCACTGTCACATTCTGACTATGAAAGATGTGATTTGCATAAGCAAAACTTAATTTAAAATTCTCCCTTGCACAGGGTCTTGGTAAGAGACTTTGCACTTTAAATTCTGACTGCTGCTCCCACCTGAAGGTATTGTAGGCCTAGAGCCTGCCAAGTCCTGATGTGCCCAGCTGTGATGACTGGCAAGAGCTCCATGGAAGAGCAAGTGCATAAATAAATTTGCCAGCCATGGATTCACATGCTGAATCCATGTGTCTGTGAGGATCTGTCTGCAGGAATGAGGTTCTGACACTAGAAGCTTGCTTTGCCCTTCAAGTGGGGGTGTCCAATGGGAAAGGGAGCTGGTGGATTTAGCAGTAGGATACTACAGCTCAGCTGGCAGGTGCCTCTTCTTGAGGTGGCAGAAATTATTTATAAATTATAAGAGTGATTTGGTGGTTAATTCTAACAGTGTTAATCAAGACCAGTCATTCTAAAGATGTAGACAGCCATTCAGACTTCTCAAACATTATTCATTTTAACCAAAAAAAATCCCAAAGTCCACCCACAAACCCAAAGGTGGACACACATGGAGGCTGAACTCCTATACCTTGAGTTTTGTTAATGACTTTATAGTTTTCATCCTTGAACAAGAGCAGCAGCCAGTAACTTACTGTCACACTTGTCATGTCCTCAAACACTCCCTTACTCCCTATGAAGTGTTGCAGATGCAGCAAGGTAGTCATGTAGTGTGGCTTTGCAGGCATTAAATTCAAGTCTGAGTTGCAAAAAGTTAATCTAAGGTCAAACACATTCCCTCCTAAATTGTATTTTGCACATTGTTCATCTGAAGCCCATCCTGGCATTTCTGAAAGTTTAATTCTTTGTTTTTGGAATGGGGAGTCCATGAAGGAGCTGGAAATGTCTTTTGTTAAGATCTTGTTAGCTTTTTCTTGATCTCTAAGGTCATCTTATAAGAGAGCAGGACATGTCACTGCAGCTGAGTTCCCAGGGCCCATTTCTGGGCTACACCTGGTGTTTAAGTCTGAGATTGCCTGGGTGTGGCTCCATTGTAGGTGAGATTTATGGGGGCTTGGATGCCGTGTTTCCCAGACAAATTTCTTTGTGGCAAATGCAAGACTCAGGTATTTTGAATCCATGGGGTAAAGAAGCCATGGGCAACTGAATTAGAATTTGACTGCATAAAACACTTGGATCAAAACAGGGACTTTTTGCACTTCAAGCTATTCCAGTGATGAGCAGGATTGGGTGTTGATATCATAAATTTCTACAGCTTTCCTTTGTCATTCAAATCCTGATTTGGTCTGCCATGATCTGGGAAGGGTAGAAGAAATATGTCTTGCTTATTTTAAGGCTATTAAGAGAAGGGCTATGATTTTACCAGGTTGGGAAGCATGCCTACCAAAACCTTTCCTGTGTCTCCTTTACAGGAGTGCTTCTCTGCACCCAGGTCTCCAGAGATGTGGCTTACATTTTTGCATGCACAGCCCTATTCTTGTTTTTTTTTTTGTTTTAAATGAAAAGAAAATCTAGCTTGGCTATTAAAATCCCCCATTATCACTATAATGTTTTTCTTTTTGACTGCAATAGATAATTCTGTCTGTGGCTGCTAACTGGTGAGCCCTGGAGAATCCTCCTTGAGTGGTTATTGTTCACCTTCCCACTTCATTCCTGTTGTCAATCTACTCTCCAAGGCATAATGGAGAAATGTACGTGCTTCATTCTAAAGTATGGAGGTTCATTTTAAATTCTCAATTAAGGTGGCTTCATGTGATGAAGATGCAATCTGGAGTGATAATTTTCATTTTTCCCCTCTGGTAGGTAGGCAGCAGGGGAGTGTGTGGGAATTCAGCCTGGGTAGCTGTAAGCTACAGTAGTAAGGCTCCCCAGAGTTTGCCTCTGAGCACTCTGTTGTGTTATGGGATGACTGCTGAACATGTGGGCACAGAGCATGCTTGTTCACCTGAACAGCTGGGGCGACAAACAGCAAACTCCTGTGGCTGGGAGGCACCAAGAACTCGTGTGAATTCAGGCTTGGGCACCACAAACTCCTGTGGCCCAAAGTCAAAACCTTGGGTGTTTTTAGTGGTTGTGTACTGCTGCCTGTAATCCATGCTTATTTGGTGTGAGAACTTCTCTTCAGTCAGATGGCTGTGTCATGCAGGTGTTAAAAGTTGCTGTCTCTTTAAAAACTGTGCTAGGATTTACTGAAACCTGAGTTAATTTTCCATCCCAAACCCTTTTGCAGAATCCCAAACAAGACTCACACAGAGCAAGTGAAAAGCCCAGTTAGTGTGTGGGTTTTTCTTGTAGCACAATTAGAGACATGACCCCAAATGCTCAGTGGTCAGAACTGGACAAGAGTGTGGGCAGAAGCTTTTATCTCACCTGGCTTCTCTGTGTATTATCTATGACAGTGATTTATGTCTCCCCTTTCAATTTCTCAGGAAAAATGAGATGATTGTGGGCAAGTTTTTGAGTAAATACAAGAGCTACATTTCTACCAAGAGGTGGGGTACAGCAGTGCCCTCCTGGCTGGATCAGTAGCTGGGGAGGCTGGGTGCTGTTTTTATATCAGTTGTTGCAATCTTGTAACCCATTATCCATTACTAAAGCATTTGATCTGAAAAAACAAAAAGAAAATAAATAGCTGAGGCAGGGTTCTTATGGTTCATTAAAGGCTAAAATATATCTAAATTGGTATCTAATCCAAACTTGTATCTAAGCATGAAGGAACACTGGATTCAGTCAGGATTTTGAGGACCTGATAGCAGCTCCTGACACACACACCCCCACACCACCTGGCGTGTGTGCAGGTGGAAAAGAAAAAATTCTGATTGTCTTGCTAATGAGTTACTTTGAAACTAGTTTTATTTTGTGGCTCTCCAAACAGTGATGTGAGTAAAAGGTATAAAAAATAAATGTAAATGGTAAATTCTGTGCACTATGGAGGTAATCCAAATTTGATCTCTAATATACCATGAATGCAGAATGCCAAAAAATGAAGCAGTAACTGTATGGGCTCTCTGGTCTTCCAGAGATCTTCTTTGGATGGCATAAAAGAGCACACCTCTCCATATTCAGAATTTTCTAAAGATTTATTTTAAAGTATATTTATAGTTCTAAAGCAGCATAATTAAAACATTTTCAATTAGTGAATTTCTGGTGTTTTAATAGTACTCTGGGTGGGTTTTATAGTCTCAAAGATGGGAGAGAAAAGACCATATAGTTCATTTATTAAATTAGTTTTTTCTACTTTGGGGCACCTTGCTTTAGCATATTACTTTCTTTTCTAACCCTCAGGTTGAAGTTAGGTCTTCTTGTGATGGAAGGCATGGTCAGGTATAAAATAAACTTACTGAAAGGTAGACTTTTTCTGACAATATCTTTTCCAGCCTTATGAATGACTATGCGTGATTCAGAGCCTTGATCTGATCCACCTGACACTGCTTCAGGCTCTGAAAGACAAAAAACCCAATGCTGATTAAATCTAAAATCTGTATACAATGAATCTGTTTGCTTATGCTGGAAATAATTTTGTGGGTAGATTTCCATGGCAAATCTTATATCCTTTCTTGTTCAATTACTGCTTTACCAAGGTAAGTGTCTGCACTGATTACTCTATATTTGCAGTTGGGATTTTAATAATTGAACAAGATTTTAAAGAGTAACAACTCTTGAACAAAGAGGACAGAACAATGGATAATAGTTCTTTACAGAGCAGGACAGCAGCTTGATGCAGGGCATTCTTCCCAGGGGAGTGAAAGTCATGTCAAAGCTTGGGGTGATCTTTTGAGCCTGGTTTACCTTCTTTTCTATTAAGAGAGCTAGGCTAAGGCATGTAGTAACCAAAGAGGGAGGTTGTGATATGTTTTTCACCTTGCTGAGAGGCAGGCCAAGTGCTGCAGCCTGAATTGCAAAATGCTGCTGTCGTGACAGGGGCTCTACGTAGAGCAATGCTGTGCATAACTTTTGAGTCTGGTTGTGTGGAATAGACTGTGAAAAAAGGGAGCTGGGAAGAGGGTTTGGTCAGTTGTCCAGTGTGCTTATGAGCTAGAGGGTTTTTAGTTGCTCTGAGTTATTCATGCCAGAGTAGCAAAGCTGTTGTGTGTTTTGGGTCACAGAGAGGGATTTGAGAACAGCAGAAATGATTAATCCTTGTGCGTTCTAAATTCTCCCCTGCAGAGGATGGGACTCAGTGTAAATGTCAGGAATCAGACGTGGGGAGGGTGACACAGATATTGTGACACGGTGTATTGCCTTTCTTTAAACACAACCTTGTGTTTAAATAACTGAGATTTCTCACTGCCTCTGAGTCAGGCACCTGCATGTTTGCTGTGCTGGTGGAGAATCCTGGTGAAAGCTTTTTACCCCAGCAATTTTGCAGTGCAACCCAGCCCTCTAGATTGCAAGGCAGTAGATTATGCTGTGGGGAAACACTTCCATGCAAACAAACTCTTGAAGGGGAAGAACTGAGATGTTTCATAGCTTCTTGCACATTATGAGATATAACTGTAGCAGCCTGGAGTGATAACTGCAGCAGTTCTTTCACTCAGTTGCTGGTTTGTTAAAGCACACACTGGAGCTGGGGCAATGCTGGGCTCAGCTCTCCTCACCTGGGGCTAGTCAAACCACCACCTCTCAGGAGAATTTTGCCTGTGACTGCTGTGAGATTCATGCTCTGGAGCTATTGTGCTCCAAATGAGATCTGGATTCCTTTGAGATAGCAGAGGTGAGAATGGTTTGAGGACTTTCCTGGAATATTATTGGACACATCCTGAAGCACTTTTCAGCGTGAGATGTTTTTTTCTGTAGGCTTTGACTGTTCAGCTAGGAAGCCCTCTTTTTTTTCTACATTATTCTTTGTTTCAATATTTAGAAAGGGAAGAATCTTCAAAAGGAAAGTTTGAGACTCAAGTTTGGTATTTTCTCCTTGGTATTTGGCTTGGCTCCTAGCTTGGTACACGCAGCAATCTTTTATTATCAATACCAGTTACTGTTCTATGTAATAGTCCTATAATTAATTGCACTACTTCAGCAAATCTTTTTAATTAAGCTTGCTCTTCACGTGGTGTAACAAAACAAAAATAAAAGGCCTCTTACTGTGTTGCAGGCTTTCCACTGACTTGTTGGTGTGCTCTTTTGTGGGCAGATCAGAGGCAGCAAACAAAATAATGCTGGAAAGGCAGGATCTTGGACCAATGTTTGGTTAATGGAATTCCCTTGAGATGTGGGCAAGGCTGTGTGATGTGTCTGACTGCCCAGCAGGGTTCATGAATGTGCCTCAATGGGTAAATGTGTGTTTGTTACAATTTTATGTTTGTCTGACAGCAGTTGCAGCTGCAAAGAGTGACAGAGTGCCTCTGAGGCTATGGCTTAGTGATGTTCTTCTGGTTTTTAGATATGAGCATTTCTTCTGTCCTGTTTCAAGGTAATATAGAGGCCATTGATGTGTGGGAGTTACCTTTTTTTTCTATTTCTCTTCTGACTTAATTTTAAATTGAATGTCTGAGGTCAATTTTAAATTGGATATCTGAAGTCAAAGGCACTTGAAATTGCTCTCTCAATTTAACAGCAACTTTTTGGGGAATTCTTCTTACCAGCATACTTTCCTTAGATCTTGGTAAAACTTGGCCTTACTTGCTTATTTTGAAGTGCAGTGCAACATAGAAAACAAAAATAATAGAAAAAGGTGTAGTGCAACATGGAAAGCATAGAAAAAATAAAAAAGGTTTTAAACATGCTATACTTAAAAATAGTTTAGCATTGGAAAACAGCTCTGTGCAGATTGTTGTCATATTTTAGAAATCTAAAAGAAAAACTGGTCCTCTGTTACTATCTTTTTGTAGAAATATGATGTTTGTTAGCTTGGGAGATCTAACAACAGAAAAACATGCATTTACCATTTTATCTTGGATTCCAAACAAAAAAGGTGTGCATGCTCTACATGTATGCTTTCAGCACAAACTCAAATGAGTTTGACAGAGGTGAAAGCCTCAACATGTAAAGAAGGATCCTGGCATTCCATGCAGGTTTTCCTTTGGTGCCAGATGAAGAAGAGAGAGGAATAAATAATCACCAAAAAGAAGAGGATGCAGAATCAGCTGGGTTCAGCTGTTCCTGTCAGGTATGGGGCTGGTATGTTGTTGGTTTTAGAAGGCAGTGCATGGGGAAGTAGGAAAGGAAGCTTTCTCTTAGTCTAAAAAGTACATGATGTGAAAGAAATTTAAAAAAAACAAACTCAAGGTGGGATGCAAATTTGCAATGTAGATGTTTAGAAATGCTTTTCGTGACTTAGCACAGAAAAATCATCACTTAAACATATTTTGATATGACTGTTTATCTGGAAAATATTTTAATGCTCTTAAAGGATAATTTACCTGTCAATTTTGCTACACTTTGTTGTGTTAATTAGTGGCTGTAAGGAAAATACTAAAGCACAGAAGGGGGGGAGGGGCATTCGGAAGTGGTGTGTAAGCTTCAGAAGTGTAGAAATAGGTTATTTCTGAAAAATGTTAATACTTCAGAATTAGCATATCTTTTACATGTTTGATTCAGTTTCTCAGAGAACTGAATGCAGACAATCCCAACAGTGTCTCCTGGGACTGAGTCAAAGTGCAGCTCTGCTGCAGCTGATGGAGGTGGTGCTACGTGAGAAAGTTGCCTTTAGAAAAGTTAGAACTTTTCACAATAATGGGAGTTTGATAATTTTTCAAATAAATCACTGCTGTAAGCTCCTGGCTTTGCATGTCTCATGTGAGACTCTCTTGAATATTTTAACAGCATTTTAGTCTTCCAGTTGCACGACAGCTTTTTCTGCCAAACACGTTGTGAGTGAAGTGCTGGCTTGCTCTTCCAAGAGACTGAAGAGGAACCAAGCTCAGATGAATTCCTTCCTCTTGTATTACACTGGTGATTCAGGTACTTGGAAGATTGTCTTCTCGAATTAGCATCTCAGTTTGTCACTCTGCCTTTGGGCAGAGACTGTTTTGTAGGAAGAGCTAGAAAATGTGAGATTTCTTTAATTTCTTACTTCCTTCTTTGGTGTCTGAGCTTAAGAAAAAATTCTGCATGAAAGCAATTATTTTTTTCTGAGGTTTGGAAGCTTCTTCCTCCTTCAGACATTTTGATTTTTGTTGTTCTTCAGAGCATGGTAGACACCTACAAGAGTTCCATGAGGAGAGAACTTGGATTTGTTTTCACTTGTTCTGTTTGCCCACTAATGCTGCATAAATAACATACTGCTGACCTGATTCTAAAACCCCTGCTTCTTTCATTCATCATGAGATAGAGGGAAGTTTAATTATTGTATTCTTCTTTAATATCAGTTTTTCATATGCAAATTTTCATATTCAAATTTATGCTTTGATTTATTTTGCTGTTTAAAAAGTCACTTTTTTTTCTGTTTTCAGAAAAGAAAATAAAGGAGTCACTTTCATTTCACATGAATGTTTTTGATAAAGAACTGTAGGGAAAAACACAAAAAATGGCCCTTGGAAGAGGTTTGAGCCTCCAGTGACTAAGAGAATCCTGCTTCCTCTTGGTAAAGTTTTCTTCTTGCAGCATGGTTTCTTTCTGCAGTTTAGAACTTGCTGATACCAGAAATGTTGCTGACTCTTCCTCTCTGAGACTGAGCTTTGGTTTTATTACCTATCATTAACAAAGGTTATTTGGGCCAAATGATGCCAAAATCCTTTTTTTGAATCTATCCTGGTTCATCTTCTTTCTAGTACAGCTGGAAATTTTCTGTGTAAATAACAAAATTCAGCTTATATAATTGCTTTTTCAGAATAATTTCAAATATAAAAGTCATATATGTAAATTATATCAATTATATCTCCTACTTGAGATTTAGTATCATTTCTCAAAACATACCACTAGATTTAAAATATCTTGATCTGTAGATGTTTTGATTTAATCTCCTTTTCCTGAGTGATCAGTGATCCAAACTCAAGTTCTACTTCATTTCAGACTGGACCTCACAAAGCAACTATCCCACTCTTCATTTCCTTTGGTTCCCTCAGTCCTTCTCCAGATAAATATTATCAAATGGTTCAATAGTGCTGTCATATGATTTACCTCACCTACAGTGCCAACTATGTCAAACATATATTATTTCAAACTTCCACAGATACAGTGACTTTTTCTTGTAACTTGACATCTGGACTTATTAATGAATGCTTCTAGGAAAGATTTATTTTCTTAATTAATTTAGACTTAAAAGAAAGAATGGCTTCTTTACCTTTATACCCAGTGCTCAACTACTTGCTTTCATCTCTTTCCTGCTCTGTTTCTCACTTGGGATAAGAGTCTTCTCAAATAAATTTTTTTCCCATTTGAAACAAAGATTAAAGTAAGAGTCTCCAAATTTTTCTCTTGTCTCTGCAGGTTTGTGGGATACCTCCATATATCAACATAAGATACTTCCCAGTTTACTCTGGCAACCTCACTTCTGTTTTTCTTAGTTTGGCATTCTGGGCACCATTTTGTTGCATTTGGTCTTATGCTGATATCTTTTTGTCTTCTAATCGAAGTATGAATAAAAGTTGCTCCTAAGAGACTCTAGGATAATATCCCTGTTTGTCCAGCCAGGATGCCATCCAGGTATGCCTTCTGTAGCTTTTAATTTCCTTCTGCAGACACACCCTTTCCAAAATACCTAAAACAATTGATGCGTTGATTAGCATATAATTCAGAATATCTTTATAGGCCTCCTCATTTATGTCTTTGTATTTAATTTAATTATAAATAATTTGTTTCCCAATTTCTGTTTACCTTATGTCACCTCCTTGTAACAGCTGTAGACAAGAAAAGGAACAATGCTGGATGAATTAATATCCTAAAGCTTTTTATTTTCTTGGACGCTACTTGATATTGACATGCTCTTTGGCAGTATTAATATTTTCCTTTTCAAGTCTGTATTTCATGCACCAAAAAACCCACCACACAATCCCCTGCTATTTGAGTAGAAAATAAAATCCACTGCTTCCAGGGCAGAAATGGATGAGTAAATCTTTTCCAGGGAGAAATGGATAAGTAAATCATTTCCAAAGATAAAGCTGAAGGATCCATGGTATGTGCTCAGCCTTACATCTGCTCCATGTGTTTGTCTTCTCAGCAACCTTCCTTTACAAATGGCATTGAAGAAGCAAAGGACTTGATATACTCAGAAAATAATAGATTAGCAAGTGAAAGTCAAATTTCTGGGTCTGAAGAGAGACTTAATGTCTCATTCTTGATTCTTTCAACACCAGCACATCAATCTCCCTCACCTGGGCTTTCAAGAAACTAAAATCCCTTCCATGCATTTGTGATGGAAACAAACTGACCTTGCTAGGAGTCCCTCTGCTTCTAAACACAGTATCCTCAGTTTGCCTTCTGTTGCCATCAGAGATTATTTCTTTTCTGTTCTGTTGTAATTTTTGCAAACCCGGTGGTTTTTTTTGCCTTATCCCTGAATTTTGCTTGACAAGAAATTTGGGCCATTTTATCAACTGTACTCAAAGTTGGAAAGAATATCTACATTTACTGAGGAAATGAAACTAACCTATAATGTTAAAATAGTTTTTTAACATTATAGTTAAAAGCTTATTTGACCTGTGAAAATAAAGTATATTCTTTATAGTCTGTGTGCATGCCATTTCTTCATTGCCTATTTCCTGGTGTTGGCAAGTGTCTGATAATTTGTCTTCCTTACACTCTGATGCTCGGGGAACTCTTTCCTCTCTAGAACAACTAATGTTTAGACAGTTTAGCTGAAATGCATCCCTTTGTCAGCATTAAGACATCACTGGTAAAATTATAGAGTAGCACAGAGAAACACGACGGAGATAATCAGACTGCCAAGGTTGTAATCTGTTCCTCTGCTCATGGTTACAACTCAGAGTGGCAGAGGGGAGCATTAGGGTGGAGGCATGGGGAGCCTGCAGTCACAAACACACAAAGCTATGAAAACACTCCAGCATCACTTAGAAAATGGAAAGTGCTCTTGTTTCATCTCTAATTGCTTTAGCCTTTGGCGTGAATGGCCGTGCTGCTGAATCAGCAGTGGCAGGGCTGGATCCAGACTGCCTGAGAGTGTTTCAGGGGAAATAATACATAAAAGGTGTGTGTGCTTTTTAAATTAAAGACAAGTGAGTGTGCACAAAAAAACTCATGCTGCCAAAATATGCTAAACAGGCATCACAGAAGCCTCAAGAACCAATAGAATTCTGTTCTGTAACCAATGCTTGAAGACATGGAGAAATATTTTAAAGGAGGCATATGCCTATTAGAGGTATTTTGAGAAAAACTTGTTTGTGTCAGGGAAGAAAAACAAGAATTTTCTTCTGTTTGTGGGTTGGCATTTTGATTTGATTTAGTGTGAAGTTGAGTTTTCGAAATCTTTGTTCTTTAGAATTCCCTCTAAGACTTACATGGCTAATATTTAGTTTCCACTTTGGAGGCATTTTTTCATGTGTGTTCCAGCTCTTACAAACAAGTCAGTTTCACTTTTAATGAAATTTCATGGTAGTTTTCATTGTTGCTATGAATCAAAGACAAAGTTTACCTTTCACACACAGTAGAGAATTTTTTTCATTTGGTAGGCATGTCCTGTAGCTGTCCTAAGTGAATGCATATTTGAAGTAAATTAAGAATTGAATAGACAGCACTGAAAACTCCACCTCCTCATCTCTGTACCCAAGATATATTTCTATTAAAAAGCAGGGGGGAGAAAATCAACTTTTTTCCTTCTGCTGTTACTATCAGCTTTAAGGTCTTCTGAGTTTATGCAGGCAGTATAAATGCAGTCACACTGGGATTTTTGTTCTCCTATTTCCTCAGCAGTACGATCAGAAACAGCATTTCTCAACAGGGCAAAGGAAGCATCCTGTTGTTTTCATTGTACAGATCAGAGGACAGGCCAATGTGCAGCCCATAGGAGAAATTAGTAACACCTTTCAGAAGTGGATAAGGTTTGATTTGTTGTTGCAGTCCAATTGTAAGTGCAGTAAAAAGCAAAGATTTTGTGGTTTAGTTTTTTCAAGCCCATGCATTCCAGTTGTAGAAAAAATGTTTGTTTAATGAAACAACAATTTTTGACACCAAATTTACTTGGGAAAATATGAATATTTTACTAGGCCATTTTGGTTTTAATATATTCAGCTCTTTGCATGCATGCAAATAGAAGAATGTAGAGTGAATTCCATGTTCTCCTCTTGTGGGTGCAACTCTCATCTCTTTGCTTGAAATCCAATAGTTGTGATCTAAGTACAGGCAGCATTAGCAGCACCAGCAGCAGTTCTGTACAAAATGTGATTATCATGTACCCATAAAGAAAGCAGGGAGTGTTGAGCATTGCTGTGCTGAGCAAGAGGCATTCCAGGCTCTGGATGATTTGTTTGTTCCTGCTTTAGGGTGACTGCACACCCACCTGAAGTGGTGATAGTGTGAATCTCCTTCTGTGCCATTAGATGAAGTGGCATCATTTTAATGCTTTGGCATTAGTAAACTTCATGTGCTGCCCGACCAATGCATCCATGTCCAAGTAGCTCCAAGACATTTCAGTGTGCCCTTTCTTTGTCAAGACCATCTGCATGAATATTTCAGTCTGAGTAGACAAGTGCCAAAAGTGCTAGAGCATTCTGCTTAGTCATACAAGGCTCTTTAAGAGATTTAAAATTACTGTTCTACGAACTGATGTCACTTTACTCAGTGTCAGCAGGTTTGTCAGGGCTTGCTCACTGGTAACAATTTCTGGAAGTTTTAAAGAGTGAAGGTCTTAGTAGAGCCAGCCCAACTTCTTATTTTTTATTATTTGTATTGTATGTCTAAAAGGCTAGGGTGAAAAAGAAGCATTTGTACATGCTACTAATGTGTTTTGCCACTATCTGGGTGCTGGGTTCAAGTAGTCATTCTCAGGGAATGAAAAAAATTGAGAAATATTATTTTTTTTCTGTACAGTATGAATGATACTAACTATAATTTAATGCATCAGGTTGTCTTCTTTGCATGGGTGTTTATTTCTCCAGGCATTCCATTTTAGTGATCTCCTATATTCCTTAGGAAAATTGCAGGTGGTGATACAATAGCCTTGCATTTACGTATGGGTCTGAAATGGGCCACTTGAAATATGGCAATCATGTTCTAAGTTCTTGATCAAGCTTGGCTGGACTTGCTTGATCAAGATTGATCAAGCTTGGCTGGAGCTTGACTAATCTGATGAAATAGGTCCTTTTTAACAACTTGTTGCTGTTTTTTTCTTGCTGTCTTTTAGGCCATGGGTTGAATGTTCAATTCCAGTCTGTCCCCATGGAGAAGATTAACACTTGCTGCTTGTATTTAATAGAACCCATACAAACTTATTTTTGCATTAGGACTCTGAAGAGATTAAAAAAAATTATTCTGGTCTTATCCTAAAAAGTGAAAGAACTCGCTTGAGTATTTATTCAAGCTGAGGCACCATGACAGTAAACACTGTATGTAAAACCTGAATTTCTCATACACTAGTTGTGAGGGAAAAAAAATCTTCTAAAATATTTAAGTTAAAGGTTGCCATAGTAAGATAAGTAGGAATAGAAAGAAATCAGTCTGCTGGACTAAGTAATGATGGGCTTTAGGTGTTGGCCTTCTGTCAGTCTTGGTATCACAGCAGGTGTTTTGGTAAAGTGATATTGTTCAACAGCTCTTTGTTCAACAGGTCACATACTGTGAACAAAAGTTGTTGCTGGTAATAACCTGACCCCACTGGAGAGGGGAAGCAGAGGGGGGAAACCTACCCAATCTGTGCTGAAAGGACCTGGGGCATTCCCCGCAGGATGGTGTTTTATTTAAGTCAGTAGGAGATATCAAAAGAGTTTTTCCAGTATTGACAAGTACAGAACAGAACAGTGTGAGATGCTTGGGGAAAATACTTGGTGTCACCATAAGCAATTCCATGGCAGAATTGCTGAATTTCCCAAAGCAAAAGTTAGGAAGGGGTGCATGGCATTCCATTAGCCTGAAGAGCTGTGCCGTGGAGAGAGGCAGTTTTCTAGGAATCCTGGTAGTTCTTCCCAATCCACAGGTCATGGCAGTTTTTCCCCTTCTCAAAATTAAAACCTAATTTGCCATGACACGAGTCACTGAACAGTCCATTACAAAAACTTTGTTTGCTCAGCATTTCTTGGTACTGAGTTCCAAATAAAGGGGTGGTTTCACAAATGTGTTGTTTGAATTAAACTGGGATGACTCTGTGACTTTTATGAGCATTTTGGAGTACTCAGCACCACAGTTGAACAAATTCAATGATAATGACCTTTCCAGTCCATATTTGGACTTAAATGCATGTGCCCAGCATTGAAATAAAATTCTGGATACTGAGAGTATTAGAAATATTGGTTAAGTCTGGAAGGGACTTTCTCATGAAGTCTTACCCAAAACTGTGCTTTCCCACAGTTTCATTCCTAAATTTTTGTGCAATTGCCTGATGATTTGGATAAGGTACTGATATCTTAAAAAAAAAATCCATCCAAAGAAGTGGGTAGGCAGACTGTCCTTCAGAACCCAAACTTAAACCAATTTGATGCTCTGAGTAGACCACACTTAATGTGTGAACCAATAAATGACATTACAAATACTGCTAAAAAAACTACCCAAACCCAGCAAATCTAGAACTACTAATTACTTTTCTACAGATTCTTGGCTTCTGCTGATGCACAGCATTTCTTCCAAGAGAGAAACCTGGACCTCAGTGAAATCTGTTGTGCTTATGCCATTGTTTTCACAGGAATTAACTTTATAGGGTTGACACAAGTGACAAAAATTCCTGCCAATCTCAATTTACTAGTTTTAAATTATACTCTCTGTGTCCCAGTGTGTTGAAGAAAATACCACGAAGAGGAGTCATGTTGGTGGGCAGAGAGATGCTGAATAAGAATATTGAATAAACAGAGTTTGGGTTTGGATATTTTCTTGCTGTAATTAGGATCTCAATCAGTCTGTACTACAAGCTAGTGCTCTTCCCTGAAAAATATATACCAAAAAGCAAACAAAATACTCTTCTGTATTAGCAGAGTTAGAATATAGCTCTGAAAAAGGCTGCCATGAAGAGTCCTATTGGTTGAATTTTAATATCTCCTGCATTGTAAATGCTGAAATTGGATATGTCACTGAAAGCTGCTCTTTGGCAGTTTCAGCTTGCATGACCTGCATTTACTCAGCAGATCACTACAGGTCCTGCTGATCTTCCCCTGACACCACTTGAACAAGATCTCTCTAATGGATACCTTTTTTTTCCCCTTATTTTACTTTCTATGCCTCCCCGCCCATGTATTAGGTATTAACATGCTTTCCTTGGAAACTGGAGCATGCATTGCATTTCATTTCCTGCTATTTCCTTCTTCAGCAAATTTATTTCAGTGCAAGGGAATGCTCTCTTCTGCTGCTCAGTGGTGTAATATTCAAATGGGTGATATGCTTGAGCTGCCATATTGTGCATTGGCAAAAAGAAAAAAAAAAGGTAAAAGGAGTCTTATTTTTTTGAGAGAATTTAGCCCTGAAGGCACTCTGTGTGTTGTAGCTGCCCTGGTCTATCAAGGGGAGCTAAGCAGCAAGATATAAGCTTAAAATTCAGATGGCAGCAAGTTCCTGATTTTTCCAGCTGGCAGAATTTGGGGTGCAGCTCAGGCAGACCATGCTGAGCAGCTCTTTGCTTGGCTCTAATACACACACACTGCTCAGCTCAGCCTCTTCCATGCAGCTGGAAGTGCTCTCCAGTGAGAATGCCATGAAAAGTGTGTGGGGGGATGCTGTCTGTTTCCAAGTGTGGACTTTTGAAGTGTACGCTTGTGTTTTAGATTTGCATTCAAATCAGTCAGTCATACTTAAAAAGATGCAGTCATGAAAGAGTTTGGCCTGAGAGAGATTTTTTTATAACATACCATGTGGTAATAACAGACTGGCATTAGGAAAAATGACATCATAACTAATTTATGGGGTCAAAAAAAGAAGAAAACTATGTGAGGAATCTTTTTGGTATAAGTTTTTTCAGCAATGTCGAGCACAGTGAAAGCTGCTGTAGGCTTTGGGTTTTATCAACTAATTTCAGCAATATGCAGAGTAGCAGTAAAACAGCCACAATAGAGGCACAGTTTTTCCCCTGTGCACTGAACTATGAACATTATGGGTTTGTTTTACTATTATTTCGGACTATACATTGTAGTCTATCTAACTTTGTTATTAGACTCAGTGAAAATATATTTGGAAGACCTCTCTGAGGACAGCCAGCAATTTGAGGTCAAAACCCATGAAGAATGACAACTGATGAGTTCATGTCTGATTTGGGTCAGGATTTCTGAAGCAGGATCTCCCCAGAAGGATCACAGCTCTGGTTTTTGGATGTAGCTTTGAAGGAAATTGTCTGTAGTGTTTGGGAAGGGAACTCCTTCTGTGCTTGTTCTTAACCAGTGTTCATTATACTGTGAAGTGTTCCTCATTAGCAGGGGTCTTCTCTTAATTTCAGCTTTTAGGATATGTAATTGTACTGCCTGAAACTTTGTTCTTCACAGTCAGAGCAGCATCCTGTCTCTAAAAGAAAGGGCTAAATTTTGAAACTGGCTAGGTAATTGCAACTCTATGCTACCTGTATGTACTTGTGCTTTGTAGATTGACCTCACTCTCACGTGTCAGAATTTTATTTCAATAATGTCATTTTTGATATGAAAGAAGATAGGAGATGTTGAGCTCTGAGCTGGTAGCACAGCAGAGTTCTCAATAAACATTGGTATGGATTGGCAATGATTTTGGGATAGTCTTTGACAGCAATAGGGGATTTATATCTCACTTCTAATAGCGACATGTATATTACAAAGTTAATGTTTTACTCAGCAACATTCCTTTTGAACATTGGGTTCTCCAGTTTAAGTTTTTTCCTGGGCTATGTTTGGACACATAGAACTTGGAAGGGTGACATGATTTGGTACTATACATATTGCTGCTATGACAGTGGAGATGTCACACAGCTGTGCTCTCAAAAGCCACATCTTTGCTACTGGTTAAATATTCAAAGATGTTGCAACAGTTCAGTTCATAAAGCTATAAAGATAATGATGTTGAAGGATGTTCATAACTAATGCTTAAAAAGAGACCCAATATCTTGGAGTGTTTAAGTAAATCATTGGGGGAAAGAAAATGTCACGCTGGAAACTTCTTTAACCTTCTCACATTTTTACGGTCCTACAAAGCTGCTTGATTTGGAAACAAATTTACAGAAGTAATTGGCATATATGTGCATATAAATAGGAATAAATGCATTTAAATGGCTATCTTCCAGCCTATATTTAGCAGTGGATCAAGTGCAGAATGCTCTTCCCATATCCTTTATTTCCTTTGAAACAGTACTTTGCAAGACAAGTTCCTCTCTGTAGATTGTTCTGTTAACTTTCTTCCATCTGTATCTCCCTTTAGCCCCAGGCTGTTAAAAATGAGACAGTTTTTGAATGAATGATACTTATGTGATGGCTTTTTTTATATAATTAAAGAAAGTGTGGGATGATATTTTGGTACCCTTTTTTTTTTTCCACTTCACTAATGATGATATATAGACTGTAAGATTTTCTAAGGAAGAAAGAAGAAATAATACTCTTCCTGTATGATCCTTTTACTTGGTAGGAATCAGGTCCTCTTTTGCCTTCGTTCATTTAGGCTCAAGCTTTTTCTAAAGATGATAACTGATACCTGCCTTAATGTTGATTCGACTGGAGGAAAATATTACCCGCACTTCTGCTAAATTAAGAATATCCTATAACTTGAACATGTGGAAAGAAATATTGCAAATGTTATTGACATAAAAAATTTAAAATTTAAGAGCTTAATCTCCCATAATTCAGTATCTGGTTACAATTATAACAGTGGTATTTTGCTGCTGAACTCAAATCTACTATTAATACTGTATTTCAGTAATTTAGACTGTATAGATCCCTGTTGACAGGGTTTGTTTGTGTCAACATACAGAAATTAACATTTTTTCAAATGTAGCTCATATTACATTTGGCCTTTGAGTTATCCAAGCAACTAACAATGTGAAAGTTAGTTGTTTAATGGAACAGGCTTTCAAGGGTTTTAATTATTCAAAGGATCATAAAGGCAAGAGTCAGAAATTTAATGTTAAACAATGGATCCACTTCATATCCCTGACACCCTATGGAGCTATTTTGAAGTTAATGAATCTGTTTCACCCTTATCTATCTAAAAGGAAAAGAAACAAAACCTGTGAACTACCCTCAAAGAAATACTTCCATTGACTCTAAAGGAGCTATTGGCATTAGCAAATCTAACTGTGATTTAAGGAATCAGCACTCTATCCTCTCAATTTGTGTTCTGTTCATTTACAGGTTGAGAAATAGATAGGCATACAGGCTGCCAAACCTTTAGGTTACTGAATGAGATATGTTGAAGTAGTTGAAATCTTTTGAGAGTTTAAACTTAAAAAAACCCCAACCAACCAACCAAAAAAAAAAAAAAAAAAAAAACCAAACAAACTACCTCAAACCACAAGTTTTTTCTCTCCATTTGGAGAACATCTGGGATGTTCTGTGACTGAGAAATTGTTCCTCCTTGTTTTTTTAATGGAAGTCCTTATTTACTTTATATATTCAAGGGAGTACAGAACAGAATTTAAGGTATTGGTCAAGGTTTAATAAAATAAATACTAAATGGGGAAAGCAAGCAAAGGCTTCAAAACCTTTCAGCTGTTGTGATGGAGTTTTACTATCTATTTCCCCCTTGTTTGAAACTCTGGGTTTGACTTAACAGAGTCCTCCAGCATTTTGGTGCCATGTTGGTTGATGCAGAACAAATGGAGCTTGGTGTGATCTTCACCTTTTGCTGAAGCAAAGCAAACCAAAAAAGGTAATTTCATTATTCCACCAGTAACACATCTCAGTGATTGCTCTGAACTTGCTTGTGGTAGCAGCTGAAGTGAGTGCATGCATGTACAACTGTTCCTCAGGTGAGACCCTGCTGGAAATATGCCCAGGGGTCTGGCATTTGTTGCTGGCCCCTGGCCCTGTGTGGTGGCAGTGGGGGAGGGATGTGTAGGTGCTCTGTCACTGGCACTTTGCCCTTTTTTGGGAGGGCAGCACAAAGTTTGTGGTCTGAACTAGGATTTATCTGGTGTGTTTGAGAGAAACTTAAAATTAATTTAGGAACTGAGAGGCAAGTAGAGAGTCATTAAATTTTTAATGAGCAGAAATGATCAGGCACATCACTTTGTTCATCACATCTGTGTCTAGTCTTTTTTTTTTTTTTAATACCTATGTCTTTCCCATTCTCTGATTAAGATTTGTAGGCATACAAAGACCTTTAGAATTATGGCTCTGATGTGAACCTATTTACTTGTAGCTGTGCAGGGTAGTTGGTAAGGTCAGAGAACAGTGAGTTATGGTGACTTCAGCCTCTTAAGGAAACTATTTGCAGTGATCTTTAAAAACAAACACTTTTCTCTGTGTGAAATGAGTAGGTCTTGGTTCAGTTGCTGGTAAGGAAATGAAAACATTGCATATCAGATTACACAGTTGGGATTTTTCCTCGTAGTTCATGATCCCTGTGTTAATCTCAGACATTTAAGAGAATAATAAGAGGGATTAGTTCTATTCATTTATTCATTCTCTAAAGACATTTCATTCACAGCAGGTACAGGTGTGCTGACATGAAGGGGCTTTGGTGATATGTCAGCAGAGTTCAGATGTGATTTGCTACACTTATTGGACTGCTCACACTAGAAAACTCCCAGAGCAAAGCCTGCATCTATATATATATCTCCTGAGATCTATGGGATGTACTTGATGATTTTTTTAGAGGAACTCAGGTTTCTTAACTCTTTCTCTAACATACTGTGGTGAAATAATTGGGTGCCAATCCTGGGAGGAGGTTAATTATTGCAAACCAAAGTAACAAGTGCTACTAGTTACAGAGGGATTGAAGGGGGGGATAGCAAAAATAAACCCCAAAACCACTGATTCATCAATAATAAAGTGAGTTCTTCTTGCCATGCTTATCAACTTTAGCTACAACCTCATAGACACAAGTTTTTAATACATTGTGATTAAAAACATCCCAAGTTTTGATTTTATGCTTCTATGCTCTTTGTTTTATGTTGGGTAGGGCCTTGTGCACTTGTACCTAAAATATTTGATTAGAAATAGCACAGAAATGTAATGAATAACCTTTATCTGTAGTAGCTTTGTATTTTAAAACCAGCAAAGGAATGTCTGTCTTTGTACAAGTGTGCATGTAGTCATATTTGTCTCCTGCTGTCTCCCAGTTGATGCTCTTGGACCTTTGTGCAGCATGTCAAGCAAGCTATTAACATGCACTTCAGTTTATAAACATCCTGGTAATTATGTTTCTGATTTCCTACATCTGTGAAATACAACAGACAGGCTTTTTGGTTTAAAAATTTAACACCATGTAGGATTATTTGGAAATGAAAGTCACAATTGAAACTGTGTTCTCAATGTCTCTTAATCTGCATTGAATAGTCTGGAGTTTTTTACAGCTCCCAACTTTCATCTAGCACTTAAATACTGAGCCCATTTTGGGCTTCTCAGCACATTTCCCACTGGTCCTCCACTGCACCTGCTGTGCTGCCATCAGCCATTAATGCTCAGGCAAAGCCAACAGCTTGTTAGGATGTGTCTGAGACATTCAGCAGTGCAGATGGCATGTTCTGTCTGCCTCTACCTGTAACATCTGGCAGCAGTCAGATGTGAGAAAGCCCAAATGAGAAGGAGGGAGATAATGTTTTTAAGTTGAATTGAATAAATAATTTTTCCAGACAAATGGTTGCAGTTTGCTTGAGGTCATAAAGGGAAAAAAAAACACCCATGTAAATGGAGGGCAGAATTAGCTTGTTTGGTTGAATTAATTGAATGAATTTGTATATTGTATGGACTTCCAATTCAATTTTTGAGAAATTCTGTGAGCTGGTTTAGGGTTTTCATTCTTGCTTTTTGTCAGTTAAGAAAGTGAGAGGCTTCTGAGATTGGCTGAGTGATTTGGTTTTCTTTCCCCTCCAGTCTCCCCTTTTCCTTCAGTTTTTAAACTCTCTTGGTTTTGATCCAGGAACACTTTTGCATTTGCTCTCTCTGGTTTCAAACTGGGAGCACTGGGTGAAGGCAGTGAGCTCTGATCATAGCATTGGATGGGATGGAGCATCCCTCTGGCCAACTCAACTCACCTGTCCTGTGTCCTCACTCAGCTCCTTTCTTACTCCCAGCCTACTTCTTGGGGAGACCAGGAGAAAAGAGTGGGAAATAGAGAGAAAACCTTGGTGCTTCAGAAAATGCTTTTTTTTCCTTTCCACCTGGCTTTTTTTGTGTCCACTTCATTGTTCAGAAACAGCCACAACAATGTTATGTTATCTACACGGTTTTAGCCACAAACTCAAGACGTAGAACACCATACAGGCTGTTGTGAAGAAAGTTAATTCTGTTCCAGCCAGATCCAGTATGAATAGGAAACTCTGTCCAAGTTAATTAAAGATAAACAAATCTTGCATAGCTTTAACAAGGCACTTTTTCCTCCTGTGCTAGAACGTGCTGAATTGTGCAGGAGAGGTGAATAAAATTAGAGTGCAGTGGATACAATAAAGATGTAAGGCCCCAATCCATCCCCCCCAGCTTTACTAACCTCAAGACACTTTACTATATTTGAAAGATGGATCATGTCAGTAAATCTTAAGATTTGTTGGCCTGCCAAAGAAGGAGGAACAGAATAATATGGCTTTTCACCTAAAACAATTTTTGACAGTGCTAATGAGTGCAGAACAAGTGAGGAAGACTGATTTCTGATATCAAAACCAGCTCCTGGGGAAAGATCACATCCTGTAACTTGCAAAGACTCTTGGCTTTCAGAATAAATAGTACAGACATTTTAGAAAACTTTTTTTTTCCAGAATCTGTACAGTAGAATCTTGACAACACTAACATAAAATGTGACACAATTAATCACCCTTAAGTTTTGAAGAGCTATTAGTAGAGAGGCATATTTTGTGTTAGCATTTGTATTATGAAGTTAACACAAGGATTGCTTGAAAGTCCAATGTCCTCTTTTTTTATGTTTGCAGTTAAGCTTCTAAGACATTTGTGAGAATGCAAAGTTGTCAGGTAGTTCTTCAGCCCTGTAGTATGAGAATAGAGTTTTAATTAATGCTTCAGCAATAAAAATGCTTCTGTATTCTGTGTCTTTTGCATCCTTAAAATAGTTGTCTTCATTCTCATCTGAGTTGTGATTTTCTGCCTCTTACACATCCTGTTTTCTCCAGAGTAAGAACTAGACTCCTTTAGAAACAATGGCAGTCTATCACCTAAAGCAAAACATGCAGATAATTTGCATTTTGAACTGCTGACCTGTTTGCAGGCCTCATTTTCTCTCTCATTGAAAAGCTCCAAAAATGCCTGTTGTAACCTTACATCTGCTAAAAAGGGAAAAGGGGAGTATGTAAAGCAGGGTACCAGACCTCCTCCTGTCAGTACAGCTGAATAGATTCAGCTATTGTCAGTCAAGTAGATACTAGTGCTGTTACACTTACAAACCTGATGTTCCTAATCAAAGTCAAGTGTTTGCCATTTCTCTGAGTGGAGAAATTTGACAGCCTCGGTTAAAAGTGATGGAAGCAATAAGACAACAAGCAGGCTCATGGAAAGGAGAAATTAAGGAAAAAAAAACAAAAAACAAGGAGATGGTTACAGTAGCAAATTTGGGGTGGGTTTTTCTTTTGTTTGCTTCTGTTTCATGAACCATAAACTCTCTCAGACTCACACAGGGCAGCAGCCAAGAAGTGATCCCTTCTGTGTGACAAATCCTTTCCTTGTGTTCAGCATTCTCATAGTGGCCAGGGTAGGGTGAGGAAGAAAGGTCACCTGCCCCTGTTCTTGATTGACCCATGTCATAAAGGTGAGGTGTAGCAAAAGGAATGAAGTCTTGTCACGAATGCTTAGCAGAGAACAACCTGTGACTGAGCACAGGGGAGGGGTGAGGTAGAGGCTGCTCAGTGGCACAAACAGTTCTTAGGTGTGTGCCACTGCTGTGCTGTGGCTTTCCAGACACAGCTGGAGTTGTCACAGCTAAATGTAGATATCCACTATTGAATGTCATGGGGCTTTATTGCTTTGTAGGCTTGAAATGTGTTGCTTCAAAATGGCATCCATATCCCCTTGAAAGATGGGTCTGCCTATGTAAAATGGGCATTCCCACATCCAGAGGGAATAACTAAAAATCCGCAGGCTGGTTACTGCTCCCTTTCATATCAGATTTAAAAACAAAGGTTTCCTGATATAGTTCCTTCCCTTTTTTTCTCTCTGTGAACTGTAGTGATTTTTTAAAATGAGAAGCAGTAATATAATTTGGTTGTTCAGAAAAATACAACATGTACCAAATGATTGATCACTTTTGGCCTTGGAATCCTCAGGCAACTATTTCGCAGTACATTTTAGGAGTAGTTTTGAAGATATAAATAGATCATCACAATCTGTGGCAATTAGCAGATAAGAGGAAATAACAATCAGCTCTACATACTGGATATGTAGTAAAGCTGGATTTTAAAACCAAAGGGAACACAAAATTTCCACTTGCAGCTCATGATTCAGTCCTTCTGTGTTGGAATCCAGCAGAAGAGAAGCTGATTTGTGGGATACAGTTTAATGATGTTTTGTGGTTTAACCCCAACAGTAACTCAGTCCCATTACTGCTGGCCCACTCTTCTCCAGCAGGAAAAAGTGAGAAAACTTGTGGCTTGAGACAAAAACAAAGCAAAAGCTGTGCATGCAAGCAAAGCAAAATAAGGAATAAATTCACCCCTTCCCAGGGGCAGGCAGGGGCTCAGCTATCCCAGGAAAGCAGGGCTTCGTCACCCATAATGGTCACCTGACTTAATATTCTGAGTGTGATGCCATATGGGTCATCATATGGAACATTCCTTGGCTCAGTTGGGATCAGATGTCCCAGCTATGCCCCCTACAAACTCCTTGAACACCTCCAGCTTGGCTACTGGTGAGATAAGGAGAGGAAAAGGCCCTGTCTCTCTGTGAGTGCTGCTTAGCAATGACAGAAACACCACTGCATCATTAACACCACGTTCAGCACCATCCCAAAACACAGCCCCACACTAATGCTGTGATGAAAATTGCCTCTACCCCTGAGAAAACCTGCACTCGATACAGTAAATGTTGCCTCATCCTTGGTTATTTATTTGTGCCTCCCCTCCGAAGGGGAGACATAACTTTTATGAAAAGGTTGTTAAAAAGCCTTAAAAAGCCCATACTGTTTCTAATGGAGTAACAATTATGGTTTCTGTTTGGCCTTGCTTGGGTTGCAGTGACACCTGTCAAAGTGAGGACCGAGGGACATTTATTTACATGCTCTTTAAAGGACTGCTCTCAGTGAGAGAAGTTTGGGGGTTATGTGCACCAGGTCCATGCAAGCTTTTCTTCAGGCCTAGAGTAGAAGGAATAATACCAACCTCCTATTCCTGGAGATGAGCTTGATGGCTTTTTCCTAGCAGGATCTTTCAGTTTCAGACCCAAAGAACAGCTTCTGTGCATGAAGACTTTTTTATTGAGCTACATTAGCTGATGCTGCTCAGTTTTCTCTACACCCTGCCTCACTTAGACATTCATGACTCCGTGGGAACAGCACATTTCTGTGCATGTCTCTCTCTAGCTTGATTGTATCATAGCTTTCTAAAATGGTTTTTATCTAGAAAAGATATGTTTTCATCAAATATAGTAGAACAAAAGTCAGGTTTACATAAATACATGGCTCATATGTGTATATATAGGAGGTGAATGTTGTTGGTAAGGAACCTTTCATAAATGTCTGACCTGAAGGTAATTTTAGTAAAATGTGGTGAGGTTGCCAGTTTCATCTGTTATAATGTGCCCTTTGCCAAGTGTGCAGAAAGAAACATCATAAGTTATGAACTGATGATTTAATCATGTGTCACTTAGTTACAGCAACTTAAGGGCAGACACCCAGGGGAAAAATAGGCCCCATTTAAGGAGCTTCTGGTAGAATATGGTAAAATCCAGTACTGCTCCAGACAGAGGATTTATCCTTGGCAGCAGAGCCACTGCACACTGGGAATTCCAGACTGGGGTCTGTGCTTCTGCCCAGAGGCTTTTTGAGTGGAAGGGTGGGGTGTGCATGGGTGCTCACCACCCTCCTCTTGAGGCACCACGAGTTTCAGTGTGTGGTTGATGAAGGATGCATGTCAGTCACCTCTGGCACTGCCAGAGCCTTTTGCTGTGTGAATATCACTGACTTTGTTTCATACAATTCTTGGTAAAAATCATAGTTCCTAAATGGGATGTGGTAATTTCAGGGTCTCTCGTGGCAGGAGGGAAATGATGAATCTGACTCCATGTTCTTAAAAGGCTCATTTATTATTTTATGATAATATATTTTATTAAAGAATGCTATACTATACTATTCTAAAGAATAAAGAAAGGATGCAGACAGAAGGCTACAAACAACAATAATGAAAACTCGTGACTCTCTCTCCAGAGCCTGACACAGCCTAACTGTGATTGGTCATTAAGTTAAAACAATTCCCATGTTGGATAAACAATCTCCAACCACATTTCAAAGCAGCCAAACACAGGAGAAGCAAATGAGATAGTATTGTTTTCCTTTTTCTCTGAGGCTTCTCAGCTTCCCAGGAGAGAAATCCTGGGCAAAGAGGATTTTCCAGATACTATGATGGTGACAATGGGGTAGTGTTCTCAAGAGGCATAAGCCAGTGTGTTATTTTATTCCAAATTCATCATTCTAATGTGATCATGCTGTAAGAAGAAGATGCAGCGAAATTCAAGCATTGAACTTACTGGTTGCTTTTTTTTTTTTTTTTTTTTTATTCCCTTCAGTAATGAAATTTATAATTAGCATGTTCAAGATGCTAAAGAGAATGTGAGCATGCTAACAACTCTCCAAATGTCAAAATGATTTTACAGTTGTCATTGGTTGTTCACATTAGGGAAGATGCTTTTTACTACTTGGTAAGTTTCTTACTGTCACAAAATAGAGCAGAGAAATATTGAAGGACATCATTCAAACCTGCAAAGCAGCAGGGGTTGATGCTGAAGGCCATAGCTGTCTATAACTGTGAAAAGCATCAATTTATAACAATTGGTGCAAATATTGCTTGCTCTGGTCAAATCTATCTAAAAAAATCTTATGTATTAGAAGATGATAAAACAAGCTTTAAAAGAAAACTCCTTATAGTGTTACCAGTCTTCTGAAAGAGAACACAGGAAATCACATAAATAATTTTAAATAAGGAGTATGTATCCTAATTATATTAATGGACTTCCTTCAGAGAAAGAAAAAACATTCATGATGATCTCAAGGTAGTTCCCTTGCTTGACCAAAATCTTACCAAGTTCTAAAATGTGTCTTGATCCAAAGAAGCATAAATTTAAAAAATGTAATCTAAATAATTTGCTTCATAGAGATGAACTGTGTTGCAAATATGTTGTTACATAATAAAACAAATGTTGTTGTAGTTAGATTATTATCTGAAAAGATTATAGAGATCTATCACTCCAAAATGAAAGAGACCTGGCATATTTTTAGGATACAATCTTCTGATCATTAGAGTATTCTTAGACATTAGTCATGAGTAAAAATATGTTTTGACTATAATTGCAACAGCATGAATGCTGATGAAAGATTAAGGTACTGTTGTGTAGCCAGAGATTCATGTAAAACACAGATTTCTTTGCAAGTCTGGAAGATGAATACATGTAGTACATGAGAACAAAAGCTCAGCTGGGCAGAGCAGGGAGTTAATCAGGCAAAGGTTGTGGGTTTGATCCCCATCTGGGCCGTTCACTTGAGTTGACTCCATGACCCTTGTGGGTCCCTTCCAACTCAGAATATTCTGTGATTCTGTTTGCAGGCTGGCAATCACAGTCAGTTCCCTTAGAAGATGTTAATGTTTTCTTGAATTCTGTTGTAACTACATCCTCCTGTAATTTTTAGAGTGGCATTATTCACGGTAGAATAACAAAACATATTTGTGTTAAAAGACCCAGTTCAATCTATCCACAAAAGACAGTTATCAGGTAGCTTACCTTTAAAAAAACAAACATTTTTAACTACAGAGTTGCTATCCAAATGGTACCAAAAATACTATTACCTTAAGTGAAAGTGCAGAAGAGCAAGGCAGAGTAGTTCATTCTTCTATCAGATGGCATCTAATTTAACCCAGTTGAAGCTGGTGCATGATGATTATGCACTTTTTTCTGAGAATCATCAACTTTGTCAGAAAAAAAGAGAATAGAGAAGGTTCTGTTGATCTGTTTTACAAATCTGATGTTGACACACAAGATACACCCTGCTTCTCTTCTCAAAAATTTCTCAATCATCTCTCAGCCATGTATGGACCTTGGAAAAGCATCCTATAAATGAAGGAAATTAAGCTTTCTGCTGTCCTAGAACAAGGTTATTCCTCCCTTTTCATTTTGGCTAAAGTATTTTTCTAGGGAATTGAAGGGCATGCTTCTAATACTATAAGCTGGAATAATTATGAAGCCTGCTAAACCAGTAGCTTCACTGACTGTAAAATTACTATTAGTGACAGGAACAGTCTGTGAACTGTGAAGTGGTAGCACATATACAAGGTTTTGGCTGACTGTTAAAGACCCTTGTTCCTCAGTGAGCAGGGTGGTGACCTGCACTCCTGAGACAGCCAGAGAAACAATCCTTGTCTCCTGTATCTGCAGTGAAGCCACTTACATAACCTTTAGTAAAATATTACCTTAAATCCAGTCAGGCATAAATTCATCAATTAATTCCATAGTGAATAATCTCCAACATTCTCAGTTTCTCTACAGATGCAGAATGTGTGTGGGTTGATCAGAGTAGCACGTTTGACTCAATCAAAGTACATGCCTTGGTTACTGAATATGAATAACTCCTTGGTAGCTTTCAGTCTGTTCTGTTAATTAATCATCTTGCTAGTTGAAAATTGGTACCTTTTTAAAAATGAAAGCCCTTCATTTTAAAGTTACAGCTTGTGTACTGGAGTGTTGTCATGACAAAACACATCCATTAAACTTCCGATTTCTCCTACTATTTTCAAGTGGTCCTTATGTCTAAGGACAGAGTAATTTTCTACTACTGAACTTTTAATCAATTCCATAAAGCATAAATAATTATGACAGTGCCCATAGGTAGATCAAGCAAGGATTTTGTGTAAGAAATTTTATCTATTTCATTGAAGGATGGAGGTAAGTCTCAATTTTTCTACATTGATTTTTTTTTTTTTTAAGTGGCTTCTTGAACTTTATTCAAGGCTGATTTAAAGGATGCCAGTGGTCTGACTTTGTGTGTTGCTGTGGGTGATTTTGGAAGCTTGCAGCTGCCCCTTGAAACACCCTAATGCTTGGGCAGTGTGAGATTGATCCCAGGATTAGTTCTGTGCTGTCCATTTGCTTGAAGCCAATTTCCATTTTCTTGTCAGAGACGTGTCTTGACTGGGCATGTAGCAGCCAGCACTGTGAAGGCAGAAACTGCTTCAAGTGGAACTAGATGAGCCCAGTAGTCTTTTCCTTAAAGGAAGCTGCGATCAGCTCCTTTGGAAATAACCCAACCAGAACCCCACAAGGTCTTTTCCCTGACAATAGGGAAAGAGAGACCCTGGATTCCATTTATTGTTGGAAGATGCTTCCTTCTCTTCAAAGGCTGGTCGTGCTAATTCTCAGAGTTAAGCACTACTTTTGTAGAACCACATCTTATTATCCATTTATCTGCTGAAATGCTGCATGTGGGATGAGAATGCATGCTATTTAATCCCTGATAGGCAGATGCTTCATCCTTTGGTAAACAATTAGATTTTCACCTGGAAATTACCTTTCATTCAAAACAGATTAGGTGAAAATACAAATGAAACTACTCACAGCATTTAAATTGGATAATATGGGTGCTAGTGTTTTTAGACTTTATTGGAGAAATAAGGAAAGCATTTCTACACAGAAGTAAAATTGGAAAGATTACTCTCTCTACCTGCATTTCCCTGACCTCCTGAGCTGCCTCCCTGACCAGAGTGCTGGAGTATATCTCCTAGAGAATATTTCCTTTTTGGTAAATTCTTAACTGCTTCAGAAACTCACTTGAAGGCTTCCTTGGGTTCAATTAAAACTCCCTCTTCCTCCGAGGCTTACTGATTTTATGGAAGTGAGAGATGCTTCAAAGCCCTGACAAATGAGAGACTAGTGTGCTACTTTTGGAGATGCAAACACTGGCACAGCAGCCCAGGGGCCATGACCAGCAGTCAGATCAGTGAAGTTCATCTTCTGGCCTGTCTACCCCCACTTAGCACTTGAGTCAATGCCTGTATCCACGGGTGCATTGATGAACATGCAGGGATGCTCTAAGCAGATGATATTAACACAGTGGGATTGCTGCTAGCTCTTGGCTGAGAGGAGATGTAGCTGTGGTTTGTAGACTTGAGGATGCCAGGTTTGGAAGGAGACAATCAATCTCTAAGGGACAATGTGTTTCCCCACAAAACAACAATTTTGCCTAAGACCTCACTTAAAAATAAGTAGATGTTTGACACCAAGTAGCAGTGCTAAAGTGTTAATAACTTGGAAATATTGTAGAATAAAGTCATTCAATGTACTCTTACCTTGTTGTAATTTAATTAGTGAGTTTTGATGAAGCTTTTTTTTTTCCCCTAGTAGGTTAAGAATGTCTTCTAACAAGACTAAATAGAAAAATTGCTAACAACAACAAAGCTGTGCTTTTCTATCATGTCAAAGATAAATTCCCAGTTTTTCCTGGCAAGAACATGAAAGCAAGCAATCAAGCAATTATCTATATATGAACCACGTGTCTTGGAAAGCAGGTGTTATACTGGAAACACTTGAAAAAAAGATTATTTTCTCTTATAACTGTTCCTATTTTAGCAACTGCTAGTCAACTTGAAGCATGTCCTTGATCCTCCAGTCCTTAAACAATGTACTCTCCTATCTTTGCTAGAAGAGCATGTTGGGAAAAAATAGGGATGAAGAAGAATTTGCAGGAAAAAAAATTTGATGTTAGTACAGAAGCATGCTGGGCATTGGCAAAGCTGCAATGCTTTTGCTTGGGATTCTATTTTTACTATACATTTCCTTTAATGCAAAGAACTCTGCAAATACAACGGTTTGAAAATTACTCTAAGATGGAGATGGACATCATTTGAACTACTTGCAAACAAACTTAGGTTTAATTTATTCTTCAGTATATTAACTTGGTTCTAATCACTGAATTTCACATGACTGAGTTCAAAGGAAGATCGTGCACCCCTACTTCTTCCCAAAATTTTAATTTCTTCTTAGTGTGCTTCAAAACCTGAACTGCTTAGACACACCATACTTGACCTTTAAAACTTCAGTGTCAGGGGAATCATGAAAAATGTTTATACAAACATTAGAAGCCACATAAGAGCAGTTTGTGGGAATGCTGTAGCTTCATAGGCTACATGGGATGCTGCTGAAAGCTGCATCTTCATGAATTATTAGTGCTACTGCTCAAGATGTTTCAACACCTTGCCTGTTTTTAGTGGAAGTTGATTCCACATTTCTTGATGAAGCCTGAAAATATTTCTTCTACTTTCTTCAGGCTTGGGAATAAACATCTCCCAAGTATGTGTAGTCTGCTCTTATTTCCTCCTGATGATGTCTGCCACCATGAGACCAGACTTTTCCTTCATGATGCTGCACTTCTCAAATAAGGACCAATGTTCATCATTTGCTGAGCAATGTGTTCTGAAAAGAAAAATGCATGGCATGTACAGCAGGAGAACTATACCCACAGAACAATTTCAAGTACAATTCTGTATTTTATTGGATTTTTATTTGTAACAGCTGCAGCTCTCTGAACTGCCAATGAAAAATAGAGTTTAACCAGCTCACTCTGTTAACATGCTGGAGCTGGCACAAAAGTACCAGTGTAGGTTGGCATACCTACTGTGACAGCACAGAGTGACCTCTGTAAAGAGCAAGGAATGGTTTTCCTTCTGCCAGTACAGGAGTAAACCAACAGAGAGAAATTAGGGAGCCTAATGCATTAATGCCATGGAAGCTGTTTGCTAAGGGGTTTAGACTTTTCTGCACACTTGCTAAATCTAAATCTCAAATATGTCACTGGAGGGGCCTAGGAGGATGACAGGAGCTGAAGAAAACATAGGAGACTTAAGGAAAAAAAGAAGCTTAAAAATTAAAAGAAGAATAACAAAGTATAAACTATATGAATACCTTAGTTGTCAGCAGAGTAATTCAGTTTGAATACATCACCAGTTTTGTGCATCTCTTCAGACTAAATGTAAAATGTGTTCCAGGAAGGACTGTCTCCTCCTCCAGTCTTAACCTAATGACTGCTGCTTCTTTGAAGGGGCTACCACAGAAGATAAAAATATTGCTGGGCTGCAGTGATAATATTGATTTTGCTTTAAAGAATTTTAAGGTTGATAAACTGTACCCTGTGGAATAATTCAAATTGAGCAACAAAACAAACTATATTGTTTTAAATTGTCAGAGTTGACCAGTGGTAAATTTATGTTTCAGTGTTTGAAGAGCTTCTTCAAATTGCTGTCAAAGAAATAATTCTTCTTTGAGTTGATTCATCTTAAATTGTCTCAGATTAGCTCAAAAATATAGAACCTCTGCAAATCACTAGTCAGAGTAAAAAAAACTGTATCTTCTGGCTACAGAGCTTCCTAATGAAGGACTAGGGAACAGCCAGTACTTATGGGGTTATTGTGAATTCTTGAAGTACAGAGAATCCTAATAAGGATGTGTAAGGTTCCTTTGGTCTCTCAGTAGGCATTTGAATTTTTTTTTGCATGGATGGAAGAAGCATGGACACTCTTACCACAAATGTGTGCCATGAAGGTTGTGGAACAGTGACAAACACTTGTGCTTTGAACACAAATGTGAGTGTGAGGGATAAAATTCAGCCAAGAACAATTTATGTAACCTTTAGATAATTCACTGGCTACCCACCCTCATGAAAGCATTTAGGAAATGTGTATGGACTCAGTTTTAATTCTGAGCTGAAACAAGAGTGAAAGGTGGAAGAAAAAAATCAAATTAATCTAAGTGTAGTCACCTGAACATGTAATTTAAAAGAGAAGTGAGTTTTATCCACCCATTGTACACTACCCAATAAAAGACCTGCTCATTAACTCATTTCATGCTGAAAACAAAGATCCTCTGGAGCAGGCTCAACAGTCTGTGCTCTGGTCATAATGCAGAGTGGGTAGGGATATGGGAGAGAGATTTATACTTGACCATGTATTCCATGAGAGATGTTGTCACTTTTGTGTTCAAAGGAGAAAAACAAAAAAAAAAAACCCACAACAATTTAAGCCAAGGAATGTCACGCACTAAACCTAGGGAAAAAAGGAAATCATTCCTTCTGTTTTAGTAAAGTTGAACTAAGGAAATTATGAACATAGTTTCATTGTTTCTGGGAATTTCTGAGCATTCCTTCATTCTAGCCAAGCTCTTAAAATACTTTCTCTTCCTGAATTTGAATATTTCTTAAAGTAGGACCATTGAAATAGGGAAAGCCAAGCTGTGAGTTACACTGGACACGATGTAAAGCCTTTTGTAGAAATATAGCAAAGGAAAAAAATGACATGGTTTTGTGTGGTTCAAAAATAATGTCTTCTGCTCTCAGTCTACTCAGCTTTAATTGCATTGCTACATTATCTGTTGCAGAACAAAAACTCTTGGGGTGACTTGTGTTATAAAAGACTTTCCCATCAGTAAGAACAGGCCAGTGTGCTGATGGGGAGTCAGGGGGAGTCATCTGTTGTCCTGCCATTCCTCTGGAGATTTTCCTCCAGCCCCCAGCAGGGGTGGCAGCTGTGGGCAGAATAAAACTCCACAGAAGGCAACAATCATGGCCATACTTTTGAGTTAATGAAAATCATTAATGTGTTTTAAAATCAACTTGTTTAGAAAGAAGATTCTGGCTCCCTTCCCTCAGTAGGTTGGCCTTTCACAGTTATGGAGTCTTTCCTTATGATAAGCAGCACGTGGCCTATCAAGCATAGCCCCCCTTACGTGTGAACTGGTTTTGGATTAGGATTCTGGTGGCTTGAGGAAGAAACCAGCCAAATACACTGATTTTTGGACTTATCTGAAGTTTGATGGAGCCTGCTTGCCCTTTTTGGTTGAATAGGTGGGGAGGGCACATAATCTGTCCTACGCTGACTCTGTGACTCTGTACAAAATAATTGTAAATTAAATTTGAAAAAAAAATTGAGAATAAAAACCAAAACCAAGAAAGGGATAGTTTAAAAATTATTTGGACTACAGCATAAGTTATCATTGACTCATTGCACTACAAGTGTGATATTGAGACTACCAAACTGTAGAAAGAGATTTTTCAAGACAGTGTTTAACATCAGTGAGCCAGACTGGAGGAGCAGTGTGAAATCATCTAATGATGCATGACACAAGATTTGGTTTTGCAGGGTATGTAAGCACTGTGTTGATGAATGTCAGAAGTTCAAGACTTACATGAATTACACAAAAAGAAGCTTTCTCCAAACAAAATTTTGACACAATAGTTGTTCATAGCTCTTTCACTGGGCTACTCAAAGGCTGAATTCTGCAGTCCATTACTCAGGCAAGCCACTTTCTGTTCAGTAGAATGTGAACCTGGTCCAAAACCAAATCTCCCCTCTCGTGCTCATTTAATTTAGGCTTACTAAAATCTGAATAATAGACTCTGTATTTGCCAATTGGCCAAAAATGGTCTGATTACTAAAGACATACCAATTGTTATGGATTTGAACATTTTTCTTCCATATGAGTGAAGGAAAAAATGTATTAGATGCTCTAAGACTGGAAAAAAATCTGGGTTTAAATATTTAGAAATTAAATATAAGTATGTATAATTGAGAAAAAAAAATGCTTATGATTATGCTTTGTGTTAATGAATCATCAAGTAGCAAAATGTACTGGGTCAGGTGTAGCTACATATGTGTGCATGTTTATATATTATATATATATATATTTATATATACACACTTTAGTGTGTATTTCCAGAGCCATGTTGGTTTGCAGATCATATTCTAGATTGTTATGGTGATATTCAATTGATTTGGAATAATGGTGCCATAAATGTTTGAATCAGCGAATTTAGGTGACAAATTAGAAATATTTGTGTGTAGGAGTTATACTGTGATGTTATCTAGCAGGCTGAATACTGTCCTCTAAGTGCAGTTCCAGGGAAAAATGATTCAGACTTATTTCTGAATCATAGGTTTTCTTCTCCCCTTCTCTTGCCTGCTCTGAAAGGGGAACATAAAACTGTAACACTTGCAAAATGGGTCTTTGCAAGAACACTTTTTCTCCCCTTCTTTTTAAATATCAGAACTGTTCCACTGAAAATACTTTCCATAGCCATGCTTGGTTACACAGTATTTTTCTAACTAATTAACTCATTGAAGTTAACTCATTAGAGGTGTGGACACATTGTCATTTCTGCCTCTGTAGATGTGCTGCTGGCCTCTACCACTACTGTTCACCTTTTGCTCTCCTGCCCTGATCAGATGCCAAAAAAGACCAAAGCACTGCAAAGCTCTTTTCCCATCAGGCTGTTGTGGAATGCTGGGACTTCCTGTTCTTTTTACTCACAGAATTGTGTCCTGCTTGAGAACTCTCTTTGATTGCCACTTCCAGTCCTTAAAATCTCTCCATGATTTGTATCTGGAATGACTCACTGAATATGCAAGTTGTTTTATTTTCTTTGCCTCGGTAGCACCAGTTAAATCAGTCATATTCTGTATGATACTTTCAGATCACTGATTTTTCTCTTGTACATGTAAAAATAACACCAAGATGATCTTAGAAATGTGGCTGTTCTCCCTTCCCTGTCAATTTGTCAGTGTCTGATAGAAATGATAGAAAACACATCTTTGTTTCAGGTTAGTCGTTTGGGTTTTTTTATTATTATTTTTATGTATTCTGCTTATAAAGAGAAAGGAAGAAAGAAATAGAAATGCTTTTCACTAATTGTGTTGAGCTTCAAGCCATTCTGAGTGAAGGTTTTTATGCTGTAACTTGTTCTCATCTCTGGGGTGTATAGGCCTCTATCTACATTTCCTAAATTTAAGTAGATAGCATTCAAATCATGAGAAATCAGACTTGTTAATCCTGTAGTTCCTTTCAAAAGAGCTCTGTGCTGCTCAGGGAAATTGGTGCTACTGCTGGGTCCTGTGCTGGGGGCTTTCCAGCCACTGCTTCTAAATGGTGCTCTTCCTTCCAGGGGTCTTGAAAGACTTTCTGCTATGAGCTCATCTCCCTGTCTCTGTCCAAAGGGCAAGGATGATGTGTTTTAGAAATTCACGGATTTCTTGAAGTGTTGAGTCCCTGAGCACCTTTCAAATGAACACAGCACCGCATATGCTACCCTAAGCATGTATATTTATTTGACTTTTGTCATTTTGAGACTTTCTAAAATGCTTAGGGCTTCCTGTGCTTTATAAATAAAATGTGTGGTTTTACGTATGGAAGCTATGCCAGTTCTGTCAGTGTTGTACTTTTGGGAGGATACTATTGTTTCTGCTTCTTCAATTCAAATTTCTCACAAGGGCAAAGGGATGGAGCAGGGAGAAGAGAAACAATACTGGCATTATGAGCCCTTCAAAAAAAGGCTGGATTTGCCTCGTGTATGAAGCAAATGTGCATTTATTTTAAAGTGCTTTATTTTCATCTCTGATTCCACACTGTAGAAATTTGGGTATGTATAAGGATAGGGACAATCAATACCTTAAACCAACTAGCATACAGGATTTACCAGTAGAAATCTCAAAAACTGACCTTTTCTTTGTGCTTCTCATTCATTTGCTATTGAGATTAATGCTTCTATTGTGACTTAATAATCAAAAATGCATTTGTTTTTTAGACATTTTTCTAATAATTTCATGCTTCCTGCCCCTTAAGGCCAGGGTACATGTTTCAGGAGGATACAGTACAGCAGAAAGGTTTTAAAGCAAATGTTTAATGCCTTAGTGATTTTAGCATTAGAACCCTGAAGCTTGGTAGCTGAAAGTTGTACAGGAGGGATCAAATCCCCGTGGAGGATTACATAACCTGTTAGACCTGCTACTGAGAAAGGGCCTGAGGTAGCCTGCCCCTTGCACCTTGCTTCTACAGAATCAGACTTTTTCCTTCAGGCTAGGCAAGGCAAAAGAGCAGCAGTCCATCTAGTTTTTGGTATTAAACATCTATATGACAGTGCCTAAGTCATTTGATTTCTCTGGTCATGATAATAATTATGTATTAATTATTTATCATTTCTATATATATTATACATGATATATTGCTCTGTTTTTTTATATAATTTTTTTTCAGGGTTGATGCAGTAGCCATGAAGTTGCTGAAACAGCAGCAGTGACTGCCCAGTCCAGATGTGGCACTGAGAGCATTCCCGCCCCTGCAGGTACTCCAGTAAGGACAGCTGAGGGCTGGGGGAGGTGTGTGTCCAGATTTTCAGAGAAAATGGGGGGGAAAGGGAAAACCAACATTTCTTCCTGCCAGTCTCTAAAAATGAGAAGAGCTACAATTGTTTTTTTGGGGTGGGTAAATGGATTTTGTTATGGCCCTCAATTAGCATAATTGTGTAACCACCCTAATGCATTCCTGCTAACTGTAAAAAGTTTTTTCTAAGGGCTTGAACAAATACATCTCAAAGTGCACTGCCAAATGTCTTTACTAGAACAAAAATCTCTGAAATCTTTGGTTAACTGTGACTGCAGTTGTGCCACTGATTCTGTGGATTTAGCTGCATGAACTATTCATCCCTAATCTCAGAAATGTGTATTTTGATGAATAATTTCTAACAGAAAGGCAAAAGACAGGAAGCAGGAGTGATAGACTTGTCATGTGGAGTGTTTAAAAAACCCAGGGAGACAAAAGAGCTGTCTTGCATTTATTTCACTCCACAGGTTTGCATTAGCAGGGACTTGGGAAAGTAGTTCAAGAAACGTGTTTGTGCAATGAAGGCTGTTACCATAGCTGTTCTGGGGGGGACCAGGCTATTGCTGACTTGTTAAGCAGCTTTTACTCCTCAAAAGACAAAGCTGTGTGGAGTCTCTGAGAGCAGAATCCTAATGAGGCTGCTGCACTTGTGCTGGTTTTCTTCCCCCTCCTCTCAATCCCGACCCTTGGTAACATGTTGTGATCTGCTGAGAGGGTCATTTAAAATGTGGGAGATGGATGGGTCAAAGGCAGGGCTCTGGGTGCCCTCCCCAGCTCCTTTGTGGCCCTATTGCACCAGAAGGTCAAGCAGAGGCATTGCCTGGCCCTCAGCTCCTGTCTGTTCCCAGGATTCCATTTCAGAGAAGGTGTCTAGACAGCACTGCACATGTGAGGGATGCTGCTGCTGATTTGTGAAATCCTGGAATTCTGATATCGTATGATGTTAGCAATAAAAATTAACCTGCAAAATGCATCAAATTAGTCTAGAAAACATTGAATATGTACATTTATTGCCTGGAGAAATGAGAAATCTCTCATTTCTTTGCCAATGTCATTTATCATCCTGATCATTGAGTTGCTATGATTTTGTGACTTACAAACTGTAGTTACAGATTTTTGTGATTCCCAAGGTAGTCGAGGTACTGTAGAGACCCTGATTTTTTGGTACATCTGCTGATAGCATCAGGATCTGCAGTGGCTGCACAACTGGAAAGTGTTCATGGTGCAGAGAAAGGTAGGAAGCAGAACATTTACAGATCTTTTCTGTGGAAATAGAGAAAGAATTTCTCAAGTCCCCGTGTGCACTTTCTTTATTCTGAAAGACATGAGATGAATATCCAGGTCTCCTGGAATATGTATGGACTATGGCACGACTTGCTGGATAAATCATCTTCCTCTGATAAACAACTGGAAATCTCAGCCTGCCCATCAGCAATTATACCATAACACAAGCTGCAGTGACCTGGGTGTGGACTGGGTACGATGCACTAGGTAACATTTTTTTTGGTTGGTTCAAGAATTGGGTAGCTAGTGTCACAGGTGGTGTTTACACCCCTGCTATATTCCTGCAGAGAAAGGCATTAAATCTTCCTATTTGTTCAAACATGACAGTTTTTCAAAAGAGATTTAGAGATCATCCAATTTTCAAATATAAGTAGACAGAGTTTGGGATCAAGTAAACTGTAAAAGAGATATTTTCCAGAAAGATGCTCAAGTAAATGCTAACACTAACTTTCAGAAAAGCTAACAATCTGATTGTGTCAGTGAAGGAATTTTGGCAATAGGTGGCAATAACTGCCCTGGTTCTGGCCAGGACAGGGTTAATTTTTTTGCAGTAGCTGGGAGTGGACATGGCTAGGACCCAGTGGTTGTTCTATACCCTTTACACTATTGGCAGAGGACAGGGACTGTTTTCTGGGAAGAAGGGGTTCCTTCTGGTCAAGAAAATGTGATGCAGGGAGCCATTGGTGCTGTCTGTTATCAGGGGGTTTTTATGTGTGAATTGTATCTTCCACCCTGTGTCATTAGCAGTGTTGATGTGACTGTTCTCTTTTTCTTATAGCTATTTCCAGTAAATTGCTCTTATCTTAACCTGTGTTCTTTGCTTTTGTGCTTCCAGTTCTCTCCACCCTGTCACAGGGATGGTGCTGTGGGGAGAATCTCGGTGGGGACACTGAATTGTGGGGATTCTGTTCCAAAACCCCAACAGCCTTTTTTGGTGCCCAGGGATGGGCCCAAAGGGTTTGAGATGACAGATCTGCTGGGGTGTACCAGACTGAATTTAGGTCTGGCAGTAATGAGCAGGCTCCTGTGCTTGCCATGGGGCTTGTTTCTAGGATTGTCAATGAGAGCCTAGTGCTTGTTAGTGCCTGTCACTCCTTGCTGTGGTGCTGTACCTCTTGTCACCTCACTCTATTGTGCCTGGGGATGTTTTGATGACAGCCAGGGATGTGCCTGGGCTGGCAGGTGGCCAGGGTATGGCTGCTGTGTCTGTGCTACTGTGCTGGACAGGCTGGCACTTCGGCCTGAGCTTGAGTTGGAGGGATTGTGACTTGTGAATGAGTAGGCAGCAGAGGAGATCCACCTGCAGCCCATGGAAACTCCATTCCAGAGCAGCTGGATGCCTGAAGGAGGATCTGACCCTGTGAGACACCTGTGATGGAGCAGGTTTGCTGGCAGGACTTGTGCCTTCATGGGGGATGCACGCTGGAGCAGTTGTGAAGAACTGCAGCCTGTGGGAAGGACCAGGGTTGGGCAAGTGCAGGGAGGACTGACCCCAGTGGCTGGGACACCAGGCTGGAGCAGGGGAAGCAAAGATTCCCTTCCAGCCCACGGTAAAGACCATGGTGAAGCAGCTGTCCCTCTGCAGCCCGTGGAAGACTGTGACGTGGACTATACTGGGGGACTACAGCAGGAGCCCTTTGCTGCAGCCAGGCTGTGGAGAAGAAGAGGAGTTTATTGCAACATTACACCAGATTCACATGCCCCAGAAGGACCAGGGGTGAAGGTAATGAATTTAAATTGTTGCAAGCCATGATTTGAGTTGTGTGTTACAGGAATTACAGTGACAGAAACCACACAAAGCTGTGGAGGAGAACCTTACAAGGAGCAGCTGCAGTGCAGTAGTGACCTGAGCTGAGCTGAGCTGGCTTTGGTGCCCAGTCACTCCATGTAACACACCACTGTCCTGTCCTGAGTGACCACCCCAAGCAAAGCAGCCCAAAGCTGTGGCCTAAGTGAATTCAGCAGATATTTTGTGGGCATTTGTGCATTATAGTAAAGAAGGGAAAGGGGGCAGGTGGGCAATGAAGTTGTATTGCACAGTGTGGGATCTTAGCATGATGTAAATAGTACAGGATTGGGATGGAATGTGCTGGATTTGGCTGGGGTAGAGTTATCTTCTTCAGAGTGTGTAGGACTGTGTTTTGGATCTGTGCTGAACACAGGGTGGATAACACAGAGATGTTTTTATTTTTGTTGAGCAGGGCTCACACAGAGCCAAGGCTTTTCCTGCTTTTCATGCCGCCATTCTTATGAGGAAGTTGAAGGTGCCTGGAAAGTTGGGAGGAGACACAACTTTAACAGGTGACCCCAACTGACCAAAGGGATATTCCAGACCATAGGAAATTATGCTCAGAATATAGAGTGGGGAGAAGGTAGAAGAAGGCAGGGACATTTAAAGGGATGGTTTTGTCTTCCCAAGTCACTGTCACCCTGGAGATGGGTGCCCTGCCCTCCTGGAGATGGCTGAACACCTGCCTGCCATGGGAAGTAGTGAATTAATGCCTAGTTTTCTTTGATTGTGTGCGTGCCTTTTCCCTGTTAAACTGACTTTATCTCAACTCACAAGTTTTCTGGATTTTACCCTTCCCTTTTTCTTCCTAGGATCCACCTGGTGAGGGAGCAAGTGGCTGTGTTGGGCTGGGATGAAATCACAGCAATAGCTTACATGCACTTAGAGGTGTCACTTCTCATTGAAGACTTATGTGAGAAAACTTACCAATTCTTTCCTTGTTCTATGGTTGCAATAACTAAAGAAATGCTGGTTTTGTTTTGGAAGTTCACTTGGCAAAGCATCACAGTTACAGTCCAGCCAACACACAGAAATTGTACCGGGGAAAACAGACTGAACTGCTATCTTAAGAGCATTATGTAGACAATATGTTTTAGGTTTCTAGCTAGAGCCTCACATAACCCTACCTTTTATTAAAAAAAAAAAAAAAAAAAAAAAAATCGATTTAAGAGGATTCCACTATATATCTGAAAAGCAGCCTGCATTGCGGAATTTAATAGGATTATGCTATTGATTCCATCTTTACAATGCTAGCTACTTTTTGGTACTTGTGAACTGCACACTATTATGTGACTGAACACAAGGGAAGAGGGATTAGTTTGTAAAAGAATAAGCAGCTTTCCCTTAAACTGCCCTGAATCAAACATACACCTGTTTTTGTCTGTTTAGTAAATGCCAACTAACAAAACATTAGTGGCAGCACTCCCTAAAAATGGATCTCTTCCTACAGTCACTTACTCAGTCTCCAAGTAGAAGGTAATCAACCCCCTTGTGAAGTCAGATCTGTTGCTATAATGCACCTGCTTACAGTTTCTTCAGAACATTCTACCTGCATGTCTTTAATCAAAGAAAAGCTACTAAGAAGTTGTCTGGAAACCCATGTCATGTATTGATACTAATGTATCTCCTGGCAATAGAAAGGGAATGCTTTTGGCTATTTTTGAACTTAATGGAAGAGATGCCCAATAGAAATATGGTTTCCATAAAAGTGTATTTTCTGGAATTCAGCTCTCCTTAACTGAGAAAATAGTTTGATGCACTAAGTCACTTCCTGACACACCAGCATTCTCTGTTTATTATTATTATTATATTTAGTGACCATGCCCAATCCTTAATGTCTGCAAAATGTCTCGACCTCTGATGTCTGATACCCTTTGTGATGACAAGTATTTCTATAGGATGTATTGTGTAAAACTATGAGGGAAAAAAAAAAAAAAAAAGTTTTTAAATGAATTTTATAATGAATGAATTTTATAAAGAGAAGATGACTATCTAATTTTATATTGGATAGTCATCTTCTCTTTCTCCACTTCCTCTTCCCTCTTCTCCGTACTGAAATATTTGTCTTTGGTACTCAAATCTTTTCCTCCATCTTTAGCACTGAAATATTTTTCTCTGTCTTTGCTAGTCAGGGTCTACTAAGCTGTTGTTTTCCTTTAGTTTTAGATGACTCTGCTTCTAGAAGGCAGATGGCCAGCTGTGAAAACACCAGTACAGCAGAGCTACATAGAACTTGCTAAGGGTGAATGCCAGCAAAATGCTGAGGTCCCAGAAAACAAATTATACAGCTCTTGGATAAAATTTGAATTTGCAGTCTTCCCTGACTCAACAACTTATGCTGAACAGTAGCAGAGAAATGGTTATAATGTCATCTGTATGACATGTATCTGTATTCTGAACTGTAGCAGAGAAATGGTTATAATGTCATCTTTACCTTTGAGACAGATGGCAACAAGTTAGTTACCTGTGGAACAGTTCTCCTCTCTTTCCTTTCCAGTGTGGTTAATAAGTGAGGATGTGGAGACAAAGAAACCTTTGATAATTCACACATTAGCCCATCAGCTTTACATTTCTGAAGGCTGAAGATGATGGTAGGTTTCAAACCTTCAAGAAATGAAGAAGAAAAGAAAAATTTAAGACATCAAGAGTACACGTGAAGAGCAAACAAAACTTTGTCAGAATGCTTCTGCCCCTCCCAGGTGGTGTGTGCTGCTGTCAGTAGTGAGCCACTGCTGCATGGAACACAGCCTGCTGAACAAGCCATGTACCTCCAAACCCCCCAGCCTGAATTTAAACCAGCTTGGCATCAACAGAGAATTTTAGAGCTCAGGTATAAGGGTGGCAATCTTTCGTTTAGTTCAGCTTTTCTGCTCAAGCAATATCAGTTTCTCTCTTTTTCTCTTTGGCTCTACCATGTCCTCATCCAGAACAAAGTGTGGTAATAGGAGGTGAAAGGAAAAACAGGCCAGTGACCTTTGTAGCTAGCAAGGATTAAAGCCATGTGCGATGTGAATGCTTCTGTGAATGCTTCTGTAAATCTTACTGTAGGAATAATTTCTTTTTCTTTTCCTTTTTTTTCCTTTCTTTTTTCTTTTTCTTTTTCTTTTTTTTTTTTCCTTTCTTTTTTTTTTTTTTTTTTTTTTTTTTTTGGTGTGGAAACTAGTGTTATTGAGAAGTGTCTAGCTTTTGTGCTACTTTATTGAATTAGCATTTAAAGTACTTTGAAAATCTGAGACTTTATTGAGGATCTTTCTCTGTGACTGGCCTGTCAGTCCTATATATTGAATACATGTATTAAAAGCAGGCCAGGAACATGTTGCTTTTGCACAGTCGAAGGAGCAGCACTAGCACTTAAATTGCTTCATGGGGATTTTTTTAAGAAGTCTGTTTGCCAAATGATATATGTGCAATTAATGCTGATGATTGCTGCTAAATCTAATATGAGCTGTAAGCATAAAGCCTCCCATTTCTGTCGAGCAAGAGGGAGGTAGTGCCAGGTAATGGCATTCAGTCAATGTTCTCTGTCTCATCAGTCAAGGGAAAGGGTAGAGGGGACAGTGTATCACTGCTAGCTATAAAATATATCTGGAAACAATATGCCTGAGTGCATGGGCTCAGGGAGGACACTGAGAAAACATCATGAAGTGTATCTTGTCCTTTATATGTTTCTGGCAATGAAAGTTGGATTTATTAGCAGTTTGTTGCTACAGTAAAAAGCATTCACAAGATTTACAGCTGAAACAATAGCTGCAGATGTTCACTTCTCTAGTATTTATTGAAGGTTTTGTTGAGCTCATGGCATCCTTTGAGTAATTGCCATCTGAGGCATGTTTTGTAACAAGGACTGTGTCAGAGTTCTCTGTCACTGTATTTCATACAGTTCTATTAGGTCTTTAGGAAAAGGCAGTTCAAAAACATTAACAAAAACAAATGTGTGGGCAAGTGTTAAAGGTGATAACTAACTGGCTGCCAGTCAGGATTTATGCATTTAGAGATCATCTCCTCAAGGAATGATGGGGTTTACATTTTACTTAAACACAGAATAACCATTGTCTTATTGTAGGAATGAATTTCCAGAGTGTTCATTGAAACAGCCCAGAACATTCTCAACCTTTTAAAAAGAAGACAGAGGACTATACTGTAGTCTGAGGTATTTTCCTTTCCTTTAGAGCAGAGTGAAAAGGTAATAATGTGTGTAAATCATGGGAATAGAATAACACTGTGTTTAGCTTGTAAGAATTCTTGCAGTATGTAAGACACACACTTGCAGAATTGAGGATCTTAAGTGTTTGGCTGAACTTGGTAGAATTTAGAGAAGTAAAGGTAACTTTGAATATATCAAGTGTTTTCTATTCAGTATCATTATATTATATTTTCCTTCCTTTATTTTGGTTTTTGAAACGTAATTTAACCCAGAATTTAAAGATTAAGCTAGGTCCATGCTTTGTACAAGCTGTTTCCATAAATACCCTGCGTGAGGCCACAAAGTCTGGCAGAAGACCAGTTTTACTGTTATTGCACAAGTGTCATTGATTTGTATTTAGTGGGGAATAAAAAGTAGAAAAATGATGTAATTTTGAAACCAAATACTCTTAGAACTCATGCATTATAAGGAACACACTTTCTGTATAGCTAATTTCAGACTCTTACCACTTCATGTGCACTGAACTTCTATCTTTTTGTAAAAAAAAGTCAAATTCAAATTGGTTTGGTTTGGGTTTTTTTTTTAAGTATACCCATTTCAAAGTGCAGACCTTCTGACTTTTCTGATTTTTCCTGTGAAGTGAGCATGACCTTCAGTGATTTGTATCTTATTGACTCATTTGAATTGTGTGCTTAGATCCAAGCCCCCTGCCTTCAGTATCTCTAATGGTGTTTGCCTTTACATTCTCTTGATCTGAAAAGGTGCATACTCAGGAGTTCTCATTCTAATATTTCAAAGCCTAAAATATACTGTTGACTAATTCCCTAGTATTTCAGACAGTTCATTTTTTTTCTGTCATTGTCACAGGAGAAAATAAGCCCAAAATTTAGGGAAGGAAGCTGAAAGACTTGGTTTTAATCCTGTATATTGTCAGAAATTTTCTTATCTTTGTCACTGAGGGATTAGACAGGATTTTTAATAGATTTTTGTGTTAGCAGCATTTGGGTCCCCAGTTGAACCCCAGCACTGATCTGTGAGGTGTGGCCAATTCCAGGGCTCTCAGGGCAGCATTCAATTCCTCAGGGGGAGAAGGAGGCAGAAGATTCAGGGGTGAAGTTGAGCCTGGGAAGAAGGCATGAAGGTGGTTTTAGCTTTTGGGATTTTTGCTAAATGATGAGGGAGCTCCCTGTCCTTTTCTATGCCCTGGAGATTTGGTGTCCTACACTGCTCCCCTGTCCTGCTGAGAAGGGCAGTGAGGGTGGCTGACTGACAGCCAGGGCTAACCCACCACAGATCCTCCTATGACTCTGTTTCTAGAAAAACAGCACCAAACAAGTAACAAACCCCCACAACTCCAGACAAACAAAACAAGCTGCTACTGAAAATGTAAAAGAAAAAATGTAACAAGAATGATGGCAGTCACTTCTATTTCCTTTTCAGAAGGAAATGAAAATGGTGCTGTTTACAAATGCCAAGTAAAATGCCTCCAGCATTTTAAATAAGACTTTAAAATATTACATTAAAATTAGCATTTTTCACCAGTTTCTTTTTTAAAAAAAGAAAAACACTGAGACTCAAAATAATTACTATAAATAAAATATTAAAGAGAAGTCATTTTTATTGCATTGCCTGCATTAGCAATGTAATAATTTCTTTTTGAAGAATGCCATTACCTCTAGTAAATATTTAGTCCCTGTGCTTACACAAATCCAAACTGACTTTATCTGAAATCAGTTGGACAGCCAAAGGCAGTAAACTGTTGATGCACGTGATAAATGGTATGTAATTATTTAGGCATCTTAGTGCAAATCCATTTCCAAATAAAGCAAAGGACACTCAGCTAATGGAGATGCTACAAGTCATCATTCTGGGGCTTGGCACAGCTTCCATCTTGGGCACCAGATGGAATGTAGAGGAGTTTGCAGGAGTTTGGCATTCCTGCAGCTGCTGTTAGGACAGGGAGAGGACATGTGTGGCATTCACATTCTCTGAAAGAATTCCTTCATCCAGGATTTTTGTCCTGGGAAGCTGAGAAGCATCAGAAAAAAGGAAAACAATTCTTATCTCATTTGCTTCTCCTGTGTTTTGCTGTGTTTGGAGAGTGCTTGCCCACAGGTGATTGTTCCATTGGTTTCTGGTGTGAGTTGTTTTGGCCAATCAGTGCCAAGCTGTGTTGGGACTCTGGAAAGAGTCACGAGTTTTTCATTATTAGCTTTTTAGCATTCTGTAAGTCTCCTTTCTGTATTCTTTAGTATAGTATTCTCTAATATAATATAGTATCATAAAGTAATAAATGAGCCTTCTGAGAGCATGGAGTCAGATTCATCATTCCTGCCCTCGTAGGGGCATTTCCCAGAAAATACAACAGACATGAGTAATGCCATGGCAGCAGTTTGCTAGTCCTGTCTGTTCCCCTTCTTTGCACAGACCTCCTTGCACTGGTCCATTGTGCAAATGAGTTAAATCATGGAAGACCAGTTTAGGGAAGCAGCCAGGTAGCCATGGGCCTGCTGAAGCTGGTGTATGCTGCTCTTTGGTTAAAATACATGAAAGTCCTTCCCCTGAGACTGAAAATCCTGGGAGCCATTTTTATCGCTAAAGATTTATTAAAGTTTCCAAAGTAAAGGGAAAAGGCAGAATGGAAGAGAGTTTTCTAGGGCAAAGTGGTGAGAGGATAAGAAAGGACTTTTTCTACCAATGAAAAAGTGCAGACTGGCAGTGGTGGCAGAGCACAAGCAAGCAGATGTGTCTCTGTTTGGGAGACAGGAATGTTGTCCCATGTGTGCAGGACCAGTTTTAGTCTAGTGGTTCAGTTTTAACTTGTGCCTCCATCTAGCTTTGCTGTTTTCCTGTTTAAAGATCAGTTGAACAGTTCCATTAGTGTGTTACTTTCGAAAGTGGGAGGAGAAAAATGGCCTATAACTGTTGTAACAGATTAAAATTACTTATACTGAGAATTTCTTCCAGTCCTTTATTCATAATCAAAGCATTTTCCAGACAGTTACAAGTCACACATGTGAGCACATGGATTAGACCTGGTTATGCTGTGAGGGCCTGGAGAAGATGATGTTCAGAGCAGCTTTTGTGTGTTCTTTCACTCTGCCATTTATAAGTGAATATTCATAGATCATTTACTGGATTTTCTGTTTTCTCATTTTAAGTCTTCATTTGAAATGAGCAGGATAATTTGGAGAAAACATTTTGATTGCAGCCAGAAGCTATAAGTATTTCACTATTTAATAAAATACTGCTCCAAGATGCAAATGATTAAATGGAACATGTTTTAGATATTTTAAATTGCAGAACTTAAAGTGACATATTTTTTCACACTCCCAGATGGAGCAAAACCTTGATATTTTGAAACTCATATTTTTTGTTTCTCAGTGACTAAAATGAATTCTTCCCCCCCCCCATCCTTTTTTTTCTCCAGTGGGATACTGTAGGAAATGGCCTTCCTTTGCTGAAAACTAAAATATAAGGATTAAGCCATTAAGAAAAGAGGTAGGCAACATGGTTTCCAGTTTTATCTTCAGTTTGTGGATTATTTGATTAAAGAATGATGCAGTCTCTTTAATTATCTTGAAAGATCATGAAGAAATCATAAGTAATAAAGCTGAAAATAGGAGGCATCAGGCTCAGGTAATGTGATTTAGGAGTATTGTGAATACAAGTCAAGTCTCATTGTACTTCCCATTACTTAAAAGGTGAAGAGTGATTTTTGTTTAAAATCCTGAATGTTTTCTATTTAAATAATGAAAACAGGAAATGAAAGGTATAAAAAAAATTCTGGTTAATGCAAAACAGTTTAAATGTATGTTTTCCTTCAGTGCTGTGAAAAGGTTTGTGTGGCAAGAACAATATTATTCTCAGAGTTTATTGCATCTATATTCAATTTCTGCTGCTTTCCTTTCTGAAACACAAAGCTCAAGCTGCATTACTGTGCTGTGAGAATTTTATCAAAATTGAATGCAGCTCTCTATTTGCATCTAGGCAGTCTGGGAAGGAGGGTCACACGTTTACAATAAGTACAAAGGACTTTGATGTTCTCTTTTGTCCCTGAGAAGAGGGCAGACTGTGTGAATGATTTTGATGGCTTTTTCATGACAAGCTTGTGTGAAACTAAGCTGCAGACCCTGCTTTGAAGCAAAGTCAACAACGAGGGAACATAGATTTCCAGTTGAAAATGAGAAGATGAAATAATCATAGATAGAAATAAGTGTAGGAAAAAAAAAGTAGATTAAGCAAAGCAGAAAAATACATAAGTAAGAGTAATTTGTGACTTGGGATCCTGGGCATTGACTATGGCTTTCTTATGTTCCCAGGAATTTTTTTATAATGCTTTTGAATGCACTGTTTCTGTGTTGGGGTAGCTTTATTTCTTTATTTTTAAATCTGAAAGCAAATTCATTTGATCTCAAAGTCCCAAGCCCAGCTCTGATATTATGTTCCCAGCTGGAGGTTCTATAACAACCTGAGACTATTTCCTCTTGGAATAGAAGTACATATGTCATGGTTATGTTTTGATAATACATCTCTACAACTAATGTTCAGATGTTATTTTCTGCCCTTACTGTCATCTTGTTTGCAAGATGACAAAGGGATAAATGAAATTATATAGATTCTATGACATCCTATGTGATTTTTCAAGTGGTATTTTGACATTAACTTGTGAAATAACTAGTGGAAAGTAATTACCACCAGGAATTGCAAAATAATTTTGTCAGCTAACTGTGAGAAAACTTGGGGAAATTTTTTTTTTTTTTAAAAGAAACTTTTACTTTAACAATGTAGTTAATATTTATTAAATACTGTAAAAGTATGAGGTTTAAAAATATTTTGACTACAAAAGAGAATGGTGTACATTCCTTGCTTAAAATTATATTGGCAGTTGAATAGTTGAACAGCAAAAAAAAAACTTTTCTGTCCTAATCTGCTACATTGGAGTCTGGGGAAAGAAACAAAGAAAAAAAAGGTAGAGGCAGATTTAGTATTATAAAGAACAGCTGCTAAATACCTGCACTTCATCTCTCAGCACTTTGAGACTGAACCATGCACAGAAGTATAAGGTGGTCTTAGGGATTTTACAGAGACAATCATAAGACAGATGGCAGCACTTCCCTGCACCTGCCTTAGACAGATGAGCTGCCTTTCCTCGGATTTCTTTTCCATTTCTTTAGAGTAAGGCATCTGGAAATTCAGCTATGATTGACTTGGGCTTTTTAATGCTAGTGGTTATAAGACTCAGAAATTTTGGTAATTCCACTGAGATCATCAGAACTATGTCCTTGCATCAGCGGAATATGATTTAAATATTTAAACTCCAGAAACACTTGTTAATCTCTTTTGTAGGTTTTTATTTGCCCAACACATTGTAGTCATTACGCAAATTTTGTATACTGGCATAGGTTTTTATTGACTTTGAAGAATTATTAATTCATATTTCATAACCTTAGCTCTGTTAAGATGAATGGACCCTGGCAGAAGGAGGAAAAGCAGTAAAGAAGAGATCAGTAAATCTTCGCTGCAGCAGTAGTATGGGTACAAATGAAAAAATAGAATAGAATGGCAAATAAAGGACTGAAGACATGAGTCAGAATTACATAAATGAACAGATGCCCAGGAATCAATATAAAAAGAGATGGGTATTTAATTAAACAAACAAACAAACAAACAAGTAGATTTGGGTAAAAATAACATCTGCAAAGTTTATTTTATCGTATCGGAGCAGCAGGTGTTGTCATGTGGCAGTAGCTTAACTCTGCTTTGAAAGTATTTTGCAAAAGCCAGATTGTGACAGCACTACTTCAGCTGTCATGTATCCTGCACCAAAAGTGGTCCCATTAGCTTCATTTGAATTCATGCAATGTTCCAGGTGATTATAAAGGGAATAGTTGTTGCTGTATAAATTTGAGAACTCCATCTGAGTATTAGACATGCCAGCTAGAATGGACAAGACTGAGAGCTTGTAGTTCCTCAAGTATTTTTACTTTACACATGGTTGTTACTGCCCCACAGAGTGGGAAGAGTAATCTTGAACCTCAAAAGATATGCATCTAAACTATCTCCAGTTTTGGAAAAAAAAAACCAGCCAGACTTTCTTGTTAACTGTAGTTCCTGCCACTTAATATTATTCAGGTGAAAATTTTAAGGTGTACCTTACTTGTCCCCTGACTAGAAGCTTCAGCCCTTTGCTTGTAAGAATAGAATATATCCAAATGAAAATTAAGGACTTGATCTTCCCCACTACTGATGCTGGATGTTCTTCCCTGAAATCAGCATCAAGACCACAGGAAGCTGTAGAAACTCTTAATTCTGTGGGCTGTTTGTCTAAAGAAACACAATTATGAAGAATTTTGTCCTTGATTTTGAAAGGAGGAGAATGCAAGTTTGGTGAAGTGATTTCCTCTCCTGTTGAGGTAAATGTGATTTCCTTTTGAGCTCTGCAGCAGCATTAGAAGGAATCAGTGGTGGAACTGGATTTCAGGTGATGTGTGGTAGATCACAAGCCTCTATGAAACTGTGAGATGGAGAAGCATACTGGTAAACTGGTGGGGCTGGCTGACACAAGAGGAGCAGAGAAGTGAGGTGAAAGAAGCAGCTGACAGAATGTGTGGCAGCAGCCTACAGGTAAAGCCAGTGTTGCTGCACTCCTTGCTCCAGAGGATTTTAGAAACACACTAAAGCAAGGTTTTACCTTCTTCACTGAGAAGCCCTTGAACATCCTCAAACTGTAGTTCCAACAGTAAGAGTTTGAGAGTAAAACAAGAAAATGAACTGTAGCAAATCTAAGGTCAGCATAGTATTACCTTCGAGTCCTTGGGAAACTCAGACATTAAGTGACTGAGCAAATGGTTGTGGAGCATGACCTTGCACTAAATCAGCCCTGATTTCAAGAGAATAAAAGGTGGTGACTGCAAATACTGCTTTTATTTGACTTTGTGGAGAGCACTCATATGATGCAACTAAAAGTCATGCAGATCTGCACTGTTCATCAATGCAAAGTAGTGAATGCACTTAAGGACAGGCTAAAACAGCTCCACTGATACATGGGCAATGCTGGGCTCTCATTCAGTTCTCAACAGTTAGGAAAGACAACTGGATATTGCATTCAAAAACCAGATGAGGCCCAGGGCAGGAAAGAAAAGAGGTGTGGAAGAGAGGAAGTTCTTAAAAGAAAGATGAATCTGACTCTTCAAATGACAGAAAAACTGGTGAGGTGAAACATGATGGAGATTTAAGAAATCATGAGAGTATAGAAAAGGTGAATGGGGAGTGATTGCTCACTGCTTCTGACAATGCTGGTTCTAAAAGGTGCCCAATGCCATTATTCAGCCTCAGTTCTAAAGTGGAAAAATAATATCTCTCTTCCCCCTTGGGGAGAGGTTAGTCATTTAAACTTATGCTTTCTAGAGGTAGGGAGTCCAAGAGAACAAGAAAAAAATTGGAAAATCCAGTGTCCATTAGAGACTATAAAACATCTTCCCTAAAACTGATTGTCAGGTGCTTGTATGGTGTTGGAGGGAGGGGGGCTTTTCTCCTGGCACACATTGCCTGTCACACTTCTGCTCTTTTCCTGAACACCTGTGACTAATTTATTGCTGGAGGTGGGGTAACAGGGGAAGTAAACCTTTGTTCTGATGATATAGAAAAGTCTCTTCATTCATATATTGTCACTCTACTTTAAAATTTAGGTGTCCTGAAGAAAAAATGTGACAAATTTATTCCTTAATCAGGGCAACTTTCAGAGTTACAGCTGATGGGAAGAAATTTTTCAAGTTCACCTTAAAGAAAAGCAAGGCCTGGCCTTCAGCAGTAGCCATGGATCAGGTAATTTTGGCTCTCTGCTGATATTTTGCTCTATGGGTACCTGAATTACTTTGGTAACTGCATATGCTGTGAATCTGGGATGAAATGGAGCAAAGGCTGAAATTAAAGCTCTGCAAATTGCCTGGTTTACTGAGAATGAATGCTTAGACCTGGCAGCTCTGAACGTCTCTGATCCAGATGAAATTGATTCACAGTGAGATTGAACCATGCTGGTTATGACTGGGAAGTGCCTCAGCTTTCAAAAGGTTAGAAATAGGCACCAGCTGACCAAAAGTTTCCAGACCCATGGGAGAGCTCTGCCATCTAAATAGCATTTCAGTGCCCAATGGAATTTGTGGCTTTATCCCTGAATTCTAAATCACTATTTCTCTAATTCTCTCACTTTAACACTGTCTCAGCATATATTGAGAGAAAAGTCTCTCAATGCTGTTACTTTCTTTTCTTGCCTTCACTGGTGATTCAAAATACCTGAACAATAATCAAGTTGAGTGCTTCCAATCCTTATATTTGGTAAAAGTTTAAGTTCTGGTAAAGCAGGTAGCTGGGAAAGATTTTTAAAAATTAGCTCTCTGCCACTTCTGTCTTCAATAGAATGGCTTGTCAGGGAACTTCAAAATCAGAAGTTCTCTTAAAAATCCAGTGTTCCCTTCTTCTCAGAGAAGATCACAAAGATCACACAGCATGATCTTAAGTCATTGGTTACATCAAACCAGCTCATTATACTCAATAAGCAATAACTTCTTGTATTTTATTGGTACAAAGTAATTAATGTCAATAATTAATTTTTTACAACAACACCTTTCACCCTGTTTGCATCTGTGACTGTATGTCTGCTGTCACTCTACCTGCTGTATTTGAGAAATGATTTTTCCTGTAGTCTTCCATGCTGCTCTTCCCAATCATCTGTAGCAATCCTACAAGTTCATCTGGTGACTCCTTTATTAGGGTAGGGATTACACCATTATTAGGCTTGGGATAGCCAAGGATAACTATTAGAATGAGAAGATGCTCTCAGTGTTAAACCAGCAAAAAATGGTAGCCACATCAGGTATATCAAGACTACTACTGTCACCTGGATTTACACTGGCACAAAAAAAAGATTCTTGTTTTGGATCTAAAATTTGTTAATGGACTGTAAACACAGGAATCCTAAACTATTCCATCACATTTTTTGTAGACAATTCTCTCTGTGTATACAATTCAAATGTATTTAGCTATTACATACTAATTTTTTAAAACATGTTTATATTAGTGGTCTCGACTTAGGCAAATAACAGGGTTTCACTTTACTTTCACAAAAATTATATAATATTCTTCTGAATTTGGTTTGCTTCTGTGGTTTGCTGTAATCATGTTTGCAAAGTCCATTTTCCTGAACTTATGAGCTAAGTCAGCCTTTTTCATAGGGGCCTACAGAATGAAAGTTAAGTGCAGGTTTATGCTAATACACAATTATTTTGCAGGCTTAATGGTGAGGTAATACTTTAAAAGGAAAAAGGACAATCAAAGGAAATACCATAATAATGGAAAAACTGAACAGAGTGAAATACATTTTCTTTTGTTTTGCCTAATGGTACTAAAGACATGAAAGCTTTCATATGTTGATTCTACTGTTCTCTGGCTTAGACAAGGATGTAATTTTGTAGCAATCTTTAGTTTCTTTAATTTTCTTTCTGATAATTATATGAAGATGCCTATGTTGCCTTATTCTCTGAACTAAATGACTAAAGAACAACTTTTTAATTGAGGGAAGGTATACTGAAAAAAATTATTTTAGTCATTATTATCTACTGATGAAAAGCAGGTAAAATACTTAAACCACATGCTTTTTCTAACTATGATCTGCTTTTATATGATGTTATTTTTTAAACATGTTTCAAATATGTTTTGGAACACATTTCAAACACAAAACAATTTTTTTTTCCTTGATGCCTGTTTTGTATTTTTCAAATGTGAATGTTTTAATAGAAGGGCACTGAATATTATTTTCAGAAAAACACACTTTATTCATATTCTAAATGTCCGCATTAAAATAATTTAAAGGTCATCCTCAGGATAACCAGTCTTATTAATTCAATAATAGTAGATGACATAAACTCTTATTCATCAGAAAAATGCATTTAGATATTTGTCTGTATTCCCCAATTCTTCTATTTAGTATTCTTCTTTATTCAGTTGTGGTGGAGTAACTTAGACCATCTGTAGCAAAGTATATTAGTATATAGTAAGCAGAACTACTGTTTACTTTTGGTTTTGGTTTTTTTTTGTTTGTTTTAATATTTTATGCTTGCAGCAGCGCCCAATAGACCAACAAGTGTAAAGCTGATGTAAAATTGTCTTACTTTGTCCTCCTATAGCTTCTTCATTAGGAAAGAACTCTGGAGCTCTACAAATTAAGCAAGAGAGCAGAAGTCATGGAAAGCAGGTCTTGGTTTCTTAGGAGGGTGTGAGTTGCTAGTGCTGTGGCAGTATATAAGCCTTTACCTTCCTTACAAAGAAGATTTTTCTCTACCTGAAAAATTTTTAGAAGCTGGGAGTTGATCAGAGAAGGAGTTGGTGGCCCTCACAGTTCAGTGTCACTGTTAGGATGCTTTTGGAGCTTCCTGCTGAGCTGTATGAAAGCTGTTCTCCCCTCTGAAGGTAGGAACTTGTTAACACCTGGCCCTGCTAAAATCTCCCTCACACAGCAAAAGGACAAAGGTTTGTGCACCCCTTCACTGAGGCTGGTGAAAAATCAATTTCCCACTTGTCACACAATGGTCTGTAGCTATGATGTACAGCTGGAAACCCCAGCACAATATCCAAAAGGGGATATTTGGGTCCCCTGATGCTGTTCTGGCTGTTAGGAGCAGGTGCCAATGTGTGCCTTGTCCCTCTTCATCCTCAGCTTGTCCTTTATCTTGGCTGGTAAGGGGCTCTCAGAGCGAGGGATACATCCCACATCCCTGATTGCCAGAGGGAGTTCTGCCCAGAGGTATTTCCCACACAGTCTGTTGTCACTGTTGAGATAGACACAAGACATACACACACACTTGTGCCATGGCAGCAATGGCTTCTTCTTTATTACAAGCTGTTCTTAAGCTTTATCCCCTTAACAAAGCGTGGTCTTAAGTCATTGGTTACATCAAAGCTCATTATATTTGCTGGACAAAGCAATAGCTTCTTGTATTTTATTGGTACAAAGCAATTAAATTAATTGGTGTGAGTTTACAACAAATGATTGAGGCACTCAGGCTGCTCACTGAGGCACGGATCCTCTGACTGCAAGTATCCCTTGTGTGTCTATTTTATCAGCTTCCATGCTAATGGCCTTGCTTTCTTCCTTGCTAGGGACAAGCTCATATTTTATCAATTTCTGCTTCTGTTACCTCAGTCACTTGGCCTGCAGACCAGCTGCTAAGCCCATCCACACTCTATGAAGCCTCTGCCAAATGGGACATCCCAGTTTTTCCCACTTCCTCGCTCTGCCATTGTGCATTGGCCCAGCTCAGGAGAAACTCAGTGGCTCTCAGGGAAGGGAAGAAACACAACCTCCTGTGTGCCTGGTAGAAGCACTGCCATGTCCTTCTGGGGTCCGTACCCTGATGTGCTGAATCCATGGAGCAATACCAGAAAATAACATGGAATCTCGCTGCCTTTCCCCATGTTTGTCATTTTCACAAACACATATTATCTGCACACAGACTTGTGCCTAGGAAAACAAGGAGAAGGAATATTACTATAGCTGACCAAATAATACTCATACTGAGGATTGTTCTGCTTTATGTGAAATACTTCTCCCGTTTGAGGCTAACCCCTGGTTTTAATCTAGTGCTGTTTGTTCATGTTTGCATGATCTTGTGATCTTTCAAGAACTTCTTGTACATTGCTTTCCCTTTAGATAATAATAAACATTTGTTCTCTTCTTTTAGTAATGATATAAGGAAAAAAAAATAGTAATATTATATGTCCAATTATTTGTGCTAACTCCTGGATTTATTTTAGGTCTAAGCCTACAAAATGAATCATGCAGCAGATGTTGCTTTTTTGTTACCTACGGTAGGAGTCAGGCTTAAAGGCTACAACAGGTGAAGAGGTGGAATAACCTATGGATTGTATCCATCTTTCTTCCTACTCCTTGACTTATTTTTGTTTGTATAGATCTAAAAATGTGTAATGGAATACTGCCCTAAGCTATAGCATTTAATACAATATGATTACATTAAAAACTAAGAGGAAATTTTAGAAACTAAAAGATCACATGTTGCTGAAAGGTAGAGGTTAAAACACAGTGGATATGTTTGTATTCTGTATTTTAAAACAAGCTGACTTGTTTATACTATGGGGAATCTGCAGATTAATTGAAGTGAATATTTACTGAAAATATATTAAAATGTCAGTATATTCAGCAATTTATGGACTATATCTACCTCTAAATTCTCATCAATTCTTCAGAATGCTTTTATTATAGAAAAGCTACTAAATACACTTTTTCAAATGAATAAATACATTTTTCTATCCTTTTTATTCTTTTGTATATGTTGAACAATGATTATAGTGCAGTTAACATTAAAAATATATTAATAATCATAATGCAGTAAATTATTCAGTTTACAGAATTAGAACTGTTCAGGCATTGGATTTAAACAAAACTCTTTAAACATGTATTCATTCACCTTTTAAGATTGTCTTTAGTCATGGATTATTACTATCTGAAGCTTTCCTACATTCTGTTCTTAAAGCCTATAATTTCCTGCTGATGAAGTTAGCAATTAAAATAAAATGCTAAGGTGTTCACAGAGACAGACTGAAGAGTCCAGAAAAAGAGTATTTGGTCCCTAAGAATAAATTGCTTTCTTTTTTGAATTGTCTACCAAGTAGTTTGAAGACAGTGAGGTGATTGCATCTCTAATTCAGCTCCTGTAAAGCAGGAGCTAATGTGTAACTTGTGTGTGTGTGCTCTCTCTGCACAGGGACTGCACCCTGTACAGGGACATGGGGTAATGCAAAGGCTGCATCAGAAATGGGCATCTGCTCCTTCATACAGCAAAGGAGATTTTTCACAAACTTTATGAAAAAATATGCTGCAGAAACAAGCCTTGCTCTTTCACAGTCTTCACTTCTAGAATGTAAAAGTGAACAAAACCAGAGGCTTAATAATCACTATCTCAAACATTTTAAATGCAAGCAGTATTTTCCTGCTTGATCTTGTTTGTCTTTAAAGCTTCTTCACAGCCATGGGACTGGACACCTAGCTGATTCACATGAGAATCTTGTTTTACTTTTTCATTTTAATACTCTGATTCTTGGCTACAGTCAGCTATTCTTCCAGGATGTTCTGACAAAGTCCCTATGAATATGTGAAACAACTGGAGGTTTACCTCTGTACTGAGGAAACTTGCTGAAAGGAGGAAAGAGAAGCAAACTTTCTGTATGTCAATGCTACATGTCATTTAGCTCATATCAATAATCCAGGAGCAGAATTTATTCCTTGATAAGAAAGGAAAAAGCATGAAATTAATACTTGCCCTGGACTTCAGGTCCATGTTCTCCTGTGTGGCAGACTTAATTGCACCTGCATGACAATTCTAAAATAAGAAGGAAATACTTTGTTCTCTATGCTGAAACAAGGTTTAGATTTAGATATATTACCATTTTTCAATTATATTTATAACTTTAATTACGGAATTCAATTTTACTAAATTTATTAAATTTTTCCAATGCATTTTCTTACTGGATAAACTTTTCACTCATTCATGACAGCATGCCTGAGGATTATTCAGTGTTGTCTGTTAATTTTAGAAGCTTTTCTATTCTGCTGATACATTTTATCATAATGAGACTCTGCTTTATCTTGAAACCACGTCATTTAAGAAGCATTTTGGTGAGGTCATCCTTGCTTTCTTTAAAGACTATTTATACAACAGTTCTCTTCAAGCTGCTGCAACTTTCCTTCCAGAACACACAGCCTCTCTGCTCTACTTTATGTTAGTATTCGTGGATTTTTCCCATCTGCTCTTCTTGCACAGCTTGCTTATTCCTTTCTTGTGAGGCATATTTAAAAACTGCAGGCACTGGAGTGTCATCCCAGCTGTGCTGGTTGGTGACCTTCTTTCCTGAAAACCTTGAGCTGGCCACATTTTCTTTTGATTTATTTTGTTTTGTTTTTTTTTCTACTCCATCCTGGATTCCACCAAGAGCTTCAGAGGTTCCACTCCTTGTTTCCTCATGCTAGCAGAGAAGGCATCCTGCATCCCCCACTCCTTCTGGTTCTTAACTGGGAACCTCATGACTGAGGCTGACAATAATAAAATTGTTTAGATGGAGTTCCAGTGAAATGAAAAAGAGGAAGATCACAGACTTGACCAGATCAGCAAAAAGTTTATAATTCTACTTAGTCTAAAAAATAACATGAAGAGAGTTTTCTTTCAGAGAGTTTGTTGGTGATTTGCAATTTTATGTCTGTGTAGAGCTTCTAAAAGTTCCTTAGAATTTATTTTTGAGTTTTAACATCAAAGAAGGAGGAAAAAGTCCCATGTTTTAGAATTATAATAGAGACCCATGATAAAATTACCTGGAATTTAGGAAAAGTGTTGAGGATTTTTTAATTGTGCACCTGTGGAAAATGTTCTGTTTTATATGGTATGTTTACATTTAGAGAGATCCAATAATAGTCCAATGTTAGAATCACTTCTTTGCTTGATTTGTGTAGGATTGCTGAGGATTTTTGTGCTGAGATTTCCTGTACTAGCTGGTAAAAATGTGCCAAAAAGTTGTTTAAAAACTGCAAGAACAGTTTTTAAACAACATGCAATGTTTAACAACATACAAAGTAGCATTGTAATTTCTGGCTGGGTTTTTTGCTTAGAAACCTCTGAATATTCCACTCTTTTATGATGGAAAATGTAGAGATCTTTAGGATTTCTTTATCTGAAAAATGCAACTTTTCCAAAAGTTTCAATTACCAAATAAGTGGGTTTTTAAAAATTCTGTTGATTGTGAAATGAAGATTATTTTTTCTTGAATATGTTAATGTTCTGGAGAAGATTTACACTTGTAGCAAGTGCTGAGATTGCACACTTTGTATTAGGGTTACAAAACTATTTTCTCATAAGCCAAACGCAATTCTATTCATTTGCAAAAATGAAAGCCATAAAATATTTACAAGCAGAGAGAAAATTGAGATTGAAGAACAGCAAGGCAAGTTTTAAAAGGATTTTGGTGGTTGATTCCAATTACAGCTTTTTAATAAAATCATACTTTGTGTTGTCAATATATGTAAATTAATCAAGATACTTTCATTATGAAGATTTTCATGCCCTTTTTATCTGTTGTCAATTGTTTTGGCTCCCTAAAAATAAACTTTTTGTGTGTTTCTACAAAACAGAGACATGTTAAACCAAAAAAGCTCTTTTTGGATCCATAAATTGTTCTCCTGAGTGCTACCAGACATGCTAGAAAAACAGTCAATTTCACTCACAAACAGATCATTAGGAAGAGCTGCTTTTGCCTTACTTCTAGATTTAAGGAATATCCTGTCTTATGTGCTACATCACAATGACTTCTATTATAAGCAACCCTTCTGAGCCTAATCTGGTGAGTTAAAAAAATCAAGTTACTTTTTTTTTAAATACTCAAAGATTACTCAAAGGAGTGCAGAAACAAACTAACTGAATTGCTTCAACATTGGATTGTTGCTGCTCAGATTGCTGTTCTTGGTTTTTTCCTCTAAAATAACATTGTTTTCTTCTATCTAAAAGATTAGGAAAAATACCTCAGATTGACAGAATTGCCTGTATTTTACATGTTATTGTAGGAAGTTATTGTTCAAATAATAGGCAACTTAAAGTACTCTGAATCAAAGCAGCTCCACAAAGAGCTTTGAGAGAAAGTGTAGAAAATCATGATTTATGCAATTAAGGAAAATTTTTGTGAAGTGCAGTAAGAAGAATAGCTTTCTTCCTTGAGGACGTTTCAGTATAAAAAGAAATTAGAGGTTTCCTAGAAGCCCCTAAGTACCCCACCCCACCCTTTCCAATATTTATGTGCAGGATATTTATTATATCCACTATTTCTGGATCCTTTAAGTGTGATGAAACAAGGTAAATTTTTTGGAGAGAAATGAAAGAAGTGAGATACACCCAGATTCTGTCACCTTTATTGGTTTTGAGTATCGTGGGAATGAGGGCAGTAGACTTTAGTGTTATGGTTAATGAAATGAAATATGGTTAATTGTTAATGAAATACACAAAATGGAGTGTTAAAAGGGTCATGCTTTAAAAAACTAACCCCAACCAACCAACCAACCAACCAACCAACCAACCAAAAAAAGTGTGATTCTCTAGTTCCTTTCATTTTAAGAGACAGGTGGAAAAAAATAAACTCTTCAAAATGTTCAGTGGAGAGGGGAAGAAGGTTTTTGGGTGAGTTTTCAGGTGACTCAGGAGGCAGCAGGGGGATTAGCAGAAGAACTTTGATATCTGACCCTACTCTGGGAATCTCCTGTTTCTGACTCCAGAGGAATGGTTTGGTCTGGTAAATGTAAAAAATGACAGAGTATGGGTTTAAGTTTCAATTTCTTAAAGTGTTTGCAGAGTGTTTAAAATTTCTGCAGGAGTGTGATAATATTTACTAATATTTTTCTATTAAATATTCCACCCTTAATTTTTTTCCTTGGTGTGAGCATATTGAAGTTATTTTCCTTCCATTGTTTCTTTCTTCAACTGAATTAACTGTTATATATTTTTTATCATCTGAAGTTGGTTGACTAGTCAAATTTGAAGATTCTTAGGATCTTTGTGGCTTATCAGAGGTTGGTATATTACAGTAATGATAGCTCAGTCTCCATTTTGCTGGAAAAATAAATTGTAAATATTTAATACTGAGTATATCTTCAACTTCAGAAAAATTGTGGCATTTTCCAGTGCTAGCACCTGCAGATAAAGGAATTTTTATGTGTATAGGCTATCAGTTTACACAGAAGCTTTTTACTTTCACAGATGGTTGCAATATTGCTGATTTTTTCCTGATAATTATTCATGCATAAATTTGTCAAGCATATGTCAGGGAGGATAGTTGTTTTTTTAGTGTTTGTCCTCCACTGTTAAGGAGAACAGTGGCTATATGCCTACGATAGGGAGACATTTTGCAGTGGAAAAATTCAATTTTCTTGGTATATACATTATGTGATTTATAACAAATTTCATGACAAGTATAGCTACTGGCTCAACTGCTATTAAAAAAAATCAGTTCATTAATCAATATTCATTTTTCATACAAAAACATTATTATTTTTAGGCATCTAAAGGCCATGAATACCCAAGAGTCAACACATTATTAAAACTGTTGAGTGTCACACTCATCCATTTGTTTCAGTTTAAAGGCCGTCAAAATTTTTTTTCTGGAATAACTGGATCAGAATTCAATGTGCCTGTTTGCAACAACAGAGCACCCTAATGATAAAGTGCAAGACTATGTAATAGAAACGAATGAAGTGTAAAATAAAATAATAGAATAACATGACAAGCTAAATGCTTTCTGCAATGCAGCATTCTTGAAAGTGAGTGCATCACAAAAAAAAAAAAAAGTACTTTCATGTTTCCTAATTTCACATAGGAGATATTTCTGATTTATCATCTGCCTCCTTGAACAATATTTTGTTGTTTATCTGGTTTAGCAGATCTCTGGATCCGAAGTTCAGGAATTAGTAGCCATGGTGGCTGCCATGGAATAAATCTTAACTCAAATATGCAAATATGCAGCAGTTCAGGACTAAATATTTTGTGTTCTTTCTTTTAATATATTCCCTAAGTAATTTGCAGTGTATTTGCACAGTTTTAAAAGAGAGGCTTGAAATCACTCTGAAATTTCAACTTGACAGCTTATTTCAAGTACTTAAAAGTGCAACGTGCATTTTTTACTCCATGCCATGTTGAGGCACAAGCTCAAGTCTGCAAAGGTGAGACCCAAAAAACACAGTAGGCTAAGGAATAATGAAGGAAATGCTGTGCAACTTGGAAAATATCTACAACCCCAGCTTTACCTCACTAGTTTTGAGATCACTATTCTCTCTTTATACCCAAATAAATTGTGGTCAGCCTGCACAATTAGTCTACGATTAAGGAAATGAGGCGATCTTAATAAGTGAACAGACCACTTGCCTTGAAGCTCCTCCACCCTCATTTGTGGGAGATGACAGTCAGCAGTGGCACTGGGACTGCCTCTTGCAGTTGAAAATTCTGTGCTTCCAAACGTGGGCAGCTCCACAGCAGGGCAGAGGGAAGCCCAGGGAACAGCCATGGGGTGAGGTGAGCCTGTTTTGACTCTCACAGACAGATCCTTGACCTGCCCAAGCAGGAGATGTGCAATCTGAGAGTGCAGGGGGCAACAAGGAGACCTCGCATGTCCCCCATACTTCATGTTTAAGATTCTCTGTGAATGGGCAATGAGGAATTCTGATGAAAACTAAATTTGCTTGCCATCCACAACAATTTTTTCATCATTCTCCTCATCCCTTTGCCCCCTCTGAAACAGCAAGCCATTGGTTATATGGCATTGTGCCTGGGCCTAAAAGAATGGGGATTCCTTCCCTAATAGCCACAGGTGGTCACCCTGTAAGTCAGAGATTTGATTACCCATATCATTGGCTTAGCTTGCATAGCTGCAAATGCTATTAAAGGTAATAAAATTATCCAACCTTTACATCACTGTGCTGTGGGCAAAGGATATTGTTCTCAGCAATCAGCATTTATGTCCAACCATTTAACACTGGTGAAGCCCTGCTAATGGCTTTCTGTGACATTTTTGAAAGGACAGCCATTAGATCAAACGAGCAGATATGTACCTAGAAAAATGTAACATTCAAATATTTGGGAAGAAATGGAATCACAGGCTTTGTCATCAAATTAAATTAGTAAACAAGGCTGTGCAGGTCTTAGGTGCAGAAACAGATCTCTGGCTCTTTCTTTTCACAGTTCAATAACTCTCTGCTGTGGACTGAAATTGGAGCTGATGGTGTGATTGGATTTGCAGAATGATATCGTTTGTAAGGCTTCAGATTAATAGGAGAGTGAAATGAAATTGCAAACAGGTAGACAAAATAGGCAAGAAAGGCAATTCATTCATTTAATTACGAGAAGTATGAAAGAAGAAAAGAGTTTTATGGATGATATTATGGACCACTCACATTGCCCCTGGCATATGTGTTACTTCTACCAGGGGTGGACATCAGCTCCAGGGACAGGTACAACAATGATCCTGTCATATTGCCTGGAGTCACACATTACCTGTACTCAGGTTTTGCTCACTCTCTTTGAATTAAAATTGATTTCTGAAATGATTTTTAATATCTGAAAGACATAATGTCCAAGCCATGGCCTTTTAAGTGATACTTCTCTTCCTCCCTAAACACCATGTGCTGGATCAGAATGCTTGTGTGATGCTGGATGCTCATTCTGGCTATTCCACTTTCCCTGAAAAACCTAATAGCCAGTGTATGCCTATCAAATCCTAAATAATTCTTGTATGTTATAGAATAATGTTTTAGATCAATGAAGGTTTGCTCCTTTCTATCAGTGCAGATAATTGAAATATTTAAGAGTACAGGAGTGACATAAATAGTGTTCATTACAGAAAAATCTAATTTTACCTGTATGAGGCAGTCAGGATTATGGTTTGATTTGGAGTCTCGTCCTACTTTTATTCATTTGACTTTAACAGAAATCACCTTCTAGTCATTATTTAATCCTGAACACTGGTAGTACTGCTAAGGTCAGCATGTATTCCATAGAAAGTGAAGTTAATGCTGGAAGTGAAAGTTCTCTGAAATTACTTTTCAAGTGTTAGCGAAATAAGTGAGGAAAATGATTACCACCATATCAATTTGTAACTTTTAAAGCACTTAGAATATGTAAATATAAAGCCATAAAATATGGCTGTTAATACCATGACTTCTAAGTATATATGATAATGTAATTGAAAGGTCAAAGAGAAGACCTCTCCTTGTAAATACTTAAATGAGAAATCTTTGCTCATGAATTATTCTTATTAGGTGAGCAGGAATGGGCATTTCATTAAGTATTGCTCATGGGAATAAGCATTGCAGGATCAGACCTTCAGTGCTTCAGTGTATTAAGCAGGAACTCCATAATGTCACTCTGATAAATTTTTTAATCAGTTTTTTGTGATGATCTGGTTAGTTCCCAAAGCAGCTGGAATAGAAATGGGTCCAATTCCAAAAGGCAGTGTAGATCTGCTTCAATTACTGAGTGCCATACCATTAGTCTTGGTTGTAGGACCAAGTTGAACGCTGCACACTGTGGAAAAGCAGCTGATTCATGATCCATGAGAAATGATTCCACCCCACAGGCTGTTTTAACATGGAGCTATGCTACTGATAAAATATAAATCTGGTGTCTTAGCTGCTGCTTAGATTTCCATCTATTTTTTAATGACTCAAGCCTTCCTGTTGGGTATTTCATCCAATTCTAATGTTCTAACGTTGAAATCTTGGCATTAAGATTTGAGCCTTCTGTACACCCAAATGACTGGAAGAGTGTTCTGTCTTCTACTGTTTTCCATCTGTGAATCTGTCTTGTTCAGAAACTTTGGTCACATTTGAAGGCAACAAGAGTATGGAAATAGTGAAGGGTTTGGAGTTTTTTCTCCTGCTGAATCCTTGGGATTAAGAAAAAAAAAGCAGAATTCCCTCTTCAGTATCCAGATAGTAGTTTTGTGTTTGCTAAATTTTAATGAAAGGTATAAAAATTCATATATTGCTCCAGCTGTATAATGCAAAAATAATTTGAAGATTTTGCCGGCTTTATCCTGAGGTAAGCTATGAAGTTGGATTTTTCTTCCACTTGTGTAGATAGAATATTACAGAAACTCAGTCTAAATCTCCAATTAAAAAGTGACTGCGAATGGTCAGATTTATATTTCAGATTTGTGGAGCAATTAACCCTGGGTTTCTCAGGAAAAGCAATAATTAACCCTTCTCTCTTCAGTCTGGTTCTATAATCTTTATCTTTTCTGTGTTAAAATATTTCAGGGCTAACTGCATGGATCATCTTCAAATGTGTAAAGGCCTGGTTTCATGGCTGTGAAACAGTGCATGTGGGTACTTTCTTCTTGGTTAACATCTGGGTATAAATATTTTCATTTTCAATTACTGTGTTGAAGATAGATCTATTTTCAGAGGATAACCCTGCATTTCACAGCTATTACTGAGATGTATTTAGACAGTGGAGTCAGAGCATCTGAAACTTTTTTTTATGTTTGCATATGAATTTGCATACTCACATGCAAACAAAGTAAATCTTCAGAGAGAACTGGAGATTACAGGAAATGTATCACACTGGCTTGTAGTACAAGCATGCTACAATATGCTGCTTGCAGGGTGAAGTTATACACAGCATTTATTTGGGGATGGGGGAAGAGATTATTCCAGCTGGCTTCTACTGAGTTACCACAACGACATCATCACTCTAGATGTGAGAGCAGAAGGACTTAGAATATATCTCAAAACCATGGAAAATCAAAATAATATCTTTTTGGGATGACTTTTTTGGCATCACTTTGTTCATTACCAACTGTAGAGCCCCAGTTCTTGCTCAGCAAGTTTATTTAATAGAGGCTTGAGGTACTACTTTTCCTTGAAATGGGCATACAGGAGAAATGCAACAGCTTTTTTTAATAGGAGATTAAAAACCAAACTTTACTGGCAAGCTTTAGAAGATCAGAAATTTGGAAGACTTAGGACAAAACCTTAATCATTTCACTGAGCATCAAGTTAGCAAATTCCAATCTTTGATTACCGTACTTTAAGAAGAAAAAAGTTAATAATAATGAAGAAGAGAAAGAAAGAGAGAAAAGCAAGAAATAACTACTTCCTCTTGGATCCTAGCACAGTCTCAGCTGCCATAACATCCCAGAGCAAGAGGGATGTGAGCATGTGTGCCTCAAGGCAATGGTTTTTTATCTGCTCTGGCCACCCTCTCCCCCCAGCTGGTCACCCATCTGCTCTGGGGCTGTTCTGGGTCCCCAGGGTGGGCTGTGGGACACTGCTCCCAGTGAACAGGCTGGACTAGAGGCTGCAAGGTGGGGTGCTGTGGAGCAGTACAATGTCCTGCTGCTGCTGCAGAACTTGCCCTGTCCCCTCCCACACACACACTTCAGTTGTTTTCTCCAGTCTCTCATAGCAACTATTTCTACCAATAATGCTGATGTCTCTCTCTCCTCCTGCAAATGAAAAATGATCAGTGTTTTAGTTTCAATCACTGCAAATGGCTGTTTGTCTGAATTAAGCACTTTCATGATAGTGATCGTCAACATTTCAGCATGTTTGATCTCACTTTGCATTTCACTGACCAGCTGATAAATTAAAAATCTGAACTCTTTCACCATCAGTGTGGTACACAGAATTAAAGGAAGCCTGTTAGTTAGACACAGCATCTTGTACTGAGTATGTGTCTGTATCCTGGGCTGGCATCATCGGAGATTTAAAAGGTCATTAATTTGGGTGTGTATTTCCATTATGGATGAAGAGCAGCATTCTCTCTAGCATAAATATAAGAAAAATTATATTTATAAACCACAACCCTAAGCTTGAAAATCACAGTCAGTACCAGTTCTATAATGAACAACATTTAACTTCTTGTGTCTTGTCTTAATTTTGCTGAAAGAAGAGATTTCCTTGGTGCCCTTCTCAACAGAGTGCACTGAAAGTGTAACACAAGTAGCTTTCCATGGGAGGCAGCAGCAAAAACCTGTCTGGGGAGAAAGGGAACGTTCTCACTTGTTTGGTGTCTGGTTCTTTTACCTTTCCAAATCTATGAAAGCTATCTGTGGTTAATTTTCTTCCCTCTAAGTGCTTGAAAATATTGATTTGAGACACCAAAGGAAGCTCCCTTCTGGTACAGGTATGATTTCAATTCCAGGCCCGTACTCCACACCACCAAAGAGAGAGACTATTCAGAACAGGGAGGTTTTATGAGTGCTGCAGCTTCTGGGGGTCCAGAAGGAGACCAAGGAGGAATTTTGGAGGGAAAAAAAATTAGACTGAAGTGGAGTTCAAGAGTTTCAGGAATCACTGGACACATTCCCAGTAGATCTATGAGGAATCATCTGGGCTATAGTTGAAACATCAGAATGGATAACTTTTTTTTTTTTTTTATTCTAGTTTAATGAATTTTAGGATGTCTGAAGTAACATGGAAGTAACATTCAAATGCCATAAAAGGGGTACATGAAAAGTGTTCAGGGAAATTAAAAATACCATGACTTTCTTAAAGTGTTGCTCCCAGTGCCTCCTGAAGTTCACAAAGTATTGGCAGAGTACTCTCAGAAAAGAGAATCCACAATACAGTGTTATTCTGTTTAAAACTCTGATGTTTCAGTAAGAATCTGTTTTTTTAAAGGCTCCATACTTAAGGTCTTAATGATGATTGAATCATTAGTCTAACGTATCCCCAGGGTCTTGTTGGAGAAAATTACAAAGAAAACACCCACTTCCCACGATTTTAATTGTTCAGTAAGTAGTTCCTTACTTTCATAAACTTCTGTAAATTTGCCCTAACTGCACTTGTTATTCATTGTTTCATTGTCAGAAACAATGGTATCAAATCTAAAAGATGTCGTGTGGGGGTAATTAAAGACTATAAATAGTCAACCTGTGGCATTTCACCCAAATTCAGTATTTTTCTAGAGTGATGTTTGATTTTTTTTTTTTTCTGCTCTGTGTTTAAATATTACTGCTTAAAGCATAACTTTCCTTAACTCTTGATGTGAACCTTAGCTATCTAAAATACTGTAAATTGTTTGAAAGACTGGTTGTTTACAGATTGTGTAGGTCTAGGTAATGTGATGCTTCAGACAGGTCTATGATCAGTTAATTACACTGGCACTTGAGAGCTTATCAGTCTTGAAATTAATTCACTTTAGAGTAATTTCAGGTTCTTGGTGAATATAGGCAAACACTTGGGCATTGAAGTGCATACATCTGCAAAGTTTGCTTAGAACTCCATTTAGGGAGTTGAATAGTTTGTCTGCCTGAACATGATGTCATCAGAACAGCAAATTTTGTCCCAAATTTTATTTTCAATCTTGTTTTGAAAGATCTTTAGAATCTTGGGTTTGATCAAAGAAGAAATAAGCATTGCTAAATTGACAAAACTTGTTACAAATAATCTGGTAACCCAGAGAATGCTGAGCTACACTTAAATTTGATGTGCTAATTAACTAAGTTTTTTCTACATGATACAGTGGTCTGCACTTTACCAGTACCCTATACACAACCCCATAGCAACATACACTTTATTAATTTCATTTAAAAGGGTGTGAAGTGGAGTACTTAGTTTTTAGGAAGTGCTATAATTAAGATGTGCCACCAGAAGTTATCAATTTTACACAGGCAAAGTCTTGCTAATTTATGCAATTACAAAGCTATGTTTATGGAATTTTCCAGTGAACAAAAAAAAAGAAACCAGAATATCAAATGCCCTTTGGTAGATAGGTATCAATTAATTTGGAGGAGTAAAATTAAAAAAAAAAAAAAAAGAAAAAAGCATGGTTAAAACAGAAGCATTATAATCTGCCATACTGTTCTTGATGGTCATCCTTCAGGACAACTCCAGTAAAATGAGATGTGATTTGTGCATGTTTGTCTCCTCCAGAAATGTTAAAAGTTTTTCTCTTCAAATCAAAGAATTGCCCACAAACTTAGAATCAGGACAATGAAGAGAGGAAAAAAGAAGAAGCAAATGAAAAAATGAACCAAATTAGGTCTTTATAACTTTGGGTTGGGCTTTTCCAGCCATTCCTGGCTTTCCTTTGGGAGCAAAAACTTGCATGTAAATGGTCAGGTTTTTCATCTGTTGAGATCAATGATAGGCTGTCCACTTCAGCAAACAGTGAATCATGTCACAGATTTCCACAGCAGATAATGGTGCAAACATAGGTTTGCTGTCTCAGACAGCAGGAAATAGGAAATATCTTGGTCAAAGCATCACCCTGCCACCAAAAAAAAAAAAAAAAAAAAAAAAAAAAAAAAAAAAAAAAAGTTGAAAAGCAGACCAGACCAGAAAAGATGAGGTTTCTTGGTTTCTTGGGAAATAGTTGCTCTTTATCTTAGAGCAGAGATGAAGAAAGCTGGAGTTAATTGCGGTAGGTCGGTACTGCCGTGCCATGAACGGCACAGTCTGTGCTCTGCGTGTGAGGAGCATGTTCCTTACTCACAAGGCACCCTGCTCATCGTGCTGCTGCTGCTGATGATGAACCCAGGAGGGCTCTGAGACTGCAATATGCCACCATTCTCATTCTTTCTGCTTGCAGGAGAGAGGATAGCATTCCACACCAGGATTCGTTTCAATCCTTAGCTTGGGATGATGTGAAGAACTGAAGGGATGTGCAGAACAGTTCTGGGGCAGGAAAACATCTAGCCCAATTTAAAGCAAAAAGGTATGTGTACGTGCACAGACTTCCACCAAACACTGGCATTTATAATCTTTAATATTGAGATTTATTTGCAACTCATAAATTTGGCCTAAAGCCTAGCTACAGTCAATATTCACATCTTGAATCAAGAATTTGTGATGGCCAAAAAATGAACTTACTTTATTTTTTAAAACTTTACTTCTAGTCAGGGCTGTATAAGAAAATGACATTGCACTGGTACTTGCCAAGCTGTAATTTCCATTTAAAGTGCGTCTGATACAGGACTACACCTATGCCAAGTAACCAAATCATAATTTTATTCTTATGCTGATATATTTAGCTTTTGCCTATCATGAGTCTCTGGATATTGTGGGAAGGACCCCTTCACAGGCAGCAAAGTGTGGTTTCAATTTTTGTTTTGGTTTTGTGGTTTCCTTAGCCTAGAAAGAATTCAGAATGAAAGTACACAGTTCCTTTTCATAAATGCAAAAACATAACAATTACATAGCCAATTATTTAGTAAAGATTAGGCTTTAAAAAAAATCTTTTGTCATATAGTTTGTCAAAGGAGCTGTAAGATGAAATATGATCAAGAGCATTCATAATTTGAAACCTACTGAATGTTGAATGCTTTGATTTATAATTGATGCTTTAGATACATTATAAGTGTGAAAACTTCAGATAACTATGGTAGTTTACACACAGACATAAAGGATTGTGCACTAAAAGCTCTATTTTAATGGACCTGCTCCTGTCAAAAAATCATCAAGAAAGAAATAATGCTGCTAAATACTGAATTCTATTTCACTCTACTGATGAAATACTCTGAGAATAACAGAGCATCTTCACAAAGAAACAGCTGCACTTTTTTTTCCAAAAGAAGTCTAGTTGTGTTTCATAATTAAACAATCAATACCATGCCTTAGAGGTCTGTGATAAAGCAGATCCCATTTTATCACTCAAGATACCCCTGCCAACTTGTTGACCATAACTCTTTAATGGGCATATGGCAGAGTATTTTGGGGGTGAGCATAGTAAGAGTTCTGGTGTTTGTGCCACTATTTCACTTTTTCTTCTATTTAGGCCATTAAAGCTGAAATATGCCTACCCTCCAATGGAACATGAACAGCTCTGTCAGAGAGGCAGGTTAATAACTGAGAACAAAGGGTACCAAGAGAGGATTGAAACTTTGATGAAATGGGGAAATGGGAGGACTGGTGCACCTATCAGGGGTCAGCTGGGAAGTAAAACCTCCCAGTAGCAAGGCACCGAAAAGATCTAAGGAGCTGTGCATCAAAATGCAGCAGATCCATCTGCACAATGTGTGTTTCAGAGGGAGAACTGCAGGCAGAACTAAGGCAGTTCAAGAGGCCAGCCTGCTCCTCATTGCTGGAAACTCCAAATCCAGTGCAGAGCACTAATTAGTAGTAGGCCTGGCATGGCATTCTGCAGTCTGTGTTTTTGAAGTTTTCCTCAAAACTTGTTATATTCAAAAGGATGGAAAAGCTTCAATAATAATAAAAAAAAAGCAAACAGCTTTTGATTTTTAGCTTAGTTTAAAGCTCAGCCTTTTATAATGTTACTGAAAATGAAGAGCAGATTTCTAATAAAAGAGCTAATTTTTATTAAAATTCTGGTGTCAGCAGAACACTTCATCCTCACAGACAGAAACGAATTAGTAGTTCGCAGATATTTATTCTAAGTTTCCAATAAATACTTGGCAAAAATTCAATAATGTTCATTAAATACTCAAATGGAAAAATTAAAAATAAAGATTTTTCCCTTGTGATTTATTATATAGTGTTTTTGAAAAGCAAAGTTGAAGAAAGAAGCCGCTATCTGGCAGAAAAAGTACTACAGAAATGTTAATTAAATTGTATAGTCATAAGCAAGCTAGTGAGCAAGAAAAAAGCTCCCTGCTTAGAACTGGGAGCCATATTTATTCTGTCTGGATGCTTGAGGACATGAAAAGATTCTTTTGGATATTAAAGTGAAATTTAAATAAAGCACACAGAGCTGTATTGCTGGGCACTTTTCTTTTTGAGCTGACCAAATGAGGAAAACCAATTAGGAGGTCTTTCATAATTAAGAAGTTGGAAACAAGCATAGGGAGGCTTTCACAGACACTTCTGTGGCACAATTACATTCTGGAGTGATTACAGAAAAGGTGAGGTGGTGCACAGGGAGCTGTTGTCACTGTGACTGGTAGGAGCAGATTGGGAAACTCCTTGCACTGTGCTGGAGCTGCTTCCCCTGGGGCAGAAGCTGATTCTTAAGGACTGGGAAGGGAGCCCTGGGGGCATTGCAGCCAGCCCTCCTCACTGCCAGCCCTGCCTTGGAAGGGGTTATCAGATGCCTGTTTCATTTTGCTCCACAAAACCCTGCATATTGGATGCTGGCTTTTTTCTGTGAGTCTAACACCTTGAATATAGATTTGAAAGGGCACATGAAAATTTTAGGTCTGTCTTCAACAATCCAAACCCCTACCCACACAAAATACCGCCCCCCAAACCACACATGAAGCAAAAAAACAAAACCAAGGACAAAAAAAAATAACAGACCAAAACTTTGATTTCAGTAGCTCATGATAAAATTACAAATCTCTTGTAAAAGTGCATTCCCATCAGTGTAATGAGAGTTTATTTTTCAATGCAACTGCAACACCCCTCAGCCCCAATTTGCTTAATGTAATGTAGCTTTTAAGTAGCACTGAGCTTTACTTTAGGGAAAAAAACATAAAATCAAACCAAACCCTCTCTTTATAATATACTTCAAAATGGTTATTTACTTTAAACTGTTGTATTAAAAGGACTCCTCAGAAGGGTACTCATCTGCTTCTGGACACCTGGTTAACATTAAGAACAGAGTTTTGTGTGGGGATGCAGAGCTTACCCAGAATTTAATCAAACATTTGGCCAGCCTTACATGGGTAGTTCAGCTAGGCACAGGAATGTTCCTCAGCAGGATTATGGCAGCTCTCTCTAAGAAGGTACACGGCTTTCTTTTTTACATCACAGGGTTTTGTAGCCCTTTTTAATAATAAATATTCCTCCTCTCTGAAGGTGTTGCTTTGTGCAGCTAGAGCTTTCAGATCAGCATCATTTCCTGGCAGTGATTGCCAGTGCTGTGGTTTTAATAAAAACAGTATCAGAGGATCGTGTTCTGAAGCATATTTTGTCAAGTGGAATGGTACAGGCATATTCTGCACAGGCTCTTGTTTTCTAAAACTTGACATTTGTAGAAGTTATTTGAATAGTTTGAAGGAGCTTACTGATCCATTCACAAGGATTTCTTGTCTCATCTAATGTGAGGGATATGTTTGACAAATCTGATGGGAAATAAAGAACTGGTAGGTTTTTGTTGGGGTTTTTTTTTTTTTGTTTATTTTTTGGGGATTTTTTGTTTTTCCTTGTGATGAACTGAGGGACTGAGTAGCATTGTTCCTACTTGTTCTTGAACACCTGTTAGATAAGAAATGAAGAGGTAAAAATTTTCTTTTACTTTTTTCTGCAAAACAACATAAAATTTTTAGACATAGAATTGGTGCCAATTTCGGCCACAATACTCCCAAAATTGCAGCCACGACAAAGCTGGAAATTGGTGACAGAATATGCAGTGGCAGATCTCTCTTGTGGTAGTGATTGCTTGTAAAAGGAGGATTTGGGGGATATTTTGTTTGGCAGAACAAATTTGGTTTGTTTGTTTGCTTGGGGAAGGTTTTTGTGTTTTTTGGGTTTTTTTTTGGGGGGGTTTTGTTGATTGATTTTTTTTCCTTGCTTTTTTTGTTTGTTTGCTTGGGGTTTGGGGGTTGTTTGTCTGTTTTCTTTGGTTTTTTTTAATTTGCTTTTGGGTTTTGTCAATAAGAAAAAAAAATAGCTCCTTAACAACTTCCAAATAATTTTAATGCAGGTGGTGAGAAATGTTTAATTAACTGGCACATGCATTTTGTGTGGTTGCTAGAGCTTGTTTTCTCCTTTCTTCCTATCACCCAGGTACACATTGCAGAAGGTTCTGTATAAATAACAAATAACAACTTTCAATGAAGGATGGGGAGGAAGAAAGGAGAGAGAGGACCACATGTTTTGTAGGCATTCTGAATGTCTTATAAAGTTGTCTGGTTGGGATTGAACTGTATTATTGCTGTGAAAAGGGAAGGACACAAGGTCATAGGTGCTGAGCTGAATTGCATGCAACTGAAGAGATGTAGATGCATCCAACACCATGACATAAAGCTGACACTTTGTTTTTTTTTTATATAAATACAAAGCAAAGTAGAGATGATCAAATATCACAAGTGACTCATAAAATGAAGTAACAGCATAAAAGCACCTAAAAACATCTGTAGAAGTCTTTGGAAATTTTCTGTGAAATTTCACACTCTGCTTGATTTTGACTTTTTGCAATTTTATTTGTTTCTGTAAAGACAATAAAATTATATGTGCTTTTAACCATCTCAATTTAAACAAACAGGTAAAATCCAGACTAGAGCTGATTTTGGTGTGGATAGCCATAATCAAAATATACACAGCCAAGGTAAACTTTAAATAATGTTGTTATCACTGTTGTTTATTTTCATTTTGTAGTGTTGCTTTATCGTTTCACTGTGTTACCTAAACTGTTCTTGTTTTCTTAAACTGGCATCATTCCTCCAAACTTGCTTCAGGCTTGGCTGTTTCTGATTATTCCTGACTTCCTCAAACATTCCCCATTTTTAAGAGATGCCACTAATGTTTATTCCTTTACTTTCCAGGGAGTTGAAGGTATTTTCAGAAATTGTCTAGATAAAACCTAAATGTCAGCTTCTCTACAGCAGTTAAGTACCAAGTTCAGTGGGAGTTAAGTGACTTATAGAAGACAGAAATACCTTTGGAAATAGGGGCTTAAGTGCCTTTTCCTATCTCAAGACAGGAAAAGAGACAAAAGAGACAAAGGCTTCTATTATCTGGGCTTCATAAGCACAGATGCACTTTGAGTATAGTAATTGCAAGTCTGTGGAGCCTGTCAGAATTTTGTTTGCATTTGTAGCACAACCCCCAAAAATATCTCTTTCACAAATAATCATAGTCATTAAACCCCTGAATCATGTGCTCCAGGTGATTTCTGCTGGGATTATGTGTTCTCTGCTTGTGCTTGTGGGTGTAAATGTGGTTGGGAGCAGGAGGGATCTTTTCCTCTTCCTACCCAACACTGGGTAGTTGTGATAGAGCAGATCTTCAAGGGAATTTTAGGGTAACCACAGCAAGGAAGGCTTGGGTCAGCATGTAGCCATTTGCCTTTTTTCTTCCTCTGGCACCTTTTTGGAGACCTTATACTCTCTGTTGCAAAAAACCCCCACAGATCCTTTATTTGTAGTGAATAAAGCTCTTCTGGCTCAAGTCAACCCTTGGTTGTCACAGTGTCTTAACCCAGCAGCACCTTGATCCCAGGTATGATGTTAAGCGTTCTCTCCTGAAAAAAACTGCAGAGGTCTGATGTGGCACAAACCTGCACTGTTTGTGCTTGGAGAGCCCTTGCAGTTGCAGAACAAATGGCAGAAATAGCACTGAGCTTTGCTGTAGGCTGTCCTGCAGATTCCAGCAACACAGCATTTGGCTTTGACACCATTCCTCTCTAAATGGATGAAGTGACAACAAACATCTTCAAAGCAGTTTGCTTTGAGTTCACTCCTTTCTGTTGAGTTTTAGGAGAGTGCCAAGAGGGGTTATAGCAATCCACCTCTTGGGATTAATATGTTATATCACATCTGTCTGCCTAATGCAGAGGAATCTCTGGTAATGTAAAGTGCCTGACACTTCAAAGGCAGCTAGAAATCACCCGTCGAGATATTTATAGAGTCCTCCTATAGGGAAATGTCTTAATGTCCCCAGATCAGTAACTGCCTTAGATCTGAAGCAGGACAAGTGATTCTGTTTTTATTATCCATTCCAGTGCCTCATTAGTCTTCTTATTTTTTTTTTTTTTTTCCTCTGGTCAGACGGAATGTGCAGGAAGGCACTACTTGTAGGTCAGTTGACTCAGTGCCACATGCCAGAGAAAAGTGTAAGAGAAGGAGAGAGACAGACAAGAAGGGGAAGAAGGGGAGAGCAAAGCAGATCTCCTACAGGGCAGGAGCAAGATGAGATGTCTCTGCCTGGCCTCTGCACTGAGCACCTTGAAGCTCAGTTGTGTCATTGAGCAGTGCCTGGGTGCCCAGACACAACCCAAGCAATCAGGGATTCTGGCATGCTGCTTTTCCAAACATATCCAGCTGGGAACAGGGTCATGCACTGCCAGGCAGGGTTAAGTGATTGACATATTCAAAGCCTGTAGTACCCTGCTCCATGCTGGGGGAATGCTTTGGAAGTAGGAGACATTCACAGAGGCCTGGTGGGTACCATCTAATCAAACTGCTTCAAAGAGAACAGGGAGAGTATGTAAGGAAAAAAAGACAAAACTGGGGGGCTTGACTTTGGAATGGTCTATGCCGGTGTGCTGGTATCAGATGGGACCCCCTTTTTCTCAGTAGAGGGAGGAGACTTGGCTCAGGAACTAGTGGGTCTCACTGGCACAGCTTTAAACTGGATGTGAAGAGGAAGCAGGACAGCATCAAGCTTGTCCCTGGCAAGCTGTAAAATGAGAATATCTTGGTTTAAGAAAATTTATGGGGAAGACACTGCAGTGTGAGTTACCTCCCCTTTTAGCATTAACCACTAGCCTTCACCAATGAGGAGAGATGTACATGAGAAGATATAAGTACAAAAAAAGTTTGTTAGAAAAAAATCAAAACAACCAGCAACCATGTGGTCCTATGGAGACAAGCCAGGGAGACTCCTGAGATAATAACCAGCAGGGAAACACCAGGGGATTATCTCAGAGGAATTAAGGGATGTTCCTGTAGGAAGGTGACACAGCCAACAGCCCAGCTGAGGTTTTATGCTGTGCATTTTTCACCAACACACACAGCATGGGCAGCAAACAAAAAATGCTAAAAAGCACAGAGCTGCTGGAAAGCTACAACCTCATTGCCTTTACTGAAATCTGGTGAGGTGGATCCCATGGCTGGACTGTGACTATCAATGGCTGCAGGCAGTTCAGAAGAGGCAGGGGAGGAAGGAGAGGCAGAGGACTTGCCCTCCACATCAAGAGGGCACCAAGATGGAGTGGGGAGAGTTGTCTCTGAAGAACAGCCATGAGGAAGTTGAAAGCCTGTGGTAGGAATCAGAGAGCCCAACAACAGAGAACCTTGTGGCTGACTACAGGCCCCTGACAAAGGGAGGTGTTTGAGCAAGCCCTCTTGTTCCAGCTGCAGAAGTATTGTGCTTGCAGGCTCTTGTCCTGCCGGGAGATTTCAACCACCTTGACATCTGCCGGAAGTGGCACATCGAGCTGTAGGCAATCCAGGAGACTCCTGGAACACATGGAAGGTTGTCACATTCATATTTTCTGGAAAAATCCCTTCACCCAGGGTTTTTCTCCTGGAAAGCTGAGAAAAAGGAAAACAATATATATCTGATTTGCTTCTCTCGTGTTTTACTGCTTTGGAATGTGTTTGGAGATTGTTTACCCACAGGTGATTGCTTCTTTGGATTTCTGGTGTAAGTTGTTTTCACTCATTGTCCATTTAGTGCCAAGCTGTGACAGGACTCTGGAGAGAGTCACAGGTTTTCATTATTATCTCTTTAGCATTCTGTATTCAGCCTTTCTGTATTCTGTATTTAGCCTTTCTGTATTCTTTAGTATAGTTTTGTTTCGTATTCTTTAATATACTATAGTATGATAAAATAATAAATTAGCCTTCTGAAAACATGGAGTCAGATTCATTGTTCCTTCCTGCCTCGGGGCACCCTGCAGATACAAGGTAGAAGGTAGCTTCTTGAGCTGGGTAATAGACAGCCTTACCAGAGGGGAGGCAATCCTAGGTCTCTTGGCCACCAGGGCAAGTCAGTTAATTGGGGACACAAGGATTGGAGGCAGCCTGGCTGTGGTGATCAGGCATTGGTGGTGTTCACACTCCTGAGGGATATGGGTCAGGTGAGGTGTAAAGTCAGGCCCCTGAACTTTCAGAGTGCAGACTTCCAGCTCTACAGTCAGTGGGATTCCCTGGGAGACTTCCCTTGGGGACAAGGGAGTGGTACAGAGCTGGCAGATCTCTAAGGAAGTCTCCCATGGAATGCAAGAGCTAGGGATTCCCAGAAGCAGGACACTGAGACATTGGCATGGCTCAGTAGGGACAGGCTGGTCAAACTGAAGGGAAAGGAGAAAATTGTGAATAGAGAGTTGAAGCTTGCACAGGTGACCTTGGAAGAGTACAGAGATGAAGTACAGTACAGGGATGGCATGGCCAAGACAAAGGTGGAACTGAACCTGGCAGGACACACCCCATCAAGGCCAGGCTAGAGGTCATTTCCAGCACTGTTTACTATTTCTAACTCTGCTAAATTGCACAGTTTGCTGTGGATTTTAGATGAGGACAACAAGCAAAGTGGGAGTCTGATTAGTTTGGGACTAAGCTGCATGTCAATCACCATTTAGGGGGACAAAAGCACCCCTAAAACTGGGGTTGGATTTTACACATAGTGCCTTGTGTTTCCCTCTCACAGTGATGCAGCACGGTCTCCGTGCAGCTGTGAGAAATCTCTTACTTTGGAGCTGTGCCAGACCTGCTGCAGCACAGTTTTGGGGAATTAAAGTCCACGTGCATCCCTCTATCCAGATGTCCTTTTGCTTTACTTACATTGAAAATGTAGGAGATGCAATAAAATTTTATCTTCCTGCTGATGAAGATTTAGCACAATATCAACATTTATTCTAGCAATTCAGTGCTCGGTGGGCATTTTAAATTATCTTTGCAGAAAGATGATGCTGAGATTGCCATGCCTGGAAAAACTGAGGATAATTCTGGATTTGTGTTTGTACCAATTCAGAATGATGTTCTAGCAGTTGTGCAATGTAGTGCAGTTGTATTTTCTTTGAGGGTCTGCACATACCCATGGTATTGCTGCAGATCTCTCTTCTCGTTTTCTTTTGGACTAGCACCAGAAACTGGTACTGTGATAGTAGGAATGATTTCACCTGTAAGAAGAATACCTTGGCCTGCAGTTTTTTTTTTTTTTTAACTGAACCATGCTACTTTCACAGTCTAAAAGTAGACTGTGAAAGTCTACTTTGCCCTTAGTCTAAAGGTTGTTTGTCATCCACCCTGGACCCTTCTTTTTATCTTGCTTCTTTGGTCCAAGGAAAGACCAACTTAATGACATTTTTTCCTTTTCTGTATATGAATATAATTTTATATTTATAAACATATATGTATGTATTTTCTAAAAAAAAGGAAAACTTTTCATTTTGTTCTACTACTTCCCCAAAAGTGCACTTTCAAATACTATATTTTTAAATCTGGTTTAGCTAATGCACAATATTTTGTTTTGGTTTTGTTTTTTGTTTTGTTTTGTTTTTAGGAGAAGACACAAATAATTACAACTTAGGCAAACTTAGAACAAAACCAGAGTCTTCCCACCAGTGACCTCCTCTACTTGGACTGTAATTTATGGGAAGGAGAAGCAGCTTTGATTTTCTTGCTCATAGGCCAGTGCAAAGCAAAGTTCAGACAAAACCTCTCTCTGTGAGAGGTGAGGAGTACTGAACCTTTATTTTAGTACTCAGGTATCATGGATTACATTGTCTTCTTTAAGAAGAAAGGTTTTACTCTCATCTTTGCCTGCTGAACTTTTAGCTTTTGGGTCTCAATTACTTGGCATTCTGTAAGCCTGCATGGATTCTGTAAGCTTATATCTTTGATGCCATTCATTAATTTGTCTTTCAATGAATTTAGCTGCCCTGTTGTCTCATCTCAGGCTTTTTTACCATGTTTTATGGCTGAGATGAAAGCATCACACTGAAGAAAACCCTTATTTTAGGAGTGTCATCATTAATCCATTTTCCTTTATAGCTTTGTTTGCCTAAAACCTGCAATTAGACATCCTTGCCAAAGAAAAAAAAAAGTATGCATTTCTAAAAAGAGACCTCCAAACTTAAATTTATCTTTTTGTGATCCACTTTGTCACTTTGAAATAAATTTCTTGGGCTTTTCCAATCCAGATTTTTCCTGATGAATTAGTTGCCATCATCTTTTTTTTCTTGGAAAGAACCTGAGTTTCCAGTTTGGGGCCCACGGATGACTGAGCAGTGGTGTTGTACAGGATTTTACAGACCATCATGTCTGGCAGGTTTGGACACTAATGTCTTGCCATAGTAAATTGTGGGGTTACCTTCAGCTAATAAAGTGAATTAGGAAAAGCATGGTTGAAACCATAAATTAATATTTCTATATTAATAGAAATAAATTAATATAATAATTTATAAATTATTATTTCTATACACTGGAACTGCTTCATCCAAACTAAAGAATGACATTGCATTTTAACCTTATTTAATGCCTTAGCTGTCTGTGTTTAGTTTATAAGTAGTTCATTGGGACACAGGTTGTATGCTGAGATTACTAGACAAAACACTGACACTTCTAAAGACACCTTTCAAGTGAAAGTGTGGGTGTTTCTCTTGTCTTATGGGATTGCTTCCTCCTTTTTTAAACTAAAAATCTCACTTTAGAGGAAGGACAAGGATATATTTTGGTTAAATCACTGTAATACCACTGAAAAAATTACTCACTTTAGGGTATTCCTGAATACATAAATACAAATAAAGCAGGCTTAAGCAACAATTTTAATGCCAGCATGGTTTTTTTTGAGCTGAACAAAGCAAGAGCATGTAGGTGCTTGCAGTGGTGATACACTGGAATGGGTTAGTAATGGGGCTTTTGTAAAGGAAGTACTCATGTTCATGTTTTCCTGAACCAGAGTCAACAAGGATGTAAACATCCATGTCTACATACAGCTCCATTACAAAATTTGCTGATTTTTGCTGTCTGATCTGCCTCCTGCTGAGTTAAACAGGCAGCTGTAAGGTCAGCATACAAAAATCCTCATGCATGATACATTTATTTAATGTCTTTATTGCTGAAATCTACCTACATTCCTTAATTCCTTTGGTTGGCAGAAAGTGTCCTGAATAAAATTCTTCTGTCCTTCTGTCTAATAGAAACAAATTCTGAGGTTCTCTTGTTTAACAACTGTGCAACCTCTTGCATCAAGATTAAACACTTTGTTTTGTCCCCAGGCAGTTGTATATTTATTACTCTTGAGGCAGTGCTATTTGAAATAAATGGAATTGAAAGATCCTGAGAAATGGTTTCTGAAACACATATATTGAGTTATTCTCTCCTATGCGAGCAGAAAATGCTTCTGATGCTTCTCCCTGCACCCTTGCAAAGGAAAATAGCTGATATAAAAATATCACATGATGGGGGTGGTGAAAAGGTAAGCATTTTTATCCTCAGCCACTGAGGCTTTTTGCTGCTTATTTTCCTGAAAATAATTAGGTTATCTTTATGAAATGTATTACTATTCACTAAAGATAACATAGGTAAGGGCATAATAAAGGACAAAATAAAAGATAAAAGGAAAAAGTCTCTCCTTTTCTTCCTCAAAAGGTACAATATGAAAACAACAATAAAATAAAATAATCCATGGCTTGGAAATAGTCTTAAAAACTCCTCAAGATTCAGATATATATTTTGGGCTGGTGACAGGGCTTATCTCGTCTCCCTGATCAAAATAATAAATGCTCACCAAGAGAAAATGTTCTTTTATGTTATAAGGAAAACAATTTCCATGTAGCTTTTGTGTGTGTGCACGCATATTCATAAAATATGGATTAGCAGCACTAGGTATTCAGCTAAGTAAATATTCATAAAATAAAGGTGAAATTGATATGCATTTCCCAATAGAGAGTCATAAGCATATTTTGATTTCTTAGTAATATATCAGACTAAGGGGAGAGAAAGCACTTTTTCTTTTGCCTGGACATGTTTTATTCCTCTTTCTCATTGTGTTTATCCTGCTGGCAAAGACTTCCTGACATTTTGAATATACAGTATTGCTAATATTGTTAAATGTAGAAGAATCAGCTCTGTTGCTTAAAACATAAAATAGAAAGACATTTTTGATTTGTTTTTTGCCTTTGATTCTAGCTTTCGTCTTTGGGGTACATTAAAGTTGCATATTTAAGTCCTTTTTATATACATATCTGAGAGATAGATGTGCCTTTTTTACTCAAGTCTTATATTCTCAGAAGTGCAGGTCCTGGAGCCTTGTTAGCAATATGTGCTAACAACTATTGGAAGACTCAATAAATAAGATATGTGCTGCAGCCATGAACTGTATACTTGTAGGTATTCCTGATGGCTTTCTTTGCAGAACACATCATCATTTAGAGTAATAGAATGGAACTGTTTCTGAATAAACTGAAAATTAAGTGGATGTTCTAAAGCTCTACCTAAGAGGTCTCAAGAACAGCTCTATTTCAAGCAGCCTTTCGAATGAGGGAAAATGTACTTGTTGGTGTGCAAACAGGCAAAAGTTAAAAAAAATAATAAAATCCTTGAAGTAAAACGGAATGCTAATGTGTTTTTTTGGTTTTTTTGTTTGTTTGTTTGTTGTTTTGTTTTTGTTTTTTTTTTTTTTTTTTTTTTTTTTTGCTATTGATTTTATTTAATGTCTAAAGAGTTAGCTTAAGCTCCTGTTTTTCAGAAATGGAATGTTTCAAACCCAAAGTTGAAGAGTATGTCTTCCCAGAATTATTATTTGATGTAAAAATGGTTTGGAACGTGTCTTGTTCCTTACAAGAGTTTCTGTTGATGTTGATTCTTTGTTTCAGTTGGGCCTGTTTGCTAAAACTATTTCACCTCTTTCTTCTGTTTTGCCCCTCTGCTGGGGTCAGTTCTCTTTCCAGGTTGGGGAGAGGGGTTTATTTGTGCATGTGCAGAGCTCACATCCTCATCCCTCTCTGCTGCTGTGCTGTTTTGTTCTTTGAACACAAGCAGTACTTTCCAACAGCAGCCATGTTTTGGACAGCCAGGAAATATGAGGTCTTTGTACTACTCATTTTATGGGCTTTATTGCTGATTTATGCAATTATTAATGCATGGGCTATGTGTGTTCAGTAGTGTCATTTCAGTGTGTTCATTGCCAGTAAGGAAAACAAAAACAAAGCTGTCTTTGGCAACTGGCATGGAGCTGGGCTGAGACAGTAAATAAATATTATGCATTTAAAGGTTATTTTAAAATTTTAAAAAATTTATTTTAGAGTTGTTAGAGGAAAGATGAACATTGTCATATAGCTTGAATTTTTTTTTGTCTAAATCAGGCTGTCATTTGCATGCCACTGATCATTTTCACACACTGAATAAATTAGAAGCATCATAAATGATGGCAGCAATCTCCACTAACAGAGCTTGTTGATACCTGCTTGTTGAAGTCTATTATTTAAAATAATTCCTTTGGCTTTGTCAATGTTTACACAGGCCAGCATCTTTAATGTTGATTTAAGGTTATCTCTATGTTCCATAACTAGAATACAGAACATTTTTATTGATTTCTCAGCCACACTCTTCTACTTTACTATCCATAAATGAATTTTGATTCATAAAAGAAAAACCCTGGGAGTCAAATGTCAGCTATCATCCAATATATTGCTCTCTGCTGCAAGTAAAATAGTCTGCATCTCATCTTGAAAATATAATGCATGTAAGTCTTCTCTGAAAGAATTTCAATAAAATATTGATGTAAGCACTTTTTTTTCATTTTGTTTGATAAGGTATTTTGAAGATATGGACAACAGCACAAAACAAAGCCTGGAGTCATTCTGTTTTGTATTTTGTATTTGTTTTTGAGCTTTTCCACAAAAGGTGGATGTTTTATTTGTGTTAAAGAAAATACTCTGTGGGGGAAAATACTCTGTGGTGTTGTCTTGAGTGATCTGTCTTAGTAGATTTTGTGCTGGGAGATATGATCAAGCCTAGCAAAGCCTAATAACAAACCAAACAAGTGCTGCACACACTCCTCTGGATATCCCATTTGTTACCTATATCCCATTCAGGTGCCCTGCTTTTAAGGAATGTGTTTCTACACAATGCTTTTAATTTTCCCTCCTAAGTGTATGGCTTGCTAATATGTGTTATTAGAATATTTTGTTTTGTCTAAAGACAAGGTGGTAATTCCATGAACAATCTAACCTGATTTTCTCTTCACACTTCACAGCCTGAAAACAGACAAAGAAAGGCAGCTCATAACAAGAAATTTGATGCCACCTGGAAAATTTGGACACCACAGAAGCTAGAAAAATACCACCTTCTAGGGACTTACACACTTGGAAAAAGATGCATTGCAACTGATGTGGGGTTTTTTTGTTGTTGTTATTTTTAGGGTTTTTTTTTTACAGAAATCCAGATAATTGAGAGGTGTAGCCCTCCCCTTGTCCACTGATGAAGTCTCTCCATCAGAGAAGGCCTCTGGGTTGGTCAGGCAGGACTTGCCCTTGGTGAAGCCATGCAGGATTTCCTGAATCACCTCCCTGCTCTCCATGTGCCTTAATAGAGCTTTTAGGAGGATCTGTTCCATGATCTCCCCAGGCCCAGAGGTGAGGCTAAGTCAGTGGTTCCCAGCATCCTTCTTTCTACAATTTTTTAAAGATGGGTGCAGTGCTTCCCCATTTTCCAGTCCCCTGAGACCTCACCTGACAGAAATCAGGTGACTGCTCTCCATTCTTTTAATTCTTTTGCAGAAAGCAGAGGCAAATTGTGTGATTTTTGTGGAAGAAATTAAAAAATGGTGATCACTAGCATTGCAGTGAATATCAAATGAATATATAATAACAGAACATTAGGAAACAATTAGAAAAAATGCCTAGACATTATTAATTCATGCACTATTCATTGTACCAACATTGATCATGTGAAAGAAGTGTGGTGTTAGTTACATTTTAATCATTCAGTGTTGAAGAAGGACTAATTATTTTCAAATAGCGATGGGAAGGATCCAGTTGTATAAAAAAAATCATGGAATGTCTAATTTACTCCCACAACATTTTAACAGGGGAAACTTATGGCTGCCATTATTTGTAGGACAATGGAGGATATCACAGCAATTGTTCATGTTTCAACTCTTACAAAGAAGGTAGAGGTACTGTTGCCTTCTAAGGAGGCTGTGTTAACTATGGGATGGCTCACTCCTCATCCATTCAGAATAAGGCTGAGCATTATGTCCCTTCCAGCCAAAATACTTGGATTTCTTCAGTGCTTCAGAAGAGTCCTGGGGAATGAGAGCAGCAGGTAGAACTCGGGGTCATTGAGGAATGTGCCTTCAATGGGTACAACTGGAACATAAAGAAAGTAGGACTGGGTGTGTCCATCTCCCTGCTGCCCTTTTCCTCCACTGGGGAGAGCTTTTAGGGGCTTCCAGTCCTCTCTGAAAAAAGAAGTTGCTCATATCTCCTTGGAAAATCATCTCTGATTTTGCACAGGTGTATGCCTGAGAGGAAAACCGAAAGTTTGGTGCCTCCTTCATAAGAAAGTTTCTTGGGTTGAGGCTTTGTGAAGATGCTCAGATAAGGTGCTCAGGCGTTTAGAGCCTGGTGGCACAGCTGTGAATTAGAGAAGCAGATACTGACATGGCCAAGCTGCCAAACCCCAAGCTCCTTTGTATGTTTTGTATGTGACAGCTCCTTGGTTTTTGTTCTCCCTTCCTCCCTTCTCTAGGCAAAGTATCTCATAAATGCTTCACAATGGAGAGGTGTATCTCTAGGGACTTCTCTGCTACCCAAATGCAGTTCTGTGAGCTTTTCTTCCTGGAGTGACATCCTCTTGGGTGGGGGCTTGGCAGGCTTGCTTTGAAAATAGCAAGTGTCTCACTCTTATTTCTGTATCTTGCCATAACTTGTGGTTTAGGAGACCTCAGATCAGGTGTAATGATACAGCCAAAACACAGAAGAACAGCTGAGTGGTGTGTTGTGGTGGTGTGGGTCCCAGGACGAGGTGAGAGATGAGAATCTGACTCCAAGTTCTCAGAAGGCTGATTTATTATTTTATCATATTATATTATATAAAAAGAAAATGATATATTAAACTATACTAAAGAAAGAGAAAGGAGACATCAGAAGGCTGGACAAGAATGAATAATAAAAACCCATGCCTGACATGAGTCCCAACACAGCTGGACTGGGATTGGTCATTAATTAAAAACAATTCACATGGAACCAATCAAAGATGCCCCTGTTGGTAACCAACCTCCAGACCACATTCCAAGCAATTAGATAATTATTGTTTTCATTTCTTTTCTGAGGCTTCTCAGCTTCTCAGGAGAAAAATCCTGTTGAAGGGATTTTTCAGAAAATTTCATGGTGACAGTGGTGAGAATAAGTGAGCTAAGTCTGGGATGATTTAAGTCGTAATTTCACTTTAAATTAATCGTGCTTGGGAAAAACTGAAGAATATGGGTTTAGATCAGTGTAAACAAAGCCTACTGTAACTTTTAGCTTCATACTTTTTCTATTTTGCATGTTAGAGGAAGGTAAAGATGAACCTGTAAGCCATAGTAACATACAGTTAGTATTGTATCAAGTTTACTTTGGTATATTGTCTTTTTTGTGACCTCTGGGTCTGGTGTGTTTATTTTATTCAGGGACAGAAATAACACAAATTTTCTGTGTGTGGATTGGTTGGTTTAAATTCACAAAAAAAAGCAACATGTTCTTGCTTCAGTATTGGACTCTTGAGTGGATGCTTTTCATTTTATTATCTTCCATAGTTTTATATAGTATTGATGAAATTGAAAATCAGTGACCTGACAAAAACAAAATAATACAGCATGAAAATTGCTACCATGATTTCATGCTGTGTTAATGCAAGGATGTCATTCCTGCTTCAGAATAATAACAGTGTTTTGCTTCTGAACTTACAGCAGCTCTCTCTTCCTCTCTTCCTCTGACCACCCCTCCTTTTCCTTTTAAATAGAATTGATGCCATGCTGAAATTCTTTTTAATCACATACCTTGGTTGTTTGATAGTGAGTAACCAGTACTAACAGGTAATTTTTTTTAGGAAGCAGAGAGTGGAATCTCTGAATTGCATAAGCATATGCAGAAATGCAGAAAGAAGCAGGTTTAACAGTCACTATAACATGGCTAATTGCAGAATCTGGGAATTTTTTGAGTCATTCTTCCTCAAAGAACCATCACTCTGGCTGCGTGGCAGCACTCTTTAAATTCCCACAGGGCACTGCTTGTCTTGGAATATGCAGAAGCGATATTCAGTCTCTGTTCTCAACAATTCCTATTCTCCTACAGAAAAGATTTGAGGAAAGACACTAAATTCTGATTAACATACACACTGAACTTGCAACAATGTGATCAGGTTTCATATTTTACCTGCTTAGAGACCTCCTTATTGAACCTTCCTATCTTGCCAAAAGTGATAGAAACTACAAATGAGATGTAACCACTACATGAAAGGTGAGGAGGTACTGTGGAAATTGTGCCATGTGGGATGCATGTCTTTCAGGTCCCAGATAACCTGGTTGGACTCTGCCATCAGAAAGATTTCTCTGTCCAGAGAGGGAGGGAGCAAATGCCAAGTCTCAAGTTAAAGGACAGCACCAGCTCCTCCTTGTTTTGGCTGTCCCTCTGTTTCTTCGCTGCTTGCAGAAGAGGGTGGGCCTGTCTGTTCATGTGTGTACAGAATGAAGTATCCATCTCTCCTCTACTTCATGGAGGAGATGGAAAGGGAACAGGAAAAAACAGAGCACTATGCCCTCTCCTCTTGTTCTACCTGACTCACCTCAAGAACAGAGGTCAATTTAAAACAAACCAAAAAGACATATCTCCCTTCCCCCACCCAAAAAATAGTTTATTGCCTGGAATAGTTCATTCAGCACAGAGCTGAAGGTTGCTGGTACAAAAATCTCTTTGTGTGTTTACTTGTTCACAGGTAAAGAATTCGCCCACAAGACTTGAGGTCTGAACCAGTTCAGAATCTCTTCTCATGTACAAGGAGTTTCCTTGGCCTTGGTAATTTTAGGCAGAAAATAATTTATGATTCAGTGAGCCAGAGAGAAAAGACATGTGAACATGAGGCTTAGTGGTTAGTACTCACTGAGGGTTCCAGTTTCCATGATAAGGACAGACACAGCTCTAATGTCAGCGTTTGACACAGAGATTTGAAGTTCTCTTTCCAGATGAAGTGGTTCATATCCTGCAGAATTCTCCAGTTTGGCATTGTCCTCTATGACTTCATGGCCTCCATAAAAAGAATGGGGATTGTTCTGGTGGATATGGTAACCCACCTCTTTAAAGACAGATAGGAATATGGGGTTGAGTCCTCTATTTCCATAGGAAATAGTTCAATCAGCCTGGAAGAGTGTTCTGACTGTTTATGAGCTGTTTTATAGGGTCAAATAAGAGGTACCTCGTCCTCTGGCTTAACTAAAAAGAGCAAGGACAACCTCTCCTTTATTTTTAAAGAGGTAATATTGGTCACTTCTTACTTAAGACAGAGGTTTTTGTGAAGTCACACTTCACACTCTGGATGCTTCTAATTAATAAACTCAAATGGTTCTTGGCTGAAGAGGCTAGTTTGCCTCACCAGCTGACTTATCATTTTGTCATGTTCTCTCCTTAGAGTGATTTTCAGCATTTTCAATCTCTATCAGACAGCATTAGGACAAATATAAAACAGGTGATAAAGAAAAAAAGTCTCCTTCCAAAAGATAATTTTTATTTGCTGAATTAATTTTATTCTGGAACTGAGTGTTTGAAATCTATCACTAACTCCTGCTTGCCTTTCAGCCTGCCTGAAGCTCTCTGTTCTTTGTCTTGCTAATAAAGTGTTGTGTGGTTCAGTTTTATGTTTGTTTCCTAAACTGCTCTTCCCTGTTGCCACTGTTTGTTCTGGTTGTTTGCGGTTTCAGCATCTCTTGTTTGTTCTCCTCCCCTGCTGCCTTTCCATTCTTGCAGCCCTCTGGGGTTTTGCTGTGAGCTGCCCATCTGATGGGTTTCCTGCTGACCTTATCTGATTGCTGGAGCTCTAGCATTAGCTGCACAGAAGCCTGGAGCACCATGCCTGGGTTCCATGCTGCCAGGTGCTCCAGCCACTCAGCTCCAGTACCTGTCTAGCTCTGTGACTGGCTGGTACCAACCAGACAGGATGAAAGGAATTTTTTGGTCTGTTCTTTCATTTTTACACATGTAGAGCAAAGGATTCTCCAAGAGGGGTTATTTAGTTATTTGGATTTTGCTGCTACAGCAGCATAGGAGATTGCTGTAACTTAATGAAAAAGTTCTAATCTAAGTACTGGAATGTCATCTGAGGACCCTGATTGCTTTTTGTTTTTTACTAAATATGACGAGGGTTTTTTCCCTTTGGTGAACATTTTCTTTTCCACCACAGATAGAGTCTTTTCAATGAATAGGATTTGTTCATAATTACTTGTGAAAACCAGATTTTTATTACTGATAGAAGCATGAGGTGAAAAAAGACGTATAGAGTTCAACATTCTTTATGATAGAATTTAAATTTACCGTAAAATTAAACCCTGAATTTGAATTACATAAATTGATTTAAAACCTTTGTGGAGTTATTCATTCAATATGGCATCTTGAATCTTTCAAGAGGCTTTTTTTTTTAGCATTAGGATACGTACATTATTGAGGTTTTCACTGGGATGGAGGTAAAAGTCAAAAGATGTGTTTTATATAATGTCCTTGCTAATACATTTAATCAGTGTAGCTATTGATATTGAAAATTTGTTTTACAGATTTTTAGAACTTCCCACATGCTGTATGAAGACAAATTAATCATATCCAAATAAACAGTGAAAAGAGAGTATGAAGAAGGGGATGGAAAGAAAAAGAATGATAAATAGAGTGACTGCAGTTATTATAGAGAACATGTAGACTTTGATTTTTGTTGCTACTTTTCTTCTCATCATGGGAGAGCTCTTTTTCAGAGCTTACAGAATTTTGAAAACATTTTAATGGAATATTTTGGGGAGGATTTTTCAGTCATCATGAGTCAAGGGGAGATTGTAAAGGCAAAGAGCAGGGTGAGTAGAGGAAGAGGGAGAATTGGAAGATGGTGCAGGAGGAGCGTGGGGGAGTGAGAGTGAGAAGGCGAGTGCTGGGGCTCTGGGGGGTGCACAATGCATGAAGGGCCCGAGGGAAAACCCCAGAGAGCAGAGTGGTCTTAGTGGCAGTGCCAGGTTTCAATTTGGGTTTCCTCTTCCTGAGGAGAGTTTCTTTGTTTGCAGAGATGGGACTGGCCCAAAGATATTTTATTACCCAAACACAGGACAAACGACTTTGTGGGAGTGTAAAGGGCTGTTAAAGTGAGAGGCCATAATGGGCCACTATCTTCCATCAAGAATGAGATAATTCATGATAGAGCTGCTGAATGCACCCCCTGCCACACCACCCTGCCCACTCCAAATCATGTTCATACCCCCCCAGTGTCTGAGAAATTAAACCTACACCAAGGTGCAGATCTCAGACTCTGTGGCTGGATCATTTTTGAATTCTTGCTGAGAAGAGTTTTCTTCCTGGTGTTTTAAAATTCTTCTGCAGCTAGAAGAGAATACCTTTTCTAATGCCAGATTAAATGCTAATAAAATGTCACATTTAAAACCAGGTGCTTTTAAAGCCAGGTGGTTTCACAGGAACTGTGAAGTACACAGCTGGTTCCAAAGAGAAGTGGTAATATTCTGATTTATTTTGTTTATATCTATATAATTTGACTTTTAGTTCAAATATGAGAATTGGCAGTATTCAAGTATATTGTGAATGCAATGGGTCAATTTCACATTTGGGAGAACAAGTTCAGATTAAAACAAGATAGGTGTTATTAATGAGCTTAATTTGTCATTGAAACAATGTTTCTTCAAAGGTGGTGGTTATTTGTTTTTGGATATCTAAATTGCACCTGTATATCCTCCTAAAATAAACAGCAACTGAAGCAGCATATTTTGGTTTGATGCTGAATTTCTCAGATTTTAGGCGAATTCTATAGATGCTATCAGGCTGGATAAACAGATTTGTTCTTTCTGTCTTTTTAATTCCTGAAGGCACCCTGAACAACAGCTTTACATGTCAGTTGCAGCAATTACATTAGGCCACTGGGTTCCTAAACCGAGCGCTCCGGGCCAGAGCGGAGGCAGAGGCTGCCTCCACTCTCTTCCTCGGGGAGGTGAAAAGCTGGGAGCACCCCACCTCTGTGGGGTCAGATGCAAAACCAACTTGTCTGTATAGACTCACATCAGCTGTGGGGGAAGCTGTCTGCACAGCCACGGGTAGGTTTTTGTTCTGCGTGTGTTGTGCTGCTTTAGGGGCGATTTCAAACGCTGCTTTCCAAGAACGTGCGGCAGTGGTTTTCCAAAAGCCTCCCAGAGATCCAAACTGATCTGCCACAGTAAATACCACCTCCTTGTGGTATCCCTGGGGATAGGAGCTGCTTTGCTGCTCTTCCTGCTTCCTCTTATTGAACATGATGTGTTCAGAGAAGGTTTACCCAGAACCCATCCATGCCTTCCACAGAAACAGGAACGTCAGTTTTGGTCTGTTACTGACACAGGATTTAAATAGCAAGCAGAAAATTCTTCCTACTTATGATCAGGAAGGTACCTAGCAATATTTTTTTGTAGGTGCAAGTTGGTCACAGCAAATGGCAAAGTAGTAAATCTGCTCCAGGTATTTATGTTTTGCTTTAGGTTGCAGAAAATCCCACAGTTCTACTTCTTTATTGCATAGCTTGCTCCCGCTAGTTGCTGTACAATTATTGAATTAGAAAGTGAAAGGTGAATTTATAAAATACTGCAAAGTAGGTGTTTCTTCATGGATACATTTGCTTTGTTGTTGGAATATGTGTGCAGTGATACGATGCTTTGTGACACTGGTGATTACTTGCTTTTATGAAAATAAAAATAGAATATACTTTTCTCCAATTTATTCCATTTAAGGAATTAAAGAAATTAAGATTCCTTGTCTTTTACCTGCATTTTGTAGAGCTACTGTAATCTCTTAATCTCTATGAAGCTTCTCCCTATTGGTTTACCCCTTGGCACTGGCTGACATGGAGCCTGTGGAGCCTGTAGTTGGTATTCTGCAGCTCAGAAAGCAAAGTCCAAATTTTGCCTACATATGTGCAACTTGCTTTGACTCCAGGGCAGGAGATTTGCACTTGGGCTGCACAATAAATTGATTTGTCAGTTCGGTGACCGACTTAAAAATAAACAAATTAAAATGGTTCCAGCTAACAAGAAACAGATGTCTCTTTACTCCTCCCCACTTCTTTTCCCTAGCTAATCAAAGCATGATGCTTTTTTCAAACAAAAAAATAATAAATTAATTCCCAGACATTTTATACAAAAGCAAAAGCTAGATTTTAGGGTGATATAGAGGCTATCACAAAACAGGTGCTGCATGTTTTCTTATGTATATTGGATCAGAAACACTCCAAATCTCTACTGATTTAAGGACACACACTTCCCCCCAACTTAACTTAAAAGCAAATGGCCTAGCTGTGGAGTTCTATGCTGTTACAAAATGTTGTACCTTTCTGTGGGAGCACCTCTGCTATGTATTAAATGTTTAAGCATCTCTTTTGGTCAGCAGCACAAAAAGTAGCTCTACAGCCTGCTGCTAAGAACATTCTGGGGATTCCCAGGTTGCTGTATTAATGAATCCAAGTGGTAAATAGAAAAGAAATTATAGACTGAGAGGGCATTAGCCCACAGTTCTTCATTTTTCTTGATCTGGTTCAGAGAGAGATTGGAGTTGGATCTGAGCATTCTAATTGTTGGGCTGTAAAGCCAGAAAGCTCCTTTTTGGGCAAAATATTGTGAAACTAAAAATGGTAAAATATTCTGGGAAAATAAGAAGCAGCCACTTTGACATAAGCAGATCACTGTCTACAACTCCCTGAAAGGAGATTGTGGTGAGGTGGAGGTTGGTGTCTTCTGCCAGGTGACAAGTTATACGATGAGATGAAGCAGCCTCGTGCTGCTCTGGAGAGGTTTAGATTGGATAATAATACAATTGTCTTCAGTGAAAGGCTTGTCAGGCATCAGAACAAGCTGCCAAAAGAGGTGGTTGAGTCTCCTCCCCTGCAGACTTTTAAAGACTTGTAGGTGTGGTACTTGGGGACCTGGTTTACTGGCAGTGCTTGGAAGTGCTGAGCTAACAGATGGACTTGATCTTAGAGGTCTTTTCAAATGGAAAATTTCAGTGATTGCATAAAGTAATCATTGGAACTCTTGTTCCTATTGTATTATTTGGTGGGAGTTACTCAGTGTGGACTTGCCTTGATTTTCTATTTGCTTGGCTTTGGAAAGGAGAAGACATCTACCTTCCAGTCTGAGAGTTTATTATATCTGAAATGTATGGTGAAACTTTTCTTGGTCATGAGAATGGCATTATCTTGCTTTGTTTTAAGTTTAGCATGGTGATATTTTAATTCTTGCAAAATTCTCTACTACATTTATGCATCCAGAAGATATTTTCCCTTTTAAATGCAGTAAGATGACACAGTATGTCTCTGAAAGTAATACTCTCATAAAAAATTGTGAGACTTAGTTCCAGAAAATATTCTTGAATCTAAACTTCATAAGTAAACACATTTGGTTGTACAGAGTCATTATTCTTTTTATCCATTCCTTTGTTGAGACAAGTGAGTGCAAAATCTTACCTGCCTGGTCTGGCATAATGATCTTAAGTCAGTGGACAAGCTGTCATGATTTCAGTCTCCTTTTGAGATCCCCTCTCACCATTTTTCAGGCACTCCTAGTGCCTGGGATGGTATTTTCAAATAGCTTTTGAGCTCTGTTGTTTAGCATTGACATTTCACTCAGTTTGCACAGTCTTCCTTTGTGTGACAGTTAATTTAAACCTTGAGGTTCTGTTCTAGCATAATTTCCACATCCTCTGCAGGTGGGCAGCCCCTCACTTGAAGCCACAAGCCACTTGCTGAAGAAATCTGGTTACATGACCTTGAATAATTTATCTCCTTGCATTTTTCCAGAATTTGCAGAACCAATGGCCTTGGAAGACAGTGGTGCAGGGAAAAGCATCTTTGGAAGTGTTCAGCTCCTCACGATGGAGGTAGTGCTTCACTGTGTGAGCCAGGCACTGGATTTTTCCACGGTGTCCTGAGATGGCTCTGTCTGCTTGCAGTGTGTGAAAACCAGCTCAAGAGAGCTTGTAAGGGCTCCCTCTTTGGGCTGGCTTGGCTCTGTAGGTCCCAACTCCTTTTCCTCCCTGCCAGAAGGTTCAGGGGACAAGAAGCTTAGGCATCTGTCTCAGAACAGAACTGCAAGCAGCTTGTGACTGTACCCCAAAACTGTGTGTTTGTGGGCACATGGGTTAGGTTTCTCTCATTCTTTGAGCAGGAAAGTGGAAGAAAGCTGGTTGGCTTTTTAAAAATATAATGATATTTTAAGTGTACTGTCTGTCTGAGTCATGCAAAATCTTAGTGATTCCCCACTGTGAATAGCGTTGCCTAAAAATTACCTTAAATGTTCAATTATTTGGTATTCCAATTCTGTCTCAAATTTTTGAGAAATGTACTTTATTCTGCTTACTATACTCCCTCCTATACTTGGTAGGCTTTATTTTTTTTTTCTCTTTGTTTATGCACTTCTTAGCAAATGCTCAGTAGACTAATTAAGGTTCCTGAAGGTTTAACCTTGTCTGATACAGTAGATCCTGAGACTTGCCATGGTGTCAGCTCAGTAGGCTGGAGGGAAGGGTTCCAGAAAATATTGTGTAATATTGCCAAACAGGGCTTTGCTGTTGAAATTACTCATTTCACAGAGCTTAGGTCAATGTTAATGTGACAGAGGAGATTTAATCCTGTGGGAAGGTGTTTACATCACATGGTTTTAAAAGAAATTTTATCACCTGAGTCTAAAGGGAACTGTGCTGTTTGTGTTTTTCTTAATTGTTCTTAAATTTGTGAAAGAAAACTGTACTTTTAATTAATTTCCAAAGAAAAGCAAGTAATACACTTTGCTTATAACTGAGCACGCTGGAACGGTCCTGCATCAGCAGAGAATCTTCCCCTGGTTTTGTGTAAAGGAAACATATTTCTGAAATAATTGGAAATATATTAGGGGAACACTCCCACCCTAGTTATTTCAAAAGAGAGGCAAGACAATTACAGCAGCTCAGGTCAGCCAGGTCCTGCTCCCCTTGATGTCATGGCGTGATGCCATCAAACAGTGCTAGCTTCTGGTGCTGTACCTTTTGTTTGATAAAATGAAAAACATTTAAAATGTCACTGATCTTACCTCATGGAACTATTGCTAGTCCTTTTAATTGAGATTTTGCACCCTAGCTCTGGAATACTTATTATTTTCTCATAAGAGCTTCTAATTCCTTTCTGTTCGTGAGACAGAGATCTTCACTGGATTTGCAGTACTCAAAAATAATAGAGGGCAACATAATTTATATTTTTGGGGTTTTGAATTGTCCAGAGAGTAGATGATGTCATTACCCTGTGTTTGGGCCAAATACACAATGCATACACATCCTAGAGAAAAGATTTGTGCCAAAATTACACCCTTGCCTATAGCATTGACAAGCCTCAAAAAATATACAGCTACATCAAAATGAAAAAAACTAAAAAAATAAAACAAAAAAAAAAAAGAGCAAGCAAGAAAGAAATCCTCTTGTGTTGTATAATAGTGAAGAGATGTATCAAAATCCATAAATTAGGCAGAACTTTAAATCCACATATAATTTCAATTACATACATCTGTTTCTCCTTAGCAAGAATGAAGTGAGGTCAACAACTAAACATTTTACAGCCATCAAGATTCTGGGATGCTTTTAAAGCTATATACATATGTGATTTGTAAGAAACCTATTTATATGTAAAATTTCTCTTTTGAGCATTCATTCCTTTTATTATGCAAACGCAAAATTTTTGGAAGCTCCAGGCTTGGAAGTGAAGTGAATGCACGTATTTCAGCCCAATGGTATTGCTCTAATTCTGTTTTTTTTTTTTTTATTTTAACCCCCTGATGTTTCTTTTACCATGAGGAAAAATATCTGTTTAACTTTCAGATCTGCAGATAGTGAGGAATAGATGGGGCATAGATTTTCTTTCAGAAAAGAATGTAAAAAGTTTCTGAGTTCTTTGACAAAAACAAAAGTAAAGCGTTAATGGAGGTTTTTGAGAGAAGATAGGCAAGGGAGGAACATTATATGCTGGGACTCAAGGTAGAAGACTTTAGAAATCTTTGAATTAGATGTAATTTCTTGTATTTGAGTGGCACTTCCTGTCCTTCTCTCACCCAGTACCAGGCACAGCTTTGAACAGAGCCCAGTTCATTCAGCTGTGACAGTCTCGTTGTGACACTCTGTTGGTGTGTCATACACAACATCATTTTAACAGTCATGTTCATGAAGCTGATGAATTTACTGAAAAGGATTTTAGTAACACAAAACAAAATGGAAGTACATTTTACATTCATCCTAAATGGATGGTATAAAGTATTGACCCTCCTCGAGCTTGCAGCCTTTTTGAATTCCTCAAATATTAAAAAGTGAGCAAGGACTTAAGTAAGCTTGCTCAACAATAAATCAAACAAGAAAGCAGAATCGCTTGGAATACATAATCATAAAACCTTCATGCATAAAATAAAAAGCAAAATACTGACCTAAATTGTTAATAACAGGAAAAGTCTGTTAATACCTGTTGTATAAACCCCTAATCTTTACAGTTGTTAACAGAAACTGGAGTGCATGCATAAAAAGCATCTCTTCGCAGCAATACTGTTATCCACATCAATCAAGGTAATCCCACAGTAAAACCTTGCTAAAGAAGAAATGTGGCGTGTTTGGATAATGTCAATGATTAGAAAACACGTCCCAGAAAATGCCATGCAAAACAAGTTTAAATATTAATGCACACCTTCCAAGCCCTTTTCAGACTGAGTCTCAAATTATTTACGTGGACCTCAAGGGCTGGAGTCTGATTTCACTTCCAGATGTGAAACAAACAGAAGTTTCTGTGTATTTGAAAGCAAAGTGTAATTCTGTGCCATAAAAATTCACAGATTTTTTTTTTTTTCCCCACAAAATATGAATTCTCTCTCTGCACAAGGGTGAATTGAGTCACAGAGCAGGGACATGATTGATTGAATGTGAACACAGCACATAACAAACCTTGCTATCTCTTGCTACCACTTCCTCCCTCATGGCTCAAGGAAACTCATGCTGCTGGTTCAAATTCATTCCATCTTGGGCTGGCAATGTATTTGATCACAGCTCATCAAAGAGGACAATTTTGTTCTTTAGACCACACTATAAATTAAGTGCCTGGAAGATTTTCATAGGGTGTATGGTATGTTCTGGAGAAATCATTGGAATAGACAGAATTACACACTAAACCTCTGTGAACAATCATGTCCTTATTTTCTGCTCCAGATTGATGGTAATTGAATATGATTTGCACTTACAGGTTGGCACTCATGGACTGCTAATCACTTGGGAAAATACAACACATTGAGCTCTCAGGTGTTGTTCTGCTACTGTTTTTCAAGGCAATCAAAGAATTGGCTCTCCTCATGTGCTTTTGAGGAAGGTGGTATTGAAAAAAAATGTTAGTGAAACAGAATTAGTTCAGCTAATTTTAGAGGGCTAGAGCTTAAAAGTCTGGATCTTAGCTGGTTCTTGTGGTTTCAGAGGTCTGGAGTATACTGCCTTATAAAATGCCCTTTTCTGTCCACAAACTTAGCAGGACCCTATTATGCAGACTCAGGTGACAATGTTGTAGCTATCCAAAGCTAGAGAGATGGGTGTCACCTAAAGTTAAATTGAACAAGGCACATTTCTGCAGGGCTTAGCAAAATTGGAGCTTTTTGAACTTTCTGGAGCAGTGCAGCAGCCAAACCTTACAAAAACCAACAGGCATGGGAGAAACACAAAGGAAAGCATGAACATAGAGTAGAAGTAATGTACACACTAATACATAACAACTGCATGAAAGTCTGTGTATCAATAAGAAGGTGGTCAGGTTTGTAAATGGAATATTATAATTGTTGGATGAGAAGGCTCACAATGTCAGAGCAGAATTGATTATTCAACAAGCCCTCAGTTCAATTCAGCTGCATGAAATGCTGCGTGGCTTTAAGAATACAGCTGAAAACCTGGATACTCAGCTGGGCAGCCTTACTAGCTAAGAGAGAAAGTGAGGAAGTACACCATGCTAAAGCACATCTTTAATAAAAGGCTGCCTGGAAAGATAACAAGTAGGAAAGAATTTGGATTGGGGGTTTTTTGGGTTTTAATTTCTAGAGTAGAAGAAATATATTATCTCTTACCTCATTCCTGTGAAGGAAAAAAATGTCATTAAAAATTATTTAATGATGATTTAAAATAAAAAATAAGATATTATTTGGTATACAAATAAGCATCTCAACTGTGATTAAATAATTTTAAAATAATTAATTTTAAAACCCCCAAACAACTGTGACCAAAAATTTGTAGGGCACCTTAAGCACAAAAGAGAGGAAACTATGATCCTGGCAGTGGGCTGAGCTGCTCTCGCTTAGTGGTTCACTCTCTTTATGTTAAACATTTATGATTGGCATGTGCTTGACCTAGATGGCTGCAGAAGGATGCAGGAGCCCCATATCTTCAAGAACATCCAAAATCTGGAGGTTTGCTTGTGTGGGCCTATGCTGATCAAATACAACCTCTTCTAATAAGTGGGAAGTTAAATGGAAGTTGGAAGTTAAGGCATGTCTCAGTCTGTCGTTGCATAACCTCGTTCTTTTGGGCTGGTTTTAAACCCACGTTGGCAATGAGCAGTGCCAGGGTATGTTCACTGGTCCTGGGGCCACCAGGTGGCATCCGGCCATGCTATTAAACACTCCCAACATCCAGAGGTGGATGGATTGCATCCAAAATGCCCATGGGAAACACATGTAACCTAGTGGGCTTCACTGCAGATGGTACTCTCCAAAAAGTGCCAGGTCACTGCACCAAAGGTGTGACAAGGGCAATTTTAATGGTTTGATAACTGCAGGGAGAGAAATTCTTGTGAGTAGGAATGGTTTTGGCTCCTGAGTTTACTGGAATAGCTGTAGTGCTGGTGCACTAGGATTTCTGACAGTATGCACAGAAAGTTTCTTTAGGAAGTTAAGCACTTATGAAGTAAGAATTTTTTTTTTTAAGTTGAGTGTCAGTGTTTCTTAATCATAGTAATTATCATCTGTGATGATTAATGCCTGGTGTAAAGGTGAGAAACACATGTAACCTAGTGGGCTTCACTGCAGATGGTACTCTCCAAAAAGTGCCAGGTCACTGCACCAAAGGTGTTGCAAGGGCAATTTTAATGGTTTGATAACTGCAGGGAGAGAAATTCTTGTGAGTAGGAATGGTTTTGGCTCCTGAGTTTACTGGAATAGCTGTAGTGCTGGTGCACGAGGATTTCTGACAGTATGCACAGAAAGTTTCTTTAGGAAGTTAAGCACTTATAAAGTAAGATTTTTTTTTTAAAGTTGAGTGTCAGTGTTTCTTAATCATAGTAATTATCAGCTGTGATGATTAATGCCTGGTGTAAAGGTGAGAGAGAGTATTATGAGTAAAGGAAGTATTTACAAGAGGTAGATGTTGCCAAAAATACAAGGATTTATATCCTTTGAGAAAACAGTGGACACAACATGTACAAGAAAGAGGGTCACAGGGAGAGGAATAAAATCATGTCATTACAAAGGTGACTGTGAACAATTTACTCAGGAGAAGAATAGAACCCACCTGCTTTCAATGAGCAGGTCTAAACCATGCATTTTTTCATAAAGTTGTAACTAAATTTCAGAACTTGGTTCCAGATGAATGGCAGATAGTTCAGGAAATCCTTAAACTTCTGACTGCCAAAAGCAGTGATGTTGGCTAAGCAGGACCAGTCTCTCCTTCCTTGTTCCTCCCATGTCCCCTAAGCATCAGCCACAGGATGCAGTTGGAGGCAGGATTTAGCTGTCTCAGTCTAACCCAGCATGACTGTTTCTACTTTTCTGTAGCCCAGTCCATGTGTGTGGAGAGCATGAAAAAGAAATGGGCAGCATTTGTTGGCAGCATTTTATTCTTTTCCTTTATCACTCACTTGTCAGCAGCCCTGAGATGGTTTTAGAACTCAGCAGAGCAAAGGAAGCATTGCAAGAGGCATTGGAGGGGAAGTTATGACTCTAAAGCATTTGTTTGCCTCATTATGCTAATTTCTCCACTATCTCTGGGGTAGTGCAGCATCTTGATCCAGGTGAATTTACATTCAGCTCTTAATTCCATTGTTCGTGGGTTCTCACTCTGTAAAACCAGGGTGCTGTCGTGAGAGGGATTGATGGAAAATACACTGTGAGGTTCCCAGCTTGTGTCACAATAAAGGCCATCAAATTCCCCGTAACAGGGGGATTTAGATACAGTGCCATAATAAGCTGTCAGGGAATAAATCATGCAGCCCAGCCAGGGATTAAACCATGCAGCCCAATGTTTACACAGTCAGGCAGCAAGAGCAGAGGTCTTCAGGTTCATAGCTGAGTAAGTGCAGCAGGACTGCTGCTGCTGCTGCTGACACAGCGAGGCTCTGGAGCTCCCCCATACATCACTGCAAACCGGGGATGTTTGTCACCTCGGTGCTTTTGGGCACTCTAATTTTCACTCAGGACCCTGTGGAATGCCTGAAGGTAGGATTCCTATCCTTCAGTTTCCCCAGTTATAAAGTAAAAAATAATTTTCGTCTTGCCCAATGCTGGGGTTGTTTAAGTTACCTTGAGATTTAAAGATCAACTGCATCAAAAAAAGCACAAAACATTTTCATGTTCAGTAGGTACAGCATAAGGAGCTGCACATTGGTGCACAGATAGTTAAAAGAAAAACTAGTTTTGAGCAAATGCATATGCAATTTCTGTAGACAACTGCCATTATCCTGTGAGGCACAAGTATTGCCAAATTATGAAACTAATTACAGATACTAAACTAAATATCAGTCTTCAAACCCTCTGTTGCCTTTTTTCTTCTTTGAAGGCTTTCTATTATTTTTTTATTACTGTGGATACCTATGAAACTTTTAATTTGAATAATTTAGAAATTTGCATTTAATTTTATTATATTTCTTTTCATGTTACTGCAGTGTTGTCTTTGGGCTTTTAATTGATTTTTTTGTTATTGTTAAACACTTTGAAACTTCTGCAATGAACTGCATGAAAAGAATAAGTAATCACCCAGTCTTAGGAGAAAACCAGCAATATTTTATTAAAGAGAATCTTTCACAGAAATAAATCCTGTGATTTTAGTATTTTTTTGAGCAATTACAATAGCGTTTGTAGCAGGTCTTATGGAAGTAATGTATCTGCATCTATAGAGCAGGCATAGAAAATGCTGCAAAAACATGCCTTTGATCTAAATGACAGAAATAAATTTGCTAGGGACACGCTAGAATTAAGCATGTTTAAACTGACCCATATTGCTTGAAGTGCAGGTAGAGTATTTCTCCTTTTGATCAGGCCATTTGATTTACAGCATAAATAAAATTAAGTTCTATGCATAATACATGTAATATAATTTGGCACATTAACTCTTACAGATGGAGGTTAATATTTTATCTATCCCCTAATTTTTTATTTTTTTTCCTGTTCTGCAGTTAAATTTATCACGAGTCTGCAGGCATGACTTGCTGCTACACATGGACACGAACAATTAAGTTTTCAGTCAGAACTCCAGTGAGAGACTCTGATCCAGCTGCACTCACTAAGCCCTTTGGTAGCTGCATTGATAAGGCAGGAAGAAGTTCATGTGCAAGAAATCTGCAGTGAAGGTGCAAATCTCATGCTTGGCTGGTATTTTGTTATCTAGGAATAAGTTGATCCTGAGTGGCATCAGAGAAGCTTTACTCTCAGTGTTTCTGTTTCTTTTAAAACTGTCTTAAATCCTTTGGACCCTTATCATTACAGGGAACTCAAATTCGTTAATGGTGTGATTCGAGTTACCGTTTCAGAAGGTTTTAAGCAATTTTTCAGAAATTGTTCATTAATATTCAGAGCTTTTTAAAAAACTCATAGACTTGTGCCTAATATTCAGTGAGACACATTTTTGTTGCTTTTTATAGGTCTGGAAGCTGGAGATGTGCTTTCTAGTTTAAAACAGTCATAAATGCCTTAAATCATTATGATAAAATTAGAATATTGAAAATATCATCAAACTGGTGTTTGGCTTTTTTTCCACATATCCAAAGACTCTATGATTCTAAAATAAATTGTGTATAAAATGATGATATAATCAGTCATTTTTTTTCAGTTAATCATTAAGCTACTATAGTTGATTTTAAGCACAGCATACTGCTATGTGTACTGCTTGTTTGAATAGTACAAGGGGTGGCAATCTGGGTTTCTGCAGAGCTATAGTATTTTAAGCTACCTTGAGAAAAGAGGTGGACTAAATCTGCAATGACTGTTCTCAGCCTGTTGAGTGAAATCTGACATGTTTAAAGAAGATGCTTCCATTGTCTGACCTTTCACCTGGTAACTTCTGAGCTACTTCTTACCTATTGAGGTACCCAGCATGCAGAGCTCCCACTCAACACTGTCAGATTATGGAGCTTTCCTTTTTTTTCATTTTATCACAGCACTCACAGCACTTTGTGTTTGAGCTTAAACTCATGCCTTAGAAGTACTCAGGCTTTTTCTGTAGCCTGCAAGACCTGGATGCTGCCCCAGGGGACAATTCAGAGCAGGAATCTCTTATGACCAACTGTCTAAAGAGCCTCCTGAGTCCAAGTTCATGCTTAACTAAATGGCTGTGGTGGGTTGCATTCAGAAAATCATTCCTCCAGCAATTCCAGTGCTAAGTAGGCTGTGGGGCTGCAGGAATGTTGCTGTTCTCCATCTCCTTGCCACATTTTGCTTGTGTGTACAGGGTCTACTTGTGTGTATGCCTAGGCAAAGTGTTAAATTTTGTAGAATTGCCAAGTCAGAAAATCATGCAAGTGAAAAGTGAAGAGGATACAGCCTTTTTTGGAACAACTGACTATACTCATTGGCCTAGTGAACTCATGAAAGTGTGTTTATGGGGATACACACTGCAGCAGTGCTAGTGTGAGTTTGCTGCAAGGATATTTTTAATTATTTTTTGATTAAAAATATACAGACTCCAAAGAAATAAAAAAACCCAAACCCTTAGGTTGGACATACAAATCTGTGTTGCTGAAAGAATTACCAGATGATAGAGGAAGAGATACTTGTGTAAGACTTGATTTGTAATTATGGATTGTAAGATCCTGTCTGTACTCAGTTTTTAAATACATAATTTATGAGTAAAGCCCGAGTAAGTTTTTCAGCCAATAAAAACAACAGTGAAATTGGAATTTACGGGATTACGAGCACAATAAATTTTATGAACAGTTATAGCTTTTCAGTCTTTTTCTCCTTTACCAGAAGAGAGGGAAAGAAGTTCTTATAACCTGAAAAGCCAAGTAGTTGTATTTCCACTTGAGAGCTTTTATGAGAAGATGCAGTTAGACACAAAGCGTAGAATAAGCAAAATTTAGGTGAGATTTAGTTTAATAGACATGATAATCTGAAATCTCATTGTGTTTAAACAGCAGAAGCCAAGGAAGGAAAGCTCCCAAAAATCTGAGGCAAAATTACCAGTGTTTTTTCACAATGAAGAATTTTCTTGAAGATTTTCCATAGGCTGAAAGAACTTCCATACTGGTTTTATCAGTTTTCAGTACACACTGATGTTCAGAACACCTCAGTTCTTGCTCAAAGTTGGTTGTATGTTGCATGAACGCTGCAGAGAGATAAAAATCCAACAATAAATGTGTTCTGTTGTTGATTACTTTAAAAAAAAAATGGATATAAAGGGTATTGCTTGTTCAGAAAAGCTTCTGAGATTAGTCAAAGCGATATCAAGTGTGTGATGACAATTTCCTTAATGGTCAAGAAACCTTACAGTGAACTGGGAAGAAGGATGTGGGATAGTGAAGCACAGATGAATGAAAAACTTGGAAAAATTTTGTTGAAATTCACAACCATTTTTCTTAGTGTTTTCCTATAAGCATGGAATTAAAAAAAAAAAAAAATCATTTCACAAGCTAAAATACTGATTAGACTGGCCAAAAATTAAGTGATTAAAATTGTGCTTTACAATCACAAATCAAAAACTCACTGTTGAAAAGAATTTGAAAAAATGCAAATCTCACTTGAAATTTTTTTCTGGAAGATTCAAAAGAAAAGAGGGAAGATGGGGAGAATGGAAAGCAATAGGTGAGTCTCTCTTCATATTTGAGTCTGGATGATTTGAATATTTCTTAAAAGTCTCCAGAAGTCTTTTGAAAAGCTTCAGATGTCAAAATAGAAACACCTGAAGGCCTATTATCAAAATAATAGCCTCTACAGTCTGTGAACTTGGATAAAGAGAAATGACTCATCTCCAATGATAGGGGACTGATGGATTCCACAGGCAGACAGTGACTTGTGTGACATGACTAGATAATAAGGGCTTTTACAAACTCCTTTGCCTATTTAATGGCCTAAAAATGGATTTTGAATCACAGGCTAAGATCAGGCACCCAGAGATGGATTCCTTACTATTTTTAAGAACTCTTGAGACTGCAACTACGGATGGTATCTGTGCACACTCTTTGCTTAAGTGGTGAAATATTCTGTCCTCTTCAGCCAACAAGGGAGTAGCTATCCCTGTAATTTTTAATGTAAGCTTAGAAAGTGTACCTGACAGTGATAACCTCAATGAACCATCCTGGAGACTACAGGTATTCATTAAATAATAATCACTCTTTGTAGTGCATTAGCACAAGGAGCCTTAGCAGTGGAAAATAAAGCTGTTCTGCCAGTTAGTAAAAAAACCTCCCCTGGCAGCAAGACCTTCCAATTTAAATTCTCAATGTGACACAACAGTTGGATGCAGAAGATGACAGAGCAGGTAAAATGCTACAGGGGTCTCTTTGGTAGTATTTCATATTTAACTCATGACATAGAGACCTTCAAGTGCATTCTGCAGGTTTTGAAGTATGAGAAGGTGATTAAAAGAAAGGTATGTGCTCATGGATTTCAAAGAGAAATTCAGCCTGTTGGATTCATTATATTCATGTGAGACCAAGTAAAATATCAAGCTCTTTTGTAATAACTGAGTAAATATTTTATTCTGAATAATTAGAGTATTGTTTTACAAACATTAAAAGGCTTGCTAAAAGCTATGTCATTCGTTATTATCTTAAAAATATTTATATTAGGTCTTTGGAATAATTGCAAACAGCAATTCTTTATAAGATAAATGGGTAGGATTAAAAATAAGCACATACAAAGCTATTCATCAATTAAATAAATCAGCCCATGCTATGAAAACTCCATGAAAAGATACCTCGGAGATTTAGTTAATATCAAAGCATTACTTATTACATGAATGTTGATTGTTTGGACATGATGAGAAGGAAATCTTAGAAGTATTGTCTAGACAAGATTAGAGGTTTATTTTCTTTTTAAAATTAGGGGAAGTGGTATGGACACCAAGAGATTGTGAACTTTTTTTAGAATTACTCTAATACACCTGTACAAAAAAACAGATTATCCTGTATAACAGCATACAGACAGAGGAGGGAATCGTGTCTGTTATGTGTTCTATGCTTCTGACACCGTGCCTGTAGCCACATTTCTCTTCACAGAGAAAAGCAAGGCACAATTCTTCCCAAGAATATTTCTGGGTTTCACATTCTCTGAACCTCAGAGAAAGGAAAAACAATTCTTATCTCATTGTCTGTGCCTGTGTTTGTGCAAAAGTGGAATGCAGTATGGAGATTGTTTACCCAAAGTGATGGTGTTTTGTTTCCTTGGCCTATCAGGGCCAAGAGTGTGTGTGTGTGTGGGGACTGTTGGGTGAGAGTCACAAGATTCTGTGCAGGTGTGTACAGAGCTGAGTGCTTGGCAGATTCTGTTTAGATGTAATGTAATATAGTGGAATATAATATAGAATAAAATAGTATAATAAAGTAATTATTTAGCCTTCTGATAAGATGGAGTCAGATGCATCATTCTCTTCCCTCGTCAAGGGCAAAAAAATCCACTCTACACACCCACCTCAAAAAACCCTTCCAAACCCACCCCCTTTTATTCTTCAAATGTTTCCTTTTGTGGCCCTGTGTAGGCTATGTCTTACCTAAACACCTGGTGCCTTTGGAAAGCAGAGCTGCAGGTCTTTTTAGCCAAGAGTACAGGAATTCAGTAGGTCCAGCTGTAGGCAAGTGATGTCCAGCAGTCTCCAGGTCATCAGAGACCAAGTCAGCACCAAGAAAAGGGTGCAACATGTCTCAGTTTGGGCATTTTGGAGTTTGAGAAAACAAACAAATATTATCAGTCTGGGTGTTGGGGCAGTGCCAGGCAGACCAGCCAGCATTTATCACCTTCAGCAGTACTGTGCCTTGTCAGTGTATCATCCCTCTCAAATATGCCAGGGGAGCTGGTGGTGTAGTGACACCACAGAACAGAGAGATGAGAAAATGGTAGCTGAGGAGGAGCCAAGTGCCATCCCCAGCTTCCCTGCACAGTGTGACACCCACACTGGGTCCTCTCTGTCCCCCAGAATGTCACAGCTGCTGTCCTTTCTCCCACAGTGTCCCAGACTCCAGCTGTCCCTGGGCTGTGTGAAGGAGTCTCACTGTGACCCTCTTGGCACATTGTCTGCAGAGAAACTTCAGAGACCAAACTTCCTGTGCTGAGCAGCCTGTGAAGAGAGTTACACCTCCACCTGAGGGGGGAACCAGCTCTCTTACCTGAGCAAATGGAACTCTAAGCTGGAAAGTCAGAGAGCTTACTTTGCTGTGGCAGGTTACTCTCATTATCACTGCAGGGTTAATAAATTATAAATAAATACCCACTACAGAGGAAAACTCATACTTAAACACAAGCTCTGATATTTTTGCTGGGCTTGCTATTATTTTATTATTTCTAATCCTGTAAACAATAATATTTCAACAGTAAAATATGTTCATAGTGCATGTAACTCCACAGAGCAGCATCTTCTGCTACATATAAACAGCAGCACAAGAGCCATTCCAGCTTGTCAAGTCTGATTATGAACTCACTGCACACAGCTTCTAAACTGAAGGAGACCAAAATTTAAGTTGGAAATACATCACCTCCCCATATCCATTCTCCAGCTCATTTCTAACTGGAATGAAAGGCAACTGGATAATGTGGAAGGCCTGGGGTATGTTTGTTGCAGGGAATGGGGCTGATGGAGCTTTGCTTCCTGCACTGTGTGCCCTGGCAAAGTGTCTGCCATGAAGTATGTGCTCACTGAAAAGCCTGCAGAGTCACCTATATATATGTCTAAATGGGGATATAAATAGAAAATCGGGGTGGGTAGTGTGTGCAGGCCTTATTTGGGAAAAGAAAAACCCAAACAGACTGAGAACGAAAAGAGCTTTTCACTGTCTCGAGCCTGATGCTGGCCAAGATCCAGCTCGATCCCTACTGCTGGCTGAAATTAGAGTTGTGTCAGTCTACACTAAACTGTGTCTGGCTGCCTGTAGCCCTGGATGCTTTTCTGAGAGCTCCAGGTCACCCAGATTTGGGAGTGTCCATCTTTGCTTGGCCTCGTTCCTTACATTAATGGCTAAGAGATAGAATGATGGAAGAGTAATTTTGAGAGCCTAGAAAATCTGAAAAGCTGCCTGTGACTTTCCCTTTTCCAGTGAGAAAGTCCTTTGGTTGGCAATGGTAGACTTGGACCTTTTTTTGGCATTTCAAGATGAAAAATATTGACTTAAAACATGCAGTGAGGAGGAGTAAACTCTGTCTTTCCATAAATACAGAGTGCATTTTTAATTTACACGTTTACAAAATACAGAATGCATTTTTAATGTACACATTTGCATAAAGATTAAAAAAAACACCTTTTTTTTTTTTTTAATCTAAAGGACCTTTGTTGATGCCTGTTAATGTAGATAACCAGAAAAACACCTCATAAAAATTCCCTTACATGACAAAAAAGTATGAAAAATGTATTCCAGGAACTACATCAGATCTGGACCTACAAAATCTACCCTAAGAACACACAACTTTGTGAATAGATTGAAGACTGAGGGGAAAATCAAGGCATTACCTTCTGCAAAGATTGATTTTGGGCTGCATTTGTCTTCATGTCTTCTGTAATATACCCAAATTGACTGCTATATAATCAGGGTGATTTGAGTTTTGAGTGCTGCAAAAAGTGAGTAAAGCCTCTGTATCTTTGCTTACTTTCCATTTTCAGTTTTTTTTCATATGACAAGAAGACATACCTGCACAAAATATCATCCTGGTAGAACACAGGCACACTGTTGTGTGATGGAATCACAGTCAGCAGTCTCGGCTTTACATTTTTGAATCTGAATGTGCACAGCTCAAAATTCAGGTTTATTAGGAGTCATCAATGGCAGTTTATGCAAAGAGCAGACAGCTCCTTTATGGTGGAGCCTGCTTGCCAGTCTGTTACACAGCTGGGTGTAGCTGGAGAACAAGTAGGAGACAAATGAGGAAGTTTGATTCCTGAAGTAACTGGAAATATCCAAAAGTATTCTCTGTATCTCAGGCTGTTAACGAGAGCAAAGGCAGTACAAAGCACGTTCTTCTGAAAAACCTGGCTCCTGAAAACAGCTTCCACTTCTTCTGGAAGGAGCATGGTGCTCTCTGAACTTCTCTGGAGACCTGGGCTGCTGCTAAAGATGGCATGTGCTTGAAGACAGAAGGGTCCTGCCAGCCCTCAGCTCAGACGAGTTGGGCTCTGCACTCTATGTCACCAACATGTTCTATGAAAAACCCTTTCCTTGGGATTTTTCCTCCTGAGAAGCTGAGGGGCCTCAGGAACTGTAAACAATTCTTATCTGCTGCTGTGGAATGCACCAGGTGGATCTGTGGTTGGTGTCATCTGGTTGTTTCTAATTAATAGCCAATCACAGCCCAGCTGTCCCAGACTGTCTAGGTCAGTCTGAGCCTTTGTTATTCATTCCTTTTCTATTCTTAACTAACTTTCTGGTGAAATCCTTTCTTCTATTATTTTAGTATAGTTTTAATATAATATATATCATAAAATAATAAACCAAGCCTTCTTAACATGGAGTCAGGTCCTCGTCTCTTCCCTCATCCTGGGACCCCTATGACCACTGTCCCACATTCTGCTTCATCCATTCACCCCACTCAAAAAACCCCACACCAGCCTGCCCCACACTGCAAGAACTTGGTGTTTGATGTCCATTTAATGTCATTACATCCTAATGTCTAATTACATCCTAATAACCTTACCATTTGTACTCTAGCTTGCACAACTTCTGTGGTTTTCCCCTCTGGCTGTGCGTTGTTCTGTTGATATGGCTCATAGAAAAACTGTTGGCAATATAAAATGATGTAGGCACTAGGAATGCCTATCTCTACAGTATATTAAGGATTTCTGTAAAAATAGCTTTATGTAGATGTTAAACTAAATGATATTAGTTCTTACTTTTTTTAAAAATATTTAGTAGCTCACTGCAAGATGTTCCTGTACAAATTGGGAGTTCCTTCACTTAAAATGCAGAATTAACATTTTCCTGCCATAGAAATGACATAAAAATATTGGAAATATTCCATGCTGTCAATAATAAGAGTAAGGAATCAAGAAAGAAGAGGAATAATACTAAAAGCTCTTCCAGCTTCTGTTCCACCAATCCATCAGTATATCCTTTGTTACATTGACAGTGCTTTGTCCAAATTCCAGGAGAAGTAATTTCCATCAAAGATTTCTCCATAATCCAGAATTTATTATCAGATTAAATTTATTCTCTTTTTTTTTCACTTTCTTTTCACTATACTACTAGCTGTACTTCTAGAGTATCACTCACAATGAAGTAATAATTTTCTTTGCAATTCTTCTCTCCATGAAAATCCATCACTGTGTTGCATTATTAGTATTTCCTTAGGTGTTTACTTCTCTGTGGTTTAGATGTGAAGACAAATTTTCCAGCTGTGATGTTTTGCCACCAAAAAAAACCCAACAAAGCATAAGGTTTACCATGAGGATGTTCCCAAGATAAGGGAACATCCTTATGGAAGGCCTGAACAGCAGATTATATTGTCTATAGTTGATATGCATCTTCATTTCTTTCTAGATGAGAGCTTTTTATCGATTGCTGAGTGAACCTTGATCAGCTATAAAACTATTCTGAGTTTCTCACTGAGCTCCCAGGCAACCAGACTGTTTTTTGAAATCTGTACAGTTTCACTAATTCTTTGGAACAGGTCTCTTTCCTGTCTCGTGTTCACAGAACATAACAGAGTTCATGCCTACTGAGTATTTTATGTGCACACAGTTCCTTTTTCCATAAATGTTTTTTTAATGAAACAAGACATGGATTGCAAAGCTGGTGCTGTGAGAATTTTTGTTATATGAAAAACCCCTTCATTAAAGATAATATTTAATTTTTATTACAACCTTCATTTTGCAAAGATATTTTTCCTGTTTCGTCTCAGAGTACTCTCTGTGTTATGGGTGTCAAACTGATTGACTCCTGGGTAATCATTTTCCATTTGTGCAGAATTAGTACCATTGATGACAAAATACTACTACATCTTCTGTCAGACAAAACAGTCTTCACATCATTAGGCCAGAGAGAAGACCAGTCTTACAAGAATACAGATTTTTTTTCTGTTAATAGATTGTTTCTTCAGTTCCCTATTTCACTGTTTCATTTCCAAAGGTGGAACAGGTAACACAGTAACACATATAGCAGTACTTGCCCCGGAGAGAAAATCCCTGAACTTGCTCCTTCAGAAAAGTCAGGTATAATGTCTAGGGCAGAAGTTAAAATTGACTCAATGTGATGAAACTAAAGCACTTGACCAAAAGTCTATCCCTAAGTTACCTTTTGAATAAACTCTGAACAAACAGTGGTTCTGCAAATTATTCTGTATAAAAGTACAAACAGGTAAGTTATAACATGGCTACTTTACATGTGTAGTCCAGTGTCTCATGGGCATGTTATTGCTGCTGTGTCTGCAAAACTTGAAAGAATAAAAATTCAATCTACAGCTGACTATAGGGATCCTAACATCTTAATAAGGCTGTGAAATCTAACAACAAATCTTTTGGAAAGTTATTTGTTGTTTTTTGGACACAATAAATGAGTTTTTCAGAGCCTTAAGTTTTCAAGTGAATTAAGACAGAGGGTTAAGTGAACAATATGAGAGCTGCTTACACTGGTGTTTTATGGGATAATGATCTTCCTTCAAGTCTGATAAAACATTTGTGGAGTTGCTATGAGCTCCCCATAATGTTACTGACGTAGTTGATTGTTAAAGAAGAAGCAGACTAACAGGGAAACTAACCATTCTCCTAGAGAAAATATGTCTGAGTTCCAGATACTTGCTAAAGTATCTATGAAGCTATTGCTAATTATTTTATGGAGTTATCTATAGCTTTAACCAGGATATTAATTAATGGTGTAGCTGTATGTTGGTGTAATGTAAGATATCATTTTCCCTTTTCCCAGATAGAGTGATTACAATTTAATGCATGTCTACATGCTTTCAAATGCTATTGCAGTATTTCAATGCTTTACAGTTCATATCAGATCACTGAAGCAATGCTTCAGTGCCTTTACCTGCCTCCTCAAATGCAGGGCAGGCAGTGCCTGTGGAAGCTGGTTGGAAGGAATTCCACCTCCTCCTTCAGAGACTGTGCCATGGGTCCTTAGGGGAAAAACTGAATAGAGCTTTAATTGGTGAAAGGAAAGTAAAACTGAAATGAAGTACTAGAAATCTCAGGTAAATTCCATTACTTTTACTGGAGAAACTCTCTCCCTAGTTCTGCTTCTCTCATCAGGACAGACTTGTCATTGTAGGAATTTATCTCATTTTGTCAGGTTTGCTTTTTTCTATTTGCAATCTTTTTGTTAATATTATTTCTTACCAGTCCTACAGCATTTGCCTACACAACCATATCAGTAAGAAGGGTTTTCTCTACATTTTAACATGTAGCATTGTCCTGTATATTTTCATTTAATATCCCCCACACACTTCTGATAAAGTAAAAATGCCACCAAAACCAATGAACAAAACCCCAGTTACACAAGATCACTCCAAACACCTGGAAGCAGGACACCTAATAACAGAACAAGGAACTGAACATTGATTTTCTGTAATTCACCAGTTGGCATATCAGCAGAAAGCAGAAACTTACTTTCTGAATGAATTATCCAATTTTCTTTCCCTTGTCCCTACCCCATTTCAGAATAGGTGTTTCAAAACTATTGATTTGCATGTGCTTGCAGTACACTATTGGCTGCATAAATCCTACAACAGGACTAAGCAAAATCACTCTTCTGGTAAACACTGCCTGGGCTATTTAAAATAGACATTGAGAAAGTGAAAGAAGAAGTCCTGTATCAAAATTCAACTTAGATATTTTCTCTTGAACTGTGTAATCTTTGGTGATTGAAGTTATACTGAATCAGTAAAATGCCTTTATTCCTGCCCAAAGGCTTTTTGGGACTACTGCCTAACAATCAGTTCCCAACCAGCCAATTGCTTTTGGATTTTTATTTTGCACTTTAGAGAGTAGCCCATTAAAAGCTGATTCCTTGAGAGAAAAAAGAGGAAATATAACACCTGCTTAGTAAATGGCATAAAATAGCTCTAAAGTAAGGATGTATTTAAAGTGAGAACGTATGAACACAGATGTGCTTTTCTTTATGTGAATTGCTAATAATGTTTCTAAGACTTTTGGGAAACTTGCCTTTGTTGATCAGTTCATCAAAGAGTTAAAAGAACAAAATTGTGAGAGAGTTTTGCTTCACATCAATCATTTGCTTCAGAATTTGAAGATCACTCTTCCCTTTTAATCAGCACATGGAATATATTCTCTTTTCTTGGAGAGGGCAATTTGTTCATTACTAATTGAAGTAGACTAATTATAAATGATTAGCATTTGAAGAAGGCTTTTAACTGCTATATAAGACCAGTTCACTGTGCATTTCTCTGCACTTCTCATGAGTGTAACTTAAAATACATGATTCAATAAAGGCCTCAGTATAAAATAGGATTAAATGTACTTATAAGTCTTTAGCAGTCATTTCTGCTGGTCTTTAATCCTAAACCAAATGATGCTAAATATGCAGAATCACAAAAGGCAGAAATCAGGTAATTCAGTACAAACATGCTTGCTTTCTGTGACATATTCCTACTACTTTTCCAAGTACCATTTCACTGCAAATACTGTTTCACAAAGAGTATTAAAAATACCTTAAGCTTTTAGTTCAAAATGGCAAACAACTCAAGAAGTAATACTGATCCTGTAAATCCAAAAGAGTCAGAGAATTTTACACTGAAAAGTATTGGACAGATTTTGCAGTTGCTTGGAATAGCAGCAACAGTATTGATAGGTATATCAGTTTAGACTAAAGCCAAGAAAATTAATTATTTACATACCTACGTACATCTATAGCAGAAAAAGTTTTGTTAGCTCCTCACTCCTTCCCTTGCTCTCTGGTCATGACAATAGATGCTGCATTGCTCTTCACAGTTTTCAACCTGTGAACATGCATGTGACTCCTGCCTTTAGAAAAACTCACATTTGCAAGGCTAGGGCAGGGAGAAGGCAAAAAGAAGAAGTGAATTGACTTTTTGCTAGAAGCCCTTCTGGGAATCCAGTTTTTCTCTTGGTGAAAAGGTTCTTCACTTGACTTTTCTGTTTTTTCCTCTGCAACTTGTGTCAGTTGTCCAGACTGTATCTTCTTTATGAAGGCCTCTATCACCACACAAATTCTTTATAACTCCCCCTCTCCTTCCCATGAGACATTTTAGGACCAGCTTTGAGCATGAACAAGGACCAGTCTCGAAGATGAACAAGGAGCAGCAACCAAGTGTCCCCCCCCTTTAAGAACATCCCTACACAGCATCATAAACATGGGAGTTTGCATCAATGCATTAATGAACATCCCTGCCAAGCTGATCCAAGAGTAAAATGAAATACCAGGTGCTAAAAAGCGCAGTGCACAAGCACAGCCAGGGTATCCTGTCCTCATAGACCTTAACGTGACACACTATCAGTTTTCTGAGGATTCATGATAAGGGAAATTCTTTATGAATGGGGTGGAGAATGATGGGGATATTTTTTACTTTGTCACCTGAGACATAGAGCAGTTAAATATGGATACTGAGCTGAGAAGTCATTTGGAGTTCCTGCTGCTGAATTACTGGAAATTGCTGAATGGGGAATTGGGTGGGGCTTTGATGTTCTTGGCAGGAGGAATAAACAGAAGAAGATTGTGCTTCATACAATAAAGTAACCCAGTAGTACGAGAATGAAAAGAGAGGGGTGACATGGATACAACTTTGTAGGAGAAGACAAGTCTTTGCAGCAGCACTTTTAATAAATGGGAGATACCAAATGTGTCTCGTATTTATAAACAAACATAGCAGTGAAATGCAGGTCAGTCAGACTGAAAAATGGTGCAAGTGAATACCAAGATGCCTGTTTTAATTTTGTAGAATTTGAAAGGTTGATAGCTGGTCACTCATAAAAAGATGCCAGAGAGGCAAGGGGGCAATGGGTCTGGGATACTGAGGTAGGGATGTTAGTTGCATTAAAAAAGTAGTTAAATTTAAATTTGAAGGTAAGGGTAGCCTGAGATAATTAGAGGCAAGAGTTAAGGAGACAAAATGATATTTATTTTGAACTTCCCACCAAGAACCACAATAAAACCTAGAGAGATATGTAGAAGAAAGACAGCAGGAGAAAATTATCATAGTGCAGAGTCAGAGAAGCCAAAAGAGGACTGATATCAAGAGTTACTTAGCTGTATTGAAGGGAGCTGGCAGTTCAAGGCAGGACACAGAGTGCTATTTCTGAGTGTAAAGAGATTGAATAGAGAGTAGAAATGGTGGTTAAAGAGGTTGGGGGGTGGGACAAGTGTGTTTGTGCTGTGACGTGAGAGGATGGGAAGCTAAGGCAAAGATTAAAAGACAAAATAAAAAGAGACACTAGCAATTTTGAAGTTACTGTTCCAGTTTTGCAATAGGTGAAATGAAAGCAAGTATCAGGGAGTAAAGAGAAAAGATTGTGATGAAAGAAAATGGAGAGGACTGGACTAAGTTCTAAAAATATGTCACAGATGTTTCTTGAATCACCAGACGGTGATCATTCTGCCTTCTGAGGATAATGAAAGTAGGCAGGTCCAGATATTGCAGGACAGACTGCATCATTCTGTCGTGCTCTGATCCAGGCTGCCTTGTTTTCTGGCTGAGGCACTGTAGAGGGAAGCTGGGGGCTGGATTCCTTGCAGTTAGGCTGAGGTGGATCTGTACACCCATGCTTCTGCATGAGGCTGTTACCCTAGATGAGCGTCTGCTAAACCACTGAGAGACTTTTGAAGAGGCAGTGGGTTAAACCTGTGGGTCAAGCATGCCATGAGTGGGTGTGTGAACATGCTCTGAGATCTAAAATGAGAGTCTAAAAACCTAAACATTATCCTGTCAATTTTTCTTATTCTGCTGGCACTGAAACAGGGTGAGATTGAGATGAGTAAATACAGAAATAAAGTTTCAAATCAAAATCAGATAGACAGTGTTTGCAAAGCCTTATTATTAAAGGAGACAATGAACAGAAACTTCTTGGATCACGGAGCTGAAGCCAGATATCCAAAGCTGCATCTATTTCAGAAGTCTGGGTCCTATTAAAATGGTTTTTAGGCTTTTTATCCCTTTCTTCAGAACTGATCTGCCATTTTTGTGTGCTCTTATTAATGTTTAGTAACTGCAGGGATGTTGATGTTCCAAACAAGCAGATGTCTGGCGATTTCCTTCTTTTCCTTGTCTCCCTTATAGAAAAGTACCCATCATAGTACATCAACAGTAATGAGATTTTTGAATCATTTTAAACATAGAAGTACACTTTAGCTCCATTATCTACCAATGCTGCCACCTTTTGCACAGGCACTTTCTGCACAAACCAAAACCAACTGTAGGAAAATGTGTTATGAAGCCTCTCCTTTAAGTATAACACAGAAAACAACTGAAGAGTAGTATTGCAAAGTGAACTACAAGTGGCTTTCACAGCTTCTACTGCAAGTATTCTAACAAAGTCACCAAACCAAAATATAACCGCTAAGTATTTAAATATCCTTGCTATCATACAAAGCTAAATAGCCTGTAATTTTCCTTTTTTTTTCAAATGCCAGGGCCTTCTTTCAAATGTATTTACCATAGTAATTTTTTCCCATTATCTCCTAATTTTTTTGCAAATTTGAGCTCAGAAATACTTACCTATATAAAAATTCCTGATATTCCTCCTCCTCTCTTAGTTTCTCTGTTCCACTTTTCTATCTCATATCAGAAGCATAGTGTAAGTGTATTTGCAGATTTCTCTTTTTTCTCTCCAGCTTTTCTCCACCTGCAGGCCTTTGATTTGAAATTGTAAGGCACTTAAATCTTCTGCCAGCATTCTTATAAACAGATTCAACTTGTCCTTTTGTCGATGCTTCAGCATGTAGCCAATTTCCTCTCTTTTCTTGCATTTTAGAAGACCTCAGATAATTCTGCCTCTGTTCTCTCACAAATGTATGAAATTCTAAGTAGTCATCTAACTTCACATTCATGAGGCAATTTCATTGCCACCAAATTGCAGACTTGGCAAAACACTGTCCATCTGCCTTTGAAATGATTTAAGAAAGGATTGAATTTCAGAGATGCTGGTACAGACAATCTAATCTGCTACATGTCTGTTTGTACTTTTACAGAATAGCCTTGTTCTTTTGCATATCCCAGCATGGAATGCTCAAACTGTTGTTGAGCTTAGTTAAAGTTTCCATCCAATTCACCAGTGCTTCACATTTTATTTGATGAAAGACAAGGTCACTGGGATTCACAGAATTTGGCCTAAAACTGCTGATTGCAGGAAACAATGCAGTTCTGAATAGATCTTTAGAAAGGACTGATCTGATGTCAGTATGCACTCTCATGTGGCTTGGCTGCAGTTTTGGGCTGCTGAAGCAGAAGTGGTGAATGCTTCTACTTGTGTTCCAAGCTCTCAGTTAATGCCTTTGCAGATAGGTTATCTGGGAATGGTGTAGTACATTAATCCCTCAGGTTTATTTAGACAACCCCTTCCAAAGATTTGAGCAGCTGCTGCCTCAGATTCTTCAGTCTGAAGCCAGTCAGATCATCTGGAATCCAGTTTTTTTCCCCATTTCATCTTCATTTTAGGACTTTCAGTCTGCAGGCTGTAAGCATCCACAAAGGAATGTGAGCAGCTGTGGTTACAGAGACATGTCTGGTGAGCAGCAATGTGTGTTCACAGTGGCACAGTGGCCTGATGTGAGGAATTCTTTTTGAAAAAAATTATTTATCCCGTCTCTTGAACAATGTGTTTAAAAGTAGAACAAGCAAAAATTCTGACTTGCTGTCCTTTTCTCAGTGGTCACTGTCACTCAAACAGTGGTAGTCCAAATACTTCAGTGTTAACTTCCAAGCACACTAAATCTGCTGCAGTCAGGAAAGATATTAAATACTAAAAAAAGAAACATGCTAACTAAGTTGCTGGCTCTCAGACTGAACAGGCTCATACATCTTTTACCCTCAATAGCTGGTAGACTCTGACGTAAGGAGGAAGAGTGGCCATGTACTCGCAGAGAAGACATTTTCATTATGTCAAAAATAAATGGCTGAAACCTGAAGTGTGGCTAGTGCTGAGTGTACTTCCTTGGCAGGAGCCGGTGGCATTCTGAATAGCAAAGCCTTTGAGATGTTTCAGTAGTCCTGTATTATTTATTTTGATCACATAAATGTTTATTATCTGCCTCTAAAAATAGATGAAGTGAATTTGAGAATGTTGCAATGTGAATAAACGGCGAGTCGATGAAAACTCTTTTGGCAATGTATCTAAGCCGCAATCAACCACTCATGATTTTTGTTATATAAAGACTTTGGGGAGCAGGGGGGGAGTTAATGTCTGTAGGCTTATTGGCTCTGTGTACATTTGCTGTGACCCTTTTGTTAGTGAAATTACTCAGGAAGGAGATAGGAATCAAAGCAGCACTGTAGGCAGTGTAAACGAACTTGTGCACGTTTCGAATATAGTTGTTAAGATCTTATCTTGTCGTGCTTGCCCGAATGAATGATAACAAATCCCACATACATTCTTACCATGGAGCTGCTCTAAACCAGACTGCAGACATGGATATTTTGAGCAATAATCCAGAAATTTGTAGCAACAAACTTTTTTTTCTCTTTTTGCCAACAGTACCAAACTGTTTGCTGCTGCAAGCTGAACTCAAAGATGCTGATGTGTGTAACTGTAGTGATGGGTTTATGGTAAGTATTTGAAGCTGAATTTTTCTTCTTTTTTCTTTTTCTTTTCTTTTTTTTTTTTTTTTTTTGAGACTTATGACCTATATTTCAGCTAGTTGTGGAATAGAGCAATTCTTGGGATTTTTCAGCTATTCTGAAATACTCCTCAGTTTTTGTTCTGTGTGGTAGGATAGCACTTATAAAAGTATATTTTAGTAGGTTTTAAAATACTGTAGGTTACTATAGGCTACTGAATGTTTGAATTGTGACCCCTTATTGAATTGTGCCCTTTATTTGATATGTTGTCATATGCCATTTCAAATAACTTTCTAATACTTCATCAGACTGATGCTCTCTTCCATCATCTTTTGTCTCTTCCATCATCTCTTCCACCATTACAACATAGCAGTAAGAGTAACAAAGTCTGATTTAATAATCTGTTTACAACATTTCATAGGTTAAATAACATCTTTTTACCCAAGACAGAACCACTTTTCTGAAAATTAATTCAACATTTAGCACCATTGAAAAAGATATGTTTTAGAAAATCTTTAATGTTTTGGTTTTTCCGGAAAAGTTTAAAAAAAATAAAAGGAAAAAAAACCCAAAATCTATGTTATTAGGAGAATAGTAAGCCTGAGGTTATTCTCTCCTATCTGTTAAAATCCATTCCTACCAGACATAACAAGAGCTCAACTTCATGGCAAAATTGATTTGAAGTGCATCTTCACTCTTGACTTTCTCCGAGGTGGCTCATTTCCCTTATCCGTGCTCCTCTGCAATGGCATTCTTCCAAGCTGTGAGACTGAGAAGTACAAGCCCAACACTGATTTCAGCAGGGAACTGCAGAGACATTTGCCCTTTATTGTAGATGCAGAACATAAATTGAATCCAGGGAGAGCAGCATCCTGAAATTACCCTAGGAATAATTTTTCTAGAGCAGACATTTAGATGATGAGCATTGTTCCCTTTGCTAAGCTTTTTTAATATCATAGAAAGTCAAGCATGTTCCTACTGTAAATATTGTATATCCCCTTTTTAAACATGGTTTTTACACAAACCCTTTTGGGTGGCAATACAAATGCAAAATACTTTGGATCCAAATTAATTCAGAAGTAGAAGATCCAATTTGGAGCTTTGCACAATAAATAACTGCTGAGTGTGGATTTTGATGGAGCATAATTTGTCAGATAAAACTGCAGGTCATGGTGTATTTAAGACCACTACTTCTAATACTGGATTTTATTGTAAAATCAATTAATTGATCAATTAATTATAGTCAGTCATTTATCATCCTAATGCAGACACTTTTTCTCCCTCAAAGTCAGACTACGCCTCTCTTGTAGGAGTCATGCTTTTGAGAGCACTTTATATTTTATTGGATTAGTTTGGAAAGGGAGAAGGCAGCCCTCAAAGCCACAGAGGCAGACAAAAACAATCACTTTGTTTCCTCTATGAAGGCAAAAATCCCAGGCAAAACCTTCATCTGCAGGGAAAGAGATACTACCAACCTAAACTAGAATCCTGAATTTCTTGTCGTCCTCGTCAAATTGAATGTAGGGATTGTATTCAGAAATAGTTTATGGGACTTTTTACAGGAGTTAAGAGTCCATAGAGTGTTGCCAGAATGTGTTTCTAGTAACAGTCAAAAATTCCTCTTAGCCTGCACCAGATAAGAGGAGGTTCCTATTTGAACGCCTGTGTATGGCCAAGGGGCACATGTACCCAATGGCATGTCAGCAGCATGGCATTAAACATGGCACTAACAATTCTAAAAACCAATCACCAAGTCAAAAATCTACAAGTTGTCTGCGTTCCCTTGGACCAGGGAAGGTTCAGAAGGCAATCCAGAGAACCCAGATCTATTATCTCCATTTAATAGGAAATGCTGATGGTAAGAATACATATTAACAACTTCAGATGGTGTTTCCTATTCTTACCAGGCTCTTTCCTTTTCTACAGTTACTTGTTTTTCTTATGTCTGTCACAATGAGGCACAGCCAGAGAGGTGGGATCAGGGGAGATTGAAGTCTACACCCTCTGTGTGTCTGCTGTCTTTGTCCAGTGGATTTTCTAAAATTACTTCTCCTTTTGAATTTCTTCTCTTTTGAACAGTGAAATTAAATATTCAAGGGGCCAGAAAGAAAAAAGGGGAGAAATATCTGTGATGGGTGCAAGCAATCATTCACATGCTGACATTTGGATCTAGCATCAAACAATTCTTAGCTGGGGTTTATTTATGGACCTTCAAATATCTTTTTTTGATGCATCCTTCCATCACAGTTTGGCATTCATCACTTACCTGTCATAATCAAACTTCCTGTGATGCCTGGAAATACATTTACACAGACTATATATAAATGTTTTGTCTATATTTTTTTTTATTACACACCCCTCATTTTGATGAGGCTTATGATTTAATCTGTTTTAATTATGAATCCTTGTTTTCCTGCTGTATGTTTTACTGATCCGTTGTTTGACCATGTGATTCATATATTTCAGTTATTTCTTTCATATAAATTTAATTTTTCCATGTGAATCCCAAAAAATAAACAAGCATGAAAAAATTATTAATTGTTAATGCTCCTTTAGAAATTATTTTTAGTAGCAGTCTAGTCTTCATTGAAGTAATGCAGATTATAGATTCAATACAGTTTTCTGCAAAAACAATAAAAAGGCAAAAGAAATTCACAGGCTGAGTTTTGCAATTTTGAGAGAAGGCCATCACCATGAAAGTTCTTTCATTCCTAGTGAGATTACATTATTAAAATCACAGAAAAAAACATGCTCTGTACAAATTTAAATAATAACTAACCATGGGACAACTTGTGTTCTTATTGTTCTATATTAACAGTAACTCTGATAGAGGGGAATCATTTGCTGCTCAGGGAATAAAAAGAACTCCTTATCCCTGCCTGTAACTTGCAATCTTCTTGTGGGGCTTATGTTTGACTTTTTTGCCGTGTTCTTCATGTCTCTCAAGAAACAATGAGAAAATCAGTAAACTGTGAAAAAGTTCCATTAGATAACATCTGTTTTCTGGTGCTTCCTTTTTATTTTTTTGCCTTGAACAAGGTCATCTAGTTTTTCTCCAGAATGTTTAACAACTCTGGTTAAGAAACAGATTCAGAGCGTCAGTGGGTCATTGGTACATTTCTGTCAGTGGTCTCTATTCCCCTTCAAGGTGTCACTGTTTTTACACTTGGAAATCCAGCATGAGTTCATTGAGACTGAGCTTTAAAATGGAAATAAATAATGATTACATCATTAAGTTCTTCTCTTGTGTCTGGGAAAAATAGGTAAAATATCCTTAAACCTTTATGTCTTTCTATGTTGCATACTGTACAGAAGTCAGCATAGCAGATTTAACCAGGAAGAGCCTAAAGGAAGTTTGAGTGAAACGCTTTTTTCACTTCCAACGTGTATTTGTAGTCTGAATATTTGAAAAGCTCCATTATTTTGTTGGCATACAATGTTGCTAATAACATTTTCAAAAGGAGAGCTGGTTATTTAACTCAACTCCCAAATTTTTTAAACAGAAAATGAAGTCATATGAAAATGCTGAATATATTCTAAATAAATAATTGAAATTTGCATATCATAGGGAAGTGCCTGCCATAGAGAGAGGTTGATTATAGTGATATTTATTACACAGGGAAAACATTTTTATATGCTGATTCAATTAACTTTGAAAACTTGCAGTAGTGTGCTAGTATTGCTTACTGCCAGTATTTGCTTCCAAGGCAGCAAATTTATTGACTGTGTTCAGCATAAGCCCTAGGGGTGGAATCATAGAATGGTTTGGGTTGGAAGGGACCTTAAACATCACATAGTTCCAAACTCTCTGCCATGGACAGGGACATTTTTCACTACACCATGTTGCTCAAAGATCCATCCAACCTGGCCTTGAACATTTCCAGGGATGGGGCATCCACAGCTTCTCCAGGCAACCTGTGCCAGGGTCTCATCATCCTCATAGTAAAGAATTTCTCCCTCAAGTGTGATCTAAACCTACTTTCTTTCAGTTTGAAGCCATTCCCCCTTGTCCTGTCTCTCCAGGCCCTTGTAAATAGCCCCTCTCCAGCTCTCTTGTAAATTCCCTCAGGTACTTGGAAGGCCAAAATTAGACCACCCCCAAGCCTTCTCTTTTCCAGAATGAACATTTCTCTCAGCTTTATCTCACAGGAGATGTTCTCCATCCCTCTAATCAACTTGGTGTCCCTCCTCTGGAGTCACTCCAACAGGTCCATGCCCTTCCTGTGCTGGGAGCCCAGAGCTGGATGCAGCACTGCAGGTGGGCTCTCACCACAGCAGAGTAGAACAGAGCAGAGGGATAGAATCCCCTCCCTCCCTCCCCTGCTGCCCACTGTGCTCTTGATGCAGCCCAGGACACGTCTGGCTCTCTGGGCTGTGAATGCCATGGCCATGGTATGTCCAGCCTGTCCTCCACCAGCCCTTCCAAGTCCTTCTGGGCAGGGCTGCTCTCCATCTGCTCATCCCCAGCCTGGATTGACATCAGGGATGGCCCCATCCCAGGTGCAGCAGCAGCATTTGGTCTTGTTAAACCTCATGAGATTTCCATGGGCCCACTTGCTGAGCTTGCCCTCTGGATGGCATGGAATGAAAACAGTGTTTGTGCAGAGGCAATGTGGACACATTGTGCTGCTTAGTTTTCTTGCAATAAGGGTTGTGCCATCAAGTCTTCTAGTTTCAGCTCTTTTAGGGCTTGACCCAGAAGTGTTTCGAACTTTTGGCCATTGAATTTAGTCAAAGTGTACTGAAAATTGCTTTGGTATTCCACGGAGTTTTCAGACCTCAATTAAATATTTTCAAAAAGCATATTACTGCAGCCAGAGTTATTCATTAATGCCAGATCCAGCACCCTTTGAAATAAATGTATTTTTAAGGCTCTGAACTTCAGACCATATACTCAAAGACAAGGAGGTATGTAAATGGAATGTGATTTCCTGTCCAAGATGAATACATGCTTCTGATCATATCTGTATGAAATATTTAGATCCTGGTTTAAAGCACATGAGTGCTATTTTAACATTAAGCATATGAGTTGTCATTCAGGCTCTTTGGGCTTAGGATTAGCCATGAGGCTGAGAACGTGGTAATCAAAAAAGTTCTCAAGTAGTACTTTGGACTTTTCTCTTGGTTAAGAAATATTATCAAATACATTTTCCTGTTTGATTTTCAAATTCTGAACTAGTGGTTTGTTAGGTCCTCACTATGCTCTCCTTCAAAATGATTCTCTGAGAATAATAATACCCTATAAAGTGGCCTATTATTATAAATGAATAAAGCACAACCTCTTAAGCAAGAGGAAAAGAACGTATGAAGTGCAGATCTCAGTCAATCTCTTTTAAATATGGGGAATTTTCATGAAAATTATGGTACTTCAAAAATTCTGTTTCCTTAATTTCTGCTAAAATTACTTGACTTATGTCATAGAATCATTTCTTATATCTACCTAAGGGTATCTACTTGAAATGTTAATAACTTTATATTTGAAATTTTACAGGATTGCTCATAGGTAATTGTACAATATCTTAAAAGAGAACTTTGGGGTCCAAGAAACAAAACAGAATAAGCTACTTAAATTAACAAGTGACCTGTTAGTCAGATTAACAATTAGTGTAGTGAAAAAAAATATCATAGACAAACCTAATTAATTTGTTGCAGTAGAAACAGCTATCTCATAAATTTCTCAGTCATTAAAACTCCTTAAATTCTATCCTTTCTCTTAGTGCATAAAAGTATGTAAAGTTATAAAGCATCAGGAAAGAGAAAGATAAGAGAGGAAGACACATAAAACTGAATTATTTGTATCTTGAACTGGATGAAAAAGAAAAAATGATTGATGATTTTTTTTTCATTTTGCCACTGCAAAAGGTAGTCTTGATCAGCTATGTCACAGGATAACAAACAGATGGGAAGGAGCAAGTTTGAATAAAAAAATATAACCCAGTAGTTATTTAATTTTTAGGGCAGAGGCAAGAGTCACTATTAGAGAAGCCTCATGGGTAACAACACACTAATAATTTTCTGTCCATTTGTATGGGTTGGATAATATTTAATTCAACCCTGAAAATATCTGTCATTTATGCATTATGTAGCTGACTATGCCAAGTATGTAGCTTTAAAAAGATCATCCATCAATTTAAGGTTATAAGCTTTGGTACATTTCCAATTTAAAAGATTGCTAAAAGTAGGAAGCAAAATTGCTTATTTTGAATGAAATAGGACATTGATTAAATCTAATGACAACACATCTCCTGGCAAACAAAAAAGGCCATCCAGGCCTAATGGTGATGCTTATGATTTTATAATTATTTGAGCTTTCCACTTTTTCCCTTGATCATTATGGAATAATGGTCCCAGACTCTGAAGGGAGAGGGAAAAGTGTGTGCTCAATTCTTTTCCTTTGAAAACATGCTATAGAAATATCACTTGTGAAAAGGATTCAACTTTTCTCTTTATCTACTGTGGCTTTATTCTCCCTATTTTTTCTTCCTATTTAAAATCCACTGTTTATGCATTTTTCTCTTCTGGAAGGTGCAGAAAGCTCAAATTCTCTCTTTCCTGTGACTCAAAGCTTTGCACCTTTTTCCTTTCCTCATATGTTTTTTAGTCGAGTGATATCTTGGTTGCCACCAACTCAGTTTTACCAATATAAAAAGAGTCAATATTTCATATGAAAACTTCCCAATGTGGAAAATTCTCTACCTCAACAATGCAGCCTGCTCCTCCAAACAAACAAATGGTCTCTAACAAAATAGGTGCTGGTGTAAAACTAATAGTTTTGAAAGATGTGCTACAACCCAGATCATCTTTTTAAATGTTGTTTTTGAAGGGTTTGATAGAGAATGTTTTCTTATGGAGAACACGGGGAATTTGTATTACTGCACTGATTTTATTTAGTTGAAACAAGTGGTTTGTTTTCATAGTTTGAGAGTGCTTGTGCAGATTTCCTTCCTACAAAGTAAAACCTGCTGGCTTTTGCTGCAGGGAAAAACAGAGGCTTTATGACCTGTTATGGAAAACATTTCAGTTCCTTAAGATGAGGCGAGACAAGAGAAGGTTGTACAGCAGTAAATCAGCTTGCACTGAATCTCCTTCATCATTAGATTGTGTTAGCTTAGTTATGTCCCTCTTCTTGGTGAAATCCCAAGGCTCTGCTTAGTCTTTTGTGGCATTGGAATTCCTTGTGATCTATTATCAGATTATCCTTGAACAAGTACTGTATCTTTCACTCCTAGAAACAAGCAATCTGCTCTGCAGCACTCACCATTACATGGAGCCATTTATTACAGCAGAACTTTGTCATTCGATTATGCTTTTGTACAGAGCACATGGCCAAAAATCTCAATCACAGGTGTCTAAAGTTGGCTAAAGAAGTTGTTGCTGTTCCAAACTTCAGAGATGCTGATCTGGTGCTGAGGTGCCTGTGTGCTATTGTCCATGGCAGAGAGGATCCTGCTGCAGTCATTTGCTGACCTCTGATCCTTTTGCTCTCTCTTTATTCAGACTGTGAACGTTTTCCTATGGCACGTGGAATACTTTTCCTTCTTTTGTAAGTTATTTTTCTCAGCATCCAGCAAACTGATAAAAGTGAAAAGTATTTAGCTAAAGCTTTAACTATTTCAGACTACTTATTATGTTCAATACCTTGCTGTATGCCTCATTTCAACTTCTTTTCTTCCCGTGTATTCATGAAGAAAAGCTGATTATAGGTAACCTGACTAACTAAGAGATTGTGGCATAGAATAAACCTGTCAAATTCATAAACTAATTGTTTTTAGGAGATGTATTTTGTTATGCTGTGTAGGAAAGGATTTAAATAGATGATAATTTTGTTCCCCAAACAGGTTATCTTTGGTTTAGACTTACCTGCTGCTGGTAACCACTGTCTGCCCGAGGCAGGAATTCCTTTTGTTTGTGTGTATAGATAAATCAGCATGCTGACATAGCACAATATCAGCAAAGGTACTTGTGTTGACCAGATAGGTCTGGCTCTTGTTAAACCTTGTGAAATCCACTAGCTGTGAACTATTTGCTCTTGCACTTAGCCCATTCCTTTCTTAGCCCACAGGCAATGTAAGGGAATATCATAAAGAAATGGGAGGATGGTGTAGAAAAGGTAATTGCCTCTGCTCTGTTCATTCCAAGAGGCAGAGAAGGAGCTTCTGTGATGGAAAGTTAGTCTTTGAGAATGTAGAGACCCTGGAAGGAGAGAACAAACCCTCAGAATGGCACTGATGAGGCAGGAAGCTTTGGATTTAGCCAACTTTTACTAATTCCTTCTTTAAGTCACTTCAGAATTTATTGTACACCCTTGCCCTTCCTTGCTGGCTCTGCTGTGAGGTCAGTTGTTGGCTAACACATGCAAGAGGCTCTTAAGCACAGTACAGTGGAGACAAACTGCCTCAGATCACCAGGAAAAATGGTGCCCAATCATGTTGTGTATTAAAAAAAAAGATTTTTATCTTTCTTCCTATTTCAGCTACTTGAACCTATTTCCTATTTGAACCATCATTCATTTGTATTTCTGCTGGAAGCAATAGGTATCCAGATGAAGTGTTGATCTTTCAGGGCAACTACTAGCTCAAGAGTATTATTAAGCCTTTTCTGTGCAGTATGGTACTATAAATATAACTAACATGGCCTGGTTTGCACAGAATCAGAGAATGTGCTGAGTTGGAGGGGGCCCACAAGGATTATTGAGTCCAGCTCCTGCCCCAGCAGAGGATCATCCCCAAGGATCACACCATGTGCCAAAGAGTGTTGTTCAAACACTCTGTCAGGCTTGGTGCTGGGACCTCTTCCCTGGGGAGCCCATTCCAGCACCTGACCACCCTCTGGATGAAGAACCTTTTCTTGATATCCAATCTAAACCTCCCCAGGCACAACTTCAGGCCATCCCTTGGGTCCTGTCACTGATCACCACAGAGATCAGTGTCTGCCCCTCCTCTTCACCTCACAAGGAAGTTGTAGCTGTGGGGAGGTCTCCTCTCAGCCTCCTCCAGGACAGACCAAGTGACCTCATCTGCTCCTCATATGGTTTCCCCTCAAGGCCCTTCATCATCTTTGATGCTCTCTTTTCAATGCTCTCTCTTAGCTTAATATATTTATTGTATTGTGGTGACCAAAACTGGTCAATATGGCATTTGTATACCATATATATGCCATGTTCTGTCTCCACAGGTCCCCAGCTGGGTAATAATTAGCATTGACTCCATGATTCACAGAAGGCTGATCAATCCCTTTATTTTATATATATATCATTATTAAAAAACCCATTGCTTTTATAGATATTTACAATACACCTGGACCCAATTGGTCCTCCAATCCAAACACCATCACCATTGGCTATTTAAGAAATCAACCTTTTGTAAACAAATCTCCATAACACACTCAACATGTTCACAACAACATATGTAACAAGGGAAGAAAAGAATTTTTTTCTCATTTTTCCCTCTTATCTTCTCACAGCCTTTCCCAGAAAGGCTGGGGTAGGTTACATGTTGCCCTCTGTGGCCAGAGAGCTGCTGCCAAAATGTTCCTATCTAATATGCCATAGATATGCCATGTTCCTATCCTATAAAACTCACATTACCCCTATTTGTCACTGTCTTGTGTAGAACATTTAAATTATGTGTCATTTCTTTCTTTTTGTGCTGAAAAAACATAATTCCACCTTTCATCTGACTAACTCAGCAGTTACTAGCCCTTGGTGGTCCTGCACTGCTGCTGCAATAGTTGTGCCTGCTTCTCTGAAGTCTTAGACTACTCTTACAGGATGCTATTTGAAGAGGTTAATTTTAGTAAACAAACAGAATTGAAAGGTAATCTAAAGGAGTGAAGAGTTCAGATTTTCGTCATTGTTCTTGGATTAGGGCCATGCAATTGCTTCCCAAGGATCCTGTTGGAATCTGGCAGTGAGAGACCATCGTTAGAGAGGAGCAATGAAGGTGTGACAGCACCTTGGGCAAGCTACCAAGTGCATGCAAAGGTCAAACAGTGGATGAGAGAAGAGAGCAGGAATTAAAAGAAAGGAGGAAAATGCCAGCATTATGCTGAGGTTTTCATTAAGAAAATCACTGAATAGATGAAACAAGTCTGACATTTACTTATATGGTGGTGGAAATCACTGCACTGTGTGTGCTGCATGTTTTCCTGTTCAGTCAGCATATTGTACAGCTGTGATAAAGGGGGCTGTAATCATTTTGCAATAAGGGTGATACAAAATTGTTCATTGACTCAGCTTTTCCTCCATTAGGTGAAATATATTGTAGCTGGCCATATAAGTCAATTTCTTTCACTATGCCTCCACACATATCATGGCTGTAATCATTGTTTTAAAATGATTTCTCAGATGGTGCTGCTTTCTACACAACTCACCCACCTTTCCTCTATCTTCATTTAAACACATGTGCTCACTGAATTGCTGTAACTGGGCAGCATGCATTGTAAAATCTCATTCCAGTTATATAACTAGAAAATTTCACTGCAGGGCTGCTTAGTGAGAGGAGAAATTCATTAGTCCTGAGTGGCAGATAAATCCACCATGGTGAGGTGCTTTTCTGCACTCACCAGCTGAAAGTGCACATGGAAGAGTTAAGTCTCATTGGACTCATGCAAATTACATCACTTTGGTAATATAAAGAGGTCATGAAAGGGTAAAAGCCTTTAGAAATACTCCATACTTGGGAGGTGTTCTGGGGTTACAGGCAGGTTCAGAATGGTCCATTATCTGGCTCTTCTGGACAGGTGGAAGCCAGAAAATTAACTTTAAGCTTTCTCTAATTGATGCAAGAAGTTCAACAGGTTCCCAGGCAGTGTGAAAATATTAGAAATACAAAGGTGATTCTGAAAGTTTGGTGGTAAATTTGCCCCCTGGAAACTTGGCAACAGAATTCATACTCTGAAGTTGTGTGTGGCAGAGTGGGAGGCCAGATTTAATGATGGATGCTTAATCTTCTTGGAAGAAGCTTGTAGCATTGAGCCAAAATCCCTTGGGGTGTGACACATGGCCTGCTCATTTCAATTTCATGCCCTTTAAGTTTTGCTCCTTCTGCTGTTTCTTTGTCTGTATTGGAAGTTTCATTTGCACAAAGAATGGTATTAGAGTTATTGTCCATCTAAAGACATAGGTCCTTCAAAAATTATCAGGTAGATTTTACCACACACAGAGGGGATGGAATGTGCAGGGAACAGGCCACTGGAAATGGGATAGAAGAGGAACATTTGTTTTGCAGCACTAATCTTTGGCTATCATGGAATCATCACTAAAAAAGGGGGAGACAAATCAAACAGAGCAGTTCAGCCAGAGGATAGCAGTGACCACTTTGGTTGGTCTGTGCTGCTTCTTGCTGTTACTGGGTGGTTACAAGCAGCTGGGGAAAAGCAGCACCCTAAATTTTTCCAACTCTTTCTACAGTTGTGTGTAAGCATGTAGAAAAGTCAGGCAAGGAGACACTAGTAGGTAAAAATGGACTAGAACTGAGAAGGGGGGAATCCTTATGCCTGGAAGCAGGGTCATGTTTCTATTCCAGGACCTGACTCTTCCCAAAGAGAACCTCAGTGAGCCTGTTTGACTAACATACACAGTGCATACCTGGTAGTTTACTCACAGGCTTTCTTTTGGACTACACCAGGGAGTTCCTTTTCCAGTCAAACCTGAATGTGGTTTTGAATTCAGCTCACTCTGGGGACAGCTCATTTTTAAATGTATGTAAAGCTTTGGCATCTTTGTTTACATGGTCTTCCCACACTATCTTGCCAAATCTTGCACCCTAAAATATCTTCATGTGTCACATGCTATGCCCATGGCACAAAATATAGACTAAGCATCCTGTTTAAAAAAAAAACAAAAAAACTTCTGGCAGATTGTGCCAAAATTGCTCTTTTGGATGTTTTGAACAGGAAAAACAGCCCCCTTTTTTGGGATGGGTAACAAAAGAGCAAAAGGGGCCAAAGGCACTAAAGCCAGACATTGAACAGTGTGGGCTGCAGTACACTTTGGGTAGAGTTAATCCTTTATTGATGAAGTCAAACCCAAAGGAAATGTAGATGTAAGTGTGCTGTACCAGGTGGTCTGATGGCAGAGAATGTTTTTGTAGTGTAAATGGAGTATAAATGTAACCTTTATTTTCTTATAAGTGTTGCCAAGCATGACCAAGATCATCAACAAGGTCTGTTTGGGGTCTGACAATAAATAGAGAAGTCTGAGTTCCAGACAGAAAACTTTTTCTGAGGCAGAGGTGTTTCTTTTCATGTGATGTTGCCTTTCATGGCATCAAGTTAGTCAGCCTCCAAAAAAATAACAGGATATAGCAAAGGATGTGGCCTTCTTTTATAAATGATAAAATGACTGAGGAACGTGGGAGAGAAGTTCCATATTTCTGTCCTTATCCTTCAGATTAAATTTAAGCCCATACTGATAATTTATTGAATCGGATATTTCTCATTGAAGAATCAGAGCATGAAGAAATGAATCATTGCATTCCTCTCAGTTCAGGGTGGGTTTAACAGGAGCCACATATGGAATATTTACTAATATTCTTTTCCATGAGCCACAAAATTTAGTCTAGCTGAAGCAGAGATTTCCAACTTACTGCACTGTAGTCCTGTAGGCAGAGCCCACTCCACACATTCTGGACAGTAATCCTTGTAGTTAGGAAAGAATTACCATCATTAATCCAAATTCAGTGTCAGTAGGATAAAAAGGAGATCTCAGGAAAGAAAGCTGATTTGTTCTTTTTTTTTTTTTTTTTCCTGGGTAAATACAACAGTAGTACATTGATAATAATCAAATTAACTGTTTCCTAAGAAACTATGTTTGTAAACAAATGTGTTTTCTGTATTTGTGGAAGCGGTAAGCCAAAACCAAATGATGCACTGAGGCAAAAGGCATATTTTAGGATATAGCTCTACCAGTCCTACTGCTTCAGAAAACAGGGGTTAGAGTTTGTCTCCTGTTCCTGTATCTCCACAGCTTAAATTCTTCTGCTTCACTTTCCTATTTTCAGCAGTTTCTGTGGCAGCGTCACACAGGCATTTCTGTTTAATGATCATAATTGTTAGCTTGAGCTTGTTCAGTATTTAACAAATTTATAACCTACAAAAATTAATAATAGATTGTGCAAAACTGAGAAAATGAATCTATTCCTATGTCCATCTGCTTTGAAACACACACAGTAACTAACCATTATCAGTTAAAAGATGAACACTTAAAAAAAAGGTGAGGGAACTGAATTTACAATCCATAACACAACCAAGTGGGAATGAATGCCATACATTCAATATACATTTAAGAAGCTAGATGCCTGTTACAATATGACACTTTTGCACTCATGATATTTTTGTAATGAAGTTTCATTTGTAATAATGAAAGTATATGTGCTGCAGCTAGTATGCATGTATACATTTATTTAGGTTTGTGGTTTTTTTAATAAATATATCATCAGAAAGTGAAAATGCCAAAAGTATTGAAGTAAACTACTGATTCAGGAAGGAGATTCCTGGAGAAGTTTTTTAGGTGCATAGTTGTAGGCATATTATACATACATAAGAGAAGATGGGTAATTTATGAGGGCAGAAGATGTCTGAGTGCAACAAAATGCCTGCTGCAAGTAGCAAGTGAGCTTTGAGGAAATTCCAGTTGGCTCTGGAAGATTCTTAACTGCATTTTGAAAAGATAATATATAATATTCAGTAAATTTTAATAAGGAGTAATATAAAACAAATTTTTTAGCCTAGGTTATAGTTGTAATAAGTGAAGAAAATTATGTGATGTAGCAGCTGTATATCAACAAGCTTGTTTCGTTTTAGAAATGCAAGTCTTTTCTGAGGTTGTCAAACATTTCCAAGTGGAAAATAATTACCCAATACTAATTTCTACCAAAAGAAAAAGAAATAACCCAGCATTAAAATGCTGATTTATCTGGTAGATCTCACCCCAGAACAGATAAAACAGTTAGGGTGGTGCCAGAAACTGAGTTACTGTCCAGATTGTGCAGCACACTGTCTGGTTTTCCTGAGCTTTTTAAAGAGATGTATCTCTCTGATATAGATCCCCACGGTCTACTTACAGGGAAATTTCATTACTATGCTGTGCAGTCCTCACGGTGCTGCAAGTAAAATATTGGATTGACAGGTTCTTGTTGTGGAGCAGGGCTTATTGATGATGGAAAGACTGATTCAATCTCTAATCCTGAAGAACGACCTGCCACCTGCAGTGATAGTATACAGATGGGTGCAATCTAAACTCCCTTCCTGCCTCAAGTTGCATTTGGCTGTAGATTAACAATGTGATTCCATGTAATGAAGATGGTTGCTGGGTGCAGCGGCAATTTTCCATTACTGACACGCCGTGTCAACAGTTCTGACAAAGCTGTAAGGACAATGTTTCAAAGTGCTACATCTGGCTGGGATGGTTGCCAGCTTATTAACAGCCCCATTAAAACTACCTGCAGAGATCTGTGTTGGGAGAAGGGAACATAGTGCACAGCTTCCCCTGCAACTATCTGTGCAGGCATAATAACAGTCTGATAGCCCACACTTGGAATAATGGTGTTATGGTGGTAGAGCAGCAGCTCTTTCACAGTTTTATTTTGGTGAGGGAATATTTCATACCTTGATTTGTGTTGAATCCAAATCCTGTGGCCTTACTCAGGCAGATAAACCACTGAAGTGAATGAAAACTTCACCTGAGGGTGGAGTTCCACTAATGATATTTCCAATAAAAAGTACTCTGAGATGTTTGCATATATATATATATATATATATATATATAAACCATTTTAAAAGAAATATATGACTATGTTTTTAATTAGCCATTATTTTTATTTCCTCTTGAATGGCTGTGCAAGGCTCCCAGTGAAGCATATGTAATATGAAAGGGGTTTAAGGCATTTTTCTGAGTCTGAGTAAAGGGCCGTGCAGTCCCAGAGGACACTGCAGAAGGCACAGCACGTTTTCTGGTGAGACTCCCCCCATTCCTTGTGAAAGCAAAGGGAGCAGTTGCCAGTATAATGATAAATGGGCTTGTGATCCTAGCTCTCTATAAGCAGTTTCTAGTACAAGTTGAAACACTCTCTCTGAGTCCAGTACTTGAATGCTGAAGAAGATTCTCACACCCCGTCTCTTGCAAATCCCTGCAGCGTCTGCCATAATTCACTTCTCAGCTGCGTCCGTTCATGTGTGCCAAGGGATCTCTGCATGCTGAGCAATGCCTGCTTCCCATCCATGTAGCCTGTGGTGGGGTCACCTGGCAGTGCCTGGCCCTGGGCTGTCTCACCAGGTCTGCTCAGGAGGGCTAAGCTTGGGACAACACCGAAATGCCAACTGCACCTCAGCCTGCCGTAACCTTTCCTGTCACTCTTGGCACCAAGTGTCATCTTCAGGATGACTTCAGAGCTAGCTGATCCTGCAATGAGAAAAGGAGCCTAGGTGTGGCCATCTTAGCTCATTATGGTTATGTGATCAGTGGTGTCAATAAACACTTGGAGGCACTTCACATCTGATAATAGTTCTCTTCTCTGGTTTGCTGGAGTGAGTAAGTTCATTTCTGAAGATACAAGTCCTTGGGTGCTTTTGTGTGACAGTGCTCAGGCTGTGGTCTGTGTCCCTCCTGTTTCAGCTGCCTGAACAAGTGGATACATTTTCAAAAATTTGGGGCAATGCAAGGGCTCTTGACATTTATTACACATGGAACTTTCCACATGTGGCAGAAATAGAAAACTATGTTTAGAACAAGCAATATGACTTCATGTCTGTTATGCCATATGTTTTTCCTCCTGCTGCTGTACCAGAGAAAAGGGATGTGGAATAGCCTGACCTCATTCTGACCATGGCTGTGTTTGTAACTCCTTAGGGCTCTAACAGCCACATGAAGAATTATCATTCTGCTGCACCATAGAATAGACAGATAAAATACACATCTATCACAAAGGAAGTACCGTTTTGCACCTGAATTCTGCATAAAATCTGTCATGAATACTCTGAAGCATATATTGCATCTTATTTAAATTTAATTTTGTTTGAAGTAACCATGAAGCTTTTGCACTTGATATGAGTCACAGCAATACATATACATGTAATGCCTATGTTTTGAGTCATGAGTTGTACGTGTACCAAGTAGGTCACACAAAGAGTAAAGACAAGGGATGAAGCACATATAAATTTTAATTTGACTTGGAGCTTGGTCTATGTTCTGTGCTTTAGAAGTAAGGAATGAAAACCAGTGAAGGCCAGTTATTTTGTAGTGCTCAGTTCACACTTTGACTCATTTAATTGTCTGGTGACAGCTCAGCAGCAGAAACACAAGCCTGTGGTGTGAACTCCCTGGCTCGGGAGATGGGCTTGATCTGACAAATGAGCTTTCCTAATTTGTTTTATGTTTTACTCACATACTGAGATAGCTGTAGGTCTTTTAATCCACTTTAGGAGAAGAATGGGCTAGGAAAAATAATGAAGGAATCTAATTAAAAAATCTAGCTTTCCCACCTGTGCTGAGAAGTTCCAGTGACTGAATATCCTGCCTTGCTCTGTGCACAGAGTGTTGACTTAAAGAGGTGCCATCCAATTTAGGTGTTCCATGGCCAGTGTGCAAAGATCTGTATTTACAGGACTTGGTGGGACTTGTATCTGCCTGTAATAGCAATTTAGCTTCATAATTTTAATGAAAGTATCTTTTACTTACACTGAATTGAAACTAACAAATTAGATTCTTTAAATTTAAAAAGTAAACACAAAATACTATGCTGCTATTTTTGCTATAACTATCCCATTTGGAAACTGGAATAGTCAATTACAGTCTATTTCACTTTTAAATTCCAATACTTGGAATATAATTTTTTCATCTTTTCTAAAACTAGAAACATTTTACCTTCTGAGTGAGGAGAAATAATCCTTATTCTTCTCAAATATATTTCCCTTAAATGTATTTCTATGAAACTCATTTGTATAGAAATTAATATTTGAGACAAATCTGATGAAATGGTGTCTCTCCCAGAGAGATATATAAAGAAGAGCATTGCAGGCTAAGTTTCCTTTTTCTTCAGAAGGATCAGAGATTGTTTTAGCACATTCACCTAAATTATATGGTTAAATGAGTCACTGGTGCTATTGCACTAGGTAGGTATAACAGTACCTGTGTTTAGATACTACTCATAGAAATGGGTATGTAAGATGGATTGTAGCAGTCCCATTAGTGCACTGTCTAGCTACAGCCAGATAATTCCTTTCTTTTAGAATTAATATGATCTCTGTTTCTCATAGTAGGTCAGGCATCATTTTCATTACTTTTTCTATCCCTTCTCAGACACTCATAAATAATGATGGCTCTCTTACATTTCAGAGTCCTATTGTAGTTTCAGCTGTCTTTTTTTTTTTTTTTTTCCTTTTTTCTTCAATGAGTTTGACTCCTGGAACTCTCTGTTCTTTGCCATTTCCCTTCAATTTTTGTTACTTAGCTTTTATTTAGCTTTGCACCTTGCCTCATCTTGCTGCTTTTCATTTTATTTGTAGTTCTGGATCAGTTCCTTCACTTACAGTCATAGTCTTTTCAGGATGTGCAACTTCTAAAAGCCTTTTTTTCTTCATGGTCTGCTAGCTGCAAATTTCTCTTCTTTAATAATCAGCTTGTTTTGTCATTTTGTCTATTGAACTCTGCCTTTTGTCCTACTTATACAACCTCTAATGTATCTACATAAGATTTCCTCTCATTTTATTTTCTCACATTCCACTCTAGGATTGTGTTTGAGACTAAGGCAAGTAATGGGCTGAAACCAAATTTCATGACAGTCTAGACCCTCATAGCTATTTGGCTGGTAGAATCCGAGTGTCCCTGTATTTAGTAATCACACTCTGCCTAAAAATCCTTACTTTCCATGTGGCAATTGGTGCCTAAACCCTCTGGGAAAGTCTCCTCAAGAGCAAGTGGGATATTTAGTAGCAGCCACTATAGCAAAGCTGTGGTGTCCTGACCTTCAGGAGTGGCATCTTGCTGGGCTGGTACTGCAGAGTTGAGTAAACCTGACTTTTAGGATTGCCTAAAAGTCAGTGCCTTAGTATGCACTTGGAAAATGGGCCAAAAATCTTTCTCTAAGGATAGTACCATATGAGGTGTCTTCTCTTCCCCTGTACATTGATTTTACCCGCCTTTGAACTACAGAGAATTACAAGAAAGACTCCCTTCTTTCCAGCCCTGGAACAGACACCAGCTAGAAATCTTACTCAGTGTGTTCTTTTATCACTTTTTTTTTCTTACTTTCTCCCCAATTCCTCTGCCTGTTTTTCTCAGCAGCTGTTCTGACATTGTCCTTGCTTTGCTCTTGCCTTGCTTTTCTTTTTTTTTTCTTTTCTTTTCTTTCTTTTCTTTTCTTTTCTTTTCTTTTCTTTTCTTTTCTTTTCTTTTCTTTTCTTTTCTTTTCTTTTCTTTTCTTTTCTTTTCTTTTCTTTTCTTTTCTTTTCTTTTCTTTTCTTTTCTTTTCTTTTCTTTTCTTATTTTTTCTTCCTCTCTTCTTTTTTAAAAAACTAAAAAACCCTCGTGTCACCTTTCCAGCCACCATATGGCAAGTATTAGGCTTAGATATGTCAAGCCTCTATGTTGTTTACAAGGTTAAATGTTCCCAAGAGTTTGTAATTTCCAGGTGTTGGTGGGAAGAAAAATACTGTAAGTTATGGTGGGATTCAGACATATTTTTGCATAGATTTCCTTACCAGTAAAGTTTTTGAAAATAATGAGCTTGTTGTAGAAGATCAGTTGTTAAAAATGCAAAACACAAAGAACTGTAAACAACTTTGATGGCCTGATTAATAATTCAGTTAAACTGGAGGTTAGGAGATGAGTCTATTACTTCACTTTAAAGACATGCAAAAGAAAGGGAAAAAAAAAGTAAAGAAATCAGTTGAGTGAAGTAAACTGAAAATACTAATTTCTAACATATTTAGAATTTATTGTAAGCATAAAAGCTATTAGGATGAACCTCGGGCTGAAAAAGATAAATAATAACTTAAAAGAGGGTTAGGGTAATATCTGAAAAGGAAAGATAAACTAACCAGCAAAGACAGCTGCATCATGGAGGTTAGCAACTGATGGGGCTAAGTGAGCACCGTTAGTGTTTAATCTGTTAGACCTTAAAAAGGACATTGGATCTTAAAAGCCTTGAGGAACTCCAGGGTGGAGATTCAAAGGAGATTTCTGCCAGTCCAACATTCTGGAGCAGTCATTTAGTGATAGGAGGGAAAGACTTCCTACTGAACTTTAAGGTAGGTTTTGATGAGCCTTCCTCATCAAACAGCCACTTCCCTCACTCCTGTAACACTTTTCTTGGATTTGTCCTCTGTGCAGTCAGTCTTAGAAGTGAAGATCTCAGACTTGCATGCCACAGTTTATGTCCACCAGACTTCAAGTATTCTTCCTTTTTGTTTTATCACTTGAGAAAGAACAAAGCAGAAAGTAAAACTAAACATATGTCAGGGGTGTAATGAATGCAAGTTAGGAAGGAAATTGTTGTCAACTGAAAAATAAAGATATTGGAACAACGTAAGGCCCCAAACAAACTTGCTCAACAAGGCTTCAGAAAGGGCTTTACAATCACTCATCCACACTGAGTTAGATGTTAGGGATATTCTCAAGAGGTCAAAACAACACAAAGACTTTACTGGCAACTTTAAAAAATCAAAGAACTTTGGTGAAAAGTTCATTGAAATATTCAATCAACACAAAACACTTCTCAAAGCATTAACTTTGTCTGTTCAATTTAGTGAACCCTAAGACTGTTTGATTTTAAGTTACTCAAAAACTCTGCTAAGAGGGAATTAGAAGAAGAAAGAGAGAAAAACAGAAAGGATATAGAAAAGGCCACATATAGCCACCAACTCCTGGTTTCCAGCAGTGTTCAGCTGATAGAAATTCCAAGAGCAGGCAAGGTGAAGACATGTGCTTGCCTTGTGCTCAGCCCCAAACACCCCTTGGCTTTCCTGGGCTCCTCCCCCAAGGTGGGATTTCTGGTCATTTGGGCACTCAGGAGCTGGGTTAGGGGCTCCAGAGGTGGGTGTGGAGCATTGCCTCTGCTGTGCCAGGGATGGGCAGCCTCTGCCAGGCTGGGATACAGGCTCTGGGGTGCATGCAGCAGGGCACTGCCTCACATGGGCAAGGCTCAGTCTGTCCCTTCCCTCACACACATGCTCCTCAAATGTCTCAAGACATCAATCTTTCCAGTCTCTCACAAAAAGATAATTTTCATTAACAGCTGCCACCCCCAGTGTTATCTCAACCATGCTGTGATTCATGTTTCTTGGGACTCCTGCTCCTTTTCTATTTGTCTAACATTAGGCCCACAGCTGAACAGTTCTATATCATGAAGGTTTGTATTCACAAGGAGAGATGTGGGCACTGAGCCCTATGCTGCTAGAATTCCATTATTACCATCTATGTTTCATACTATGATACAGATTAAGCATCTCTCTTTTTTGTTCCTGATGCCAACCATAATAGGGTTTAGACCTCCCAGGAGCAAACTCAGAATTAACTATACATGCCTCTGGAGTGTCAGCTAAGATATCCAAGGTCAGTGTACCTGTATCACCACCCAGTTTCTCAGTGCTAATTTGTTATGCTGTGTCAAGCACATTTCTATTTGGGACTTTGCTGTGGGTTACCTGCTGTCTGACTGTCCCAAAATAATTTTGACAAGAATCCAGTCAGTTCATGGCCAAAACTGCCTCTACAAATAAGGTTATCTAAAATGGATTTCACAATTCAAGACAGAAAAATATAAATTCTGCTTTTAGCATTTCTCTGAATAGATATGAAAATTTTCCCTCTATTTCTCTTCCTCTCCCCCTTGGTCCCTGGAGAAGAAGCATTCCTACCTTAGGTCTTAACATGGTTTTACTCTTCCCATGCCCTTGTTCTGTTTGAGCTGCATTCTGTACACTGGCTTAGATATAGCTCTTTTTCACAGGTGCACCTCATTTTCCTGACATCCACTGTTACTTGTCCATCAGCAGCTTCAGCATCTTCCCTGTCATTCAGGCTTACAGCTCCTGTCTCAGTTCTGACACTCTCTTCCCTTTTTGCAGGGCAAGTTGTCACTCCATCATGTCACTATTCTCTAACTCTACCTTTAGCTTCCATGACCAGAACTTTTATTTGGGATTTAGATGTCTTTTGTCTCAAGCACTGTAGATTTAATACCAGCTTGCATCCCTTGTAATTGTCCCAGGAACATCTAGGAGACCCTGGCATTTTGGCATCCCCACACTGCACATTTTTTTGTCTCCCACAGTTTTCAAATTTCATGTGTTTCAATGGAAGTTGTTACACTATGGGACTGAGAACTGGTGACAGACAGCAGAGGCAAAGTGACTCATTACTAAATCTGTTGTGCTGGCACAGTAAACCCAGCAAGGCTGCACTGTCCAAGAAACCTGGGCAGGTGCAGTGCTCTCCCTGCATCACCTGATCCAGTGTGCATCGCTGCCCAGGTGACTTTTTGTGGGCAACAGGATCCTTTGTAGGACCATCTGATCAGTTCCTCTGCCTAAAAAGACATTTTCCCTGTTCTCCAGTCTTAAACAATTGGTTATTTGGGGGTTTTAAATAGAAGTTTTGAAGTTTTAATGTCCTTAATCAGAGGAAAAAAGTATGTTTCATTGTGGAGGGTTAAACATGATTTCAGGTACTCGTGATGGGGGAGCTCAGTGTCTGTGCTGTGTGCCTGTGTAAAGCTGCAGCTAGCAGTGTGATGGGACAGTGTGATGCTGTGCTGCAGTTGTGGCCTGGAAAACAAAGGCCCTCTCATTTACTTCCACCACTATTATGATACTTGAGCAGAAGCTGCTGTTCAGCTAGTGATTCTTGATGTAATGCATCCACAGCATAAGGTTATTTACTATTGTTCCCTTCCCAGTGAGATTTCATACCAGCCCTGTGACTGTGCTTCCCCAGCACCACAGCACCTAAAACAATGTTAGCTGCTATGACACAGTCCAGAACTCAGAAACACTGAACTTTTGTTTATTGTTTATTAAATTCTTTCAGAAACTTGACATGGACTGTAAAAGCTTTCACAAAAAGTGACTGTTTTAAATCTGTAAGGTGCAGCACTCCAAAATTCACTTCTTTTTGGTCTTAGAATACTAAATTACTGCTCATCCTTACTTGACTGATTTAAAAGGTTGAGAACTACAAGATTATCGATGTTCTATTTTTTTCCAATGTCTCTTCTTTATTGCCTTTTTTCTTTGTTATCTCTCCTCTACTTAAAGTCTTAGTGTAATCCTCACCCTCTTCTACATGGAAAAAAAATACAATGAGCTCCCTTGACAGTAGCTGAGGCAGGGCTCCATAAAGAGCTGGCACAAAACTAAAGCAGCAGCAAAATTTTGAGTTAAAATATTGTATCATTTATGGATACAGAGTATATTTGATGGAGAATATATTGTGTGTGTATGTATATATATATATATAAATATATATATATATGTATATGGATGCAGAATATATTTGTAGCATAATTATGATGTGCCTCTCCCCGGATGATACTTCTGTAAAGATGCTTGAGATATTTACATATTTATATATTTATTTTTATATAACTACATTTATATTTTACTTATATATTTATTTACAATAACTAAAGGTTATCTTCAGTTAAGATGTTTTTTTTTTTCCCTGTAATGTTTTTTATTTTTATTTTTTTGTGTGTATAAGAGTTTCATTCTTTCCTGTCATTCATTCCTAGGGAGGATGACTTCTCTACTGCAGAGTGAGAGATGGCAACGCTCTGATAAAGACAATTAACTGTTCACAAAAGTGAATCACTTTAAAATCAAGGGACTGTTTTCAAGATAAGGTGCTTCTGTGAACCCAGTCAAGAATGTGTTTGTTGGTGGCTGTGAGGGGTGCAGTGGTGTGCTCCTGGAACCTGTGATACTGGGGCTCAACAGTGACAGAATGATTGCCAGATGTCTCAGAAATCCTCTGCTCTCACCTAAGTGTGGGTTTAAGGAATTCCATGCAGTTTCCTAAGTTAGGAATGAGAACACATTTGGTACTCATGCATGGTGAATGAATACACAATGCATTTAAAACTCTTGTACCTATATTTTTTGCATATGTGGTCCTTTCCCTGGAGTTTACTCAGGTGTTTCAAGTGCAGCTGCCCAAGTATCAAAGTGTCATCTGAAATGATGGCAGCTAGAGCTGCCTGACAAACAGAACATCTGTTTCCCGGGTGTTTTAGCTGGCAATTCTGTTTTTATCTCTTTTTAAAATATTTACAGCTAAAAGTGTGTGTTCATGAGGGAGAGACTGATATTAAAACTACCACAATCCCATTTGCCATGGCACTTCCTTGGTGTGTAGGGGACAGTGCTAGTTCCTTCCCTCCTTGATTCCAGCCATGGTCTTGTGGCTTATCAGCTGCCATTCTCATGTAACAACCCCAGCTGAGCATGTGTAGAGAGGCACAGCACCAGCTCTCCACCAGCTCTGTAAATCTGAACATCTCCCACAGCCTTACATCCAGTATATCATGCATATGAATGAAAAGGCATGCAGGCAAACAAAAGTGAAGCAGAAATTATTAATGATACTGTGATATTAATTTATATTTTTCAATTAATTTCACATTGCCTGAGAGAAAATATTTGGCTGGATTTGCCTATTTTTCAGGAGAAACACGGCAAATATTAAATTTACTACTAGCCCATCTTTGCCTTGTGTACTGGAACCACAGAAAAAAGGATGGAACAGCAACAATTTGTTATGCCTTAGTTCTGTATTCCAACAGAGCCTTGAAATTGGCCATGATTTCTGTGTTCTTGGGTGGCATTTTTTTCTGCTGCTCCAAATGAGAGTGAAGAATTCCTTCCTGTAGTTAAAATATGTTTTGGATGAGCAGGTGTTGATTCAGTCAAATTTGCAAGCTAATTTAACTTCCTGGGATTTCAACTGTTGAGGCACCAGGGAAAACATTTAAAAAGTGCTGGCAACAGTAAGCACCTATAGATCATTATTTCAGATTGTTGTTGTGGGAGGAAATGTGATGCAGTGTTTGGTTCATCAGTTAAAGTTCTATTTTAAAGCAGCAGTCAGGCTCAAGGAGGTCAGACAGCACCCAGAAAGATCTCTTCTGAAACCTTTTAGTTCTCTAACTCCATAAAAGAATTGCTGGAAGCAAAAAATAGACCATGCCAGATGAAAGTGGGTACCCTGGCATAGTGCCATTAGCCTAAGTGGAGTGATACTGATTTACACAAGATGTGTCTGCCCTTAAGTCGATTGTTTAGAAGTCATCCAGGAGTATTTTCATACCTTTCAAGGGGAAGTTCAGATGGTCTTTAAAATCTGTGACACTTTAGTAACCGAAGTGTAAAGCTGCAAAAAAGTTACCAAGCCACTTTCTTTTTAAAAATTGCACTCCTAAAAAAATATCAAATGCTACAAAATAGCTTTATAGCTAAAAATAGTTCTGTCTTGGTGATTTGGACAGGTGCTGTGGACATAGGTATTTGTATTCAGGCTGTGGTAGGCATTCTGCTATTAACAAAGAGCATTACTTTCACGGCTGATAATTCAAAATGTGTTCTTGATCAGTGAATGACATGTGATCAGGCAGTTCTAGATTTTCCACACTATTATTATTTATCATGGCAGCAGAAGAGAACCATTTATGCTATTTCTAGATCAGAGTGATTTTTATATGTATCACCACTGAAGAGTTTCAGTCTTAGAGAGAGAAGAAAGGCTTGAATAAGTAATAAAACTCTCCTATTTCTTTTAGCTTCTATTAATTAGAACTTGAGGTAATTTTTTAATGCATGAAATCTTTTTGATTCATAAAGTGAAATTATAAACTTTGTTTCCAAGTCCGGAAATTCTGCACTGGCAAATGTGCAGACAGATCTATCTGTGTCTTCTGCCCACCCAGCATTATTGACATATTTCATTGTACCCCATTTTCAATCCCCTTTTGCTCCCTGGAGAAAATCTCAACCATTTGGCTGGACTAGGTGGCAGATGATGCTCTTCCTTTGGCTGAAGTACAGGGGAGGTTGGGTGATGTCCCAGCAGTTCATCTTCCCCTGAGAGAGCTGGACCGCAGGAAGAAACAAAGCCTTGTCGATATCTTGCTATGCCCCCCTTCGGAGGCATTTGTTCAGATAGAAATAAAAAGCAAAGTAATTACACTAGAATAAAATATGTTTTATCCTTAGAATAGAGTATCCACATGGGGGAGTTATATCAGCACAGCTATGGCACTGTAATTTTCCTGTTAAAGCGAGGCTGCTCAGATTCTCCCTCCAGCTAAACCCCAACATGACCTGCTACCACAAGTGGGAAGAAAGGGAATAAAGCAGCTTCATTGGGCCCTTCATCACCTCCCACATAACAGCTTCAGATAAAAACTGTAATTCTGGTGTGGATAAGAACAGCAATGAATGAAATAAAGTGAAACATAAAAGCTTTTTTTAGTTTTTTTTTTATTTTTTGGGTACATTATTGAAATGTTCTGTTAAACAAAATGAGCCTGACAAAAGAGAGAATATGATGATACAGCACAGAACCATGCTCCATGGAGATGTTTAGGCAGTTCTGAACACCTGGGCTAGTGTAATCAGTAGCTTATCTTATTAGTACATTGAAATGCATTTTTAAAGGCAGTATTTTGCAGTTTCTGAATGTTTAATTATAAAATTAAAAAGACATTTGAGAGCTGAGGGATTTTTTTAAAAATAGAGGAGGGATTTTTTTAACAATATGCAGTTTATTTACTTTGCTGACAGAATTTGTGTGACAGAAAATAAATCATTTTTTCAAATTCACTCAGGAGATAAAATACAGGGCTCTCTCAAAGGTCTGAGTCAAAATCCTTGGTCAAATTCTCTCTTAAAATTAATTTCTAATTAAGAAATTTAAAATACCCTTCTAATTTCATCTTATTACAGTAACATGTCAGCTCAGTAATTTGCTCTCTAAGGCTTTAAGATTGCATGTTATCAATGTGTATCTTAGTGCCTTACTTCACTTTAATCTTGGTGGAATCTAGATGTTGTTGGTAAAATCAGTTCCTTGGAGTAGTTGCTTCTCTTGTTTTTTTACCTAAGTTGCTTTCAGACATTCTCTTTTTCCTTGTGATACCATACTTCGCAGGAATACACAAATTGTGTAAAAGAGTTGTCAATTATTTGATCAAGGTAAGAAATGTTCTCGAGAAGACAGTTTATTAAAAAGGAATTGTTGATCAGTTTATCAAAGAACGAGCTGATGTAGAAATGATGTGGGTGCAATGTAAGGGTTACCAATTCAGTATGTGTCATTTACAAGTTCTTATAGCACAGTTTGTAAAGCTGCTGCTTCCTTGAACTTCAAGTTTGTCAGGGAAGGAGCCATTCTTTTATGGAATGGCTCTTTTTATTCTTTTATCTTTTAAGCAACCTGTGAGAATGTGGATGCTCAGAGATGTGAAAACGATTAAAACGCCTCTAATTAGTTTGACAAAGTAAGAGATTTAAGTGTGAAAAACCTCTAAGAGATCTATTAATGTTGTAAAAATTAGAAAGGGAGTGAATAAGCCCATGCTTGTGGAGAACATACCTCAAAGCACTGATGGCAGCTTCCTCATTGCAGTGGGGTCACCCAGAAGTTACCAGAGCTTTGGGGATTGGACATCTGCAAGAGACAAATCAGAGAAGTGAACTGGCTTTTATTTCCCAATCTTACAAGTCTCCAAAGCATTTTGTAGTCCTTTAGCAGTGTCCCACCTGCAGAATACATGGCCAGCTCCAAAGCCTGTGGCTCAGGGATGACATCAGTGGGGAAACAGGGTAGGAGAAGATTTTTTGCCCAACCCTGTCACCGACATGTTCTATAAAAAATCCTTTCCTTAGGATTTTTTCCTCCTGAGAAGCTGAGAAGCCTCAGGAACCAACTGTAAACAATGATTATCTGCTGCTGTGGAATGCAACAGGTGGATCTGTGATTTATCTCATGTGGTTGTTTCTAATTAATGGCCAATCACAGTCCAGCTGTCCAGACTGTCTAGGTCAGACACAAGCCTTTGTTATTCATTCCTTTTCTATTCTTAACTAACCTTCTGATGAAATCCTCTCTTCTATTATTTTAGTATAGTTTTAATATAATATATATCATAAAATAATAAATCTAGCCTTCTGAACATAAAGTCAATTTTCTCGTCTTTTCCCTCATCCTAAGACCCCTGCAAGCACCATCACCCAGCCCCTTGTAGGGGTTGCCAGCAGCAAGCAGTGTGTTCCCCAAGCACAGCTGGCCAGACAAGCCCAGTAACAGCAGCAGGGTTTAAAATGCCTGAAGGAAAAAGGTTCAAACATTTCAGCTGATCTGTTAGGGAGTGCAGATAGGTAAAAAAAGCCTATTTCTTATCTTTCCCTCAGCAAGAATCTCAGGTTTAGGAATCTCTGTGAATGTTAGAGTAGAATTAGATTGTGTAGTCTGACTGTATGACTGCCTATCCAAGCTTAGTTTTTACCATTTTATACAAAACATCCAGACTTCCTTAGACATCCAGATCATCATTTTCCTCAGAGGAATGCTCCTTCCTAGAGGGTGTGTGAAGACACAAAGGGTCATATATAAGTTCTCAATGTCTCTATAAGTATGTTTATAAGCTTTACCTTTGTCACAAATCTCTTTAAAGAAATTTGGTTTGTTCAGTAGATGTCATTTTAGTAAAATATGTTTTCACTGTTGGTTGTGTCCTTTTTTGGGGTAGCATATCTGAAGCAATGATAGTTTTATCAGTGTAAGAATTCATTATTTTCAAGAAGATAACTTCAAAACGTTGAATTTAGCAAAACTAAATAGTGCTAGACTATCTACTTGTACTTTTAAGGTAAGCAAACCAAAACTATGTTTCATTTCTCATTGTGGATAGGAATTTGTTGGATTATGCTACATAAATGCATTATTTTATCAGTGAATTCCCATCAATGTGTATTGATTCATCAAATATTTATATTGGATGCATAGTGTGACATGTATGTGTGTTGCATATTTACTTGTTAAATTATCTTATCAGTGTCTATCAACACCTGCAGGCAGGGTGTCAAGGGGATGAAGCCAGGCTCTGCTCTGTGCTTTTGTTCAACAGGACAAGAGGCAATGGCCAGGAACTGATGCACACTGATGAAGTTCCACCTGAATATGAGGGAGAACTTCTTTACCAAGCAAGGAACAGATTGGCCAGAGAGGATACAGAGTCTCCCTCACTGAAGATTTCCAAAAGCTGAGTCTGGACTGAGTAATGTGCTGTAAAGGACCCTGGTTAAGCAGGGAGGTTGGGCTAGATGACCTCCAGTGGTCTCTTCCAACCTTATCTATTCTGTGAGGCTGTGACTTAAGTAAAATTTAAGAAAAAATTCCTAAATTCAAAGCTTAAGTTTGTTTGAAACTTTTTAGCTGTTACCTGCTCTGGTAGAACAAAGCTTAGTTATTCACTGCAGTAACAATGGCTGCAGTGAGCTCTCAGATCAGTCACTGCATATAATCACCTGAAGACACAACAATAATAAAAACATATTTTCCAAATAGTTATTTGGCAGTGACTGTGCTTGACTGTATTCCCAGCTGAAAAAAGGGAATGGCTTGGATAAAGCACTTTCAAATGAATGTAAATTAGCTAAATACAAACATAAACTTCACTCTGTAGTGAACACTGGTTATTAAAAATAAATAAATCTGGAAGCAACATGCTCCAGTAAAGAAGGCTGGCATGAGAGTAGCACCTATGCTATATTAGATTAACATCTTCTAATCACATAATTTATTGGCTCATTCTATATATAAATATGCACACACACACACACACACATATATATACATGTATATATACATAGGAAATAATTAATCAGAATATTTTCTTTTCTTAGCATCACAGAAATATGTTTTAAAACATTGAGATGCAAAATAAATATATGGAAAACAAGCAGAATTAGATTTACCTCGCCTTAAAGAACCATCATCCAAAAAAGGATTGTATGCAATTTTAACACCTACACAAGCTACCAATAATCTTTTTTTGAGAGGCAGAATGTGGCACTATTTCTAGATTACAATCCACTCCTTTTCTTCGCTCAGTGACATGGTTACCACTGAAATGCAACCACTAGTATGCATCTGTATTTTGCTTCTAATCAGCAGATTTGAGTGTAATTATGTATTTTGCAGGTGAGGTGTTAATGGTAATATGGCCCATCAGCTGTGTGCTGCCACTTGAATTGGTCCACTGGAAAATCTTGAGACAAACAACATTGAATTAGGCTCACAGCCACGAGCAGCTGTGCTAAGTACCACTGGCATTGCCTCAGACATGCAATTCTCAGAGTGAGCCTACTGCTAGCTGCTTTTAAAATGTGTTTATGGTGGTGACAAAAACTTTCCATCATCAATTCTTCTTGGACCTCTCTGCCTCTTAGCTGAAAAATTACAGCTGCCTGCGAGGGGAGGGATGCTCGGTCCTATTAATTTTCATTGGATGAAAAGGATCTTTTTTCCTTCAGGCTAAAGGTTTAACCTTTATGAGTTTCATGAGTAAGAAAAGGCAGCCAGATTTTTATTATATGGGGTAGAGCTGCACATTTGTTCAAAATAATCAGCACTGGGCAATTTACTGCGTATCGATCCAAAACAAACCTGATTACCCATATAAGCTGTTTCCTTCTCAGGCCTACATTTGGCATAGGAAAACAAACTTGTTTAATCATCAGTTTTCAAATGCTTGCCATGTATGTCACCACAGTCTGATGAAAGGTTTGAGATCAATGAAAGGGATACTGTCTGGGGAAGTGTATCAACAGATTTTTGTAGGATACTCTCCCCCCTTCAACAACCTCCCATGAATTTAGAAGTCACCTTCCTGTGCACACAAACATTTCCATGAATACTCTGTCAGGCCCAGCAGCCTAAAGGGGAAAGAACCAGCAACACCTTTACAGTGCTGTCTTTGAGCTGTTATAAAATCAAAGGCCATAGAGGTTTTTTTTAATTTGTAGACCAGGGCTGGTAGATGTCCTCTGACTTGCTGTGGAGGGTTTGCTAACCTTCAAAGAGTTGGAGAGTGGAAAACATACTATGAGGGCCTTTTGATCATTGGAGGGACAAGAGGAAAAAAGGAAAGAAGACAAGGAAAAGTATTTATGTTTAGTTTTAGAATTCTCTTTTAGTTACAAAAGCCAAAATAATGTATAAACTGTCTTTCGACTTGTTACTCTGTTGTGGATGAGAAAACCTTCAGCTTGGTATAGTTACAAAGACATCATGAAAGTATGATGGATGAGGGAACTGTGGTTGGGAGATGAAATGAAAACTCAGGAGGTCCTTGCATCACTTGACAATGAGAATATTGCTGTGTTGTAGGGGCTGACAAGAAATGCTCATGAGGCGAAGGGCAGTTTGATCACAAATGAGAGTTAGGATACAAGAATTAGGTTTCTTTTTTTTTTTTTTCAGTATCTGTCTGCCTCCTCCGTAGCTGAGAAGACCTTTGTTTGGCCTTGATTTGGAGCTGTGGGTGGATACAAGGTGTTGCACCTTAGTCATGAGGTAGCTGGTGGTGGAGAGATTTACAAGTCAAGTTTGGCAGCGCTGGAGTGAGGCAGCAGTGGAGGGAACTGAGGCATATGAGCGCCACTGCCCTTGCAGTGTAAGCATAATTTACACATGCTAACAGCCTATTTCCATGTGCTTTTAATCTCTGGTTGTTAAAGAAGTCTTTTTTTTTTCTCTATTTCTTTTTTTTTTAAATTTTTTTTGCACAAGTAGCATTTCTCTGAAGGGTGAGAATAGTTAATATCTGACAGCCTTGAACTGTGGGGAATGCAGTATTACATGTCGAGACTCTCCCAGAACACAAAAGAATTTCCAAATTCTGTTAATTCATTCATTTCAATTTATTCACCACCAATTCATTGGTGGTGCAGCAGAAGTTATGAAAGATGAGAAATCTACTGAGCAGCTGCTAGGTATTTAAAAACTACAAAAGGGAAAAGAAAGAATTAGAATATCAAAGTTATGCTCTTCCCCAATTATCTGTGCTCTTAAAAATTGGAATGAATCATAATAAAAGAAACTCATAATAAAAAAAATTATAAATTTTGCTTTTAAGGGACCAAAAAGGCATTTGCAAGTGAAGGAATCCCAGTAATGGCTCAGTAAACTCATCTAGTGTACATGTTGTAATGTTGAAGGGATTGCTGCTCTCTGGGCATTTCAGATATATCCTTTACAGAGTTAATGCACTAATATGTCTTTATGTTGATAGAAGTAATGTGATTGGCTGAATGAGAGCTCTTAGTAGGGTATTCAAGTGAAAGCTATCAACATACATCAGATTTGTGTATTGTTTTCATTTTTTGGCTGTAGTAAGTGAAGAAGAGAATGTGGAACCGAGACTAGTTCGAAAGTCATATTCTCCTCAAGTGCAAATTTAAGATTTATTTAGACTATTCTTTTCTATACAGCATTTAAAAAACAAGACTAGAAACAAACAAAACCAAACCAAACCAAAACAAAAAAACCCTAAAAAACAAAACAAAGTATGGAATCTGTGATGTAGTTTTGGTAAGCAGAAATTAAACACAAGACTCCTTCTGAACCACTGATCTTTTAACACTAACTTACTTACACTTAGTAGAAGAAACAACAATCAGCTCTATAGTCAGGGTGCTGGATTCTCCCCTTATTTACCTGGATAAGATAAGCTAGTTCCATACAAAATCATTGTAATTTGTCTGTCATTGCTGGTTTAAGATGTACAGCAACATTCCTCAGGCATTTCCTCTTGGAGGAATATGGTTCTTCATAGACTTGTGTATCTCCTTCTAAGGAAGATGGGAATAAAGTAGATAAGAGCTAGTCTAGTCTAGCTCTGTGTATTTTCAGAGTGTTTTGCAACATTACACAGTTCTAAGTGAAAGAAATCTTTCCTGTATGCTTTCAACTAACAAAATTTCTCGCTGTTTTAGAAAGAGAAAAAGAAAGAGGCTAATTTTATTCTAGGTATAATAATTTCTACTTCTCCTTTTGTTATGATTTGGATTTTCTATATTGTTTTGCATCAGTTCTAGTGGGGATTTTTGTTGTCTCTCTGCATTTTAAATGTAGACTCACCTATACATATTTTTTATTAGTGATCTCTTCAGGTCAATGCAATTAAAATTATTTAACCAAAAGATAGCCTTTCATAGTTATTCCTCAGAATTTTATTTTCTAAATTTCCATCTGTAGATGATAAAAATTCCTTTTCAAGTGAAGAGTTATTTTGAATCTTTCAAATCATATTTGCAGCCCACTTCTCCTCTTCTTCCTCATTTCTCTTTTATTGTTAGCAACATAGATCAACGATACGTAAAAAAATTCATATGACATTTTGGAACCACACAGAAGAATAAGAGAAAACATCCAATGCAAAGTCAGTTGTGATGATACAGGAGGAACTCAGCCTCTGTGTGGTACTGTTTCTTCTGCCACTTTCAGAATGACCCTTAGGAGAGTTGGTAAGGGCATATCCTGCATGGAGAGCTGTTCTTTTGAGATCTGGGGTTTTTATTGCTGGTTTTATTTGCTTTGGAGGTTCTTTTGTTACTTTTTTGTCTTTTCAGTTGGTTCTACTATTTCAAGAGGAAGGAGGCACCTCAATGAGAAGCAACAACCCGTGTAAGGCCTTTGAATACTTAGCTACACAGTAATGAAAGGTGTCTTGCATACTCTACTTCTGCAAGATCTTCTAAAACTTAGCCTTCCTTTCCCAAGAAGAGCAATAGGAAGATTTCTGTCTCATCTTGTGGCTAAAGGAGTTTTGCAGCACTGTGATGCTTAAATGAGGAGTTTGTCTTGGAAATGGGGTGGGGATTTTAACTTGAATTACTCAGAGATTGACATTAGCATTTTGCATCTAAAACTATTGTCCCTTTTCTAAAGGTCGTTAAAAGACAGAATGTATTTTAGAAAATAGTTACAAACAAAGTGTATTTTCAAGAATAGTTATAAAAGGAGGAAAGTGTATAAAAAGTGTATTTTCAAGAATAGTTACAAAAGGAGGAAAGTGTATCAAGTGCCTTTCAACAAAAGATTTTTAAAGTCCATCCCTTTGGCTGACTCAAAAGCATTGAGAGATTATTTAGTTGCAGTATATATATGAATGTTTTGATGCTAAGACACTATTGAGTACTAAAGACTTTTTAATGACTCTTCAGCAGTAGTGGGAAAAGGGATGATAAGAGAAGGACTAAAACATTAATACACAACCTACAGTTAGAATAGATGAAAGTTTAAAATGGAAAGGATATTCTTTATGTTTGGACATAGCAGATTCTCTTTCATATCAGGGTGGTTTCAAATTTCTCTAAAATGGTGTTTGATTTTGAAATGCACCTTTCAAAAAGGTTGATATGAATTTAGCACAGGAATTACTGGTTGATGTTAATGATCTATAGAGTGTAGCCCTATTTCTTTTACTGTTCTGCTTGCCTTTAAACTTCACTCTTCACTTTAGACTCACTTATGAAATACTATTTGTGGTTTTGTCTTATTGTTTGAAACATTTATTTTTTCAGCCTATGTTAGGACCAAAGATATGATAGCCTTCTTATTTCACATGATTTTATGTTCTCTGGTTTGGCTGTTTTGAAAGCAAGATGCTGGGGAATACTTTTCTCTCTTTTTTTCATATTGGCTGGTAGAAAGTAGGTGTTTAAAAAACTCACTCTTCCCAAGACAGTGTTAATGCAAGCCCAGATTTGCTAACCCGAGAGACTTGATTAAGAGTATCAGAAGAAATAAGTTAGATTCTTTTTGGAAGTGTCTGTCATCTTATGAAACTCTCTAACCTCTACAAGACAGGATAAGACAAAACAAAAAAAAAAAAAAAAAACAACAACAACAACAACCAAAAAAAAAAACCAAAAACAACAAAACCAGCAACATGAAAAGCTGTTTTTGATTTGAGGGAAAAAAAAAACCCCAAAACCAAATACCTGTAGTACTACAGACACAGTTTTATATGTGTCCCAGATTAAAAAGACATAGAAAAGACAATTTGAATTATGTTTCCTCTTTCAGTTGTGAAGGAAAAAAAGTCTTCCACTATTTATACATTTACTCTAAGGCCTCTTAAAAGGTGGTTTTGGTGCTGTTCAGAGTCCTGAGTGCACCAGGACGAATGGCACCAAAGGGCTTTGAGGGCAATGGGGCACCTGGATGTGGTGGGAACAGGAAGGTGTGCAGGTGAAGGAGTGTTCACAGTATGCCTACTCAAACAACATCTGAAACTTTTGAAAAGAGATGGGATTCTTTGGGGAAGAAAAACACGGCGTAGTGGAAAATCTGCATCTGAATGTATTATAATTACTGCTGTGCATCAGATATGTATTTGTATACTTGAATTGATTGGGAAAAGGTTTCTAATGGAAAAGAGACTATTTTATCCCAGTAGAGATGAGAAGCAGTAAGATAATGCAGTTTACAGTAGATAAGGGTAAAGTTTTCTTTTATCTCTCCAGTCTCTACCAGTCTCTATGTTGTTCTCACACAGGCTTGTATGTCTGCTAACCTGAGGACATCTATCAGACTGTTTCAACAGGAGAACGTATGACTTAACTGTGTTATCTTGGGGGAAATGTGTTTGCAAGAGAGAGACTTCTGGCAGGAACATTTGCTTCCTTAAAGCTGCATGGGAGTTATCCTTCCCTCATACAGAAAAATGCTCTACAATATCACCACTTGAAATTATCCCCGGGAAGACATGCCACATAACAAATGTAACACAATGAAATGGCTTCTCTGCTTCAGTCATTTACAAATTTATAAACTTTAAACTATAGTAAGAAGTTTTGTTTTGCAGCTTTTCTTAATATGATGCAGAATATCTTTAAAAAAAGTATTCATGGAAAATGTGCAGTGTCCTTTCATTTGCTCTAATCCTCTGTATTACCTGTACAAAGAACAAGGATTTGCACGCCCCCTCCCCGCCTTTTTTTTTGGGCTTATCTATGCTGCAGTCCTACTGTCATTGTTTGATTCTGCTTAAATCCCTCTGTACCTAAAGGTACAGCCTTATCAATTGAAAAGCTAATGCTATATAAGAAGTGAAAAGAACACAGAAAGGTTTCCTAGCAACTACTGTGAATCCTTCTAAAGTAAGTCAGTTAAAACCATGTAGTACGTGCAAGGGGTGTAAATTAGGGAGCTAAGCTGATCCTCAGATTTACAGATGCCCACTATAAAGTACAATAAAACCCCTAATAGAAGGTGAATTGCTCAAGAAGAAAATCACATCAGTCTTGACAGCTTTATCATTATTTAAATGATCCAGCTTAAATTCTACTATGTAGTTAGTAGGACTGAGTGTCAGAGCTGCATCAAGGGTTTACAAAGCAGAGTTAATGGCCTTGGTTGGTGCTGCTGCTGTGATTATGCCTTTTACAGCTCCTTCTAAAAAACAACAAGCAAATGTAAACAAACAGACCCAGCTCTGAGGGGCAGTTGCAGGGGAGCCATTCTAAGGTGCAATTATACAAACTCTTGTCTGTGAAAGAGGGGCTTTGTTGCTCTGTTCTGCTTTTGCACACCATTAATTAAACTGGACTTTTTAGGTTGCTGAAATCTGTTCAGTACAGTGTGGGGAGGCTAACAATTCTCTGTCTGCACACACACTGCTTTCCTGCACTCTTCCATTTCTTCACTCAACACTTTTTTATTGTAGATGTTTTTTTAATGAACTTGTTGGACTGGGATTACTTAGAGAATCAAGCTAAACCCCTCCATTTCAAAAAAACAACATCTTTATTTCTGGAGAATGCTCACTTGACATTTGACTTGTTTACATAAAATTTGAAAAGTTTTCACTGAAAACATTTGTGGCTCACACCATTAATTTTTTATAATGTGGTCAAGTCAATTGGTGGGTTGAATTTTAAATCAGGTACTGCAATACCCTTTCATTCAACCAAAATATTTTTAGTTTACACTTAATCTGAAACACCTGATAATATGTATAAGAGAAAATGTGGACCTGCAAAAACTAAGTTTAAAAAATTTAAAATTTCACACTACTGGTGAAATTCCTTCCTTATTTATGAGTGATTTATAGCACTGAATTAGTTCTTCCAAATCTTCAGAAACAGCAAATAATACAGGAATGCAGCGAAGTATATTTACAAGCCAGGGTACTATCGTGCCATGTTTCCTCATTGTTCCCTAGTAAACAAATGAACCTTCTAGTAAAAAGAAAAGACAGGATGGGCTTGAAGTGCCACCTATAACCTCAGCCTAATAAAATTGCATCTGGGGAATGCCATTAGGAAACAACATTTGTTTATGGTGGTTTTCTTTTTGTTGTCATCCCTCCTGAAATGAGACTGACATGTGAAAAAAAGACCAAAATCACAGCCCTTTTACAAGAGTAACACACATGTGAGTGTTCCAGTTCTTATTATAATAGCCTTAGTCTTTGGTTTCTTCCTTTTTGCGGCTTTTGATAAAGAAACCTGAAAAGTTCTGGACCACACTCCAGTACTTACCCAATGCCTGTTCCTTCCTGTCACCTCTGATCTGAAAAATCAGGTTAAAAAAGCGAACAAAATGACTTTTCTTATTACCTTATTGTGTTATTTCTTCTTCTCATTTTGACTTCTAACAGGGAGGACAAATACACAAATGTATTGAAACACAAAAAAACCAACCAACCAAACAAACAAAAAAAACCAAAATCAGGAACAGCAGCACTTTGAACATCTAGGAAGTTTAAAGTTGTTTTGAATTCTGGCAGTAGTTTGAGATGTCTTTTACTGTTGAGGTGTCCATTCATCCATTTTGTGGTGTGGAGAGTGGGGTGGCTTTCATAACTCTTCTGGAGGGCAGGCATGAAAATTGTGAAACAGCAGGTTTTGACATGTTCTTCTCCATTACCCTCTGCAACCTCACTTAGCAACCACTGCACTTTTAATAGTACTGTGGTAGAAATATTAATTCATTCAGTAGATTGAAGTAGATTCAGCACCCCCAGGTCTTTTTCATCAGGCAGCTTTCACAGGAAAGCAGCATAGTGAATGATGCTTGGGGGCATTGCTTGCTTTCATCTTTATGGCATAAGAAATAGACTCATCAACTATTAAGATTTGTCACTACAGTACTGGAGAGGAGGCCTTCCAATTGTTTGTGGAATTTAATTTTTACCCTCTCTATAATTAAATTGCCACTCTTGGAGATTTGTGCTAAGCGTAGGGGAATAATTTAGGCACACAATGTAATAACACTTCCAGATGGTATGTTCATGAGTCTGTTTTCTAATGGTTTAATTAATTATTCCAGTCTTTCAGAACATGTGAACCATCATTATCCACCACAGTGTCCTTAACCTGAGCCACAGTCTGGATACTTGCTGCTTACTTTTCTTGGTTGTATTCTCTTTGCGTGCTCGCTAGAATCAAGGAATAATTGTCAAGCAAAAACAATAAATAACTGGGAAATATCTGAGTGTAACTATCTGTTTATTGCTACCCAGTATGGAAATTATAGGAATGCCATGGATGGATTTGGTTTATTATCAAGATCTGAATTTTTGTTACTCTGTCTGATAATCTGATACCAGCAGCAACACTGTAGCCCTGAGAGTAAAAAAACTTTACCTTCTGGCTCATATGAAATAGGCTGAAATAAATGATGTGGTGGGTATTTTCTGCAGCTGCTTTCTCTGTCTAAAGGATTCTGTGTTCTCATTCTGAGTGATTTGCAAAAATCATCTTTTAAAAGGAAGGAGTTCAGTATCTGTAAATCTGTAATTGACATGGGATGTTTATTTCAGTTTATCTAAAATTTATATATGAGTGAGAATAAATATTGCTTATCTACTCTGCAGGTGTGTATATGCACATAGTATTTATTTTTCACTGTTTGCCAGGTCACTTGTTTATTGTTGGCAGTTGATACTTGTTAGGATAGTATGCATCTAGACTTTCATGAAATTTGCTTCCTTCAGGAAATGTCTTAAGTTTCAAAGATTTCCTGGACACTTTCTCAGAAACACTCCTAGCTATCACATTCTGAAACCTATTTTCATCAAGATCTTGTGCCCACAATTATTAATATTTCCACGAATTTTGGAACTAGTACAAGATATTTTATTGATATCTAAATGTTCACAGGGTAGAAAAACTATAGAGCTTTAAGAATCATTAGACAGAAAGCTACATAGGTAATGAAACTGCTCATCTGAACTTGAAACTATTTGCCTTATATTTATGGAAATTAATTCTGACAGTCACCTAAAATTCACTTTACCTTGCTTCCTCTTATATCATCACTTTGGAGCACAATACTTGGATACATTCAGGACTGAAACAAAATGGAAAAAGGTTTCTTGCTTTGTCCTGAGAGTTGTTGAGCCACCACAGAAGCCCCTGCACAACATAGCAGCTCATTCTGTGTAACTCACAGTCACACATGAAGCAATTCCCTATACATTAGATATATAATCTGTTTAATCCTTTCTTCTCAGTGCTTCTATTCTTCAATTAGTGCCTTTTCACACACATTTCTCTAATCTCAATCTTATTTCAACTTCCCGTACTCTGGGAATTGCAGGATCTATTCAGTATTTTTTGAAGCTGATTGTAGATAAAAACTGGTTTGTTTTTCTGAGGAAAAAAAGAAAATCTGCTGCTATGCCCAGCTGTGGTGATAATAAATTTGTGTGCATCAGCCACCTTTTGGAGTGTTCCTGTATTTGGTTTCCTGAAAAATGGCACGATATTTCTACTATCAGGAATGCACAATAGCATGATTAAGGAAAAACTTGGTTGATTCTCTTCCTTACACATCACATTTCTCATCACTTCTCATGAGGTTTGTCTTATCAGCACTGTTGGTAATATAAAGAAAAAAAGACTATGTTTGCTTTTAAATACTTTCTTTTTCTTCTTTCAAACAGGAAAAGAGTCCACTCAGAATAAAAAACATATATAACTGAGAAAGAGGGAAACACCAAATTTTACAGTATTATCTCACAAAACTCTTACAGCCCTGCTGCACAGTTAAACTATCACAAGAAAAGACGTGGGATGCTCTTTAAAGGTAAAATTCTATCTGTGCAAGGCAATGCATCACCAAAGTGCTACTTAAACCCTGAAGTAAGTGAGCCTCAAGTAGTCTGTAGACCATCACACAACGATGGATTTCACTCTAAGAAATATCAAGTAGTACTTTTCAATTTGAATCAATGGTCTGAGAAGCACAATAGAGTCAAAATACAGTTGATTTATAAATCTATGTGTGCATAGGGCTTACATAAATAGAAAAATAAGTAAATATACATGAATATTGACAAACACAAAATATGAACATTAAAATGTATTTAATAAAGTTTTACAGAAGGAACAGTCATATCTCAGGAGGGAAATTACAGTTGATATTTCTTCTTTTTTTGTGGGAAACTGCAAATCCAAGCACTAAAGAGAAACATCTTGGAAATATGGGCATAATTTCACTTTACCAACTGTAAAAAAGTAATGTTGCTCTTGTTTAATATGGTACCTAAGGATTAAAATACAGTAATTTCATGCAACTATTTTGAAAGGACTTAGTGATTTGGGCATGAAAAGACTAAAATTACAGGAAAAGGGCCCTCAAAATTACATGTCCTCTGATAATTAAGTCCTTGGTGTGCAAAAAGCAGAATACCAGATAGAAGCCTATTATTCTAGTCACCTGCCTTGCAGTTGGAACTTGCTGCTATCCATAGAAAACAGTGGTGTTCACACTGCTCAAGTTTAATTCCATCAGATTTGTTGAAGCTTGAGTCTTTAATAAAAGACATTTCTTCAAGAAAGCAAACTTATCTCTTTCCCCTTCAGGGTTTTCTCCTCTTATCCTTTCCTGGTGAAACTCTGCTAAAGTTAAAAACAGGACTACAGCTGTCTGGTATTATAAGACAGTTTAAAGTTTCACCATGACATTGTTTTCTAGAGATGACTGATACAGATATTAAACAAAATGTCAGCTTCCAAGGATGCTCAAAAAGATGTAAAATGGGTTCTTTAATTCTGACTGAATTAATGCATTAACACTTTGACCTTACCTTCCATAAATTCAAAAGGGTAACAGAAAACAAAACAAGCACTACAAAAATCAACAAGCCAACTGAAAATATTTACATCTGACCTCAAAGATCAATAAATCAGAAATTCTACTTCCCTAGATCTGGTGGAAAACTGTCATTTCTCCTTAGGCTGAGAAAAAATATCCTATGTGTTTTATACTGTATCTGCTTTTTTGTGTATATTTTTTGTCTTTTGACTGTATAATTTCTACGTAAATCACCATAAAAAAGCAGATGTGGAAATCTTCACTTCTGAGGTCTGAGAAAGAGAAAATTAATAACTTTCCACAGTATATTGTGGCTATTGAAGTTAGCAGTGATTAAATCCATGCAAAGTTGTTCAAGACTAAAAAATGGCAAATGGCCATTGATTTACAGCCTACACACTAATTTTGCTCTCCATCCTTGGCAATAAGAGTTTATGTCATAAAATATATGGATATATGCATGTTTGTTCATGAGCACAAAAGGTAGTAGCAAAATGCCTTATATTTGTGGCTAACGGGTGCTTTCTTTTGAACCTGTTTCTTTGAAATCATCCTGAAAACAAGCACAAATGATTTTATCATCCTATTACTTAAATCAACACTTCATATTACTTAAAAGAACACAATTAACTTCCCATTACTTACATTCATAGGCATTTTTCACTGTGATCCAGCTGTCAGATGAAGTTCTTTGGTTGTCTTAATGGAAAACATCTGGATTAAGGGCCCTGTGTTTGCTTCTGTAAGCTAGATGCAGAATTTTGAATTGATTTAGATTTGATTTCTTCCCCAGAAGATTTTTTAGTCTTTAAATTAATCAGGAAAGACCACTGAGCTTCCTGCTAGCAGATGACTGCCTGTTCCCTCCAGCCAATATCCCAAACCAGGCTGGTGGCTTCTCCATCCCTTGGCTGAGCTTTACTTTGGGAGGCAGGGCAATATAAAAATCCCAGAGAGATCTCCAAATCCCATTTGAAATTGCAACTTGCTAATGCTTCTTCATAAAATCCCATAACTAGGATCAATGGATTTGGGGGCAGTTGACCTGAATCCTGCCTTGGAGAGAGGCTGTCACAGAAATGTCATGTAACAGTGGATACTCGATGTCCAAATCTTTTCTTCTTCTGCCAAACATATAATAGGACCAGCAACAGTTCTAAAGTTGCCTTCAAATTTTTCTGATTCTTTCTCTGGCATTAATAGTTCTAAGAGCAAAATCTTCAGGTTGTTTTTCTTGTTTTTGCTTTTTTTTTTTTTTTCATGTACCTATTGCTTGTTTTTTGGCATTTTGATTTTCATTAAACATTGCATTGACTTGCATTAAACATTTCACTTAGTGGTTCTTAGGAGAGGGGAAGAGGCATTCCTATTTGGTTAGAGGAGTTATGGAATGAGATTCATGTTTTCCTCCTTCTTCACAAAAATAAATCAGGTAGTTGAAATTCTATCCATTACAAATTCAGGTAACAAGACAAAAAATTTAAATCCCAAGAAATATGTCTTTCAATTGTTGTCAACCAAAAGCGGCTGACAAAGAAATAAATGTTTTTATCCTAGCCCTTTGTGCTATCAGCCTGGCATAGAAAAATTATTTTTTAGAACCAGAAATCTGGATTGCAGTGAAGCTGAAATGTATTTTTGGATGGTGCACTTTGAGAGGACATTGTTAAGAAAAGGTGGGGTCAAAACTAAACAGGGAGTTGAGCTGTCTCCTCCTTGTCTTTCAGCAGGGTTGTAACTCATACCAAGTTCTTCATTGGCACTACATTGGCCTAGATTTTCTTTTCTAATTTGAAAAAGTGTTTTATGGCACACTTTATAAAATTAATGCCAAGGGATAATCTTTAATTACTGACATATTTTTTCCTTTAAAATTAAAAGCTCTTATCAAACAGTAACTCATTGTCATGATTGTAAAAAGGAATCTATCATACAGATATTGTCATCACAACAGAAATAATGGCCTGATCCAAAGTCCATTAAAATCAATGAGCCCAGAATTGTATTATTCAGGTTTTAAAGATTTTCTCTTTAGCCTTTATGAATCTATGACCTTCTTGCTCCTTACTGTGCCTCTGTGTTCACATAACTTGGCATTTTGTCTTCTCTTTGCAAGGGTTAAAGTATTAATCCCTAAAAAGCCTAGTAGGACACAAAAAGGCTGCTGGAAAGTTTCCAATGCCTATTGTAATCTTTCTAATATTTTTTGTATGTGGCAACAAAAGCCACCTCAAACCTTCTGAATAGTCAGTAATCCATATTTAGTTCACTAACCAATCCTTGGGAAAATTTGGTATTTGGTTGGCAATCAGGTACAATGGTTGCCTTTATCACAGAACATTGTTAGGCAGAGCCAGACCTCTCCCTTCAAGATCATGGATAGTTTGTTTTCTTAATTTGGAGCAATATTGAATATCACTTTCAGAGACTATTTCTTCAAAAATTAATGCATTTTGGTTCCCTTTATTAAGCTTTTTCTGGTCAATCATCTTTCTAATAGAAATGTTAATTTCACGAGTAGCTGTAGAAAGAATTTACCAAGTGGGCATTACTGTGTGCAGAACCAAATTTTTTTACATGTCCATGAACTTTTTTCTTTTTTTTCCACCTGTTAGAGAACAGACAAGGTGCTGTGTGCTGTGACTGACCAGTGGCAAACTGTTCAGAGTGAATAGTGAATTTTAAATACTCTAAGCAATGAGTATATTCATTATCACCCAGAGAGGTGATAATGAATATACTCAGGAAATTATCTTCTTATCAGTATTCTAAAAGCAGAGAATAAACATTGAGTAAATTAGGGTAAAGTTTGTAGGCTAAATTGTCCATTTTGTATTCTTCATTCAGCTGCATTGTTATCTTTATTCTAATCAGGAAAATACAGAATAAAAAACCTCTTTCACTGAGATAAGGCAAGTGACAACTATACTGCAACTCTGCTCTTAATTTTAAATACACAATATGAGCACTATATACATTAGAAATGTTAGGACTTCCATAGTGTAGCCTTAGGAAATACTCTCTGCTGCTGCATCCACTAAAAAGTGAATAAGGAGCAATTTGAAGGGGTCTGAAATGGCTAATATGCTTTATTTCCCAACACTAGGGGGTTTAAACTCACAGTTTGTTAACTTGACAGAATACGAAACCTCCCATTTCATATTAGAGGTAGATGAATATGTGTGAGACTCTCAAAATTTTATAAAGCCTGGTATTCTAAAAATCCTTAGAAAAAAGGTTAGGAATTGGAACCTGCAATTATCCTCCAACAATAAACTAAGGCTGTAAGACTGATGGCTGTGTCCCTAGTGCTTCCCTGCTTGTGCAGCCTCTGTCTTCACCACTGTGTGCTTGAGGTACCTTGGCCTATTAGGGCACACCTGGAAATATTTGTCATTTTGAGGAATAGAGGTGCTGCAGTGCCAGAACCCAGGATATCCCTCTGGCTGTCCTGGATGGCTCAGAGCCCATGCCAGGGAGCTCAGAGATCTTGGCACAGAGCCCAAGACCCCTGTGCCTTTGATTTTGACCCATGGAAGAAATGACCAACTTTATATGAGGATCTGCAAGCCATCAAAGTTTAAGAAGATTGATAGTTTGTTTGTCACAGGGTGAAAAGTAGAATTTTGGGGTTTTAGAATGGGGGCTCAGGGTCCCTCCCAAGATGAGGAATTTGGGCATGCCTTGTCCTTCTTTCTCCTTCTTCCTAGCCTCCATCTTCTAGGTGATGGTGGCACTATGAGATTGGTTTAAAGTAGAGACGAACTGTCTAACATAGGTGATAGGTATTAGAAAATAATTGTAAATAAAGTGCATGTAGTTTTTAGTATAAAAACACTGCCCTGAAGGCGAGCAGTGTGCCACGGACTGACCTGCTGAACAGACTTCAGCAGGTCAAAGAAAAAATGTTATAGATAACAGAAAATAAACAGCCTTGAAAACCAGAACAGAAGAATCCTGACTCCTTCTTCAGTTGCCCAGCTAAGAAAAGAGATTCTCTGACACATCTCGGGGTCATCCTGACCCCTGAGACTGCAGCCATGATACTGAGCAGCAGACAGAAAAGACTTGAGCTTTCCCTTCTCCTTTGCTGCACTCTGGATAAATAGAGACATGCAGGCTGTTTTGGAGGTGAGCTGAGTTTGGGCTCCAATGTGAAATACAGTTTGGTTCCATTCTATACACTGTCTCCATGGGTGATCTCATCTAAGAAGCAAAGTGGAAACTCTATCAAATTACATCAGACCTTGGAACCTGATAGTCAGGGCAGGTTAATTAAATGAGCAACTGCCCACAGTGTCTCTGCTCATTTGGGATTTTGCACTTCCTACAACAGACATGGAAAAGTAGCTCTCATCTTATACTACAGCTGCATCTTAGGATCACATGAAATCCCTTCTGCCTAACCTAATCAGATTCAGAGTCATTCTCCTGTCTCCTGATGCTCTAATCTGCTCTCCTTTTGCATCATCTATCACGGGATACCACTGAACTGTGCTGACCTGTGAGAATAATGGAGAGCACGGGAGCATCCATGGGTTAATGTGTCAGCTGCCCTGGGTAACAGATGCCTGCAATGATCTGGGCCAGGCGAGATGCTACAGTCAGGCAGGTAACAACACTGCAGGAGCCAGTCACAGAGAGGCAGAGAGAGAGAGAGAGAGCACTGGGGGGAGAGAAAGCAAACAAAAAATACTTGTTAAGTATACAGGGAAAAGTCTTCAAAGATCAAGGGAGTGATGAGAGAACAACAAAGAGGATTTTTGGTTCTGAAGACGGGGAGCTACATAAAAGTAATTGTTTCATTCTGCAGCTTGGGGCAGTACTATAACTCTTTATTAGTCAATTATTTTCTGTCATTTTGAAGACTTTATCACTGCCAACAACATAAAGATTCTACCTGAACCCTTTGCAGCCGTGTTCCCTTCACCCCTGTGATAGCAGTATGCACCTGCTCTGTAATTCTTCTTTGCTCTTGTCAAGTGCTGGACTTCTTGTGTTATCACAGCAACCTGTCAATACCTGCATAGCAAAACTGATAATAAAACTAACACTTTTAGTATAGTAATGTGTTTTACCTCACTACTTTGTGGGCCAGATTCTGATAACCTTATTTATAATGAACAGTATCTTCTGAGAGGTAGATTGCCTAATAGGATAAAGTGCTATCAATACTTGTCCCTGAAGTTTTGAATTAAAGGGTCACACTTTATCAGTCAGTGAAATACCAGCAGCTTTGGGATGAGATGTGACAACAGCTTAACAGCACATACCACCTGCTACCCAACAGTTTTAGACAAAAAATAAAGAATACCACAGCCTCTTGGAGAGGCAGAGGAAATTGAAGGACTAGCTGCTTTGGATGGCTTTGGTTTCTCTGGACACACCAGCAGTTACAGCTGGTGCTACAGCCCCCATCTGGGGGTTGGATGGGCTAATTTAGCCCCAGATCCCTGCCTCTTTCAGCTATAAGTAATTGATTAGGTGAACATTCAGTTACTGGAAGGCTGCTCTCCCACTTTCCTTCCTGCAGGTGCACCTTAATTTAGTCTTTCCTCGGGTTTTTCCTTTTGTTCCCCTTTGGAGAGCCACTGTAGTTCTCTTTTACTATGTTCCTATCTAAAGGATCCTTTTGCATACAAGAAACTTTTGAATTATTTTATAGTTTCACTGATTTTACATTTATGTCCTCTCCTTTTTTTCTTCTCATCTTTGCTCACAATCTTTCCAGTGGAATATGGTTTCATATTGGTTCTTTATTAGAATAGAAAAAAGCTACAAAATAAATAAAATGAGGCCACAGCTGTACACATCTGTCTTTTACCTGCAAGTAAAGTCTTTGATTCCCATAAAGTACTTGCATGTTTTAGCTTTGTATGATTTATCAGAGCTATTAAATAGGATTATTTTGTTCAGGAAACCAAAAATAACACTAAATTTTTTCCGCTGTCTCTAACAGAGCCTCTACTGTCACTCTTGCAGTGGAAAACATCCCAGTTATGGGGATTTTGGATATGAGTAGGAAATGTATCCTCTTTTGCAAAATTAGCCACCTGAGGTGCTATCTGTTGAGCTTTGCTGAGTGGTCCATACTGCCTGAAGGCTGACAGAGTGATGGCAAGGAAATATTCTAAGTGCACAGGTAGAGTCCAAGAGACTGTGAGAGCAAGCTGAGGGAAAAGGTGAGTGATGGAGTAGGGCTAGAACAGTGAGGGGTAGAATTGGACTGGGCAACTGCAAGGTGGTTTAGGAGAGATGAAAGATATTGGAGCAAAGGGAGGGAAGAAAAAGGAAAGTGAAATAAGCAAGAAGCTGGGAGACAGAATAATAAGAACTGAAAAAGGAGAAGTGGGGTGGGGGAGAGAAAGTGAGTGATTAAGGGAGTTGATAAAGAAAATCCTGAAGGACAACTGACATTGTCAACTCAAACCCCAAACTGGAGCCATAGAGGTTTGACCAGAGAGGTTTCTTTTGGTTTTCACAAAGTTCTCTTTGTTTGTGTCAGGATTCATGAGCTATTACTGCAGCATCAAGATACTGACCTGGGAAGGAAATAGATAGGGGAACAGATCTCATAGAAAACAAATTAATATAGCAAAGGGAAAGCAAACATAAAGTTAAAATTCACCCAAAAAGGGAATGGGGATAAAATTAAGAGAAACATGCTGAAGACTGCTTTCCATTGACTCCACTGGGAGAGTGAAAATACAGAATCCTGCTGGGCTAGAAGTTTACTGATGCATTTCAGGACACTTGTGTGGGTAGGCTGCTTGTGGTGATTAATTCCTGCATACTCCAGTGTTGATAGTAAACCATCTGAAGTCTGAGTTTCATTAATGCTACTTGGCAGGGCTTGGCTGGTAACAATAAAGTATGATTAGAAGTCCCTAATTAGACTCCTTAAAATATTGTTCCTGAATATTCATTGATTATATTATAGTTTGAAATGCTCAGGTTTAGATAATTTGCTTATCTGAGAGGTAAAATGTATTGACTATTGGAGAAATGTTATTTGCATCAATTTTATCAAAAATGTAAATCCAGTGAAACTTTTTAATGTAGAAAAAAGAAAACCATTGCCATCTAGAAAATGGTATGTTGATATCAATATGAAAAAGGTGGGAAAAGAGATAAAATCATTGTTCTTCCTTGCAGAAATGGTTAGTGCGCAGTTCATTTCCCCCCTTGTTTTTTTGTTACACCCTGTCTGTGATTTAGAGTTGCTTACAAAGTTATTATTACATGAAACATTGCACTGGCAATAGAACTTTCCTGCCCTCTCCCTTTTTCTGACTTGACTATTGCCATTTCCAGATGTACGTTTATCCTACCTAGAACATAATGTACTTTGAAGAACATGAATAAAACCAAAAAAGCAACAGAATTTTGAGACCTCATTCACAAGTTGTCCCACAGACTGTGTTTGCTAGCCAGTTTTTATTTCCAGTATGCATTTCTTCTCATATTCATTATGCTCATAAAGGTAAGTGCCATTTACCTAGTGCATTAATTTAATTGGAGTAGCTGTGATTAGTTCAATTGCCTGACATAGCAAAGGACAGTACTAATCAAGATATTTTCTTAAATACATGACTCAGGGCTATAGAAGACAGTAAGGCTAAGCACTAAAACATGTACTTAAGATTAAAGACTGAAATATCTTTTAGGGCAAAATACATTCCTTAGTCATTCCTACTAGCACTGTATGTATCCCTCTGCTTTTAGAGACTTGTAATGCATGGGGTTTCTGCCATTTGTGAACAAATCTGTAATAAAATCTCATGCTGATTCCCTACCAGTAAAATCCTTTAAATTCCACTGACCACAAGCAGAGCTGGGATCATCTGTAGATACAGTCACGTGCTGCAGTAATGAACAGATTATTTGAATGATGTAAAGCTTTCTAGACAGAAAACAATTAGTGAGGAACAGTGAGAATATCCACTCAGTTTGAAGGTTTGTTTGCAGTGTAAGCCATACCCATAAAGGCTTCACTGGATTTGTTTATTTATGTACTTGACGTTAGCACCCCTGTTTTTGGGATGAGAATCTGAATCTCTAGTGGTGAGCATACAAAGGCACACAGAGAGCACCTCTAATTGGCAGAATCAGAAAGGGGAAGTTCACAAGGCTTGCTAAAAGAGGATGAATGCTTCTGGTGTCACTGAAAATCTCGCCTGCACCTGTGCTCACAATCAGTTTGTGTGAAGTCTGTGTACCTCAGCGAGTCCTTTGGAAGCCTGCTGTGTCACTTCAATCACAGCTCAGCCAGAAATGATGTGCCATAAAAACCTGTGTCAAATTCTGCCTAATAGAACTACCTGGAGCATCATCATGGATAAATAAAAGAAACTATCAAAGTGAGATGCACGGTTTTGTATTACAACAATTTGTTTTCCAGAGAAGGCAGAATACTGAAACAAACCATCTTGACTTATGTGTCAGTTTTTAAGTTCAGCATGTGTCTAAAACTTACTCCTGAAAAGTGCTGAGAACCCACGACTCCTATTGAATTGGTATTTGCTTCCAGCCCAAAGAAAATTAGAGAAGGCTATTTCTGAGAGCTGAGGGAGCTGGCACTGAGAGTAAGCGATAGGGATTGGCTTGGCAAGTAAATATCATCATCTTCCCAAATTGTTTCTGATCCAATTCTCATAATGACAGCTAAGCTTCCAAATCGAGTTGGAGTCAGCAATGCTAACAAGTGGGAGCTCTTCCTTTTCACACTCTAGGTGCTTTTCTGCCCTCCTCTATAGTCCTCTGTTAGTCCTTGTTTCTGCTTCCCTCTTCTGTGGGGCCTTTTTCACCCCTCTTGCTCCCCATGACAGGCTGCCAAGCCCCTGACGAGTCACAAGCTCTCCCTGCTCCCCTCCCCCAGATGCTTTCCAACCCCCCAGGCAGACCAGCACAAGTCCCCAGTGCTGGGGCTGCTCTTGCAGCTGTGGACATAGCATGCTTCAGCATCCCACATGTTTTGGAGCTAGGTTTTAATCCCAAAGCAGCTGGGGAAGCAGCCTGTGAACATGTGCAGCCCTTAGCATTTTCATAATACTTCCAGTGGCAGCAGAAGGTACTCAGGGATTAATTCTGTACCAAACCTGCTGCTTCTGGCTCCAGCCCCAGGAGCTGTGCTTTCCTGGCTCGTGTTGAGGGATCTTCCCTGCCAGTCCTTCCTCCCCAGACACTCTTCTTCTTTTTTTTTTTTTTTGCCTGCCTCTTCTCTTTTAGGCTTGCACTTACTAAGAAGGGCAAAGAAGAATTATCATCCACAGAGCAGCAAAGAAAAGAAAAAAAAGCCACCAAATATTGGCATTTTTTCTCTGTTTTAAGCAGCTGAATGTTTTTGGAGGCTTGGTTTTGATTACTAGAAGCTGACAGGTGCCAGCTCAAAGTGCTGAGCAGTTCTATCAGGTCATAAGGAAATCATGGATCATTCTAGCAAACAGCCATGCTCTTAATTTACTGACTGCTAAGTTTGTATCAAAGATTTTCAATTGGAAAGACTGCAACAATGATGTCTGGGGAAATGTGTCTGTCCTGTCTGCAACCATTTTTGGTGAAGAGGGAAGTTGCACGGGGAGACTGGTTGTGGTATTTTTGGGGTCTCCAGGACAAAGGAGGAATTGAGAATCTGACTCCATGTTCAGAGGTTTGATTTTGTGGTATTATATTACATTATATTATATTATATTATATTATATTATATTATATTATATTATATTATATTATATTATATTATATTTATTATATTATATTGTGTTCTAATAAACAATGCTATACTAAAACTATACTAAAGAATAGAGAAAGGATGCAGACAGAAGGTTTAACAAGATACTAATGAAAAACTTGTGACTGACTCCTCCGAGTCTGACACAGCCTGACTGTGATTGGTCATTGAGTAGAAACAATTCACATGTTGGATAAACAATCTGCAACCACATTCTGAAGCAGCCAAACACAGGAGAAGCAATCAGATAATTATTGTTTTCATTTTTCTCTGAGGCTTCTCAGCTTCCCAGGAGAAGAAATCTTGGCAAAGGGGTTTTTTAGAAAATATGACAGTAACAGGTGGTGAAACTGATGTGCAACAGACACTCTAGTGAGGTTCATAGTTGGGCTGTGGCCTTTTAAATCCTGTCTTCCATAAAAGGTTCTGTATAGAAATGTCATTTCTTTTTTTTTTTTTTTTTTGATGGAAGATTTTATTGGAAAATTTTTACTCATTTAAAAATAGGGAAAAGCTTAGTAAAACATCCCTTAAATTCTACTTTTCCTGCGAAGAACATCAGAATCCGAAAGTATGACATCTTGGTAAGGTCACCATATGTAAAGGCATGCTCTTCCCACATTTAACAGAGATTTAACTCATCTGGATTTCAAATTCTGTCTAAAACAGTCTCCTTGCAAGCTGTATTTCCTTATTTCCTAACCGGGGGAGGGGGGGGGGGGGTGGGAATCTTTTCCTGAGGAACTCAGAGTAGGATATGGTCTAGTGTCCTGCTGAGAGCAAAACAAAAGCAATAAAAGTTTTAAATTAATAGATGATAGGCTCCACTTCCACATTTTTTATTAAACATGTTCTCCTGGACTGAAGGGCAGAAGTAGCACATGGTATTCATGGAGTCACCTTAGCTTAGCAAGCAACAAAAGTACAAATACTTTCAGCTGCAATTATGGATTTTGCTAGCACATCACTAAATTAGCCAAGTGACAAAATTAGCTGGTTGATTGGCTAAAGACCAAAAAGAATTAATCTGAACCACTGATGTTACTATCCCTGGACAGTGAAAGGCTTTTAATAAACCACAGAATCAGAGAGAGTAAACCAGAAAAATGTAACTTGCCACAGCAGTGTTTGGTAGGTGTAGTCTCTCACAAGCCCACCTAACAGATGGGCTAAAGAAGTGTGAGCCATGAGGGTGACTAAACAGACCTGGACTTGCTTCCACTGAGGCACAAATTTTATGGACCCCAAAATGAAAGATTTGTAAGGAGTAAATATCAGAATACAAGCCTTTATATATCAGAGACTTTGGGGAAAAGGAGGAGAAAGGAGATATCAGTTCTTCATAAGGTGGTGGCTTTTCATCTGAATAGAAATGCAGAGTTGTGTACAGCCTTCTGAAGATGTTCAAAACAAAGCAGATCATTCTGTGCATCTCATTTAGATATAGATAGAGATATATATATGAATATTTTGAAGACATGAAGGCCAGTGTTAATGAATATCAAAACTTTAATCAGTATAAATATGGATGCAAATCGAAACCATACCTTAAATGATGCCTTTCACTGGTATATCAAATTTGTCATGGCCCTTACAGATTTAATTTTCAGAACTAAAAGACTGCGCAGTTTCCTTAAGGAGGCTTTGAAAGTTTATACATCAAACAGAGACACCATTAACAGCTTTCAACCTCACAATATTAGTGCTTCTAATCTGAATGGGAAAACTGCAGTAAACTACTAAACTGAGAAAATCAAACAATACAGAGCTTCAGTTGAATTAAAGCAAGTTGCATTTAGGAATTAGTGAGAAAATGGAATTAATGGTAAAATGCTTTGTGTGTAGCATCAGTAGGAGAGGGTATGGAATTGCAAAAGAAAAAACTGTTGAATCTTTCTGTGATGGGAGATGGACATGTGTAATAATTATCATTAAATGCTAATTTTATTTTCATCCAGATATAAAACTAGGAAGTCCGTTTACCTTGCAGTATCACTGCTCTCCTGTGGGTAAATTCTACCATTATGAGCAGTGTTTTAGAAAGGTGACTGTAGAAACAGTGACTTCCATGGGATGTCATTGGTAACAACATTCACATGGCAGCAGGTGGGTTAAAGTCAAACTTGGATCTGCTGGAGACACAGCCAGGTGCCATGTATGTGTGCATTCAGGAATGAAGGAAGAACATTAGGAATCATAATAAATAAATATGAATAGTTGAACAATGAGTTGGTTGGTTGGTTGGTTGGTTGGTTGGTTGGTTTGTTTTTTTTTCTGGAGAAAAAAAATAAAATAGACATTTAAACCTGCAGGGAGAAAAAATTATCTTTTCCCCTCAGCTGACCTTGGGGGCTTCTCAGACCAGACACCACTTGTTGCAATGTGGAGTTTTTTCAGAGCTGCTTAGTGTAATCAGGCCACCCTCTCACAAGTTCAAGAGTGCTCCCTGTGCTAGTGCTTGGCCAGGAACAGGTGCCAAAAGCTGCCAATGTGGATTTCTGGCTGAGAGATCACAGCTGGTTCCTCAATCCAGCTTTGTAAATTGGCAGAACAATAAGGTTGCCACCTGATTAGTTAAAAAAAAAAAAAAAAAGAAAAAGGAAAACAATTGCAAAATTGATTCTTACTTCTTCCTGATGACTTGCACATGTGCTGACACATTCTGCCTGAGATTTTTGAAGAGTGCTGCTGCACAGGAGTGGGGTGAGCCTTCTGTATGCTGGGCTGCTGCAGAGCATCCCTGCACTTCTGGCCTTTGTGGAGCACCTCTGCTCCCCCTGCACCCCACAAACTCATCCCCCCCGACTGCACCCACTCCTACTGCAGCAGCACCAGCAGATCAGCTGGAAATGGCCCAGCTGTGCAGCAGGACAAGGATGGCTGAAGTGCTGGCTCAAAGGGGTTTCACAGCTTTCCAGTGCTCTGGGGATGCTCTTCAGACACCTCATGGGAAGCAGGAGAGGTGAAATGGCTTTGTTACCTTGCCCAAACAACAGCCAAATGCAAAAATATTAAGAATTTACAGAACCACAAAAAAAGCCTGATAATTCATTTTACACATAGTACTTACCTCAGGAGTCTCTCAAATGCCATAAAAAAAACTTTTCCCATCAAAGAACAGGAATGTACATTGAAAGCATTTTTTAAAAAACACTGTTTTAAGAGCCATGTGGGACACTTCTGCTGAGCATATTTCAAGCATCAATGACACAGTTTAAGAACAGGCAAAAGGATGCCCTCAACCCTGTGTTAAACTAGAGAAAACATGAGTGTGCCTCATAAGTGAAAGAGATTTTTTTTTTACTGTTTTTAGAGATTTTTTAAAATGATTTTGAGTTTTAAAAGTTTATTCAAATGTCTGAAAGGACTTCAGGTTCTCAAAATACACTTAGCTGCAGAGCAGAGTATTAAATAAAACGTATGTTTTATAGCAAAGTACGAGGAGAATGCAAAACCTGAAACAGCAGAGAAGCACCAGGTGGAAAAAATCATCCAGAGTAACTACTGATCTTTCCACTTACCTTCAAAAGCTTATGAACAATTATAAAAATGACAAGAATAAGCCTGATGTTGTATTTCTAAAACCCTCAAAACCTTTCCAGGTGCTTTAAAAAAAGAATGGTTAAAGCATTTCTAAAGAGCTGGAAATGTTTTTAGATAATAACTCATTTTGGCTAGCAGCAGCTCTTTCTGCTTCATAAAAATCTTAGTGCAAGACAGAGCTGCAGGGGCTGCCATGGGGTTAACTGATCCAGAGGGATGGAGCACTTCTCCTGTGAGGAAAAATTGAGAATATTGATTTTTTTCAGTCTGAAAAAGAGAAGGCTTTGAGGTGACCTAATTGTGGCCTTCTGGTACAGTCCTGAAAGGACTGTGCAGTATCAGGACAAGGGGGAATGGCTTCCTACTGAAAAAGAGTGGGTTTAGGTCAGATGTAAGGAAGAAATTCTGAACTGTAAGGACAGTGAGATACTAGAACAGGTTGGCCAAGGGACATTTTGGATGCGTCTTTCTTGGAATTGTTCAAGGCCAGGCTGGATGGGGCTCTCAGCCTAGTGAAAGGTGTCCCTGCCCATAGCAGGAAGGTTGAAACTGGAAGATCTTCAAGATCCCTTGCAGCCCCTTCTACTTCTGATAATTCTATTATTGCCTGAAGATACAAACTACTGGAAGATGTTTGTCTAACTTCCTTCTATCAATTTCCAGTGTCAGAGATTTCCAAATGCCCCAGGCATAAGGCCCCTGGAATCTACTCTAGTAGCTTACTATGTCTCATTAGGGAGAAGTCTCTGTAACATCTAGCTCAGCTACTGTTGCAGTTCAAATTTATTGTATTTGTTGCTTTCAGACAGCAGATTCTCATCTGCATTATAAATTAGCACCACCCTATCTGAAAGCTTCTTTAAATAGCTGCAGACTGATTTGTTGTAGACCAAGCAAACAGAATTCTTTTTGTTGGTACTTTTTCTTATGGCTTTTCAGAATTTCAATTTTTTTTTTTTTATTTTTTAGATTATTTTAGGAGTCCACTCTATATTCTTCAAAGGGAAAATGAAAATTGTTAAAATATTTTTTTACCTGTCAAATTTTCAATGCTATTATTCTTAATCTAATGTCAAATTTTGCTTTGAGAATTGAAATAATAAAAATATTTTTAAAGCATTTAAAGAGTTTATGTGCAATCAAAATAACATATTTCATCAAGATAAGGCAAATTTCTTTCTGCCCCAGGGGTGGGCACGTCACACTGTAAGACTATATAGTTTATAACCTTTATAAATTTTTGGCAGTTTACCACCAGATTAATTATTTGAACAACTTCAGTTGAAACATTCCATAGGAAGCTAAGTCAAAATAATAAAGAACAAGCTATATTTCAAACAGCAGAGTTAGATAACCCTGTGTGCAACTTTTCAAGACATAGATGGCAAATATAGATCCTAGAAGAAAATAGCAATTGCTTGTTCCTCGATTTCTCCCAATCCTACCTTTTTCCTAAATTTTCAACACGTGAGTTTCACCTTCCAAAACACACTATTAAACAATTCCATATAAATATCAGAGCACAATTCAGTGGAACTCACACTGGATCAGATTTTGCAGTGTGCTCTGCAAAGACAGATGATCTGTCTGGAAAGAGATCTTTTTATTTAAGCAGATGGCAAGAAATATTTGGCCTGACCTTAGCCATAAAGCAAAAGTACTTCATGCTGTCCTGAGTTAATCAAAGTTCAGTGATAACCAGAATTGCCACCAAAATCTGCAGGCTGCCATTCCAGGGTCAGAAAAATGATGCTCCTTTTGGGGATGAGTCATTTGACTTGCGCTGCAGAAATTATATGTTTTCTTATCTTTCAGGAGAACATTCCCCTCATGTTTTCCATCTTGATTCATGGTTCACTCATGATGGTTTGATGATCCTGGAAGAACTATGACCTTCTTTTTGAAAGCATGCAGACGGTCCTGGAAATGCTGGCGGGCACAAGGCAGGAACACCAACAAGGTCACAAATATAAACAGGAAATTCTGTGAGGCTGGATTTTGTCACACAAAAGTCAAGGGCCAACTTTGTCACTGGCTTGCATAATTGAGCCCTAAGTGAACTCAAGAGAGGCAGAATGGGTGAAAAGGAAACATTTTTTCTTTTCACTACATGGCTCAGTGCTAGTGTTCTGAGATTTTCCTGTCCGTAATAAATTGTACATAGTAGTAAATCTGTTTTCAAGTTATAATTTTGGCAGAAGATTATCATTAAAAACTTGTGGAATAACACAGTGAATTTTTTTACCAAGTTTCTTTACAAATAATGAATCATATACATTTATAATCGATACTTGCTGGAAGAAAGAAAATGAATTTTTAGCAGAGTGCATGTCCATAGAGGTAGTCTGATTTTTGTAGAGACTACATAAAGAGAAGAAAATGTCATTGAATCTCTGAGACGGAACATTAGATGGCAAATCTCAAATAAAAAATTCTAGTTTTTCAGTTACTCATGATTTTCACCTGTATTTGGAAAAATGGGGGCTTGTCTGGAGGAAATTATGATAATTGGCACACTAATATTACTACTATCATTGTAATAATTAATATTTCACATCAATTAAGAAGTGACTGCAAACAAAATTAGCAAAATTAGAAATATTTTTTTTGCATCATCATCAGAACCTGGGATACAGCACAGATGTTCTCAGCATACCTCGGAATGTGTTTTACACTTCAAAATGTTTCCATTAAACCAACTATTAAGCAGGTAAAAGAATTTTGAAAAGGAGTCCCATTCTCTAACAAACCAAAGCTGCTCATTACTTGCCGTTTCCTGGTAAGATGAGCCATGGGCACAAACTGACTTGCTTGAAGTTTTCCCTCATTCTGATGGGGGTGAAAAGGAGAAGTACAGAGTGAGGTCCCTGCCCTGTCTGTGCCTGTGGGACTGCGGTGCTGATGGAATTTAGGAAAGGGAGGGCTTGTGTGCATGAGAGCATTTTCCTCTAAAATGACCATTCTCTCCTTATTCGAGGTCATTTTAACCTCAAATACAGTATTTAGCACACCAAGGAGCCATGCAAAGATTTGGGAGGGTTTTTACTGTGTGGTTGAGATACTTAAATACAAAGAGAGAGCCTGTGTTGTGTTCAATTGTGATTAAAAATAATGTGGTACATTTTTCCAGTCTACTCTGGATAAATTCAGTACTTTTATTCATGTTAATAAAAGTCATGCAATATGAGCACAAGCCAAGACTGAAATTATCCCATAGTGGCATTTAAATTAGGAGAGAAAAAATATGTTCACTCCCTGTAATACTGGATTCTTTTTGCCCCTTTCTTTTTAATTTCTATTAATACAAATTATTTGAGCATTAGTATATTGGCCTTAATTAGCTTTCATCTCTCCCCTTTTGATTTAAATATTGCCAAGCTCCATTAAACTGGCTGTGTGAATGCCAGGAAATGGTCTACTACCGAATTCCAAGTGCGTGTCTTTGTCACAGTGTAAATTGAAAGGTCACAACAGGTCATCTAATTGCTTGGTACATATTCTATTAATTGCACTTCTAATGTGTAAAGCAAACTGGAATTATCAGATAAAGGATGCTACATTCTGCTAAAATACCAGGCGTGCCTGAATCATAGTCAGACAATATAGGAAAATGATTCTAATACCTGCTCCAAAAATTTTGAGGTGGTTCCATTTCCGTTTTATTTTAATTGACAGTGACTTGCTCACCTCCATTGCTTCTGCTGGCTCCTTTGCTTCTCAGAGAAGGGATACTTGGAATATCCAAGGGCAGCAAGCTGCCCTCTCCTTATATTTGTGGGATGTGCTCTCTTCAGGCAAGAGGGATTCTGTGGTACTTCTCAGTATTTGTCTCTCTTAATTCCTTCAGAAGGTGTGTTTATACTGTATCATTTCTCTAAAGAAACACTGTCAAGATGAAAAATGGAAGGCCTAGGAGTTAGGAAAAAAAATTAAGATGGTGAGGCTCTGCTTTAGCTTTATCTAGTATCTGCAAAAATTGATGAATAACAGCTGCAGAATTGGTATTTGCCTAATCCTGCAAAGTGTTGGCTCCTCTGAGTGATAAAATGCACTCTAAATTCCCAGTGTGTAAGAGAATATATTTTTATGCTTTTTAATTAATCAAAAACTTACTGTCTTAAGCCAAAGGCTCATCACTCAGTCTCCACTTTCCACAATCATTATTACTTCCTGATGCATATGTGGAGCTTAAGCATCACTACTTCCAACAATATGTCATCTTTCAACCAGATATCATAAAACAAAGACCAGCAAGACAAAATTTGTTTCAAAGCAACTCACTCAGCATCAGATTGGAAACCAGCTCACTTTTTTGAATGTATTTAGTACCCTACCATATGCAGTTTTGAGAAGGTGAAGGGTTTAAATCACTGTTTCAATTTACGAAATGATGAAGTTTAATCTTTAAAGACAAAGCAGGAAAAAATTTAGTGTCTTACTTATGGAGTTTATGAAATTACAGCTTTCAAATTGCTTAGCATTTGTAGGAATTGTTATGGTGGGAAAGCTGGGAAACCATTTTGGCTGCAGCAATGCTTTGGTACAGTAAGAAAGCAAAGATAGCTGGATAAACATAAAAAACAACCCCATTAATTGCAATAATATTCTTTTGCAAAAGAATTCCATCTTTTCTTCAGAAACCTTGGAACAGTTTCACAGTTCGAAATTGCTTTTGTTTTGCTACAAGAAGTTATATTTTGTCTAAATTAAACTGCCTTTTCCCTAAAAATTAATTTTTAATGCAGAAATTTTCAAAACTGAGTTATTCATCTCAGCAGCCAAAAAAAAAAAAAAATACAATAGTTCAATTGCTCTGTTATTACTGATGATGTTGAAGATAAGTGTTGGACCCCAAAACTAATTCAGTTTCTATTTGTTGCATATAACTGAATGTGAAGAAATGGAAAAAATAGAAATAAAGTGGCAGCCTTGACTGTTATATAAGGGCCACATTTTTAAAGGGACTTCCATATATGACTGAAATACAGTGAAAGTGGAATGTAGACACAAAATTTTAAAAAAAAGGTCACAAAACATCTTTTCCACAGGAATTTTCATTCAATTCCAGATTCTCTTCAGCTGAAACACAGATGCAGGTACCAGAAAGGTCACAGACCTGCAGCAGCTAAGTGACTGCATTCAGCTCTTCAGAATATTCCCAGGAAGTGCATTTCCAAGCCCCCTGTGAAGATATTCTTGAAACAGAATGTCATCATCTTATGCATAAATATTTGTGCTGGGAAGACTTTTCTGTAAATAAAGCTTGGAATGTAATTTTTCAATAAAATAGAGGTATGTTGCTTTTATGGGTAAGGTGTGTTTCCAAAGTGTTGACAACCAACCCAAACAAAAAACCAAAAAGCTTTTCAGAGTGTAGATGAATGTACTAGTAACTTTAGCTGTGTCAGGATGTTACTTGCCAAAGTAACAAATTTTATACATTCCTGTGGTAGAACAAATTTTGGTTCTTTTGTATGTTTTCTGAATTGCTGTCCAATATTTAAGCTGGTGTAATTCAATATAGATTATTGAGCAGAATATTGTCTGTACTTTTCTTATAAACTATCAGGCTGCAGAGTGAAGTTATTTCTATTTTGTCTTTTTGAGAAGAGACTGCCCCAAGAGATAGGTCCCGAAAGGCCTGACAGTATCACTTTTGAAACTATTTACATTCCTGACACTGCATAATAAAATTTTTATTCTGTTCTTTTGTGACTTTTTTATTGCTTGCTTTTGAAACATCATGTTTTATTATCTTTCAGTCCTATTATCAATCTTGAGCAATAAGATGACTGTAATGACCTGTTTTAATAAGCCTATTACAGATCTCTATGTTGATTTGACATACCTAAGTGTAGTAAAATGGTTTATGAGGAATAAACAGCTGAGTAATATCACATTCATAACCTTGGAGATGAAGTGATTGTAGATGAGAAATAAATAATTGAAGACACAGCCTGGTTATTTCAGTTTCTGAACTCCTATGAAACAATGTGACAGTGTCACGGATGGAGTCATGCACTTCACTCACAACAAAGGAGACACAGTACACTTTATTGGTAGAAAGGAGGGAGAAAACCAAGTTCAGAGGTAAATCTGATAGCAGTCTGAGAAGATTTAGTGGCAATGTAGGCTTGGTTATTCCCTGCATGGAGTACAGGGTCAGACAAAACTGTCTGAGATCCTCCTCTTGAGCTACGAGGCTCAGGAAGTACAGCCTTGCTTCCCAAGCTCTGTCTTGGAGGGGAGTCTGGGGGCATCACTCTTATTCCCAGACATGGTCGGTGGTTTATGTCTAAAGGATTATATATGCACAATCAATACTTTATATCACTTAGGTAAGATTTCAAAGCTTAGCATGCTATTAATCACTTGCAGAGAATCTATTGTGGCAGAACAACTCTCAGCCTCAAGGACTAACCTTGGGAGGCATTCCTGCTGGAGGGCAGATCCTGGCATGCAGCCTGCTGCTGTGCAGTAGAGCTCAGCAAGCCCAGGGCTGTCCACTATTTGCAGAGTAAGATAATTGACTTTTACTCATATTTGCATAGCAGCAAGATGTCTGGTCACCATTCCAGACAGCTCTTGCCCATTCTGTTGCCATCCACCCCAGAGTAGGCTGGATGCAGCCACCACAGCCCACTGGGAGTTATGGCTTAAGTGAGGTGACACCCACAGTGTTTCAGACACTCTAGGGCTCCCCACTTGAGATCTAGCAGCTCCGTGGTTTGGTCAAAGAACCACAGGATGGGGCAGGTTGGAAGGGACCACAGTGGCTCATCTGGTCCCAGCTCTCTGCTTAAGCAGGGCCATCCCAGAGCACAGGGCACAGGGTTGTTTCCAGACAGCTCTGGAATACTCCCAGTGGGGGAGGCTGCACAGCACTCTGGGCAATCTGTTCTGGTGTGCAGTCACTGCACAGAAATGTTGTTCTTCATATCTGGGTGGAATTTGCTGTTCATCAGTTTCTCCACTTTGCCTCTTGCCCAAATGCTGGGCACCCCTGAGAAGAGCCTGGCTGCCACACACAGCCTTTCTGTGTAGACATGCATTAATATGGATGCAGATATGGTGTTGGAGAAATTTCTTTCTAAAAGTGTCTGAGTTCTGGGCTTTGAAGCAGGCTCAGGCATCTGTTCTTTAGCTCAGAAGAATGTGAGTTTCACTGCTGTGACAGTATACCTGCTGTATTCAGGAGCACACACACTTGTAGCATCACCTTCTTAGTGATTTCATGAATAATTGTATAGGAAAGGCAGAGCTCTATCTTTATATCTATTTATAGCCTTATATAGTTTCACACTGTGTGTATACAGAGCTTTGCCACGTGTCACTCTTGCGCCGAGAATAGCACAGGAACAGGAGGGAGGCAGGAGTGTAGAAAGGGCAAAGAAGGCTAAAAAGATAATAATGAAAACTCATAATTCTTTCCAGAGTCTCAACACAGCTTGACCCTGATTGGTCAATAAGTCAAAACAATTCACAGCAGAAACCAATGAAACAACCACCTGTGGGTAAACAATCTACAAACACATTCCAAAGCAGCAAAACACAGGAGAAACAAATGAGATAATATTGTTTTCATCTTTCTCTGAGGCTTCTCAGCTTCCCAGGAGAAAAATCCTGGGCGAAGGGATTTTTCAGAAAATATGAATGTGACACCACGAGGGCTGGGAATCTGGTCCTTCACGCTGTGAAAGGTGCACCAGGTGTACTTGGAAGCCCAGCACAAAGGCTGGCTCTGCTGTGGTGCCAGTCATCATGCCATTCATCTGCTCAGTAACACAAATCCAGGCTTCTCTATGGGCAAAAATGACCCCAGTGCCTTGGATCAACCAGCACTGAGCCGGTATTTAGGGACATTTAGGGACCTTTGGATTCCATTATGATGTATGAACAGCTGGCAGCATGAACCAATGGTGGCTGTTTTCTCTCTTTATTCCCTCAGCTTCCCCACTCCTGGACTGTTTGGACTTTGATGCTTTTCTAAGGAATCCAAACTAAGCTAAAGGTGACAAAAATTACCTGATATTCCCCATTTGAACACTCGGAATTTGGGCTTGGGTTTTTACAGAAACAGTTGATATCAGAAAGGAGAAATGCTGTAAGGTGAAAAATGCCTAATTAAAACTGTAGTGAGAAGCTTGACTATTTCTGGGATGGTGTTAGACAAATATTTATTAAACACTCTTAAATTCTCAGAAATCTTTTTTTTTTTTCTTTGCAGATTTAAAGACATCAAGCTCTCTCCCTGCATCTACAGTCATACCATTGAAAGTGAATGTTTTCTGTCTCTTCAAATTGTACCAAAAATTAATAGGTAAGTTTAGAATTTGATTTTATTATGCACAGTAATTTGCATGGAAATTATATAAAGTATATTGGCAAAAGCATTCTGTCTGTCACAAGGGACTTTATCTAGTATCCTGAACAGAGGGTAGCTCTCTTAGCTCTGCACTCCAGCCAGCCCAAAATTGTAAAATTCTATTAATAATCCACACAGTGTGATGATATAGTCATGAAGCTTTCACTTTTTGAAAGCAAAATACTTTAGCTATGAAATATATTTAATATTTGGCACTTTCACTACTCCTGTGAGGAGACCATACTGGAACTCTTGAATTTAAATTATTAAATTCTGAAATAAAAATGTTCATTTTCATTCATTTACATAGAAGAAAATGACCATGTTTGGATCATGGGGGAAAAAATCCTAATTAGGGCAAAGATATAAAAAATGAACATCAAGACCCATGAAGTTTCAAATAATCAAGGCCTATAATCTACTAGGAAATATACCTTTCAGTCATTTTAAAATGTATTAACTCTATTTCATTAAACAAGAAATTTGGGATATGGAGGAGTCACATCCCAGAGAACAAGGGACCTGTGTCTCTTTCTGAGGGAAGGGGAAATCATTCAAAGTGGTTATTTTAGCAGTTTGATGTACAGCACCGGTACATTTTAAACTCACAGTGCTGGTTTAAGGAGAAGTAATTTAAGAGTATAGTTGGTTCACTAAGGTGTTTTGGGATAAAGTGATGACTGCAAGAGACTTGGAAATTTGAGCACATGCTCACCTCTGTTATTCATTACTTCCTTGTTCAGCTAGAGAAGATTTGTGCAGGCTCTGAAAGACCTTCTGTGGCAAAAACAACCTGAATTTTAGCTCAAACCAATGAGATAAAAAAATATTTGAAATGCAAATAATAGCTCCTTTACTAAAAAAATTTCTCATTTATTTTCAGTGTGTAATTTTCCATTTTATTTTTGACCTTTCTGCACGTATTTCAGATATCTTGTATTTTTCTTCAGAAACACTGATGAAAACAAAATTATCATGAACCTTTCAGAGACAGAAAAATTAGTTTGCAATAATCATATACCATGCATGTCCTTTTCATAAGCTACCATCAGAAATATTTATGCATTGTGTGCTTGTTCCAAGAAATTGCAGTACAGTGTGTATTCCAGAGATAACATGTAGAGGAATCTCCCCCATATGTTTTAGTTTATTTTGTATGTTGGTATATATTCTAATAATAGACAGAACTTGGGGATTTTTTTTTTATTTATGTTTTCCCATATATGGAAATACATATATGTCTTAACTGGAATAAGCCAAGCACTTTGACTACTGTATTGACATTTATGCTTGAGAAAGTTCAGGCCTGGAAGCTCTTGCAAAGCAAGTTAAAAGGCCAATCCCAGCCTCTGACCCAAAAGGGAGCATTTAAGTTCAGGCTCAATCAATTGAAAATGCAGGGCAAAATATGCCTTTAGATGACAGAGTTTGATTTGCAAGACCCACAGATATTTTACATCAGGCTGAGGTAATTCAAGTTTGTGTTTTTTCTGTGTATGTAGAATATCTATAATTTATTTATGACCTATTAAGGAGATTGTTTCCAGCGTGTAAGAAATCCTAATTAAGACCACTGTTTTTAAAAAGGAAACTCACAATTTCTTTCATATCCTGTCATCAAAGGCACAAAGGAGAAAGCTTTTGTTCTTGTTTTTCTTGGGTTTGGTTTGCTTTTCTCCTTGCTGTCTGCTGAATGTCAAGAGGCCATACACCAGCTATTGCATAGTCAGGTCTTTGAAGTCCCCAGAGAATTTCAGAATTCTCCTGAAGAGTTTATTTCTTCAAACACCTATTTCCCCCATGAAATCAAGATTTCTGAGGGACCTGTGATGCCAAACCACCCACAAGGGCTGTTGTCTTATTCTGAGCATGGGAGGCACAACATTAAATAATGTTTGGCAGTTTCATGTATGCCCCATGGTCTCATGAATTGACAATGGCATGAAGACAAAGCCTTCCAAACTCATTCTCATTCACCCTTCTGGGATACCATGTCCTGGCTGCTGCCCCTAAACATGGATGGAGGTGGAAGAACAGGTTTCCACAGACACCTGGGACACCATGTGTACAGACCAGGATCAGTATTCACAGGTAATAGACTGAAAGGTAGGTAGTAGATAATGAGGTAGAAGACACAGAAAGTCAGAGTTGTCCACATACTGTAGAGTGTGTCTCAAAGACAGCATAGCTCACTGCTTAAGGGTTACTTGGACCTGTGAAATCAACATAATTATCCCTACAACACCCACCCTTGGGCAGAAAGGGGTAGCAGGAGTATAGTAAAGATGCTGTGAAATAAATGTGTCTTTGGCATTTTTCTTCATCAATTACACTTTGATTTATCCTGAGACCAGAATGGGCAGCCAGGACTGAGTGACACCAAAGCAGGATTTGCATGCAGCTTTCCCCGTGTCATGGTCCTTTCAGTTCTTTCAAATTTACAAGACAATACACTCTGTGATTTCAACTTCATTTCTTCAGCTTATTAAGGAATAAAATAAACATGACAAACTGAGGCTCCATCACCTTTTACCCCGACTCATCTATCACATTAGTCAACTTATTCAAGTGAAGAATTCATAAGATTTTATTGCTTGGTATAACTCTTGATATCATATGCCTATGAGAAAAAGAAAAACTTGGTTGCCTAGCTAACAGAGAAAGCACTGACCCTTCCTCTTCCATCAAGGTGCAGGCATCCCCTGTATCACACCAGGAAGCAGAAAAACCTCAGCACTCCAGCTGCAGCTGAATCCACTTCAAAAGATCATGGAGCCAAAGAATCATTTGGGTTGAAAGAGACCTTTAGAGCCCAACCCTCTGTAATGAGCAGGGACACCCTCAGACACCTGTTTCATACTCTCAGGCTTGGGGCGTTAGTCTGTCTCATTTCTGTAAGTTAGTGGGTTCTGGGGACACTACCAGACAAACCACAATGGCTGCTGGAGGCATGGTGGCCTTTCAGCTCTTTCTGGCCACCTGTTCTGCCTACCTGGTGCCCTGTCTTTGACCTGGTGGTGCTGCTCTCAGCATAGCATGAGCAGGCTAAGCCAAAATCTACACTGGAGGTGAGTAAACAGCCACACCCTGGGCCATTTTGTAAATCACACACACATGACTCAGCAGCACTGGCAGTGCCAGCAGAGCCTGGTCCTGGGCTGTGCATGCCATTCAGAACTGCCACCCAGCTTCCCTGTGTCTCGGGACTTCTGCTGCTCAGAGTGACCCCGAGATATGTCAGAAAGTCTCTTTTCCCAGCCTGGTGGTGAAAGAAGGAGTCAGAACTTTCCAGTTCTCATTCTTAAGGTTGTTTATTGTTTCTTATCTATAAAATTCTTTCTCCTGGCCTGCTGAGGTGTATTCAGCAGGTGAGACAAAGGCACACTGGCCACCCTCAGGGCGGTGTTATCTTTTATTCTAAAAACTACGTGTACAATATTTACAATTACTTCCCAATACCTATCACCTATGTTAGACAGTGAGCTTCTACTCTAAACCCATCCAAAAGTGCCAACATCACAGCAGAAGATGGAAGCCAAGAAGAAGGAAAAAGACTGGACACGCCCAGATTCCTCCATCTTGCCTCCTGAACCCCCTTTCTAAAAACCCCAAAAAATCTATTTTACCCCCTGTGACAAACTAATTATTATTCTACTCAGACTTTTGTGGCTTGCAGATCCTCATATAAGGTTGGTAATTTGCTCCATGGGTCATAATCAAAGTCACAGGTTTCTTGGGCTCTGTGCCAGGGTCTCTGAGCCCCCTGATAGGGGTTCTGGCAACCCAGGACAGCCAGAGGGATAACCTGAATACACCTGTGGCTTAGTCTGTCAGCACTGGCTGGTGTGGAAATGTAACAGGATAATTGAGGCCAATCAGTTTGTGTAGTGTGTGACAGGAAAAGGGATGCAGTAGCCTTAAGCCTACTTTCTCCTTTTACCTTATTTGAGCATTTCTGTCTTAGACTCCTAAGAATAATACATATACAAAGTGTGTTTACTTATAACCCGTGACCTCATTTGTACTACTCCCTCATCATAAAGTTGCCTTTCTCAGGGACAGGAGTAATAATGAAGGTAAATACACAGTCACACTCTCCCTGCATGGCTGTATAATTTATTCTTTCACATTACACAGAATCAGCAGGATTTGAACACTACAGATACCAGGACAATGCCCAAGCAGCCAGGGTGGAAGCCTCTGTTCTTTCAGATAAATCAGTAAAAGTAATGGGGTGGATCCATCTTATTATAGGAAGCTGTATTAAGGCAGATTAATGCTGTTAGGCTGAATAACACCATAAAGCTGGGAGACATTCCCAGGTTCAGCCTAATGGACTGCCAGCCCCAGCTAGAAATGCAGGGTGTGTCTTTCAGCAGTGAATACCAAGGGAAATGAAGGTACTGATGAGACCAAAAGGCATCCTAGAAAGACTGAAGTGCCTCCTGCACCTGAAAGCATGTTTATTTTTCCAATGGAAGCTTTTTTGTGTATCCTTTATTTCAAAAGCATGAACATAAAATGAACGGCATTTACTGGTACAGTTTTCTGGGATTTAAAGGCCTGAAAAACTTCTTGTTATTTATTGAGAGTGAAAACAAAAGAACTCTGAGTCAAAGCTCACTCCTTTCATAGTCTTTTATTTCTTCAGCATAGATTTGATTTCTGCATAGATTTGGTATTATCTAAACTGCTTTGCTTGAATGCTGTCATGTCATTCTGAATACGGGTCCTGCCAAAGGAATATTCACTCTTGACTGTTTTCCTCTAAGGCTTTAAGGTGTGTTTTCAGAAGTGCCTCTAGGGCTTTATGTTTCTTATACCTCAAAAGAAATCTTGCATGTGCATCCTTTCTTTCTTCCTCTTTACATTCATCAAAAATGAACAAAGGATGATGTGGACAGTGAGTTACAGTCATACATAAACCATTCCTCTGTCTCCAGCTGTTGCTGTGAAAGCCCTGCTGAAGGCAGAATTTACTGAAAGCCCCTTCCATGTGTCAGCCCTGTGGAAGTCACCAGGGGTACCACAAAGTACCAGCAATTTTTTTGTTGTTGTTTTGGCTGTTCAGGTACCAGGGCTTCACACACATATCCAGTGGGCAGGCTCCAAAAGGACAATCACAGAGTTGTAACTATCCCTGACAGATCACAGTGCTGCAGGTCCCTCCGAAAGGATTTGGAAGGTCTTTCTGCAGTGGCAAACAATCTCTACTAACTTCCTGGGCTTCCAGAAATACTAATCAGCAGTTCTAGTCTGTAGCACATTTATTACACCCTGACATGCTGAAGACAGCCTGTTACAAATAGAACTGCCTCGTGAAAAATGCTGTTCCAGTGTTTTATAATAAAGTGCACCAATTAGATGCATTCATTAGGACAAACTGCTTGTCTTTTCTTATATTAGATCTTTTAAAAGGCACAATGCATCTCATAGCTCATTCTGCTCTGTATTATTATTAATTGAACAGAGCACATTACAGAGTTTTAATCCAATAACTGTAAATACATAATGAATAATATTTCCTTGGAGGCTGCCAGGGTTGTAGCAGCCTCCTTTGCAGCTTGCATACTCAGAGTAAGATGTATTATCACAAAGTCCCCTCTTCCCTGGCTGTAGGTTCCCCACGGGTATTGCAGGGACACCACCAGAGCAGGGAACGGTGCATGTGTGGTAGAAGACAAATGTGTCATTTGTTAAAAGGCAAATTAGCAGCCAAGCCTAAACTGCAGGTTTTCAACTTTTTCTTGTTGGAAAGGGTCACGTGCTCCAGTTCTTCATGTTGTCTTGCAGGTCCTTGGATGCCAAACAGAAAACAATTTTTTAATTTTACCAGCATGAGGGTTCCTAACTGCAGCATATTATTTATAAGGGGGGGGGAATGGCAAACACTAAATGAAGACAAAAGGAAACATTCTTTTCCTCTCTGGAGGAGCGCTGCATTATTATACAAGGTTGTGATTGGGCATAGTAAGATGAATTGAGCAGCTGTTCCTCCTGACAAGAACATTACTTCTTAGATTGCTGGTAATACATGAGGTAGCTGGCACTCCCTGGTTGTTCTTAAGTAACAGATATGATCTCAGCAAGAGTAGCCTGAACTCAATGATAAAGACACAGATTTTATATGAAAGAAGGCTCTGGGGCATGTTGAAGTGATCCTTTTTTTTTTTTTTTTTTACCATACTTACCAGTATTTTCATATGGAATAAGTATTTACAGTTATTTATGCCTGGAAAGTACTCAAGGTGTGTAGCAGGGCTAATTAGCTCGAGGAGAAGTAGTGCATTAATACAGTCCTACTGCCACTAATGAATCCCCATAACTTCCAATTCTGAGCTATTTTATGGTCAATTGCATGAAAAATGGCCAGAGAGGGAGATGAGGTCTCTTTGCAGGTATGCTTGTAGCCTGTTAACCTGATGGAAGTTTCAGCAACATGAATCCCTTTCAGAAATTCAGATTTTTGCCCTTAATAATGAGATCTGTTTTTCCAAAATCTAGCCCTTTGACACCTAAGGATACATGGTCCAATAATATGAGTACCCTAGGCCTGATCCCATGGGCACTGAAAACACTAGGAGAAAATTACAGAGGAGTTTTGCACCTATTGTTATTTTGCCCTGAAAATATCCTACATATGTGAAAATTCTAAGTGTCCAGCAGGACCAGGTCATAGTGAAGTGAAGTAAAATATATACCAAAAATGAGAAAAAGGAAAAATATCTGAGCATAGCAATTATTGAAAAGCTGCAAACCTGGGAAATTTTTTTCACAACAGATAGTTAATCTTACATTTGCCATCCACTGGTTTTCCTCAAACCATGAAATAAATGATATTGCTAACCACTGCTAGGACTCTGTGTCTATCTAGGACTTTCATTCTTTAATTCTCATTACTCCATCACCTTTCTATTTGCCTGTCAGATGATGAGTCTGCAGAAGGAAATACATGTTACACACCTGGAGACAGGGATGGGGAAGCTCCAGTGCTACACTTTTCATAAGTGAAGCACTTCTCCAAAGTTTTAGAAGCACAAATCTCAGTGACATGCATTTTTATCTGGCAGAGTAAGATGGAATATTTATCCCATTTGATTGCACTGGTTCTAACCTTTATCAAGGCCAGCTGGGGAAATTCATCAATTCCAAAACATTGTTGAGGCATAATCCACAAAATTCTTTCTGTTGGTCTTTCTGTCTAGGGCCAGTTAGTCCATGTAGTCATTTTTTAAAAGAATCAACTTGATTCTTGAAGAGGAATCTTAGACATATAACTGTAATCCTAAAATCTAGCTCAACTACTGCCAAAGTCTGAAGACACCTTACCTCCTTTTTATTCTGAAGAGTCTCCAGGTATTGATAAGTTGACTTTTAAGCATATCTAATTAAAGCTTCAGAGAAGACTGAGCAGATTTGCAGCACATGGCTGCATCTTTTTAAAGATGCCTTCCCCAAGGCTGAGCTTCACCACAAATGCAGTAATAGTTACTATTTTCATGTAAGGACATAAGGAAGAACCAGAGCATCAAGTCTGCTGTATGTGCTGCCACATATTTGTGCAGGCATGGTCTTAAAATGGTGATGACAAAAAAACCCCAAAACTTTCAGGAGCCAGCTTCAACTCAGTCCTGGGACTCATCTAGAAAAATAGAACAAAAATAGAGCAAACTTCTTCCTTCAGGTTTGTTTTATAAAAGCACTATACCACCTGTCTTAAGGAGAGAAAACAAGTCCGTCCCCACCTGCAGTAGAGTTCTCCAGGAGCATCCTCTCTCAGTAACCTGGAATGGACACCTGAGCCCTAAGGAAACAGCATGAAATGATGCAATGCTTTCCAAGAGCATTTCCTGTTGGAAGGTGTACAGTAAAAACAGCAGTCAGAATGACAGCAGGCCATTTAAAACAATCTCCAGACAATGTATCAAGAACCTTGACACACACAGAGGTTTTGGTGGTTTTTTGTATCAGCAGATATTCAAAAAAATGAAGCTTCTGACATTACAGACCTCGGGTCAAACTTAAGTATTCTCAAATGGGAAAAAGAAATGACTACTTATGCTTGGTAGCTTAATAATTCAAGCTGGAATATAGAAAAATCAGCTTTCAGCACGTGCTCCAATTTTAAAGGAACAAAATTAAATTAAATGTTGAAATGAAAAATGTCCAATCAGGAAAGCAAGGACTAAATTCTGACTGCCATATTTCATGTAACAATTTATCCTCTAAGCTTGAAGCAACACTGGATCATCACAGGTCCAAAGTTGTCCCTTGGCACGATTACATGTCTGTGAAACTATTTCGTGTTCTTTGTTTTTCTAAGTAATACACAGTAAAAATACACTTTTAAAACCTTTTAAAGGGAAGCTACAGGGAACCTGAAATCTGTTTTGAAACACAATATGGTTCTAGTGTCATATAAAAAAAAAAACCTATATGCCATACATCAGGTTTTTTATATATCTTTATATAAGATGAGTGTATAAGTTTATAAGATATAAGTGTATATCTTTAAAAATATTCTAAAGTAATGTTTTAATACTGAAAGTCTTCAACAGACAGAGAATCTGAACCTCTTAGATGGCAATGTCTTTTTACCAAAAAATTTAAAGATTTTTTTAAAATATGAAATATTTCATAAATGCTTTCAAGTCCTTTAATAAGAAGGGTTACCTAAAATCCAGGTGGCATTTATTTCACAGTGTAAAGGTGAACATTTGAATTTCAGACTTGGTGAAGCATGCTTTTCTCCCTCTGGCTTTCACAGTGAATTGAACACCTGACTCCCTTCAGCAATTTTGGAAATCTCAATTTGTAGAAATTACGATGAGAAGCCATGACTTGATAGAAGGAAAGAAACAAAGAAAGAAGGAGTGGTTAGTTAAGTTCAAGATATGTATCTAGACTCCTTTTAAAATAATGAGCACACACAAATAAAAGGGGAAATCTTGCCAGAATTCTACAACTCCTTTTTTCAATTTGCATATTAAATTGTACATCTACCAGTTTCTGTTAATTCAGCAAAATAAGAACTTCTTATGAAAGTAATTGTGTTATTAGTCTACCTTGGCAGTAATGATCCTAAGGTGAAGGTAGCAAGCAATTGTATTTCTAACTGTGTCTTCTTTTTAATAATTAGCTGCAAAGTTATGTTGTGCCTTCTCTGTTCACAAGAACTTTTCTCTCATCTTCTGCATTACACAGAGCCATAGATACACTAAAAAGTCAGTTTTCTGCTAAAAAGGCAGATTTCTCGAGATCCTTGTGGTTAATACTTGTTCAACAAGTCTAAAATTCTCACACCTTTTCCAGCTGTAAATTGCTTTACCAATTTCCATTTTCATTAGAGTTTCCTATGTTATTCTGCTTTATGCAATATAAAATTTGAAATAACGGCCTTGTTTTTAAAAGCTTTACCCAATTATGAGAACGAGGACACTGGAAAAGTAAAAAACCTTGACCAAACAAGGAATAACTGACCTGCTTTTTCCTCTATACCCCTTGCCCTGACAAAAAGAGTATTTTAAAAATTCTAAAAAAATTGATACAACACTGGCTGCAATACATTTTTATAGAAATTGCATGTTGCTTCTGCTTTCAAATTTATTTTGGCATTTACCTAGGTCAAATTGTATTTATATACACTGAATGTTATTAATATTAAAGTATTTCCTCCTGTCTCCTGACTGCCTAGAAAAGGAAAAAAGCAAAAACCAAGTCTATTGGCCATGTCTATTGATTAAAAACTGGTTTATTATAGGTGTAAATTAAAGGGAATCAAATCCTGGTTACACAGAGCCTACTGGACCCTCTCAAAAAACTGCCAGCTGTTGTTTGTTGCAGATATTGACCAAATGCTAGGAAAAGCAGCCGTGTATCACAGACCTTTCATGTTCAAACAGAAATAAAGTGTTCCCTTTATACTTTCTTTTTTCATCAGCTAGAAAGATGCTGAACTCATGTGTAAATGTAAAACCCAGAGAAGGGAAAAAACCCAGCAGAATAAATTGTTGAGGCTGCTCCGGTGAATACAGTGAGACAGAGAAAATTAATTCCTTTTCATCCTGATGGCTTCTTTCTTGGCATACATTGTTGCATTTTAAGAGTTGCTCCACTCTCAGAAAAAATAAAAGAAGTAAAAATTAAAATTGAAAACCCCAAAGCTTGCTGCTTTCATTTAGAATGTAAACTCATTGTTTTAAAATAAATTAAAACCAAAGGTGGGGAGATTGCTGTCAACACTGTAGGATAATTTGTGTCTTTCCACTTGTCATTGCCATTATTTGTTTATTCCAGGTCATGTATGCATTACAGACTCATTTGCTTTGCTTACACAAGTCTCTACATTTAGAACTATAGCAATTAAGGATGTTTCAGAAATGAAATTAAATTGTATAATTTATCATGTTTCTAAAATTAGATCAAGAAATACCATCTACTAACTTGCATTCTTTACCTAACATGTATTTTATTTTTTACGTACCAGGCTGACATAACTTCTTTTTACACAAAATACTGATTTAAATCCTGTTTTGCACTACAGAGCTGTCTTTCATGTTTTAAATTTTTACAAATACTGAAATCAGGGATTTATTCCCATTTAATATTTTTGAATGGTGTTGAGGCTGGAGATATTTTCTCTGTACATGAACAAGCTGTCCAATGTCAAACAGAAAGCAACATAATTCAGTTTTATATGCTTGTAGTTCAATTTTTTCTTTTTCCTGAAGAAACTGAAATGACACACTCTGCTTTTACTATTCTGGGGAACATTAACCTTAAGGACTGCACTGAAAGTTGAGGGGAACAGTGAAGTGGACAGATCAAAAGAGTAGTGAAAAAGGAAATGGAAAGTCACTTTTAAAACCCAAAAAGGATACTAGAGATTGAACTCAAACAGATTAACTGTTCTTCAGTGAGCAGGAGGCTGGAGGAAGTGTTTATCATCTAAGCAGTCCAAAATGAGCAGCAATGATAAGCAGAGCTGTGCGTTACTAGGAGTACTTAGATGAGCTTGACTAACCACAAGAATTATTTAATATGATCAGTCATTTTTTGTTCTCCACAACCCCCATGAGTTAGGAATTTGCAGATGTTATCCTGGTGCTGCCAGAAACAGATTCACAGTGACCTCAATATGTCACCAGAAAGGGTTTCTGGAAATCCTTTTGTTTTCCATGTAGCATCTTAGTATTTTGTAAATACAAGTGATCTGTTATTGCTTTAGCCACTCACAAAATATTCATGTCACATTACTTTAAAAAGTAACATTTATTCTGCACAAACTAGTTGAATGAAACAAATTTGCAGTTTAATAAGCAGTGTATAGATTGAAAACTTGAATTAGACAAGATCATATTTTTTAACATCCACTTTATGTGGATGTTAATAAAGTGGATGTTAATTGCATTTATTCAGTCTGATCATTAAAAAACTGGAGAATCCTGCAGTCAGAATTATGAATTAGCATGGCTGAGTCCAAGGGACAAGTAATGTGTGTATTTATTTGTGCATTGAAATGTACTTTTGGGTTTTGTCTTTGTGATCTGTGGTGTGCCTCTAGGGAAATGTCCCAAAACAGGGAGATTACCCCAGCCTGCTTTAGATCATGTAATTTTGCACAGTTTTAAACTCAAGCACCACATAGATTGGTGTTGGGAGAAAAGGGTTAAAAAAGGAAGACTGGTGAGGAGGGGGTAGATTTCCTCAGGTCACCTTGCAGCTGGCAATGCCAAGGTCTGAAAAATATCCCTGTGGGAAGCCCCCCACATTACACCTACTGCTCTTTTTCCTCTGTCTGTTGAGAAGTAAAATCTCGGTGTAAAGACAACATCAGTGTTTGGAGACACTTGGAGGTACTTGATGGACACGGCTGAGCTCCTTGTTTTGGGAGAGAAGTGAAAGCTCAGAGGTCACAGAGGAAACCACAGGTAGTGTTTCCCACTCCTGGGTCTCCACGTTTGCTTTGGGATTCTCCAGTTAACAAGGTCATGAAATAAATTCACTCTTTGCTCTCTCCTCTTTGCGTTCCAGCCATGGTTTTGTGGTTCTCCTGGTCACCCGCCTGCGTCGATTCAGGAGTTTACATTTTGTCCAGTGAAATTCTTCTTTATTATGCACTCAGAACCTCCAGCAAGTGCATCAGGATGGCTGTCATGGGTGTCTCCCTGAAAACCTCCAAATCTGCTAAGTGGCACAGTAGTTCTTCACTACTTCCATGCACATACTAAACAAGAAGTTACTCCTGATCATTTGCTTTCTCATGTAAATCACAAATACCTCTCATGTGGTAAAAGGCACCACTCTAGTTTATATTACATCTGAGATAGATTTTCACAGAGAAAATTTTACGCTGATGGTTTGAGAAATAATTAGCAGTATGTCTTTGGAAGAAGCCAGTCTTGAATTCGAAACTCAAAAATTTATGTTATTCTTTGTGGGGTTTTTGTTTTATTTTGCAGTCTGGTTGGTTGAGAAAGTCTAAAACATTGATAAATTTTGAAAGGAGACCTCTAATTATTGAAAATTATATGACCACACTGAAGATGAATCAAAACAAAGATGTGGTGTATCAATAATCAACAGATAAATTGAAAAAGAATCAGAAGTTTCTGACTATTTCTTTTTAGATGAAACTAGCTAACACCAAACAGTTTACAGGTAATACAAACTATATTTTTACAAGTATTGTTCTGATCTGTCAGCTTTGAAACCTCTCTTACTGTTGACTCCAAATTTCTTTGTTGCAATATTTATAAACCTGCTCTCATGTGTCTTTTAAGGAAATGTGAATTAGCCAAATAATGAAGCTAAAATTATAATCTGTTTGATAGCTGTTTGAATAAAAAATCAAAAACTTGCTGTTATCCAGCGGCATGCCGGAGACTGCCTTCTTTTACCTAAAGGTACTCATTTTATTACTTGTAAAGATAAAGACTAATTAAATGTTACACAGCCTTTCAGTGATTCAAAAGCTCCACTAATGAGAAGTACCATCCTGTTAAAAAAAAAAAAAAGAAAAAAAGCCAGGCAGAGAGTTCTGAAGAATGAAGGCAGCCTGTGGAGGCAAAGGGCACTGGGTGAATCCAAAGTGGCTCGCAGCAGGTCAGTGTGATCTCTCTCTGCCACTGGGACAGCACCCAGTAAGAGTATTTGGTGATGGTTTTAGAATATTCAAGCCCTGCATCCCACAGAAGAAATCAGAGTGTTGAGGAAACTGTGAGATCTCTTCAGCTCCATTTTTTAGGGGCCAGGGAAAACCCATCTCCCTCTAACTGCACACAAATGTGCACAGATGAACCTCTGTGTCCTTTGATACCTGCTGCTTTTGACTGGGAGCAGCAGACAGGCATCATACCCCTCTTCCAGACATAGTTTGGGTTCAGTGATCATGACAAAACCAGGTGCCTGTGGGCAAAGTGGAAAGTAAAGATACAAATCATGCTAGGTTCCTAATATTCATGCCAGCATGAATATGCTGTGTATATATATTGTGTGTGGAGACACAGGCACAAATGTACATGAATTTGTTTCTATCTATCTATCTATCTATCATTCTATCTATCTATCTATATCTATATCTATCTATCTATCTATCTATCTCTATCTATCTATATCTATCTGTCTATATCTATCTATCTATCTATCTATCTATCTATCTATCTATCTATCTATATCTATCTATCTATCTATCTATCTATCTATCTGTATGCCTATGTGTGTAGATAGATCTCTGTGTATGTACTCTGCACTCACCTACACACATTTTGTGTGCCTGCATACATCTGCATGTTTTCTGACTGGATTGTAAGAAAAAGAGGATTAACATGTGGCTTCCCTGTGTGCTACCATTGGGGTCATTTTCCCTTGGACTAGCCAAGTCCTCTGGGTGGCAGTGAGATAGAAAAGCTCTGTGTTTGGAATAGTTTTGTCAGCATTGTCTGGAGCTTAATCCTGTCCTCCTTTCAGAAGGAGAGGCACTAGACGTAGAGCTGTCCTAACTGCCCTTGCTGGGAGGTTTTGGCTCCTTTTTTGGGGGGAAAAGGCCCCCAGCTGTCTGGCTCCCCGAAAGTAGGGAGAAACTGCTGGAAAGGAGTCAGTGGCTCATCTTTGAAGACACAATTGATAAAGTCAGGGATTAGGTTGCCCCACCCATGATGAAGGCTAAAGGCACATGTTTAACTGCAAAGTGTAGGTTTATTCATACACTTCTGGTTGCTATTTCTTAGAATTAAGTGATTGCAATACAGGGTCTTTTGTTTAATTTTTGTATTGTGGTGAGTAAGTACAGTCAAGGTTATTCAAACTCAGTGCTGAGTTGCATTAAATCAAAGGGAATGAAGGGTTAATACCTCATCTTTGGAGTTTGGAATGACATTTGAGGATGAAAAGCGAGTTTCATTTAAATATGAACCTTTTCAAATTATATTTTCTGTGAACTGGTGCCAACTCGATTACAGAAACTGCTTTTGTACTGATCTGGTTAGTAAGCTGCCTGTTTGTTTTAAATCTAATACAAATGCTTAAATTTAGGGACATGCATATATTGCATATATTCATTTGCTTTAAATATTGGAGATTCTGTCATTCTGAAATAGTCTGTTCTGGGAGATATTGTTAAGAAATTAAAAATGACCTTTACATAAGAATTCTTTAGAAGGGTTAAACACAGACAGAATATGCCAAACTGAATTAATTTTTTTAATAAGCTGAAGGATTTTACTGTTGTGTCCTACAAAAGACTAAACTTTATTTAGACTCTCCCCTTCATATCTCTAGAGTAATGGGAAATAGCTGAATTTGTAATGAGCATTAAAGCCAGCATAAAAATTCTGATATCCGTGCCCCTGTGTGAGGATCAGTGATTCTGTGACTTGCTGATGTCCAGTTTAGTAAGTTGTACATTTCTCACCATGCTCATCCCCTTGGCCATGGGTTGTGTTCAGACAGACACTGGCAGTGGAGCAGCTTGCTGGACTCTTGATGTGATCAGAGGTCACCTAGCAAAGCCATGCCAGGTGGAACATCTCTGTGCTCCCCACAGGAAAACGTGACCTCGCTGCACAGTCTTGTCAGAAAACAAAAAGGCTGAAGGGTATCATCCTGCATGGAAGTTAAAAAAAAAAAAAAACCTTCAAAAAAAAAAAGAATTCATAGGAACTTTAGTCTTGCTTTAAAAGCCTTTTTAAAAGAGGAAAAGAAATATTTTTAATAATATAAATAATAAATAACCGCTTTGGTGTCTCTCAGTAACAATTAAATCAAGAACCTAAAATTAAGTCAAGATTACTTAGTTTATGCTATTCCAGTGTATATAGAACATTCAAATATTTGAGCTTTGAAAAGCCATGGGTCCTGAAAATCTTCTGTTTCACTGTTTGGAGCTGACACAACTCAGTGGGAATTTTCCTCAAGGAAAGTGTATGTATATGTGATATATTTATATCTCACATAGAACTTTCCTGAATAGTAAATTTTTTTCCTGAAAAAACTAATTGTTGAAAATGTGTGATATGAGGATAGTCTTTGAGTAATCATTGCCTAGATATGATGGGAAAAAGTGAATACAGACATCCTGTAGTCCTTATTTCAGCCTCCCATTCCATTGATTGTACCAGTAAATGGGCATTGAAATAACTTTTCTTGAACTTTGTCAGACAAATGCAAATATGGCACAAAATCTTTTACTCAAAGAGTTAGGTTCATACTTCTGTGAACTGCTTAACTCCAATTTCCTTGTTCAGTATTTCTTTGCTAGAAATAAAGTGGATTCCATCAGCAAGCTAAGATATTAATCTTGAATAACTGAGAGCCTTGGGAACTGGTTGGAATAATGGATTGAATGTCATCTGTGTATGCAAAGTTGACAGAATCTGTCAATCTTCAGGAAAGCTTTGAGGTGGGTGTGTTTATATACCTGTGCATATAAGGTGACTGTGCTGGGACAGTCTTTAGCTTTAGTGACAGCTTATTTGAATCATTAATCTGACCCCTCATTCTGGTGATGCCTGTCAGATTTCAGGGAATAGCCACATGCTCCTTTTGAAAAGAGTTGGAGTAGTTTAAATACCTTGAGAGCCTCTACTCCCATGCAGAAATTGTTTGTTTTCATAAAGTTGTGACTTGGGTGTGCCTTCACGAACTGCAATGCCCATTGCCTAAATTTTCCTTTTCCTTATACTTTTTTGACTTAATTTGACTGCACTGGTCTGACTTTCCCCTTTGCCAGCCTGCTCACCTGATCAAAACACTTTGTTGCCTCCTTGCCTACTTTAACTCCTTTTGTCTCTCTGTAATCCTCAGCTGTGCTATCTGAGCTGAGTCAGCCAGCTTTCCTTATCCCTGCTTTTCTGGTGACTTGTTGCCATTTGAGTTCAGCTAGTAATGGATTATATTCTGCTGCAATGATGGATAGTTGTAGGCAGATGAGAAGCAGGTAGATATTTGTTACTGCTTTCACAGTTAGAATCCAAGGACAGCCTACTGCAAGCTTCACTGGAGCCACTGCAAGGGCTTCTCTGAGAACTGATGAAGGAGTACCCTCCTTCCAAAAGAAGAACATTAGCAGAGAAATTTCCTCTTTCCCCCCCAAAAAAAAAGTCTTAAAAACTGCAAAGAAATAGGTTTTGTACTGTTAACATTAACTTTTTTTCTCCGGGTTTATTTAGCAGTAGCATTTCTCTGTAATTGTGGTTTATTACTCCCAAGAGAATTACTTAATTCTTTGCAGCTTTTAACATTGAAGTTTTTACACAAAGCAGATGCCGAATGCTTTGTCTTTTCTGTGTTATGTTATTTAACTTTATGAATAAGTCAAAAGGTATAATGATCATCTTTGGTGCCCTGGAACAGAAGAGTTCTCAGAAAAAGAAATAGAATTTTTGTTTTCCATTGTTAACAGTTCATAATATATTAAAGACAACCCTCGCATGAATCAGTGTCCTTAAACTTCAGGTTTGCAGGTATTTATAATCCCAGAGCACATCAAAGGATTATCAGACTGCAGTTTAATATCTGAACATGAGCACAAGGACAGAACACTTGTGGGTTCTAGAGAAAAAGCCTGATTCATTCACTATGTCTCAATTCAACCACTCACACTGTCCCTCAGGTACTGGATAGCTTCCCCCAGCTGCTAGACAGCAAACCCAGGCAGAACTCCATAAACATTGATCATTTATTTCATTGCAAAGCTCACTTCTTTAGTTTAAATTGCAGATGAGATTGATTTGAACCAACCAGACAAAGTTTGTAGTGAAGCAAATTAAGTACTTTCATCTGTACAGCTTTAAAGCTCATCTGTGGAAAGTGGGCAGGGGAGAAGGAATAGCTCCTCTGGAATTGGTCCAGTTCAATAAAATGGTTGGATCTAAACTGTCCCACAGGAGGGGGCCAAGATCCCTCTTCCAGGGGATGAGTTAATTTGTGGGCCCTTGCACTCCAGCATCAGCTCCATCATTTTAGACCTGCCTCCAAATATCTGAGACATGCACTGGAGAACAAAGTAAATCAAAATGTCATTGTATATAGTTTCCAAAAAAGGGACTATTTTTGCGTTTAAAATTTTCATTCTGAAGGGGCATTTTTAAAATAATTAGGATTACTAATATTTTCCAAGAATTTAAATTGCCTTTAGTTGTTTATATTTCTTGTACCTGGGAGCCTGTACCTAACTGTTTTTTTTTTGATTTAGCCCAGAAAATACATAACTGGTTACCTTCTAGCACTCAGTATCTCACTTGCTAAAGACAAAGGCAAAACTCTTATTGAATTTGCTGAACAACATCCCCTATCAGGCTGTATGGAAAAAATGAGGTCTATTAGGAAAAGACATTTTTTGTGCAACTTTTTAACTACTTTAAGAAATATCGAAAGAAAACACTCAGCTTCTAAATTAGAACAAATATTTGAAACAAGTCTCCTAAGTTGGATTTCACTATGGCTCCATTACACAGAGTATCTAAAAGTTTAAAGCTAAGGGTTAGAACTATTAAAGGAATAAATTATAACAGAACAAAACATCTTACCTGAAAAATATCAAACACCCAAAAATATTACTAATAGGTAAATCAGAGAACTGGCTGTTCTCTAACTAGTCTGTTTGTATTCTCAAAGGAGGCAATCCTTATATAATTATTTTCTTGAGGCAGACAGCATCATCAACCAGTTTTTTATGAATTTTATGACATGCTAATTTCCCATCTGTCCCAAGTAATACAGACTCTACACTTTAGTTCATCCACCATAGCTTAACAGAAAAATTGCAATAAATACATATCTGTTCAGTCCTTCTGAAGGTTAGGTTCAGATGAGAATGATCATGTTTGGATTGGAGGGAGCATTCCCTCTCAAACCTGTCTCTAACATTTGTTATTAATGCCTTCATGTTGACAATCACCAAGAAAAAACACTTTTCTTGCTCTGGAAATCCCAGCCCAGACGTTCACAGGATTTGTAGTGCTTATCCCCAGCAACTTCAGCAGGTGCAAACAGATGGCTGACATTTCTGTGAGGCCATAAAATGCAGAATACTACTGTCCTGCTATGCCTAACTGGAATCAATTAAGTGTGAGGCAGGATATCAGGCTATGAATCACAAGTCATTTGTTTCCTGTAAATTGCATAGTTTGTTGGGCTTTTTTTTAATGCTTCATTTCATGGAAGCCCCAGGGATAGCAGGAAAAGCAGCAAAAGAGAGAGGTAAGTACATACTTGAAGCAGTTAAATTGGAAAGTGAGATTCCCTGTTAAAACCTCTGAGAATAAAGCTGGTTTTGGAGGTTATTGGCATATTCCATCTCTGATTTCATCTTCCTTCTTGTTTGATCTCCTGAATGCCTTCCTAAAAAATGCTGGATCAATTACTTATGCGGTGCTTATATGGCTAAACCTGGACCAAGACAAATGCCTATAAACTTTTTTGAAATTATTTTTCTGAGCTTGATCCTTTCACTAATGCTCTAAAAATAGTTGTATCAGGACAGCTAATAGATGCAGAAATCCACAGCAGAAGGGGTTTCAAGTCATGTGTCAGAGCTTCTTAGCTAGCTTTGTAAACTCATAGCCTAATATTTAGGCAGAACAAAATTGCCGTGAACAGAGGCAACTGAGTGGAAAAAGGACAAAAAGCAAAAAACTTCAGATGTGAAATACAAAATTAAAACAAAGAGGAAAGGTTTATTAAGAATTTTAAAAAAAACTTCACTTTTTTTTTTTTCCCTGATTCCTATTTGTATAGTGAAATGCAAGGGGAAGGTAAAATATAACAGTAGAAATTTTATTTCACTTCATGTTCCTGTTTTATGTCTTTAGTTTTATTTGAGTTAATCAGAGACCTTTGCTAATTACTACCAAAAAGGTGAATAAATGGCAAGGGGAAATCAGCATAAGTTTTTTATAGGGTGAGTGTGGTGACATTATCTTAAAAGAATAAGTTGATGTGAAAGTGTTTTAAATGTGAGCTGGCAACTGCTAGTAAGTTTGTGCTGCCTGTTTTTAATCTTTAATTTGTGAGACTGCTGTGAATAGACATTAACTTCCTCTACCTAATATTTACTGTTTCAGACCCTTCAAACTAGAGCTGTCATCAATGTTTTGAAAAGTTGTTCATTTTCCCAGGATTTTCTGTTGATTTCTGTTTGTCACACATTCACTCTTCCAATATGGAAGAATGGAGAACAGGTGGAGACCTTTTTTTCATGCTGCCTGAGCAAGGAGGATTTAACAGGCTGGGACATTCAGGGTAAAATGTTCATATTCAAAGACTACTTTACACCTTTCCCATAGCCTTGAACTACCCCAGGTTCTGACCTCTAGCACTTAACCTCCAAAATAAAAGTCCTGAGAGGAATACATTGAATCCAGAGGAAGTGATCAAAGCCATAAAAGTTGGTGCTGAATGTGAGGGTCAGGTTCAGTGAGAAGTAAAGCAGAGAAATTCCAGCAAGTGTTCTCAGTTGCTTCCTCCACTCCCACCCTCTCTGTGCCTCAAACCACAAAAGTTATGGAGCTTGGGGATTGCACCTGGGATGTAAAAAACAAGGGTTCAATGCCTGGCTGGATCTCAACAACCTAAAGGAGCAGCTTGGCCTCATAAATATAACAAATCACAGCCCTTTAATTTTCTCAATATCCCTGTAATAATCCTTCATTAGCTCCAAAGGATGCTTTGCCATTCACTGGCGTAGGGTATAGCAGCAGGATTTGCAACTCACCCTCTTATTCCTTCATGTAAATATTACAATTTTCAGATTATTTGCTAAATTTGATTGGTTTTCCCAAACTTCAATGGTTACTCAAGTGAGGAGTGTTTAAAATTGTTATATTCAACAGAGAAAATGTTAAAAATCAGCAAAAAGCAGATTTGTTCAAAGTGTTTTTTTGTGTTGATGCAAAGGGAAAAATAATTTATTTTCACAACCAAGATATGTTTGCTTTTCCTTATTTTCCTTATGAAACAAATAGAAGATGCAAAATAAAAGTGAGTCTGTACAAACAACTAGTTTGAGTCAATATTCACAGAGAAAAAATAATGTTTTATGGTGTATGTGATGTCAATTAAAACCAAGGAATTTTTACATATTCCCAAGTAGAAACACCACATATGGTTTCAGTATATAGCCTCTATGCTGTTAGAAAAATAATCCAACTTTTTCCTATCATCTTTTTTTAGGAGAAGTAAACTGTTGAAGATACATTTGTCAAAGCTTGATCTGATGTTGGAAGCACACACTGAAAACATAAAATAAGTTGCAAGGAATGCATGTAGAGACTGATAGTCTGCCTGTCACGAATGCTTTGAAATATGTATTTCCATTTAATTTCTTCAAAATTAGAAAAAGCACTTAAAATGAATTTCTTGTTACTAGGTGGGCAGCTTTTGCAATGGAATTTGGAAGCAATTTATGTGATGAAACTGGCAAGATAAACACCTGAGATGACATGGAGACACTGGGGAGATTTGAATGAAAGTTATATAAATGTGAAGTAAAAATGAAAGAGGGGAAATTGAAATGAAGATAAGAAGATTTTAAATACCTGAGGGCAAGGTAAGTGGAAAGCAAAGGCCTCAGATTCTTTGCTGTGTGTTCCAGGACCCAAGTAATATGATCAGAGTGATTTTTCTTTTCTAAAACCAAAAGAAAATGTCAGTGTAAATTTTTTTCTGGCAGAGGAAACATGCTTGAGGTTTTCTCTATCACTCATTTGCAAATGGCAGTGCTCAAATAGCTACAAAATTTAGTAGGACAGGGTGTCTTATTTGTGAGTTTGTCTAGAGAAGAGTCATATTCTGCAGAGAAAATGCTTTTTTATCTTTCACCTGGTGGAGCTATCTTTTAGGTCTTTTTAAAAGACCATGGGAGACTCATGGCAAGCATTAATGTAATGTTGCCAAGCATGTGCCTTTTTTCTCTTTGCTTCTGCCACTGAGGTTTTGGGTTGCTGCTCTTCCCGTGCAATTTCAGTTTGCCTCTTTGCTCTGTTAAGGTTGCTGTCATTGGTACACCACATTCCTTGGATGTTTGCTGCACATTTTACTGGCAACAGCATGAACAGAAATATAATTCTGACATTAATTAGCTGAGAATGTGTGCATCACTGGAGAAGCAAAGGAATATATTTCCAGAAAATCATTCAATTTAACTTGTTTCTATGGCTCTGTCCTGACTACTGAATTTAAACACTGAAAAAGAAAGGGGAGCTGGGACATCTAAACAAGGTGAGAAAGCCTCAACTGAAAAAAGACCAGGTAAAGTGAAGTAGCCTGGTTGGTGCAGCAGACTGGAGGGGGTTTGTGGAGGGTCATTTTCTCACTTTGGCAGGGCACTCACTGAGCTCTGGAGTTACTGTCAGAGTAAAGCAACTCTTTGCCATGAATGACTCCACAGCAAGCAATCAGGAGATGGTGATCAAATTGTGACAAAAAGCACCATGGTGTGGTTATTTATACTCTTATTTCACTAGAGGAAGTGAAGATATTTATGAATGATTGCTTAGTCAAATACTCTGGTTCTCACAGAAGGCTTCTAATTTCTCGTGACTTGCCATAAAGTAGGGATGAAAAAAACCCAAGAAATTACAGGATGGCACATCCTTTCAGAGTGAGGGAAAGGCAGTAAGCTGAAAGTAGAACTGGATTGTCCATAGTGAGTGTGCTGCCTGTCTCTCTTGAGAGTGGAGGTGGCTCTCATGGGCATCCTGGGTCTTTGGGAGTCAGCTTGACCATGTGCTGGACATTATCCAAGTACTACATTGATTTGGATTACTGAATTCTTGAGACTTGTGGTCTGAAAAATAGAGTTGCAGAAACCCTAACATAAACCTATTGAAAGAGCAATAATATCTGATGTGAATAACTTCAGAATTCTGTTGGAATTCTTCAGAATTCTGGTTTTAATTCTGTCAATACCTTGGGAAAAGGAAGCTCTAAATGCTGCTTGGGAGATGGTGTAAATCAACACATACATCTAACCAGGGGGACCTTCAAACCATTGCTGAGATGCAAAGAGTTGATGTATTTCATTCCCTCCATAACAGCCCCAACCCAAAACTTATCTATCCATGAGTGAGAGCAACAGATTGGCTGAATTGGGAAATTAGAAGACAACAACAAAGACTGAAAAAAAGATGTTTGATGTCACTGAGGCTGATAAAAGGCTGAGATCCTGGCATGCAGAAAAGCAGGTGTCAGAGAAATGAAAGAATTTAGTGAAGCATATGAAAAAAATAATTCTTCTAGAAGGAATTTGTTCAAATATAGTAGAGAACTGTCTCCAGTAAACCTGAAGCATCTCCACTCAAAATTAAAAGCTAAAAGCACAGAAAGGCAGCAAGTCCAAGTAAGGTACTAGTGATATTTCCCAAGTGAGGGGAAAGGTTTTTTCTGACTCTATTGTAATGTAGCAAGGGACACTTGATTTAAATGCACAGTCCAAGAAAAAATTCTTTTACTTAACATGTTCAGCTGAACAACAAAAATCTCTGATTTTACCTCTTCTAGGGAAGCTTAGTGTACTACACATTATTAAATTATAAAAAGAAATTAAGATAAGAATGTATGTGAGAAAATACCAAGTACTTTAGTAAGAAGTCCAGCTAGTTTTTTATTCAGTTTAGCTTTAGCTGTACAAGTAGAAAAAGCAGTGAGCAGAATAGTGTTAGATATGGGAGACTGCTAGAACCAAGATCATCACAGGCTGAAATCAGAGAGATATAGCAACCAGAATCAATTCAGAGCTGTATTAGCTACCTTAGGTAGGATAAACCAACCTTAATTAAAAGTAACCCCATTTACTTTGGGTTTATAGACAGACTCTGTATTAATAATATATACTTATATGCTAATATGTGTGCTAATATATACTAATATGCTATCATTCAAATAGCAGCTCGTTCACCTTGCTATCTTCAGCTAAATCTCATCCTTGTTTTAATTGATTTTTGTCACATACTATTGCATCAGACACTAAGAGTAGTACCCAAATGTTTGACAGCCTCTGTGTTCTGTCAATGTAGAATTTCTGCATTCTCACACGTTTCTTTGTGGTTTTGCCTTTTCTTTCTATTTTTTTTTTTTTTTGGCAAACATACCTGGTATATTTGCAATGATAAATTAGTTCTCAATATCCTCTAATGCTTTACCTTTTTTTTTTAAATGGATGTTCAGCTTTTAGGCTGTGATACCACAATCTTCAGGTCTCTTTCTGAACATTGTCAGTACTGCTGAGATTCTTCAATACCTTGATAGGTTTGTTGGGTTGCTCATCACTGGAGCTGCAATCCAGTTCTCTCAGCATTGTTGGCTTGAGATTTTCCCATTCCTTTACCTCAGTAAAGGCAGCTACTTAGATTATGATTCTTTTCATCATGCCAATTTCCATTCCCATAACTTTGTTCCCAATGTCTCCCATGCTCTCTTCCCTAGCTCAGTTGTCCATAAGGCAAACTGAGGGAATGTATTCATTCCTTTCAAGAGTACACAAATCTCTCTGCACAGATCCTGACAGTGGAAGGTCCACTTTTATATGGTATCCCTCTTTGCCTCTTGCAGCCTTTCACACCATTAGCCTTCAGCGTATTCTGCACCATCACTTTGTGCTTTAATTCTTCTGTTCAGGGCACACAGTTCAGTACTCCACTTCCTTAAAACTCATCCTCCAACATATCTCTGGCACTGTGACTCTGTTACTTTCAGCCTGATGCATTTCAGCATTAATTCTGTTTCATCATTTTGCTCCCTAGATACTGTGAATTTCTATACAAACATTACTAACTTGTATATCTTTTGACAGTTTTCCTCTCTGTTTCATAAAGAATGTGCTTTCTAACTTTCAGTCATGATATACATGCCGTATTTTGCAGCAAAGGAAAAAAAAAAAGCCCAGGAATTTGGGGGAGGGGACACAGCTTTGTCAGTGTGAAAAATAGACTCCAGTTTCTCCAGCCCACACCTGTGTTGATTTCTTCTATCAAGCTCTTCAGAACAGGTGATTTGACTTCCTGTATGACTTCTGCTAAGACATTTGTAACCAGCTTTCTTCCTTTCAGTGTAAAAATTAACCAATGGTTTCTGTTAGTGCTCATTTTCAAATGATGGACTGCATTTTGGTGCCAAACTATGTTTACTTGGTATGAAACAATACTTTGTTCTTTTGTAGAAAGTTCTGCTTGAGCTAGTCAACTTGCTATACAAATATTAAGCTTCCCAAAGGTCTTTTTGATAGCAAAAGGTAATTATTTAGGTTAGCACATGGGTTAAAACAGACACGTAGAGAAGCCACAGAAGAGCTGCTTCTAAAGCTTAGTCCTCTGATTTAGCTGTTAGAAGTTATTTGGTCTCTGGTTTAATTTGGCATAGCTGGGTTTATGTTCCTCCAGTCCAGACCAGTGTCAGTGCTTGGGTTACAGGTGAATTTCATATTAAAGGATTTATGAGTAAATTATTCCAGTAGGGTTTGTTAAAAGCTTTCTCTTAGGATCAGATTTATTCACTATTCATATTTCTGTCTTTTTTAGATGGTTTTGTTCTTACTCCTAGGAAACAGTTCCAGAATCTGGAGTTTTCTAAGGTCTCTGGATGTACAGATTTCAGCTGCAAATACATAAAGAAAAAAATCTTCACCTCATGGTTAGAATCTAGAAACCAATCTAAAAACCAAGGAAGATGACAGGGAAAACATATGGAATTCTGTATAATATCAAATAAGCAAGTTGCCTGCTGTGTGTAATATTTTCCTCCTCTCTATCACCACAGAAGGCTCTGCTCCTCTGAAGTGGCAGATAAAAGAACAAGGAGCCCTTCCTCAGTCCATATTGCTGTTCTTGAGTGTCTTCTCATTGTAAAAAGCTTTTAATTTTTGAATGCTTACATTATCCAATTGAAAGTCCATAAAGCCAAAATAATACATTGGAGAAATTCATTGCAGATTAGTGTGTGCATTCTTATTTTAACTTTTTTTTTTTCATGTAAAGGTGTTAAAGTTAATGTAATAAAAATATACCTGTGATGACATACCCAGGAATGAAACAAAGAGAAATTAAGATAATAATTCTTAAATGCTGAAGGACATGTACACCAAGCAAAACATGTTGTATTTTATGCTAGGACTCTCAATATGCTTCCCCTATAAGAATGAGAGGGAAAAATGTCATTCATGGGTTTTTTTTAGAAAAGATAGATTTTGGTCTGTGAAAAACGTACATGAGAGCACCTAGTGAACTTTATTACCTTCAGACTTATGCAGATGGTGAGTGGGTTTAATTCAGAGTGAAGACTTACATGCCAGAAGTTCTCAAACATCCTGGTTTTGGCACTCAGGAGGTTTTTTAGGATATGGCCCTTATGGCAGGATTATGAAATTCTTGTTCATGTTGCATTGCAAACTATTGCACCAGGCTTTCACCTCTTTCCTGCTTTGTACATACCGTGAGAAATTTCACTCATTCAGTGATATTTTGCAGAGATTTCCTGTTTACCTACCACCATTTTCTCTCTTAATGAATTCAGATCAAATATTTTGAAGTGAGGTGCTGCTCACTGTGAGTAGGAGCATCACAAAATGGCTCATGTGCTGCATAAGTCATCAGAATATTTTGAAAAATGATGCAAGTAGCTCCACAGTTACATAAAAAAACATAGAAATATATCTGAATTTTTTTTTTACTAAGTAGTCAACCTTTAAATTTTTATGAATTTTTGTTTTGCTCTCAGGCTTTTGTTTTTCTCTGTTCTAGTCCAGTTGTTTGGAAAATAACTCCATAAATGTTTTACAGAAAAATAATTAGTAAGAAATGCATTAGGAAATTACATATGGGATACATACAGATATTTTTTGCCCATGTTTACATTTCCTGTGTCTCTGCAGTAGGTGTCACCAACATCTGATTAAGGAGGTTTGTTTGCCTCACAGCTTGACTCAGGTGCTATGCTGACCTCAGTTTTTAATCACTGTGTAGTTAGTGGATGATCTACTCTGTTGATAATCAGTGGAGTAAGAAGGTGACATACTGAGACTTAGTTTCCCTTCAGATTTGTCTTTTGGCTGAGGATGGATTTATTATCAATTGATCAGATGAAGATCAATTTATGATCTAGTCCTTTGGTAAGACTAGAATAGCAAAATAGATGTCTATTCCTTACTGTGTTTTTAATACCTCTTCAGAGTCTCTGTAATGTAATCCAGTTTTAATCCAGTTTAGTGGTATATTTATTTAAACATCTATTTATTTGCTTCACCCGGCACTACTGATCTCAGTACTTCCATTTTATGGGTGTTGATGGACAGATACAGAAGAAATTTGTCATTTCAGCTTGTAGATGGAATCTTGTTGATCCTCCAGAAGTCCATAATACCAGTAATGCAATCAGAGTCCCATAAAGCAAAGTATTGGTTTCTTCAGTGTCACACAATTTGGATGCATTTGGATAGTGACATACTTGCTCATCCTGAATTATAAAAATAATATATACTGGGAAATCTTAAGCTGATAGTCTGTGAACCTGAAAATAAAAAAGGGGGGCTTTTTTTTACATATGGTCTATTTCTGTTGTTTGGACTGTTTTCCAGATAACCATCTGTAACACAGAAAGGATGGCAAGCAAACTGATTTCTCATACTTGGTTGCCAAGATTCATTAATATCTGCTTAGTATGGCACATTGCCTAATCAGACACTGGTTGGACTCTCTGTTGCAGGTTTCAAACAATAATGTGTTTAGAGCCTGCCTTTGGGCAGGTCTTTTGGCATCAATCTAACAAATTTCTGCACATGACTAAACTTTGTGTAGAGCTGTGTCTGCTAAAGAGAAAAAGAAAGAATGGAAGAAAGAGAGAGAGAGAGAAAAGAAGGAAGGAAGGAAGGAAAGGAAAGGAAAGGAAAGGAAAGGAAAGGAGAAGGAAAGGAAAGGAAAGGAAAGGAAAGGAAAGGAAAGGAAAGGAAAGGAAAGGAAAGGAAAGGAAAGGAAAGGAAAGGAAAGGAAAGGAAAGGAAAGGAAAGGAAAGGAAAGGAAAGGAAAGGAAAGGAAAGGAAAGGAAAGGAAAGGAAAGGAAAGGAAAGGAAAGGAAAGGAAAGGAAAGGAAAGGAAAGGAAAGGAAAGGAAAGGAAAGGAAGAAAAAAAGAAAGAAAGAAAGAAAGAAAGAAAGAAAGAAAGAAAGAAAGAAAGAAAGAAAGAAAGAAAGAAAAGAAAAGAGAAAGAACTAAGTGTAGGAGAACAAAACAAGTTCTTATTGCCAAAAAAGTACAGAGCCTCCAGGCAGTGAAAATCTAGGGAGATTATTTGGGTTTAAAGATAGAAGTGTGAGTAACAGGTGATAACAAGCAATAGCACAAAGAGAGACCAAAATCAATCAGCTGAAATTAAGGCACATGTTACCCAGTAAATTTAGCAAGTAAATAAGGTACTCCAGATGCCTGATCCAAACTTTGCTAAAATCAGGGTGAAGGTTCTTCAGCAGACTTCAAGTTCCACAAAAAAAATCCATCTATGTATAGTTGTATCTGAGTCAGGAGAACAAACTCATAACAACATGAGGAAAATCTAAGGGATCTAGAAAAGACTGAAAATATAAATAATAAGAGATCTTTTATTTAAAAAAAAAGTTTTTTTAATTAATTGTCTTTATTGACTTTATTAACTAAGTCTACTGATCAATATGTGATTGTATGTAATTATACTTGTATCATGCTTTCTTCATTTTTTACTTAGATTGTGTCCCAATTTAATTAGTCTCCCCACCAGCTGTCTACAGGTAGAGACCTCCTTAAGACTGACTGAAACTGGTATGACCCCTGTGAGAGATATTTGATGATAATTACTATTTCTGTTATTAGTTTTGTAACATATAAGGGATTCCTATTACATAATAGCAAATAAAAAGGGTTCTATAAGTAGCACTATTTTAGTACTATGATGGGAAAATCATGATGTGCATTCTTTCAATTAAGGTGATTATTTTGTTTTGATAAAGGGGCAACAGTAAATGTAGAATGAAGGCTGAATGGGAAAAAAAGATCAGAAAATTGGCACACTAAAACTGCAATCCTGAATTCTGAAGATGTAAAATCCAAATGCAGGAAATGCTATAGTTTGTCAGACTTTCCATAATGTCTTATATTGTATACTATGATGTGCTCTATTTTCTCTTAATTTATCCCAAACAGCTTTCAGAAGACATGCAAGAACTCATGTATTTTCATGTTAGGGGGCTGGTTCCCTGTGATTGTGCTACAACAAGTCCTGCATTGTTTTTTCCTCTCTTGTGAAAGAATCAGCATTAATAATGTACAGGGGATTATCAAAGAGGGAAGGAGGCAGTGAGCAATCTCAACTTTCAGAGATGACTGGGTATTTCAGAGAGACCCAAGCTTTTATCATCCTTGAAATCTCACAAAAGCCAGAATAGCAACAGCTAAGCAACAAAATTCCTCACCCAATCAACAAAACAAGGTAAGTTTTTTCTATCTTAGGGGCTTGAAAGCACCACCTTCACCACCTTTTACCATCAGTGAAGCAATTAAAAATTGCTCTCTGCCAATATTTGGTGGTGTAACTCCTTTTGATCACTGTTCAAGTGCAGATGATTCTCTGACCTTCAACATCCCTTCCTTTCATATCCATTCCAGTGCTTCAGAACATTCCTGTACTTAGCCTGTCCTACCACTTAAAACTATACTTCACTTGTAGTAAACAATGATGAAAAATCACTAAAGCAATCTTTTGTTCACTGCAGTGACATTTCCTCTAATTAAATTTTCATCTCTGAAGGTATTTGGGCCTCTCCAGTCCATCTGGGATATGTTTGCCCTCAGCATTGCTGCAGGCCAAATGTATTTTTGTTGATACGCCGAGCAGCATGCCGTCCTCAGCGACCGTGGGTATTCCCCACTGCTGCTTTATTCAGAAGATTATTTCACCAGTTTCAAAGTACTTTTTTCTGAAGCCTTTTTTTTTTTTTTTGCCTTTGAAGAGGCAGTGAGAGCTGAGTGCCCCCCTGATGCCCTCTGTTCCATGGATCTCTGTTCATTTTGAGGCGTTTTTCCAGCAGTCTGTGTGCAGTGATATGATGGGATAGAAGGGACCCCGCTCTTCACAACTTTTTTCTGCACTTTGAGCACCAGCCTCAATTAAACTGATTAGGGGTGACTGGGGCTTTGCAGGTCTCATTTTATGACTCTGTGGTAGGACACATCTGGCAGTACAAACTGGTTGGCATCTCTTTTTCCAGTTCCTGTGTCACCTCTCCCAGCACGTCCCAGCAGCCAAACTGCAAAAGGACCTTTTTGCACACATGCACAAATTGCTGCAGTGAAAGATATAGTTTATTGACTTAAAGAGAGAAAGGCATGGATGGCTGCAAAATGTAATGGAAGTGTTTTCTCATTTCCTTTTGGATAATAGAGGCCAATGGGATGAGTATTTCCATATTGGTAATGCATCATAGATATTTTTCTAATTCTCTTGAGGTAATCGAGTACCATTCTAAAGAGAAGACTGCATGAGTTCTTTTAGTGTAATTGTTGATTTGACTGTACTACAGGTCTGATATAATTTCGAAATATGATATTTTAGGTTTCATTTTCAAGGGAATCTGATTATTCAGTAATTAACATTCTGAAACAATTTTATCATACTGAGAGACCTGGGCAAAGGTAGCAACCTTCATTACCAGAAACTATCACTTTTGTAAATTACTCCTAAAACTTTTTAAAAATCTCCACAGTCTCTTTTTTTTCCGCTCAACTTTTACACTGAAATAAATGCAAGGGCAACTTACTGAAAGAAAGGACATGAGGAAAATAGGAACAAGCCACCTGTGGATTATTGACATTTCTGTGGTTAAAATTCCATAACTCTAAATAAAATCATGCTGTTTGGAAAGCAAAATTTTGGCTTTCACAGTTGCATAGTTTGATTTTTGCTTGCTTTTTGGGTCAAAACCTGTAACTCTTAAGGAGTTGCTTTGTTTACTAGGTTAAAAATACTGGGATGTCTCAATGGCAGCAATAGGTATTTAAGGGAAAGTGAATGGTTTGGCTGTCCCTCTTGGATTGCATCTATCTTACTGTTGCACAACCAAAGGAGGTGTCCTGTCATTTCCACTTCTGCAAACAGAGTGAAAAACTGGGATGCAGATGTGTCAGATTGGAACAATGGTTGTGTCTTGTGCTGACTTTGCACAGGAGCAAATGAAACAAAAAAACCCCCCCAAAAAAACAAAAAAAAAAAAAAAAAAAAAAAAAAAAGTAGAGAGTAGGACCTGTACTTCTGGTTTCAGTCTTTATTTTTGCCTTACAAACTCAATTGTCTATTACAGCTGTATAAATGCAGAATTCCTCTTAGGATATCATCTGTATTAATCTGCACTGACCTCAAAATTAATTCCAAATCTGGCAATGGCAGGTAAACTTCCTGACTGACCACACATATGCCAAAAATTTTGAAGAGCTAGGGTTATTTGGTGTGCAAGAAAAATAACTTTCTTCTGAGGGAATGCTGTGAAATTACTGCAATGACTGCCTTGTAGTTTTGCATAAATACTCTTAAGGGTTGAAATACCATCTAACTTCTGAGAAGCTGTATGTTATCTGTCAGGCTCTTCCAAAACTTTACGTGAATCTCTGATTATACTTTCTAATCTCTGAAATTCTCAGTTATGCAAGAGAGGCAATGAAATTCATTGTAAAATGGGCACAGATATTTACTGGTACTGGAAATTTTTCCTTTTGAGAGTTTTGTATAGTTCAAGGTACTCAGGCTAAACAAGAAACATATTTATTACTGCAATTACTCACTTTCTTCTTAAAATTGCATTAGGATAGACTTTCATTCCACACTTGGTGACCACTGTTTCACCAACAGTGTTTTACCTACATGACACAAGTAACTCATGAATGACAAATCTTCAGGGAAATGGGTCTGAGATCCTTTTTTGCTTCCAAGTGAAAAGGACAGAAGTTTTTCTTTGGCACACGTGAAAATGGGCACAGCACAGCTCTAGTGTTAGGCACAAAAGGAGTAGATGCAAGAGCAATATCAACTTATGAACTTCTCTGAGCTAAAAGAATAGCAGCAGTTGTATCTCACAAGTGAAAACTGTCAGGACTGTAAGGTTTAATATTTTATCTGGGGAGTTCAACCTACCTTTTAGGTATCAAGGGAGCTGTCTGTACTGACAAGAAGAATGCTCTAATTCCCTAGCTGGAGTCCAATCTCCTGTCTCTTTGCTTATAAAATAAGTAAATTTACATATAAGGAAAAAAAAAAATGTTCTTAATGCCTTTCTAGCAGTAATTTTTTAAGACATGCAATCTCATTTTGAGGTAAAATATTCGTTGATATGACAAATAATGGCAGACCTGAAGAGACTTGAATAAAAGACAAAGAAAAACTATTTTATGACTGTTTTAAACTAAATTATTGATTTCACCACCTCTTACACAAGACTCTCCTAAAAATGTTGCTGATTTGTTTTTTAGGAAAGCCTTGAGGAAATCCAAGCACCTGAGGAATCTACATAAGAAGATTCCTCATCCATCTAGCAACTTGTTAGAAAGGACTGAGAGAAAGCCCTTTTTAATTGTCTCCATGCAGCCCAGGTAGGAATGCTCCTGGCACTGGATGCAGACAACAGCTGTCTCACCAGCATCCATAATGTGTACTGGTGGCTTCCTGGCTGTACCTGTGTGCCCTGAATGCAAAAAGCATCTGTTTCACATTTATTCATTTACTCAGATGGCATTATCTCCATTACTTGCTACCTTTGGACACAAGACTCTCATTTATAATTCATTGTACACAGATGCTTACAGAGAGTAGAAGCTTTGGCTACATTACCTGTCACTCTTAGTATATTTTGTATTCATGGTGGGTAAATATACAAGGATAAAGCTGCCATATTGTGTATGACTATCTATAATGCATTAGCAAACAGTTGTTTGATCATTTATACTGTCATTCTTTATAGCTGGAGTGATGTTAGAATGGAAAATGAAACAAACTCTGGGTTCACTCTCCCTAATTTTTTTTCTTCTGCTCTCTCTCTTTGTCTGCAGAGTTGGTACTTGCTAAGTTTTTGGGAAATGAAGGTGGCTTTGTCTCATTTTGTTTCTCATGCTCTTCTCTTTATATGGTCACCATCCAGGACTTGGTCAAGTATTCACTAAGTTCACTAGTGCAGCTGGCTTCAGAAGAAGATGATTCCTATTCTTTGCTTTCATAGGCTCATAAATCCAGCCTGCTGAAAATATTAAAAGGAGAAAAATACCCAGGCAGGAATAAAGCATATGAGAAAGAAAGAGTGAATGTAACTGGGGAAACATTTACTCAAGATTACATATTAAGCAATTTGCTCTTTAGTACTGAAGGAATATATAGAGAAAATATCTTAACAGTACTTACCAAGAGCCCTCTGAATCCATCAAATGCTCTTAGAAACAACCATTTTGGAACAAGGAGAACATTCTGTATGCCGTGTATTGTTTTTAAAAGCTATTTTTAGTGTGGTAAATATTAAAGAATGTCATTGTCCCTTGCATGAGCTCTCACTCATTTTTTAGGAAGCTTTGCCAGAGATGCTTGACTTAAGAACCCATTAAAATGAAAATATACTCAGGAACCTTGCAGGAATAGTGCTTGAAGGCATGGGCACCAAACATGCTTGGCAGCCTGGAAAGCTTACAGAGCTCACAGAAAAGGAATGCCATCACATTAAAGAATTAGCATAGCCCCAGGCAGCAGGGGTTTTTTTTATGTTGGTTGTTTTTTTTCAGGGTTTTTTTTTTTCCCAGTAGATGTGAATGACATTTCCTATCTGAGACACTGTTTAAAATATTCCTTATCCGCATGTAAGATTTTATGACTACATTAAAAAGCAAAAGGTTGGTTTGTTCCTGCTGACATTTGCTCCTATTCCTCTCTCTCACTGGGCACTATATCTCAAATACAGCTCTGATGTTCATCTCTCCTTCCACAAGTTTCTCACTCTCTCCAAATATTACTACTGCCTCCTCCTCGTGCTTTTTCTGCTAGGCAGAACTTGTTCTGTCATTCTTCCTGAAGTCTACCAGCTGCCACAAATTCAGCAAAACTCCCACAAAAAATCCCTCTAAAGTCTTTTTTACATTCTCAGTGGCGCCTCCAGATCACTCTTTGAAAATGCAAATAAGATATAATAATAAATAGAGAAAGAATCTGAGTATCAGTACCTGATAACACAAAATTAACTTCTCTTTTCACTGACCCTAGTCTATGAGAATTGAACTTGGGGAAAATTGAAGAAATAATCACTCAGCAGCCTCATCAATCAAACCAGCAGCTTAGGCTGCTAATTATTCCCTGGTGTGGATACCTTGGCTCTTCTGACCACTCACCAAGGAAACTCAGGTTATTGATTCCACTACATGAAAATAATCCACCTAACTCTCAGTTTCTTTCTCGTGGGAAATCTTCTTGCATAAAGTTCTGACAAAGAACATTTAACTAAAAAATATAGTTGCTGACATCTAAGCTTCATAATACCCTACTGGACTCCATTTTTCCAGTTGCTTTCTGTATAGAATAAAAACCCAAACAAAACAGGTCTTTTCTCCCCATTAGTCAAAATCTCTGTGTAGAAGCAGCTCACACCTTTGTTCATAAGGCTGCAAACAGCCTGAAAGGCCAGGTCAGGAAGCTGCTGCTGTTTTTGATTCCTTATATCCACGTGTTACAGTCTGAAATTGCTCCATCCATCAGGCTGCTGCAGATTGTTCTTTCAGTCTTTATTAATCACAGTGGACCAATCTCCCTGCACCGCTGGTGTTTATGTGGGGCAGGAGCAGTCATGACCTGGGGTTGGTGGCTTGGTTCTCCACCAAAATCAGGAACAGAAGCGTCTGGGGATGGTTACCCTTGAGTGCTTTGCAGATATGCCAGGAAAAGAAGGAAGTATCCTGTTTCCATGCAAGAGCTTCCAACAATTTGTCCCTGACAAACTCCAGATATAGATTCCCGTTTTAGAGACTGTGAACAGCTAAGAACAGAGAGTGAGTGAATTAGGTCAGAGAGCTGTGAAGCCATTTTAAGTGAGAACTTTAAAAATATCATTTTTAGGGTAGCTTGGTAATTTTGTGTAGGGGTCAAATACTCTCCCTCTGACTTTCAATCCACAATTCAAAATTTTGTTTGACTTAGGAAGTATTACTGCTAATTTTGTCCCAAATGATGTTCCAATTTTCAGCAACTGCATCTTGATATTTGAGGGTCATTGCTGAGTGACTTTGGAAAGTTTGCATCACTGTTATTAGCATTATTTATTCTGTGAAGTATGTGGGAAAACTTCACTGTTAGTCCCTAAAAATATCCATACTGGAGTTATATTTTTTCCTCTGATCTCAATGGACGCCTGCTGAAAATTCAGAATCTGGTTACAAAACCTTCATGATACAGAGCCTGAAAATCCCCAAGCAACACTGCAGTCTTCAGCTTAAATCCATAAACACTCAGTAAAGACAGTTATAACAGATCTTCACACTTTCATAAAAAAACCCACAATTTTGATTTTTTTCTTGAAAGCCCTCATTGCTTCACTGTTCTAAGACCACTTTGGTATAAGGATTTTTTATCTTGGCTGACAACTGCACTGAAGCCTATAATAAGAATCGTCTCCTTTCGCTCTAACAAGCAAATTCCCTGTTTTCTGAGAATCCTTTCTAGGAAAGCAGTGCTGAATGTATACCAGACTTGAAAAGAAAGCCTATCTATGCTGCCATTTTCTTTTTTTTTTTTTTTTCCTAATTTGCAACTCAGCTCACATCCAGCTGGAAGAAGCAATTTTGCCTGTTGAAAATGCTGCAGCTGGTTTCCTCCAGCGCTGCCCGCGTTCAGAGCGAGGGAGGCAGCGGTGGGCTCACGCAAGATTGGTTTAAATGGGAAATCAATACTGGTTCCTCAGCTCCTACAAAAGAGCTGAACTGGGCTGGATTGGCTCCAAGCAGAAAAAAGGAGTTAAGTGAAAAAAAAAAAAACAACTAGCTGCCAGTGGGATAGGGATTCTGCTGCATACCAGGCTGTTTGGGTCTCTGCCACTGAACCCATCACAAGAAGTCTGAGATAACCTGGCTCACCTCCTACCATCTGTTTTTCAATGGATGATAAATATTGGAAAAATAAAAGTTGGAGCCATTTTATTCCCCAGGCATATTTTAGCTTAAAAATACATAAATGTTTCTGTTCAGCATCAGTAAGAAGTTGTACCTTGTACAGTATCAACCAGTTACAAAAGGGATTGGAAACTTATTCTGCAGATGAAAAGTGGAGTCATTGGTGTGATTCCTTGTTCTACAGCTAAGGAGAAATATGTGATCTAATTAGCAATTCCATCAGACTTTGCTCAGTGATTGGAACTCAGTTTCACAGGCTTTCACTTGACAAGACTTTGTATTTAATCTCCTGTATTAAAATTTTCTGCAAAATAAATCTCAATAAAATTTGTATTTCTGAAACCTCTGTTGCGTGTTATTTTTTACTTAAATAAACTTGAAAGAAAACCCAACAATGACAGTGAAAACACTGTTCTAAATTAATTGTTGTGTTTTGTTCGTTTTGTCAGGTCTTCAGTTTGGCTATTCCTTAACATCTGCTGGATTTAGAAACACTGGTTCTGAGCTGCCATTTCATTTTTTTTATTTTAACAAGACACCAAAAATGGAAGGATGTTTTCACTGAAGATCCTTCCTTCACTGAAGTCAGATTCCTGTGAAAACCTGCTGGTCCCCAAGTAGTCCCAGAGCTAGAGGCAAAGGGTGAATATTACAGGGGAAGGTACAAAAAAGGATTCTTATTTCAAATATACTTGTGATATGAGACTCACAAACCTTTATAATACTTCTATAACCAGTAAAAATTAATGATGGTTATAGGCAGGGACTTTGGGAAGACAGCAACAGGATTCTTTCAATACCAGCCACAATTGGATGTATAACTGGAGGCAGCCCAGCTAACTACAAGTAATGACAGGCTCTAAACCAGGAAGGTAGCTGAGCATAAAGAATATTTCATATTAAGACCACTGACACAAAAAATACTTGATTAAAACACCAGCATCTTTGGCTTTTAGACAAATGGAAAATAGTTTTCTTTTAAGGTCTATAGCTAAATCTTGTGAACAGTCCAAAACTGCCTGCAATGAAATATTGCAAACTCTCTTGAGCATTTTCAAGATCCCACTCTTCTAATACAGTAAAGATGGTTATTTATATTCTCTCCATTCATACTCTTACACAATTTATACAATTTTAGTAGCTCTCCCAGCTTAGACATCTTAGGTATTGTCTGATATGATAAAGATCAAGCCATCAGCAATGAAAGATTGAGCCAAGCTTTGTTTATATAATTTGATTTAGTAGTCATTGTGATTACTCATGTGATCAAGGTGAATAACCATTCTCTTTTGCATATTGACAACAATGCCATTGTTTATGTCTTTAAAGTATTTCCTGCAGGGAAGCATGGGGATGCATACACTGTGGGCTAGAGAAGAAATGGAGAAATGTGTTGATACTAAGCAAAAGGCAAGGATCAAACAAAGGGAGAAAAACAGGAGAAAAAGGTGCTTATGTGTTAGAAATCCTTCTTTAGCCACTTTAAATGAAAAGATAAAAGACAAGAAAACAACAATATATCAGTTCTGAATTTCTTTATTGGGCTTCCAACATGAGAATTATTTGTCAATTCTGCTTCGCTTTTATCCTTAAATTTATGTTACCCTTTTTGTTTAGGGCCAGTCAGGAGAATGTGCCTCAAATTAGCATCTAATACTGGAAGTTATCCTATGTATATAAACCATGTTGTGGCCTGTGTGTCTGCACTGTAAATGGAAGCCCATGTCTTCAGTTTCTAGATGTCAGTTCTCCAGTTATTGTTCTCTGCAGAATTCTTCACAGGTTTACATAATTATTTGCCACAGCGATCAGAAGCGAGGAGAAAAATCTTTCAGAGTTTTCCAAGTTTAGGTTCTGTGTTTCTTCTTATCTCTAAACATAAACTCTGTGTTGTTTCTTTATGTATATTGACTCACATATGTCTTCACGGGTCCCTCATGTATTTTGAACGCTAAGCCAAAATCTTTTAAAACACAAAACTGTCTTCATGTTATCAAAAATGCTTCAGTTTCCACCAACTCCAAGGATTCTATTTCCACAGAGCTTCTTTTCCCTGACATCTGTTACAGAATTTTCACATTGATTATATGATCTTGGATGTGCTCCCTATGAAAACCACTTTGTCCAACAGGCTAAATACCGTTCACAGGCAAATGTAAATATCACTGTGTGTGGAATTATGCAAAGACCTCCTTCCATGTGAAGGGTTTATTCCATTTTCTGGTTCATTATTCACCAGGGACATGATGGGGCTGGATTGGTACCCACAAAGTTTCAAGTACAAGACAGTTTGTGAAGTCATTGGATGGGTTTTCTAGCTTTGTATGTTGAAACTCAGCACCACCAGAGAGTATTTAGTGCTGGATGAGTAACTCAGGATCTCTCCATTCACATGTAGTGAATGCTGCTTAAGTGGTACTTAGCCTTGTTTTTCTTAATGGCAGCCACTCTTACAGAGCTAATAATTGTAATAGATGCAACAGGTGTGCTGATGAATATTCTGTGCAGACTTTGTTTCTTCTTCAATGGAGGATAATAAAACTCTGTGTTCTGTAATTGCAAAGCATTTTTCAAACTGGAGTGTGTCATCTACACAATCTGTCCTCTGGAACATGTTTTTCATTCTATTAAAATGCTAATCTGAGATCATAGGAATTTTTTTCTTTCTGGCTCCAGGTTCCTGTCCACCCTTCAGAATCCAGACATTTTTCTCCTTACTTTCATAGTGCTTTCTACTGTATAAACAGTGAACTGTGATGCTGAGTGTTTTTTGGTCCTAGTGCCTGGTTTCACCTGTTGTCCTTAATCAATATTCTCCTTATCATTACTCTGATCTGCTTGAGTTGTTCTTGCATTTCTTCATGGTTTCTTGCATTTCTTCTATGGTTTGAAGAAATGCTTGGAAGAGTACTCTAAAATTAAATATCAAGGTTTCATGTGGTCCTGCTTCTGGTATGTGAATCTTTAAAACCTCCAAAACTGTTTGCCAGAACTCTTAGTATAATTATGTGTTTACCCATTTTGAATATTCAACACATTTTTGCATTCATTATTACAAAGATAAGTATTCTAGAGATGCTGTAAATTTGGCTAATTTTTATATGTACTCACATCCATTCCCTGTAGCCATCTGCAGATAATTTGCTCCTGTATTCCCCCACCTGGCTCCATGTAGGATCTCAGACTACAGCAAAATTCACCATGGTTTCAAAATACTTCAGTTGCTGAAAGTAAGGATTTGTTGAGAAATTCAGGTTCTAGATTTTTCTAATATTTTAATACTAACCATTTAATAATAATGCTTTTCTAATCTTTTAATAATAACTCTTTTTTGGCATACCTTAGCATTTGATTTTTATTTTTAAATGATTATAAAAAATTGTGGCTATCAATGAAATATCCAAAAATAAAGCATTCCAAAGAATATTTATTCAAATCTAATAGACATTGACTGGTGTGCAAGTGGAATTATGTTGCACAGGCTTCTATCTGAAGCTCATTTCCTTTTCATTCCAGTCCAGAACCTTGGCTGCCTAGTTACGGGACTGAGGTACAAGTTTCCTCCTAACTTAATTTCCCTCCTTTGCATTTAGCTTAGTGAGCCAAGAAATACCCAAATGTTTACTTCACCAGAAACTTCCTACACTTGAAAGCTTGCTTATTTGCTCCCTTCATTTCTTTCTTTCAATATTTTCTTTGTGAACCCAAAGCTTCTTGTGTGTGCAGCAAAGGAAATCAGATTGTCCTTAATTCTGAGAATCAAAGGCTTCCCTCTCTCACAGCTGCCAACCAGCTGGGCTTCCTCTGAGTCTTCCCTCACAAAGAATTTTAAGGGAATTTATTTTCAAGCAAGAGTAAAGCAAAATGAAACGAATATACCTGGAAGTACAGAAGTAAATTTGTACTTTGGGAAGATAAGGGAAGTGTTATCCTCTAAGGACAAGAACACAGACATGATATGAAGTGTCAATAGCACAAACTTTACCAAATTTCAGGCAAAAGATCAGGGTATGCTCTGCTCAGTTGTATTAATTTCAAAAGTTCATACATGCACCTTCAATTTTGAGCCTTTCAATGACTGAAAAACAATAAGGGAGATAAGCAGAAAAGAAAATAGTAGGCTTGAATATAAATCAACATTTTGAAAAGACCACAAACTATTTTTTATATTTTAGACAGTAGAATACTTTCAGTCATTAACGAGAATAAGAAAAGGTGAAGAAAAAACCCCACCCTAAAAAAAATATTCCTACAATAAAATATTATAATAAAAAAAGCCATAGATGAAGATATAGTTTATAATCTGGCCATAAATGATTGTCATCAGGTTTTAAGATAGGCAAAATAGCAAATGTTATAGATAAAAAACTTTGTTTCATATTGAATGCTGAACTATTGTTTATTGCCTAAATGTATTATGAAATGAAAGACTGCTCTGACCCATGGGCTAGTGACAGGTACCTTTTGAAGGAGTTAGTAACATGGAGATTTATTATTAATTTTCATTAAAGATAGATGGACCTGAAAGGGAAGTTCAGGGAATGTGGACCTAAACTGCTCTCTCCGAATCTGATCCTGGGCCCTACAAGTCTCCCAGTGAGCAAGCTGCACAACACAGGGACTTTGAAATTTTGACATTGCAGACTTTCCCTCCTGCAAATCTTACTGATCCATGTGTGCATGTCAAGGTGTGAAAGTCTGCAGTCTTTGTGGAAAGACTTTCTTTTTTTCTGTTCTGCAAAGTACTGTAAACATTTCTCTACTAGATCACTGTTCTATAAACATTTTTTGTCAGTATGACTGGATTCTGCAGAGCATCCTGGAAGGCATTCTGTGTTTGTCTGCAAAACATGCCTTCTGTTGGATTGGAAGATTCAGACTGTGCATGTAAATGGAGCTGTTCTCTATTCCTCCACTGCCATTAGTTGTGATCCTGCTCAGAACAGATGCTGTTTGATCTTTGCCATGCTGTGTGGGTAGCCTTGCCATTGTTTTTGTTGGAAATTGCAAGTTATGGAAACACTTGTTCTGACTTTCCATGGTTTGTAGCACAAAGAGCTGTGAGACTAAAGGCAATGCCTGCTGTGGGGAAGAAAGGAACGGGCTAAAAGGTAGGAATGTTTTTCTCTGCTTACAGTGATGAGCTCTTCTACAGATCCATAGACACAACACATGTATCAGTAATGACTAATACCAATCTGAGCAGTTTTGACTATTAGATCTGTGCTCTTTTGACTTTTTCTATATTTAAAATGTAAGCAGTTGTACTGTTTACATAGGTACTGCAAAATCAGCCAACTGGATGGAATTTTTCATTCCATTTATGGAGGATTTGATTCTTTTTCTTTGTAAATCACCTTCTATTTCTAAATCTATCTGAGCAACAGATATGAAGACCCATCAGTGGCTCAAACTACATCTCAACTATAATCTTTAAACAGTGCTTTACCTTCTAGACCTCACTCCAGGCCAACGTTTGGCCCTTGGTGGGTCTGATTACTGAGGGGGGAACAAGAAACATATGCTCAAAATCACAGTCCAGCTTCCTGAAAGTGTTTGAACACTGACAGCAAATATGAGTGTTTTCAGAAATGTGTGCATAAGCTTTTTCAGGTCTCTCAGGACATTAATTACCAGGTCTTTGGTCTACTTGAGAGCTAACCAGACATTGAATTATCAACGGGATTTGAACCATCTGTATCACACAGAGTTTTGAAACTTTCAAACCAAGTATGAAACTTCATTAAGGACATAAGTGCACTACTGAAGGATGAATATTTGTTGGCCTGATGTGAAATGTATTACATGGGTGTGTGTGACAAAAACCAGAAATTCTTTTCAGTCCCTTAAAGAGGACGCTGTGGGGGAGTCATGGATCTGACATCACTGCATGTGTTATGGTCTTCCAGTGTTTTTCTTTTCTAAATTGGCATGGAAGAACAAACACAGTATTTCCCAAGACCATGGACACTAGTTTATGTTCCAAGTACTACACTAAATATGGGAAATATGCTAATAAGAGTGCATATAGCAATGTCTTTACCACTAAAATATGTATGTTTTAGGAGCACAAAGAGGAGCATATATCTATCCATCTTCATAAAGCAAAATGAAACTATTTCTTCCACTAAAATAATGAAATCCATTATGGCTAAATCAACAGGAAAGTAAGACACCAGTATCAATGGAGATGGTAGGAAGCTTAGCTCTGCCCTTTCCTCTGAACCAGCTGTGGCCATCCCAGCCATCCCTTTTACATTACAGCAGGCATCACTGTAAATTATGTTTGGGTTACATTTCCTTCAGGGTGACACGAATTCTTGTACTAAAATCCTATGACAAGGAATGATCACAAAGCAATTGACAGTATTCCTGGTTGAAGCTGTCTGGCTTGGAGTTCCACTTGTTTGAGTTCACTATGTCTGTGCATAAGTAACAAACTGGTGATCTCATATGCCTGATTTTTTATAAATATGTCAGTACTTAGGTTTATTACAACTCTTTTAGTGCTAAAGTCCAAGTTGTGGGCTCTGCTAACACTTCAGACAACTCTCCCCAGCTTTTCAAGTTTTACTAAGTTTCCATGCCATATGGCCTGTATGATAAACTCTCCAAAAGCTGATACCATTCCACAGCTAATAAGAAATTCAAAACCTAATCTAAAACAGAAGCTGTGAGGATTTCTCAGAAGTATTTCCAAGGTGGGCATTCCCCTGCCTGCCTCATCAGTATGGCCTGACAGAAGACAGCTGGCCTGAGAGAGACAGCAAAAAAAAGAATACATTTGTGTCCTACAAAATTTCAGATTCATGTAATCATATCACAGTTTGTGGTATAGAAGATGGTCAGCCAGGAAATTCAAATTTGGGTACTTAAATACCAAGCTGTTTGTGACTTCACAAATAGTCCCTTTGCAATAATCACTACATGAAATACTGATAATTTTTTTAGTTCCAGTAATAAATGCCTTAACATAGATTAGGATCACTGTATTTGGCTTTAACACAGATGTTTTATATCTCTTTGTGGACAGGGATGACTTTCTAAAGAAGTGTCAAGTGGTCATGAAGTACACAAAGAAAAAGGTGACTTCTATTTAAATGTGTTAGTGGAAAAAAAATACCTTTTGAACATACTTTTTGCTTTGCCTCAAGAAATATTATTCATAGAAAATTTCAGATTTAATAGTATTCAAGAATTATCTGGTAAGGTAACCTTAACTTATTAAAGATGGCTAAGTTTAATCAAAACATTTTTAACCCTTTAGTTGCACACCTTTTACTCAGCAGGCTATGACTCCATCAGCACCGTGTTTATTCCTTTGCAGACTGGAATTGCTGGTGAGCTCTGAGAACAGTATGGGGTTCTCAGTTCAGTGCTGAATTCCCAGCAGAAGTACAGGACAATAAACCCCTTAAAAGCATCCTGCACTCCAAGCCCTGAGCCAGTGGCCTGGCTGCTGTATTTAGCTGTGACTGGGGGCACAGAGTGAAGGGCTCAGATGCAAAACTCTTTTTATGAGCTGCTTCAAAGGAACATCAGAAAATAAAAACACAGACTGACAGGAGATATTTGAAAATTCAGGTGGGAAAGAAGGCAGATTAGATACAATTTTCAAAACCACATGTTGGCAAACTTCCTGCTATTTTAAATGATGGAGACCAATTGTACAAATTCTTTTATTTCTGGAAATTCCAGTCTCTAATTGTCAATAAAGGAATAAAAAAACCCCTTTGTCTCCTCTCATGAACAGAACTCTTTCCTTACAATAGCAATTTTTCATGTGCTAAGGACATGGTTAGGAAATAATTTTAACTAAAATGAGCTTAAATATTTTAAAGATTCTTAAATATTTTACTGTGATTCTTGGGGCTGTCCTGTGCAGGACTGGGAACTGGACTTTAATGATCCTTGTGGGTTCCTTCCAATTCACATATTCTATGATTTCCAAATTCTAACAGATTCAATATTTGCCTACAATAGAAATTAGTTTTACTGTATTAAATTATGTATAACTCTCAGACCAAGCAGTTAGACTTGATTGTTATAGAACAATTTTGGGTTGGAAGGGACCTTTAAAGGTCACCTAGTCCAGCCCCCCTGCAATGAGCAGGAACATCTTCAATTAGATCAGGAGAGTAAAGCTGAAAAAGCAACACTACAGTAAGCAAAAAAATACAGATTTCATTTTCAGCTCTTCCTTGACTCTCAGTTTTAGCACACATTTTCAATTCCTATGGACACCTTTCAATAGGAATAGAACTTGTCTCACAGATACGATGCACCTTCTTTCTAAAATAATGCTCTGAACTTTAGATAAAAGCTTTGCATTATAAATGTACAAAGCATTCTGCCAGGGTGTGTAATAAATCTGCCTTCAAATATCATTCTGATGTATAATGTATAACAAAAAAGAATAGAAGCAGTTTAAAAGAAATATGCACTGTTTCATTTTAATGTATTTAAAATCTTTCCAAATTGTGGCTGGCCAGTTCCCAAGAACAGGTAGGAAATGGGTAAGCCCTGCACTTAACTTCCAAAATTTAACCAGGATCTTTAAATAACAAAGATTATCCACACTTAAAAAAAGAGGAAAAAATAAAGCTTTCTTTTTCTCAATACAATGACTACACTCACTTAAAGGTGAAGTCATCCCTTTATCTGATAGTTCATTCTCTGCCATTCCTTTCAAAATGTCACACTTTCAAAATATAAGAAAACAAAAAAACCTGAAGTGATCCCATGATGGCTTTCAGCTACTTTACTCTTGAGAGATCTTTCATCTTTTTTTTTTTTTTTCACACTGTACATGCAGGGGTTTTTTTTCTGAAGGTATTTGCAGGTAGGTTTATTTTTCATGTTATAAAAGTCAAGTAACTAAAAAGAGTGAACCATAATGATTTTTGGTTTTTATTCTGGAAAGCTGCATTTTGCATTCACAAACAAAAGATTAGGGAAGTGTTCTTTTAAAGGGAAGAGACAAGACTTTGCTTTCCTAATATAGTACAATTTTGTTTCCTGAAGCAAAATAAGATAATATTTCTGAGGGAATTTGAACAGGAACTAAGGGTTTCAGGCAATCACAGCTATTTATTTCCAGAAAGTTGGAAATCAGCACAATCATTTTTTGTGCTATCTACACTGTTCTTAAACAAAAATGTCTCAACCCATTGTTCCATTTTATGAAACAAAATACTTACAAATATGCACTTCTATCAAACATCCAGTCTATTAAAAATTAGACACATTGAAAGTACCCATATTCCTATTACATGAAGAAACCAAGAAAAAGGGATACAAAAGAATTACAGCATGGTTTTGTACCCTTTATATGATTAAGTCTTACATTCAGGAGCAGCTCTGTTAATATTGATGGAATTAATGATATGAACACTGTGTAAAAAAAAAATTATTGATGTGAACACTGTGTAAGTCAAGGTTGCTGAATCAGATCATATATGACTTGTCCACATAGGAAATCTATTAGCAGATCAAAAATAGCAGCAATTTTACTGTTTACTCTCGTGCTTCATTTCCAGAATTAAAATTCTTGCCATTATGATAAAATGCAGGAAAAGGAAAGGGAAAAAATAAAAAGGAATGTGAGGAAACACTCAGATTCAGGTCTTGGGTTCTTATTTGTGGGATTAGTTCCCTTTTCTCTCATTTAAACATTTACATTAATAGTGAATAACATATCAAAATCTGCAGAAGTTTCTGAGATCCTGACAAAACAAATTCCTGACTGCATTTTATTTAATCACTCTTTGCTTTGTTTCTAATTTTCCTGTTAATATAATTAGTCATATGGCTTTCCCCTTTTTAACATTGGTAGAGAGAAAAACTGAAAGAATTTGCTATTCTAGTATAAGATAAAATTCATTGTATGCATTAAAATATGCATATCCTCTTCTTCAAAAGGCAGGTTTTAAATGATTCATGAAAAAAGTAATCGACATCAATAAAAAAACAGCTTTGTGAAATTCACATGAAAACACATTCTGGAGGGAACAGAATGACCAAAAGAAGTGAAATTTTCATTCTTTCCATTCCTCCTTTTCTTCTTAATTTTCTTCCACCCTATCCCCAGCCATTCTGAGCATGTACACTAAATTTTTTATCTTTATTTTTGTATTGTTTATATCCAATATGCATGGAAGTTGTTTGTGCATCATAATCCATTAAAATTTGACTTATGAAAATTGCAACGCCGCCAACACAGATCAAAGGTAGAACAGAAGTGAGAAAGTAAATTTTCCATTTGAAAATTTACAGGGTTTCTACAAATACTAATTTGGCATTGAGGATAAACCAAGCAAACAAGTCTTAAACAGTGGGGCTGTTGAAAATAAAAATTACCCATAAAAATTTACCCATAAAAATTTCCAAGCTGGGAAAGAAAAGCATGTGCTGTTTCACGGTGCCCTTCAGTTATTCTGAACAGTCGGATACCCTTGGCTATTTCCATAATTACTCTTTGTCAAAGAATGCAGTTGCTTCTGAGGAATACAGACTTTCCTATGGTTGTTGGCACAGTTGTCATTCACCTTGCAAAACCAGAAATTAAACCGCTATCATGTCCATTGGCTATCATTTAATTTAGCCCCCAATGACCATTATACACCAGTCATCTCTGCCCACATTTACTTCTTGTTTCCCAGGAGTTCACCAGTACAAAGCTTTGTTTTTACAGGATTTTCCTCTTACCAGAAGAGGAGCAATGACCTCCCAAAGAAAATTCAGGCAATTCAGTGGAAACATTGGCATTGAAAGAGTGGTAAGAAAATCACCAGCATTTCTTTTGTGTAGAAAGAATAAGAGAGCAGCTAGAGAAACAGATTGCAGATTTACATTCTGTATTATTGACTGATTTATTAATGATCTTCAAAATATCTCTAATTTTTAATGCTTATTTCCCGTGAAGAAGTCCATAAGGTAAACTCCTTAACAGGAGACCCTTAGTCATGTGCATGTTCCAGGTGCCTTGAGTTGTATCCATCTGATTGTGTTCTGTAGTCTAATTGCAGTCAATGGGTGCCCTTAATAGCATCTGCTGACTGCTAATTTTGCCATGTGGTTCTCTACACTTATATTAGCAAACAAAACCAGTGACTCTCCCTGTTTAACTCTGAGGAATGCTCTTTGCATGATATGTTTGGGGAAATTCATCACGTGGGTTGCTTTGACTGAATACAATACCCTAAGAGAATTAGGATATGTATGTGTATTTACCATGAGAGCACAATATACTTAAATAAAACGGAAGGCATCCATAAAATCAAGGATATTACATAAATTAATATTACATAAATCAATATTACTTTTTTTTTTTTGTTGCATGTTTTGTCCAAAAGATGAGCACCTTCATCATAGAAATGCTTTTCTCCTTCCCCTGATCAGAGTGAGAAGTTGAAGCAATCGGGTTTGAGCTTGCAAATTATTGTCCACACAAATTATTGCACAAGCAAGAAGTCCCATAGAATAAAGACTTACAAGATTTATTTCTTAGACTTGGGAGGGGTTTTTTAAAATTTATTTACTTTTTAATTCAAGTCAGCTTTGCATCTCTCATATGTTAGGACACTTTTCATTTTTTGACAGCATAGAGAGCAGCATGTTAAATAAGCAATGTGAAATTACATTTGTGCAAAAGAAAATTAGGACCAAAATGGCTGATGGGTCTGGTTCTGATCATTTACACCAGCGTTACAGCTCTGCAGCCCAAGCCTAATTAGCAGAGTTAATCATGATTGATCAGACTCATGGAAAAGGGGGATGTCACATTCTCTTTTGCCATGACTAAGTCTTGGAGCCAGTGAGATGGTAGAGATATGTGATCAGCTCCCTGATTGTAGGGCCAGGCCTGACTCCAATGAAACTGGAAGCCTCTGCCAAGCAGCTTAGTGTTGTCAGGTCCTGGGCATGGCGCCACTGGAAAATAGCCATGCTGGATTTCTGCTCTGCAGTCCCAGCTCCCCCCACGAGTTGGAAGGAGGCATGGAAATGTAGAGCCCAGCTGTAGTGCAGATGCACCAGCTCAGATGCACACTCTCTGGAATGCTTGTTTCTGGGTTACAGCACAAAGGGACCGAAAAGACAGCTCCTGAACCTGTTTTTCTAAAGCAAGGAAGTTTATTAGTGAAAAAGGAGAAAAAGCAAAATTAGACAAAATGGGATGCTCGGGGTACAGAACTGCAGACACCTGAGTAAAAAATTCCCTGTGCAGTTAATGGGAAGACAGCCAAATACAAAGGTTGATGCAAAGCTTGAGTCAGACCTTGAGCCACTCCCTGTTTGCTCCAATTTTTAAACACCATCAGGATCTTTTGGAAGTGCTGTATGCAAGACACACATGCTCCTATCATATGACTCTTTTCTTGATATTTTTTATTCCATCATACCTAGAACTGGTAAAAGTGTATAACTGCTTGTTTCATTTTTTTTTAAAATTTAAAATTTCATGGGTTTAATCAGATCAGTCTAAGTTTGTGTGATTTTAGAAATATTTTTAAATTCTTTACTTTTATTTCTTAATTATAGGTTGACTGTGTTTTAATTGAAAATATTAGAGGAGCTCTTGACCTGCACAGAGCCCTCTTACTTTAAAATGTATGGTATTTTAACAGCTTATAAAACCTTTCTTATTATTTCCTTAGGAGGTAATTGAATTGAATGAATAATTAGTATGTGACTGAATTGAATGAATAATTTTTGTTTTCTACAAACCGTCATTTTTCTAACGAAAGAAAAAGGAAAGTTTCCCAGCCAGTTCTAAATTTAAACAACTTAGCTTTACTGTGTTTGCACTTCTTTTGTGTCTCTCTTCTCCAAACACTGTACCAAATTAGTTTACAGGAAGCAATACTGAGAAAAACAAATAGTGGTATAATGGTGGGAAATAATCATCAAGTCAACATTTCAGAATCTTGTGACTACTACACACAGCATAAATCTGAGACTCAGAAGTAAACACATCGAGCTGTTTTTTCTGTGTTGTGTGATCTACACACCTAATTAACCCAACTTTGAGGTCTTAACATTTCACAGCAGATTGCTCGTTAAGTGAAGCAAGTAACAACTTCAAAATTATTGAAAAACATAATCTGTTTTACCAGAACACTTCCCTCACTGTATTACTTACCTGGTCATTTATCTGGGAGAAAATTCAAACAGAAATGTGGTTGTGACTACTTAATTAAGTACCCTGGGTGTTGTGAGGTGCACTTCCCAGCAACAGCTTATTCACATGAGCTGGGTAAGAAAGGGTAACTTAGATCTCTCTTCCATCAGCAGCTTTTATAAGCAGATTTACACCCTGTGTATTGTGATTGCATGTTTATTTGTACATTGCATCCAACAGCCAGTACAAATGACTATCAATGGAGAGGAAAGAAGAGCACACAGGATGCAAAATTGCCTATAAAGCATTATGATATGTGGAGGAAGGTTACTGGCTTCACATCCCACTTGCTATTTCACCTAATTAAAAAAATTAGCTTCAGATATGGCCACAGATGTTCCAGGCTCATGATATTCAGACCCATGGATTTTTTTTTACTTGAACAATTTGTACAGGCCAGCATTTAGCCTCATGGACAAACACACAGCTCCCATCCCTACAAAGAGAAAACAAATGATCTGCATTTACAGTAGGCTTTAAATTTGCCAGGGAGACTCAGCCTGATACAAAAGGCCAGGAAAATACAAAAGGCCAGGAAAGAAAGCATATTCTGTGTATTTACAGAAGCTTTTGGCATAGTAGTTTCTCTTCACAAAAAAAAAAAAAAAAAAGAAAAAAAAAAAAAGAAGTGATCCTTTGATCACACTTAGAAAAGCAAAATTCTACCACTATTCTTAATATTGAACCTCTGCATTGTATTGTCAGCTGTATTTACAGGGCCATGAGGTATTAATTTAAAAAAAAAAAAAAAGAGGGCCTTTTTCTGGAGACAAAATAAGAGCCTGTATATTCTAAGGAGCTTAGCATCTAACATGAAATTATGCATGTGCTTCCTAGGGCAAAGAGTGGACTGAAAATTATTGCTAGTGAGGAAGATCATCTCCAGCAGTGACTCAAGAATGAAGCAGTAATTGCCCACTGAATGAAGAAAAGACTCTGGTTGAAAGAGAAAGGAGAGAGAAGAGGGATGAGTCAGGACTAAGAATCTGGAGATGGAGAGTAGAGAAGCAATCAGTTCTGTGTTTTCTGTATGCACAAAGCTCACTTTTTCAGTAGGAGAAATGTAGGCTGTTCCCAGAAGGGAAAAAGCTGATTTTGAGAAAAACCCACCTGCCATAACCCCTCTTGGGGCTGCACAGATCTGTACTGGTGAAAGCCTAGTATGGCTTTACTGCCAGGCTCACAATTTGTACAAGACAAACTAAGAAATTTTGTTCTCAGGGAAGTGAAAAGGCACCTTGAGGAATTTCCAGGAGGACACAATTTTGTGATTCTTGGTGATTGTCATTGTAGTTGCTGCGTGCACCTAAATACTCTTGGAAAGTCACAGAACCAAAACTCCCTAGGCATCCAGCTACTTGAAAACATTTGCTTGTCAGACCCTAGAGATATTTAAGAGAGAGATTCAAACAAGCTCAGTGGGCAGCTTAGAAGTAAGGGGGAAAAAATAATGCAACTAACTTAGCAGGTAAACTTTTTGTAATGACACAATACACAACAAGGTACAATAATACCTTATTGTATTTTGGTATATTCTATTGCAGAGATGTTTCTGAAGTAACTTACTATAACTGATGCACCAAAAAAAAAAAAAAATGATTGAGTTAGAAGAAACAGGCTTTAAAAAATTCAGGACAAGATATTTAGGCTAATAACATTTCTGAACAGCTTGTTTGGGAGAAATGTACTTGTACACATTTGGCAAGCATACTATATTGCCTCTACATGAAAAAAAAAGAGCAAGAACAAGCAAAGCGTTACATGATATTAAATAAGATCAGATGTTGTTCTTGAATAATGCATTCAGCTACATTTGTTTCAATTCAGAACTGAAAAATAATTATAAACATGCTATATTTAAAATATGAAATATTTAACCAAAGTTAAACAAAAAGGTGCTGGCAATGAAAGTCTGATTTCACGAAGCCATTGAAAAGAAAAGCATCAGAAAAAATAAACAAAACCCAACCAAACAAAAAGAACCTCAAACCTAAGAACAAGTATGAAGAACTCACTGAGAATGCAGACAGCAAAGAAAAAATGCTGTGCACTGGATTGAATATGTTGCAGCCTACAGACACTTATTTTGATTTAGGACATTGCTCTTTTAAGAATTATTCCAGTAAGTAATCTCTATGTTACAGGGGTCCTGAAGATCAGCTGTGACAGAAGTGATTTTTCTGTCAGATAAGGACTACCAAAAATTAGGCCAGTTTCAGGAATGAGGACTGCCATTGATCAAGAGAATGTTGGCATGTCATTCTGGTCACAATGTAAACCAGGACAAGAAGGGACAGAGTGCTGGAAAAAAAGAGAAATATTTAAGTTTTAGTCTTCTGCTAGGGAAGAAAAAGCCTACTTTCTAGGTGTTTGTGCAATCTCTTACTTCATGAGTGCTTTCTGTATAGCAAATAACAAATGTAAAGTTCCTTCAAAATTCCAAATAAGTTATTTCAGCTTTAAGATTAGAGGAATATGCAAATGTAAGACATTATTTTTCTTTTAAAGCAGAATGTTCCTGCGTAGCCAGCCATGAAGAAGTATCTCTTAACATTATCAGTCATACAAGAAACCCTGACATGCCAGACTGTCTTCTATTCATCACAGCTATACAAACTTGAAACCAGCACAGAGATTTAGGTTTTGGTTCTACTCTCTGCAGGACTGCACATATTCCCATTCCTATCATTTATTTTATGTAATAAAGTGGAGATGAATTTCTCACACTGTATTACAGTCACCTGGCTGTATTCTCATTGGCTGACCTGTGCAGGCCCTGTAGTCATGACAAGTTAAGGGAGCCTTAAAAACCTGTTTTGAAAGCTTTCCATACAGATTTGTCTAAGAAAATCCTCTGTAGGTAGCTTTCAAATTAACCTTGAATGTATATTGCAAGGCAGAATCTGTGTATGATCCAAATCTCCAAGCTATTTGTCTTTTTGATATGGAAAGAAGAAGAAAGACAGCTTTGCTTTCTTGGGCTAGATGAAATTAATAATTAATAATTTTTTCAGCAATATAAATCAGCTTCTTCATGTATTTTCAGACACAAGGTGATTTGCATAGCCCCTTACATTTATTTTTTTTCCTAAGAAGTTTAGGAAGTTTCTCAGCTTCTTTCTTTTTAAAAAAAAAAATTATTTTGATTACCTCTTACAAAGAGTTATTTGTAAATCAATGCACATATCTACCAGGTTACTCAGTGTCCCATTGTAGCCTATTCAGTGGTTTTCTAGAGAGAGTATGGTCATCTCCTCATGCAACCTCAATGATTCTATGCTGTCCTGATTCCTAATCATTATCCTGGTTCAGCCCCAGGACTGAGCTGAATGCAGGTGTATTGCAGGACAGGGACCTTTGAATTGGAGCTAAGACAGGTCAGAATTCACATTGATTGAGCTAAATGATGCTTTTCTTGTTTTAAGCAAGGGAAAACTTTGGATCAACTACCTGTTGTTGTGCACAACAAAAACTGTGCATAAAAAGCCATAAAATACTTGCGGTATAGGTGGGGAAAGGCCAGCAATCAAACCTCAGCATTCTGAGTTGAATAGTACATTAATGATGATTTTTACTCTTTTTGCATCAGATAAAGAGTTAATTTCACCAACCTGAGCCTTTAACATAACAGAGTTATTATGCTTTAAATTCTAACAGTGTTCTTGCTTATATTTTCGGTTACACTGTGAGATTTATACTTTTAAAATATGGTTACCAAAATGTTTTTCTCCTAATGTAATTTACTTACCTATTTTCATGCTGTTTGAGGACAGCCTATTAATACTGAATTGCTTCTTTTCTAATCCATGAATTCAGAGCTGCAATCACAGTGTGTTGTTTTCTTTCTCCCTTTCTCTGTAGCTGCTTTTCTTGGGTTTCACTCCCTTGCTGCTGCTCTAGAGAGGGATTTAAAGTGACAGATAACAGAACATTCCAATCAGTTGTTTCTACTGTGTGCATACTTTGTGCCATGTTTCAGACATGCTCCTCCTTTTTTTTTTCCTCTTAAGTGGTTCAAACCCCTTTTAATTCACAGGAAAAAACATTAGGCACAATGTTTTTTTTAACCATGATATGTTATGATGTCTCCTTCAAATTGTGTTCTTTCCCTGTGTAGATAGATACTGGAGGGTTGGAAGCAATTAACATAACTCAGAGAACTAATTTCCTGTGGTTCTTTAACTCTTATTTATGGCTTTCAAAAGAGTGGATCTGTACTCGAAGGATTAGTACAGTCTATAAATTTTAGTCGTCTGACTCCTTCTTTTTTATTTTTTTAAGGAATTAAGATAAGAAAAACTCATTGGTGGCTGAAAATCACATTTTAAAAAAAGGCAACTCGCTTTGTAAGAAGAAAGGTTTTGTCTTCCCTTTCTTCCTAAATCTTCCCCTCCCCCACAAAAAAAGATGGGTTTAAGTTATGCTGCAGGAGGCCCCAGCCATCTCCTTTGCAACTGGGTTGCACATCCTTCTTCTCTTCTTCTCTTTCTGAGTTTTTTGAGCCTGACTTTCATGACCCAGAACCAGGTGATTCCCACACCTGCAGCCTTATCATTAATCAGGGGGAGGACTCAGTTATGGACAGAGAAGAATCAGGATATTTTTCCCCCCAAAACAGCTTTTGCCAATATGATGGGCCTCTGAACAACTTGTTTATTAGAAAGTGACTGCTGATTTCAGCAGGGCTGGATGAGATAATCTTTAAGGTTGCCTCCAACCCAACCATTTTGTGATTCTCGGACAATCACAGGACAATCACATGGATTCTCCATGTGGGCTTTGTCAGACCAGCTTCACTGGGATTTTCCAACCTCAAATGGCCCATTTAGGGGTATTAAGGTCCCTCCTGGTGCCAATCCCTGGAACATTAACAGCCTGGAATTACACCTGGAATTACTCATTTTCCATAGGAGCCATGGCACCACACCTTCCCTCACAGGGGTGCCTCAGCACCACCAGCTGTTTTGAGTGGCATGCCCTGTGCTCTTCATGAGGCAAAGCCTTCATCCAGAAGCAGGGAAATCTTCCAAGAATTTTGCCATCCAACAGGAGGGCACCCAGCCAATTTGAATCCAGGTTTAAGGTGTATGAGCCATTTATTTTTATTTTTTTATTGAATACTGTGGCGTTCCCTCCAAACTCCTTTTGCTCTTCAGCGTAGCACTCACTGAAAAGTGGTGGGGAAGGTCCTGTTGAGCAGCAAAGGACCTCAAAAAAAACCAACCAACCAACCAACCAACCAACCAACCAACCAACCAACCAAACAAAAAAAAAAGGGTCCAAATTCTACCTTAAAACATTGATTTTTGTTATAACATTTTGCACAAAATATGTACAAATCCTAAGGAAATCCAAGCGATCATTCTCATGAAACCTTATATCTTACTATAGAAATTGCTTAAAAGTGAATAAAAACAACCTTAAATTTGTCCCAGTCCAGGAATGCGTCCTAAAACATAAACAGAGTGGGGGATGATTTGAATATATTCAGAGCAAATCTGAGACACAAATGAGGTCAAATGCTGATAATCAAAATGAAAATTCATTTTTATTCACTATCAATGAAGAGAGCAAGGAAGAAAGCAGGAAAGGAGGAAAAAGAGAAGAATTACAAAAAGCAAGAAAGGCAATCACCTGCAGATTTTCTCAACAGAGCCCAGCCACAGCAAAGCAAATCACTCTTTAAAAGTACTTCACAAAGATTAACTTATTTCTTTCAGTTCTTGGACTGGCTGTGTCTTGGTGTTTGGTTTATCATCTCTTAGAGTCTACTTCATTCTCATCTGATTAATGAGCTTCACCTCTGGCATCTCGAGCTGCCAACAACAGGTAGCTGTGCCCTGCTACAGGAATGATATAAATCTGGAGAATACAGTAACTGTGGTCAGGGTTTGTTGAAAATGGAGTTCTTGGACCATCTCCTTCCCCTCCTGACCTCTTTACATTCTCTAGTAAATAAAATGACTGCTCACAAAGGAGTACAAGGCAAGTTTTATTGCATTTTATCTCTCTTCTAATGCAACTTGGTAATGAAAATATTGAACTATTGGAGATGCTAGGTGATTTAAATGTGTTTTGCAATGGTGATCAGAGTTTTTATTTGGGACACCATGATTGTAAAGTGGATTACTGAGTCATATTTGTCCTTCTCTGCTCCAGGATTTGTTGGCTCAAGATCTTGATGACCCTTGGAAAAAAAAAAAAAAAGTAGCCTGTATGGATGAGAAAAACACTGGGGACATGTGGTGGATTTAAACACAAAAGGGTTTAAATGGGAATAAAGAATCAACATGAATATGTTTGTTTTGGAAACTTCTGGTCAAGTGATGAAATACTCTGACAGAAATATTAAATATTGTCTGCAGCAGATCTATACACACTGCATCAGCAGGCTTTCCACTTTACAAAGAGGGGAAACAACCAACCCACTGCCACTAAGAGTAACTTCAGCAAACCTCTGAAGAGGTCATCAGGCCATTGGCAAAATAATTTGACATTCTAATGATATTTTCTGCTGTATTCGTGCATTTTTATTAATGACTTGACTCTACATGTAGAACAGAAAAATGTTCTGTTATAGAAGTAATATTTTCCATCAAGGCAATGTGGAAAAAGGGGTAAAATGTGGCTTGGAATAAAAGGAGTTTTTACCCTGTGAACTTCCTGCACATACGCTGTAAACCCAAACTGGTTAAAATTCCATCTCCAACAGGAAAAGGGAAAGAGACTTGAAGATTTTTTACAGGATTCTAGAAAATCCTGTGATGCCCTGTGCTGTGTATGTAAGTGCATGGCTGGTGCAGATCACAGCAATGTCTAAAAGACTACAGGGATGCACAACAGTGTGGTGAAGTCAAAAGGATCCATTCTTTAAAGAATCAGTGGAAAACTGATCATTCCCTGAATGGAGGAAGCTGTTCCAACCTGTTACACGGATGTTGTTCTGTGGAGATTTTCTTGGAGTTTTCAGCATCATAGAATTCTTTTGGATTTCTCCAAGGAATTTTTTTCAAGAAGCCACTGTGCCAGCAGAAAGCACGTGGTGGAACCTGGTTGGTTCCTCAGCTCACAATCCATATGCCAGGTGCTGTAGTTAAGCATACCTGCAGAGACTTATGTAAGAGCCCTGTCAGTGAGACAGATTTGGCAAGAATCTTCTTGAAAGCCAAACAAAGAAGCTGGAGGAAGGTGTGGAAGCACACAAGGATTTCTGCCAGGAGTTGTGTGGCCAAGCAAGAGTCAATTATTTGTGGGATTTTTGTTTTGTTTTGAAATTTTTTTTTTTTTTTTTTACTCTCAAATCTTTTGTGGCTGGTTAGACAGTAAAATAGGAAAGTTGTGCAAGACTTCAGTTTGTGCTTATTATGGTAATTTCAAACCCTATGATACAAAGTAGGCTTTTGAAATAATGTTAGGACATGAAGTAGAGGGACAAAAAGATTTTTTGAAGGAATTAATCTGTCATAATTCCAGCCCAGTTTTATAGGGGATAGAACGTGAGATATAATAATGCCACCTTTGTCCTTCTTATGGAGTACACAGCATGTTTTCTGTGTATGAAATAGAGTCTATCTGGTCTTGCAGACTCTGTTTCCAGGCTCAGAATGGCAAACCAAACAAATGTTTTATAAGGTTCTGTATTTTAAGTGTAGAGTGAAGGAAAATATTTGCTGTGCCTGTAGGACTTGCTATCTGTTTCTCCTGTTGACAGTGTGCCACTTTATATAGATGGATACCCATTCACTGGACCAACGAGGTAAATGAATGAGTAAATAGTATCAGTTGACCTGAAATTAGACCTTGTCTGAATAAACTTTTTTGGAATAAATGCTGTCATAATCTCACTGGAAATATGGCTGTGACAGACCCAGGCAGCTGGAGCATCCCCTGCCTGCTGTTTCCTTTGGAATTTCTCTTGTGATAAATTGCCATAAAATGGTGATGAAAGGAGAAGAGTTGGGGTTGTTTTTTATCTACCCTAGTGGAAGAATTAATTCATGCCAAATTGTGAAATTTGGGACTGAGCTTATGTTACAGATCATGGAGTGCCTGCAGAACCCTGCGGGCTGCAGTAAATCACTCTGCAGGGGAACAGCTACCTGCCTTTGCTGGACCTGAAATCTAGGCACTCTTCTTGGGATGCTGCTGCTGTCTCTGAGGGTGAATCACTTCCTTCCCCTGCCTTAATTCTTCTCTTCATGGATCTGAAGAGAGCACCTGTGGAGATCAGGAAGGATCTCCTATGTGGTGCCAGAAATACAAAACCTTGGTGGGGGTGGTGTAGGGATGGGGGAGGAACTGAAGAGATGAGATTCAGATGCCCTCTTTATTACAGACACTGTAGGAAAACAGTGTTTCCTTCTTTCTTTGTGTCCCACAGTACCTCCTGAAAGTATTTACATACTTGTTGATCAGGGCTATTACACAGGAAGGCCATACCAGTTGCATGTACAGTCATGCCAGGACACCTGTAAGTTCAGGCTGGTTTTGACTGGTCCAGGCAGTTCAAGCAGCAAAGAACTACCTGGGGTAATCTGCACCTAGCCTGAGACACTCTTATTTCATTACACAGCTACACATATGTCTTATACAGCTGAAGTAAATTTGGGTTTTAAAATCATCTCTAGGGAGAGGGCAAGCCCGTTATTTATTATTATTGCCCTGGCAATCCTGTCCTTGCTGGATTCCTTCTGAACTTGCAAAGTCTCTAACCTGTCAGGTAAAACAAACCACAAATGAAGAAAGGTTAGAGAGTAAAATCCCCAGGTCTGTGTTAAAGTGCTGTTTGATCTACTACTAAAATTGTACATTGCAAAGGTGAAGAGAACCATTAGGGAACAGGTGCCCTGAATGAGAAAAGATTTCAGACCCCGGACCTAGAAGCCTCATTGTTGATTTATTTGAGAAAGCTGCAGTGTTTAGTACTTGATTCAGGGCAAAAATGGAGTTTCTCCACTCTTCATCTTCAAGTAAAGAAGAATGAGCTTTCCTAACAGACCTTGCCCTGCCAATAGGAATAAATGACTGTGATTTCTGAATGCTCTCAAGGAGACCTGGAGACTCAATATGCAAAATCTCTCATTCTATCATTGAAAGTGCAGCCTTGGATTATTACTGACAGCTGAGATGCAGTTAAAGTAAAGGTCATGCAGACTATTGACAATAATAAATTCTAAGATTTGCTATCTTTTTGCTGAGGCCTGCATTAGGCTATGCATCAAAGACCTGTATAAAAAAAGAAAAAAAAAAAGTGGTTTGCCCTCAGCTAATAAAAAAATGCAATGTACATTTTTCAAGCTTGCTTTTTGAAGGAGCAAGAATAGACCTTTTGTATTTCATATTTTTGTATTTCATATTCTTATCTTTTAAATTAACAAACTGGGAGACCTGCCCACTTAACAGTCAGTATTCTCCTCTGTGCCCACTCGTGATACATAATTGAGGTTGCTTGAAATCATCTTTTGCCAGTGGGTGTAGCATGACAGTATGTTGGAACAAAGTCTGAGTGTAAACACTAGCAAGTTAAATCAGTTTTTGGGGTGCAAGCCTAAGGTAAAGAAAAAAAGGCTTTAATATTACAGTTACTATTAAATTGCCTGTTTCCAATTGGGAAACAAATTGCTTCAAAACTCAGGGCACAAGGTAGTTTTTCTTTGCAATCTCTTCATGGAATATAGGCTTAAAAAAAAAAAAGGTAGAGAAAGAACAAAGCCTAAGAAATAGAGCTGCTCAAGGTTTCAGTTATTGAGGCATGGAAGAGAAACTCTCTGAAATTAAGACTTGATAAATGACTTGCAATTTTAGCAATGAAATTAATATACAAAACTTTGCTTTTTTTTTTTTTTTTTAACTTTTGACATGGAACCACCATTTATGTCTCCTTCTTTGAATATAAGTAATGAATTTGGTTCCTATATAGAGCAGACTGAGAACCTTGGATATTCATTGCAGTTCTATGATTTATTCAGAGAGCAGATAAGTCCATAGGGATATACAGTACAACATGTCATATTTACAACTGTAGCCTAGCCCTGATATGGAGAAAAAAAAAAGTCTTCAGAATGAGGGAGAGCAGAAGAGTGAAGTTCTTGATCCTCTGTGGCAAGGCTAACAAGGCCTGAGCATATTAATTGCCAAATGTGGGCGGTTTTGCCACAAGAGCATTTGCCCAGGGGAGACCAGACAAACACCACCAAGTCTCACAGTTTTCAGCTGATGGTAACAACTTCCAGCCACTGGTAGCTCAGAGAGCTGAGCTGGCAATGGAGCAATGAAAGATGCCATTTGCTATTAGCAGTCCCATTGGTTATCCCCCACATAGAGCAAGATTTCCATAACATGCATATCAGCTTTTTAAGTACTGCTGAAATATCTGAATTTGCTTATGGATGTGTCACAAGATTCCTGATGGTTGTATTTAATAGTAACTGGAATGGTGAGAGTAATAGGGAGAGAAGGGTATTTTAAAATCTATTGTTCCTATATCAACTACTAAGTAAATAAACTCATAATTAAATACAGCTTCAAGCACAGAGAAAGTAAGAATGCATAAGGGACTTTCTATATCACACATACTTAACTTTCTTTATTACATTTGATAGTTGAGACCCCCCCCCCCCCCAAAAAATGCTCCAATTACACTGGGATTTGTTATTAACTAAGTGAAACAAAAAAGCACATACAATTTCAAAATCATTTGTATTAAAAAAAAATTATTAGGCTATCTATTATGACTATAAAATCATTATATTATAAATTTGTGTTATTTTAATAGTCCATACAAAAGAAATATGTATTTTTAATTGAATTTCTTTAAATTAAGGTTTTAAATGATCCAATTACTACTCAGTTCAATGGAAATCAGTTAGTACTGAGGGAAGAGTATAGTCTTTGTCTCATAGGTACTATACATACATATATATATATATATATATATATTTTTTTTTTATATATATATATATATATATATATATATATATATATATATATAAACTGCAGGACATTTTCAAGGTTTTAAATTATTCCGGTGTTATTTCGGCTGTCACACCTTCCTTACCTCATCAGGTATCTGGGGCCAGTGCTGTGATTTCAGTCACCTAAAGTAAATGGAGTGTGCACAGTGAACATTTCAGAAACTGGTATGGAAATCCTGCATTCCCACTATCAGGCCTAATTTCTTCATCTGCATGATGTGCTGACCTAGTATAGGCTAAAATGAGAATGAAAACAGAAAAGTTCTTTTTAACTTCTAGACTAGAAAGTGAGTTATTACTGGATAGATAAGAAAAAATCCTCATATTTGACTTAAAAATTTGGTTTGGAAATGGTTAAAAAAACTAATTTGCATTACCAAGTGATCGAGAATTCAAATATAAACTTAAGGAAAGATGCCATCTGCATTTCAATAGGCTGTAAAAGGAAGGTCACCTGCAGTATGGGGGCAGTCAGGGCATTCCTGTTTCCAGCCTTTGTGTACAGGAGTGAGTACATGGGGTGTATGTTAATATCCACAGCTATAAAATCTTCATTTACAACAATCTCTGCTTTCAAACACTGGAGTTAGGCCAGTATGACAATAACACATTTACTGTGCTTCGTTGTGTTTGTTTATGCCACATTTTCCTCAGATTATCTCCTTCTGCCAATCTCTTGCTCTATTGCCCCATCAAAATAAGCGGTTCCTATGGCAGCAGATGTGGTATTCTTCTGGAACAAATGCAGTGAGTTCTGCAAGTGCAGTAGGAAGCCTGTTGGACCAATACCATTTCATTTGGATCCATAGGTGGAGGGGTTTACCTAATTTTCCTTTTACCCAGCTCTTAAACAGGCTGAGTCTTAAGCAGCTGAGGGGAGGTCTCATGAACAAACTGTCTTAACCACCAGGTCAGATTACAAAAGGAAAAACCTTACTACCCCCAAATTTCACAGAAATAATTTTTTGTCACCAAACTCTCCAAGGCAACAGCAGTGAGCTTATATCCCCTTAGAGCTCTCCACTTGTGTTACTCACCTTCAATAAATTACACAGTTTGGCTTATCATGTTACCATCCAGCTGTTAAATAGAGGGGCATATGTGTGCCCAGGGGTAGGCCATTAGTGTTCAAAAAAAGTCTTTTTATGCTGCCCATTATTGCAAGAGCACGTCATGCCAGCCTGAAGGATTGATTGCTGACTGAGCTGGTCCTTGTCTCCCCTCTGCTGCTGCTGCAGGATTTGGAGGTGGCTCAGGATGATGAGGTTGCTACATGGCCCTGCAAGGGCTATCTCAACACATTATTGCTTTTTTCAGGCAATTAGGTTTAGGGAACAGTGTGCACTCAAAATGATGTGTGCTGGAACTGTGTCTTGGAACTGTCTTTTGTCTTATTTAATGGGTGTCTTTATTCTCAATGTACCAGGGAGGCCTGTCAGCTGACCTATGCTCTGAACCTTACCAAGTGAGTTCACAAAGTTCTGACATATTGGAGGCTTTGAGTCTAAATGTAATAGTTTTATTTCACTTCTGGGATTTGCCTGCAGTGGGGGGATTGAGGGGTGGGTGAGCAGGAGTTGTGTGTTTGTGTGTTTTATTTTTCCTTCAGGTTTTTTTTTTTTTTTTTTTAACCTTTATGCCAATTACTCAGTGCCCTAAAATGCCCACCACGAGTCTTGTGGGAATTGATTGAAATGTGACTGTGTGTATGACACTGATTAGAATTCTCTGTGAATTCAACATGAATCACAATAACATTTCTGGTTTTACTTTTGGTTTTGGGTTTGTTTTTTGTTTTTTAGAGGGTTTTGTGTGTTTGGGTTTTTTTGTTTGTCTTGTTTTGTTTTTATTTAAGTTGACTACAGCGACTCTGCTTTTAGGCAGGTTATATTCTTTTTGTATCATTAAGGATAAATTGCTGCTATTTTTTCCCATGTTAGTCTATCACAAATATGTGACAACAGAAAGCACTTGCTAAGTCTTTAATATTATGTGGCTCTTCTAAGCATAAATATAAGTCTTGCTGCTCTTTTGTTTCCTACATACACTCCAAGCACCTCCCTTCTGGAATACTGTGCCTGTTCTTGTTAAGAAGGGGTTTAGATTTGTTTATGTAGGAATCCAGAAGCATTATTGTTAATTTGCAGTCCATGATCAAACATACTGAGTGTGACATTTTCAGTGATGTAGCTTTTTGTATGTGTTTGATTTTTCAGAGTAGCTCTGCTGTGGCAAGAAAGCTGCCAATTTTGTCCTGCCAGAGGTTCCAATCTCTCTGTACCTGCAGTCTGCTCTATGAATTCTTTATTTCATTTTTGAATGCTCTCCTGGTATCCAGAAGGGCAGCCTTGGCAAGCAGAGCAGGATTTTCTCAGAGTAAGGCATCTAGTGATGGATCAAACTCTCCAAGTCACCGCTGAGCTTAACTCTCTGTGTGCAAACTTTTCTTATGTTGACACACATAAAAAGGTGCAGGAAAACAGCGCAAGTGCAGGGGGTTTATGATATCTTTGGAACAGCATAAAGCCTGTGTAAACTTCTCCAACAGACTGCTCAGGAATCCAGGATCTTCCTTGTTATGTGCACCCTGGGAAAAAGCAAACAGATGTCCACTTGTATAAACCAGAATCTAACAGTGAGTTGTGCCCTACACCAAGTTGCCAGGTTTTCCTGTTGGGTTTGTGGTCTGACAAGTTAAAAACCCTCTTGTAATTGGGCTTGATAGCGTGTCATGATTTTTATTACATTTTAAATATGGTATATGAACAGAGTCAAGTGCCACTGTGTGTGGAGGTGAGTTTTGAAGATAACACCTGCAGTGTGCTGGGTTTCTGCCAGTGGCTCTTCCTAACACACACAGAATCAAGATGCTGATGGAGACAGTATCAGTAGCAGGATGTGATGATCTTTCATCACACCAGATATTGAAACAAAAGGCATCCAAGGAATTCTGGGTCAGCTGTCACTGAAGATCACTGAGTACAGCAACTTACATTCCCACTTTTTCAGTTCCATTTTCAGTGTTCTGAATGTTGAGCAGCATGTGGCCAGGACCTGATTTCCCCTGGAAGAATACAGACTGCTATCGGCCAGAAGGCTAGCCAGCAACTAAAATTGTATAGTAAAAGCACACCTGAATCTGTTTTGAGACCCCTCCTTGCTCTAAAGAATGGCACAACTAAAGCTAGCTGGTATGTTTTAGTGTCTCTATGCAGGGAACTGCTTATTACATTGGAAACTTCACAGGTTTCATAGGTGTAAAGATTTATCTGTTAGGTATGTCACAGAGATTAATGTCTTTGCAAAAAATTAATTCCCAGATTTTTATAGTTGTATATTGTCAGGGAATGAACTTGCTCATTTGAAAGTTTTACACCCTTTTGTGACATTTATCCTGTTCAACAATATTGTGCTGTTTTCTCCTTGGACAGCTAAGTTTTGAATTATCCTTTGTTGTTTTGGGGTTGTAGGATTCTGTAGGCTATTTCATATTTTCACTGTTGCATTTCATGCAAATGTAGCAGCTTCTCTGCAAGATGTATTTTCTGCCCCTTTGTTTGTACTCCTCTGACAGGTAAAGGAACTTGAATGCTAGTATTTGAAACAAACTAAGGGGAAAACCAAAACTCACTTCTACAAAAGAATTAAGTTTACAGTTAGATAGTAAATATTAATGAAGCTATTTTTCTGTGTCAATTCAGCTGTAATATATTTTTCCAGGCTAAACTGTGGAAAAGGACAGAGGAAACACAGAAGTGTTATCAGAACACTGTACACTGAAAGAACAATAAAAATTCTGAGTGTGGAGAGTTAGGAACTGTTTCTGGTTTTGACTGGTTTTTCATTTTACACTATAGATTGAAATATATATGTGTATTAAAACTTACAATAGATGTTTTATCCTTTAGTGTGTATGTATTGATATAAAATATTTTTATCAATATATAATGTCCAAATATGAAATCCTGTGTTACTTATCAAAGTATGTAGTAGTTACTGTTTTTTCCTTATACTTCAAAGAAATCACTGGGGTGATATGAAACTCCCTAAAAGTGGAATAAATGGGGATAGTTATGCTCTCAGCATAGCTGGGTAACTTCTTTATACAAACACTTGACTTGAAATGATCCAGCCAGTTGTTGTTAGTTAATACTTCGGTAAATTATATGTAGGAGAACACCAGGACTTAAAACTGCTTGGTGTTTGTAGAATATTGTGTAGGAAAGTAATTTTGGTCTCTTTTTATTCCAGTCAGCTGCTGAAAATATATGCCTATATTCCATTTTTGAATGCAACTCTTCATACACTTCCCCAAGCAGGTGACATGAAGGAAGCCAACAATTTAGGATTTGCATATATCAAACGCAAGCAGCCTTTTTGAAGGGTGTGACAAAATGCTATCAAAGAACTAGTACATGGGTGGGAGATGAACTGCTTTTAAGCACCACAGTGGAGATTATTTGTGGACTTATTTTACAAAGAAAGTGGAGAAGCAGCAAAGTAACTCTTGTATATCCTAACATTTAAACAACAATTTGCAGGCTGGAGCTGTCAGGCTTATGAAAACAGTTTTTTTGTTGGATTCAGCTCTGGATTTGTATATTCCTGGAGTCATTTTGCCCTGATTCTTCACTTTTCATTCCTGGGGAGATTTTAACACAGGAAACAATGAAACTATTTGTATCAGGAAGAAGTGCAGATTCAGGACTACTTCGATCAGAATATACTGATGTTGTACACAGTATTTCTTTAGGCTTTGCTGGGGAAGGTTCTCCCCAGGAAGTTTTGCATTTCTTTGTTGGGGTCTTGGCTCATTCTTCCAGGCAAGATATTCACAGGTGAGACTTTCACCTGGCCTGGGGGATAGTGCCAACTGCTAAGCAGTGACTGCTTGTTACTGCAGAAGGTACCTTTTCCTCAGCAAGTGTAAGAGCTGGAATGAGGGATGCAGGACTCCAGGCGGCTCTTCAAAATGCAGTTTATTCCATCCAAGATGTTGCAGTAGTCCAGGGTCATGGGCAACAGAGCCTGTGCCTACAGCTGTCAGCTCCAGCTGCTGGCAGGCCCTTTAATATTCTTTGCTGAGCATCTTCATACAGTAGAACCAATCTATTCCTTAACTGTTGTCCATAGCCTATCATAACTACTCTAATTACCATATTCAGGTTACTATTCTCCAATCACTAAAAGTTAGTACCTTACAGTTTAAGCTGGAAGTTGTTTTTCAGTTTTCTTACAATGGAAAATTCTGAGACATTTTTTCTACTTGCCACATCAGCAGGCTTGTTTCCTGTGCTACCTTCCTGCTTGGTAAAAACATCTTGTTTGAGGTGGGTTTATCCTTTGCTCTAAGCCATAAATGCCCCTTCTAACTAACACACCTTTTGCCTTCTTAGTTATCCAGTAAGACTGGCTCAGCAATTCTTTTCTTCTATATCAAACCTTGCTTTCATTTCTATTCCTTCTTCAGATTCTACATTCAAAAATCTTTCTGCTAAACATACGTATCTTTGAGACTTTCTTGTCAAACTTTCATCCTTCCCAACAAGCAAGCAGTGCAGTGTTTGTGAGGCCAAGAGAGGCATCAGGCAGAAGATGACTTTCTGAGCTAGCAAAAGGGAGATCTTGGCCACAAACTACAGAGTTGACTTTGAGAAATCTGCTTTTTCAGAACTGCTTATGTATGTTACTAAATAGCTGCTGGATAAAATTCAGAAATACTCCTGAAATCAGGTCCCTGTACAGCAGACTGATTTCACAGTCTGGTAACTGCACTGGGGGGAGAAATTCGCCCTGCTTTAGCCTCATCCCTGGTGCAACCTGGAAACAACTGCATGTTGTGCACTTCCAGGGTCAGGAGTTGGCACAATTCTCCACCCAGACACATATCCCAGGTTACCTCATGGATCCATAGCAAGGGAAGACCTGGATAGAAGGAAAGGAGATCTGAGCTGACAGGCTGGTGGGACCCAGCTGCAGTGAGCTCCAGCCACAGCCTGGCCATGGGCTTGCTGGGGTCAGACCTGCAGCCTTGAAATTGGCTTGAATTTGAAATTCCCTTGAAATGGAATTACAGAGCTTGGAGGTAACCAAAAGTATAGCCAAGCTTTGGAATCAGCTTTGCCCCATCACAAAACCACTGGGATTTGGGCTGAGGCACTTCTGAAATGGGCAAAAGTGAGAGATGTCTCCGGGTTTTCAGTCATTTAAGGGAGATGCTTGGTCTGTTCTCCTCTCAGATGGGTGCAGCTCAACCAGTCTTGCTCTTTAGGTGATGCATTGTTTTGTGGACTGCTAATGTTTGTACATTTTGAAAAATACTATTCCAGGATAAAAATGCTCACATAAACCTGCGTGTGAAAAGGAATAGCCTTGATAAAAAAGAATAGGCTCCAGAAATGAAGAGTCAAGGCATCAATCCTGTCTTAATAAAGGATAATTAATTCCCCTTATAGAATTTGGCTTCTAACTGATTATGAATGCATTTTACTCTAAAGATTAATTTAGCAACTGGGTCAGTGGCTACAACACCATCCTTATCAGTTACATGATGGATAGAAGCACCTGGCACTACTTTTGCTTTTTAAAAGGTTTTCAACAGATTCCTTTGTCATTTTGAGACTTCCTTCGATCCTGAGCTTTCATAAACAATAAAACATGTAATGACTTTGTAGTTGCTAATGCTGCATATTTATCAAGAACAAAAAGTAGTCTATGCTGAAACATAATGCTTTCATTTATTATTATTCAGAAAGGTAGTAGTATTTCCCCATAATAATTTATTAAGGTTAGTTTAAAGGAAGAATGGCTTATGCTCAGGAAATCTGGGGTAAGTAGGGCATCCCACTGCTTTTTTTTTGGAATGTGAATGAGAATAGTATGTTTCTTTGTTTCTTCAGCTGTTTTGAAGGCAACAAATTATAGTGTGCAATTTCAGAAAGGATACTAAAATGAATATCTTTTGGGAGTAATAAAGAATAATTTTTACAGGTTTAATTATTTATCAAAGCTACTGCCTGAGCAACATGGTTCTGTCTGTGGTTGAGCCAGGTATAAACAGATATTTCCCTAGCTTTCTACATGCAGTTGTCAGTGTAGGTTAATGCAGGCCTGACACAACCCTCAGATTCACTCTAGGGCCTCTCAGCACAGACTACCCTTGTTATGAATGGTGTCAGGCAGTGTGATGGCTTTGTGTTCGTGATGTAACACCACCACTGCAGGTAGCAGAAGCTGACACTTATTTCATTCTAGCTTGGGAGCTTGAAACACATTTTTAAAAACCCAGACCCAAAAAAGAACCTCAACAAACCCACATACAAACAACATAAAAACGGAAAGATAAGCATTTTTTCTTTTTTTCTTTTTTTAAATGGACATGTCTTTCATTCATAAGTGAAAGCTTAGAATGTCCAGGTTCTCAGACTTTATCAGCTGTAAATTAGTTTTTGCAAAACGAGGAAAGTCCTTAGTGAGTTAATTGTGTTTTGTTGAACTATGCCTTTAAATGATGTAACAATGTAATGTGTTGAAATCACCAAGATATATTTAAGGAAAACTTAAGGCTTTTTCTTTCTTGAAGGTACTGATTTGTTCTGTGTTGGGGTTTTTTGGGTTTTTTTTTTTTGGTGACTGCAACTGTATGATACTTGTAAAATATGACAGACTATAGTGCAAGATTATATGCCTGTTGTGGTTTAGGAAAGGTACTCCCCAATTTATGTATGCACCAAAGCACTCCAAAGCAGGTGCTGCTCTCTCATCCCCTTTCCCTCTGCCTTGCAGTGGGCTGGAGAGGTGAATTGAAGGCACAAAATTCAAAGATTACAGCTTGAGATAAGAACAGTTCACTGGAAACAGCAATGGGATGAGCAAACCAACAAAACCAGCTACAGTACCCATAACAGGGGGAGCAGATGTTATCTGACTTCTCCTTTCACCATGCCCAACCACCCTTTCCCTTCCCAAAAAATGACCTGAGGTTGTTTAAAACACCCTCTGTGCCTAAGCATGTCCCTCCTGGCTCCTGCAAAAATTAACCCCATTGTGGCCAGAACCATGACATTACCCACCCCTTATTCTATGCAATTTGTTTCATGCCCAAATCTTTTACCTTCCAGCTTTATTTATATATGCATATAGACATGAGCGCAGGTTACATTTCCACAGTCAGTACCTTTCCCTCCAAGATGTCTCTTGAGTTCATTCAGTCCATGACTGGGTTTCATCCACCTTAAAGGTCTTCCAGGCCAGGAGGGCTGGTGTGGTGCCAGCTGGCTGCTGCATCAGGAGCTTACAACTGGTTTTTCTGGAGCAGTCTGTACACTTTGTCCGTGGTAGTTATGGCAGACAGTGTCAGTGTTATTCAGCATCCTTGGTAACCCCAGCTCCAGAACCCTAGGCGCTGCTCTCAAGTCTCCATGGGTACTTCTTGCCAGAGACCCCAGGAGGGAAGGACCAGGAAGGACCATTCTCCCTGGCTGCAGTGTAAAGCACCTTGTTCACATCCTGTCCTGTCCTGAACCATCCAAGGGCTGCTACATGAGCAATCTCCTCTTAGATTTGTTCAAAAGTGTAGCAGAGCATCTCATTCCCCACAAGAGCTTATCTGTTGTATGTTGACCCACCAGATAACCCAAACAGGACAAGCTGCCCTGCTGTCATTTTGGTACCACGGGGTTAACACTGCTCTGGCATCTCCCAGCTGACAGTAAATGTCTTACCTTTGAAGTGAGATCTGTCAGGATAAGCCAGATTTTTGTCTGACAAACCTCACTTTGCAAACTATAAAGACCACACCAAACATTATTAGAATATGGATTTTCCATCTGAAAATAACTTTTAAGTTTCTGCCCTTAATCCATATGGTGTAAGTTATGTAGCTCTTACCAGTGATGCAGTGTATAATTTCAACTGTCTAACAATTTTTCATCTATGCTTCTTGCATGACACTTTTTATAGAGGAATCCAGACAAAGAGAGCATGTGGATTATGTAATTTTTTTTTTTTTAATAGTTTTTAAAAAGAAAATAGTTGAGTTCATAACAAAGTATCTGGGGCTCAAATGGGAAAATCATTGCCACTCGTATTCCCAGTGCTGCTTGTTCATATTCTAATTTTATTTTAGAATTGATGGAGAGAACTTGCACAAAATATCTGTATCGTATTTTGACTTATTTGTCCTTCTTGATTAAACAGATTTTGCATCAGCTGAAATTTCTAGAATGAAAGTGCTTGCCTAAAACTTCCTGTAGGATTGGTAGAAAAAACTAGGTCTATACCATGCCATGAGCCATCTTTATTTGAGGTATTAGTTTTGTGGTGAAATGAAATGAAATGAAATGAAATTAAATGAAATGAAATGAAATTAAATTAAATTAAATGAAGTCCTTTTTCTCTTGTTTTGTGGCCACAAAGAGAACACAGGGAGATGAACCAAGATGTGTGTACCTACAAATTAGAGTCTGAAGCTTGGCCTAGATTTCACCTCCAACACCATCCAAACTTCTGTCATATTGGTGCAACACTTTGGTTTTCAGGATCTGTGCATTGTCTTTCTATGGATCTTAAATGGAAGCTGTTAAAGAAAAATTTTCTTCCTGAAAACAAATCATAGATTAGAATAAAAAATATCAATTAGGTTAGAAAATATTTGATCCCAACCCAAATTATTATTGTAGCATAGGATGATTATTAATCACAATGTATGTCATATGATAGTATGGACCTTTGCTTTCTTTTTTTGTATCTGAACTTGCACATCAGCTGTGGAAAATAGCACTTTCTGCAAATACGTTCTGTGTCTTCTTGAGGGTACAAAACAAGAACATCACACCTGAAAAGCTGGGCAAATTGATGCTCTTGGACTATTGATAAGGGAAGAATTAGGCTTTATTTCAGTATTCTAGAAGTTAGTTTACTTGTAAAATAATGAAGGACCTCAGCACTTTTAAATTGTTTTTTACTTCAATACCAAAAAAAAAAAAAAAAAAAAAAAGCTATAGAGGTGGACTACTTTCAATTACTCTGAGACAAAATGAGGCAACAATAAAACTGGGTTGGTGAGGACCTCATGGAAAAACCCCTTAATTTCCATAAGGGTACTGGCAGAAAAACATATCAAATGTACAAAGGATGCCCCAGAACACCATGCTATTCAGATCAATATAAGTTGTTATAACTTCTGAGCTCTGCAAATTAAACTCTGTACTTTGTCATTTACAGAGTGGTATTGTGGAGTGTAATTTAAAATGATAGGAGTTTATATATTTGTCATTCGAACCTACCTATGAAAAAATGCACCTCTTTCGGTCTCTGAAGGCTTCTTTCAAAAAGTTCAGGACCTGTCTAAAATTCAGCTGTCAATTGTATAAACTGAGTTTGTGTGTGTGTATGTATGTGCAAATACATGGTGAACTGTGGAACAATCTGTAATCTAAACTGACCTTTAACTGCTTTGCCTACTGCCCTGAAGCAGTGGTCCTGCTCATTATTGCTGTTTGACATTTTAAACATGGCCTCAGAACTGAACAGGTAAATGACAATTAGATGACTGATGATATAAAATCAAATCTTGTGATTCATTATGAGAGGTGAACTTCAATTTCAAGGATGTTTTTTAGGGAAACAATAATCAGGCTTTTACAAGATAAAATTGTCACTTATGCATCTGACAAAACCAGGGATCTCTGATTTTAGTAATATAACAAGAAAGATATTCTGGATAACTCAAGAAATGGAAAAAATTGACTGATAAATTTTATTTCTAATAACTGTGCCTTGACTATTGATACAATTTTAATATAAATGTAGTTAATGGTTTATAATTTAAAAACATCTACCTGTCTCTGTGTGTGTGTGTGTGTGTGTGTGTGTGTTTATACAGGAAACCACATGCATGCATGCACAGGAATTCCCTGGAATTCTCCAAACACCTCTGTATAAAATGTTACATATTGCTCCACTGCTTGTAAATGCCTGAGAGTGCAATGCTTATGTTGGAACTGGAGATTATATGTGCTCCCTGCATAGATGACATAAATAACCTGCATGCACATACATGTGCTGGGCTGCTAAAAGCACATTCCTGAGGCTGCAAAGTCACCAGTGTCAGATTTATGAGGAGTTAAAATGGAGGCTGCCTGCCCAGCCTTAACCTACTCCATATGTGTACGTGTTTGATGCACTTTTATGGCAATGCAACCCACTGTTCTCTTTTGTCTCAGCAATCCCCTGTGATGAGAAAGGATTGTATAATCTTTTAGTGAAATAAAAATAATATTTTCCTTTGTTATATTTTTTCTAGGACAGTGTTTGACCTGCATCTTGATAGTTACATATAATTGTGTCTTATCCTTAAAACAATTTTTAATTTATTTACCCACATTTTTGGCCAACTTTAGTGTAGTTTCAGAGTTGTTCACATGCAATAATTAATGTGGTGTACAAGTTTAGTATTACATTTTACCCCAGTGCTTCTGCAATTCAGACAATAGAATCAGGAAATGAAATAAAAACAAAGCTTAGGATGCACAATTAAAGCACGTCTATGGGAAATTAGTCTCTAATGGGTTGTCTGAGCATGTCTTCAACAGCTGTAGAATTAGGCTGTGCTTTCCATTTTTTTAGTCCACTATGATTTTTTGGTCAATTTTGAAGGTAAATTGTAAGGATATGATGCAGTCCTGCTGTGATAACCATCTCAGCAAAATAAGTGTGAAATGACCATGAAAAAGAAATGAAGACTCCTAGAGTCCAGTTCTCAATTTTTTGGGAGATATTTCTCATCTACTTTTGCTGTCATCTGACAGCATTATGGAATAATGTGGGCCATGTTCTCTTTGCTGCTTCAAACTCTCTCACCCACAGGTAGAATTGAGGATAAAGTCAGACTTTTTGGATTGCCTCGCTAACCATGCTGAAACAGCAGTCTGTCACAGTGCACTGTGATGATATCATTTGAGCAAGGTACCTAAAAAAGGCAAAAAGGCTCAGGGGAGACCTTAGCACTCTCTACACCTCCCTGAAAGGAGGCTGCAGTGAGGGCTGGTGAGGGTCAGTTTCTTCTCCCAGGCAGCCAGCAACAGGACAAGAGGACACGGCCCTAAGATGCACCAGGAGAGGTTTAGGTTGGACATCAGGAGGAATTTCTGCACAACAAGAGTGGTTGGGCATTGGAATGGGCTGCCCAGGGAGGTGGTGGAGTCACTGCTTCTGGAGGTGTTTAAGAAAAGTCTCGATGTGGCACTCAGTGCCATGGTCCAGTTGACAGGGTGTGTTCGGAGGTGTTAGGTTGGACTTGATGATCTCAAAAAATTTTTTTCAACCTAGTTGATTCTGTGATTCTGTATTTGCTTACAGATATTTGGCTAAGATTGTCCTATGCCTTATGATATTGCTGTAAAACATCTAAATTTTCTCTAGTTACTGCTAGAAACACACAGACACACAGAAGGTCTCCATTTGCCTATACCTTCTATGTTTTTTAATTCGGTGCTTACTGTTATCTGCATATTAATTACATACCTTTACATTGTGTATAAAAATTAGTCTTTGACATTTTCAAGATGACACTTTTCATTATGTTCATCGAAATTTCAGGGTATGAAATTGTGCTGTTTTGGCTGGTAGATAGTTAATTTTATTCAGAGCGGCTGCTATGGGGCTGTGTTTGGATTTGTGCTGAACACAGGGTTGACAATAAAGGGATGTTTTTGTTATTGCTGAGCTGTGCTTGAACAGGAGTCAAGTCATTTCACCTCCCCCTGGCATTGAGAAGTCTGGGGGTGCAGAAGACATTGGGAAAGGGAAGCAGATGGGGCAGCTGACCCAAGGGATAGTCAAGACCATACAGTGTCACTTAGCATTTAAAACAAAGGGGAATGATGGGGAGTCACTTATCAGGGACTAGCTGGGCATCAGGTTGTTAGTGGTGAGAAATTGTCTGTTTGCAAGGTTTTTCTTATTTTCCTTTCCACTACAATTTGTTATTATCTCTATTTTATTTCAATTATTAAGCTACTGTTTTCTCAAACCACGAGCTTTCTCACTTCTCACTCTTCTAAATCTTTCCTTCACACCCCTGCCTCCTTCCCCCTCCAATCCTTTTGGGGGCAGGGGAGAGATCCAGGGTCTATGTAGGGCTTAGCTGCTGGCTGGGGTTAAACCATGACAGTCCTTTTGGGCACTCTGGTTTGAAGGGTTTGATAATAACAGATTGACAGAACATATTTGAAAGTTTTTGTGTCTGTTAATGATTTCAGGTCACAATGTTGATTCATCTGCTCTCAATATTTATTTGGTCTGCATTGAGCTCGGGTATTTTGCTGTACATGTTAAAGATTGCTGTTGGCTTTTGCAGTTTGCTGTTCTCTGTAGCTGTTAGTGATGTTTTGCCTGAGAAATTTGTTTTTTAAAGTACTAACCTCAAACTTAATCTAGTGTTTGGGCTCTGCACTGAAGCCATTAGTGTTCTTCCAGTACTGTTTCACGGAAACAATTAACAAATACTTTTTCCTCTGAGAAGTTTTTGTGGAGGAATTACAGAATGATGCCTTTGCTACCTTCTGTGATGTTCTCTCCCTTGTTATAACAACTTCTCAGTATCTTGAACATTTTTGGGTAGTTACAATACTAATTTTGATATTTTTTTAAACAAAACCCAAGCAATATTCTCAACATTAAAAATAACTGAAGAGTATGACCCAGACCACATAAGAGTATGGTCCACCATGGTGTGTAGGCAAATAGGGGCAGGTACCTAAAGAATTTCTCATGTCCAAAGGCCTGGAAGTTTGCTTCCAAACAACTACAAGATCCTGATTAAGTGATAAGGTGTTTGAAAATGAAAAATATTCTGTGGCTAGTCCAAAGAGGCACAATTTACCACACTGTGCTGGGCCCCGGCCAGCATCTACGAAGCACATCTCATTGTTAAGCAAACATTATAAAATACACACACCACAGACCATGTGGTCTCAGCCCAGGTCTCCACTTACACTAGTTCCAATGCAATTCTGAGTTAGAGTTGTGCAATAATACTCAACATATTTTGTATTAAAACATAGCTGACTTGTAAGCATTAAACCAGCTGCCGACAGATTGGAGTTTGAAAGCATGTGGAGACATTTGCCTTTTCTCTCGTGCAGTAACAAAAAGAGGCTGTTTGCTGGTGTCAGGGAGGTTCTTTGGAAGAAACATTACTCCAGAAGTAACTCTTTGCAGGTGTAGCCATGAAGATAAACTGCATCTTCAACTGTGGGCATGGTCTTGTGCAGAGAAGACAGAAGGCTTGTAGAGAAGATGGAGGGCTTGTAATTCCTGAAGTCTTTTTCATGTAAAATTTCAGGTGTACCTCAGTTAGACCATCAATCTATTCAAATACCTTCTCTTGGCAGTTTTGGCAGGTAGGGGAGAAAAAAAATAATAAAAAAGTTTATGGATAGGAAGAAGCACTAGAGAGACCACAGTTAGTGTGTTAAATTATATCAGGGAATACAGTTCACTAAAGTTTTTGAGAATTGGACAGAATATGGAAAAGAAGCTGTAAAAAATACTTGGAGGGCTAAAATGGGCTTTTCAATTTTTATTTTTTTAAATGAGAATATGTTGCTATTTGGTGATGTCTTTTTTCTAAAGATGCAGTGAGATAAAATGAGAGAAACTTGAAGCCTGAAGAACTGTTTGGTTTTGTAACTCAAGTAGTATACTTGTGATTGATAAAAATAGCCTTGGAACAACTTAATGCAATGAATTCTGGGTTGCTCTCATACTTAGATGAAGGATAGGGAGCTACATATTTGGGTCTCCTTAGCTCTTGAGCATTGACACAGCTGAAATTCTGTGTGGAGAACTGCTGCTGCACTCCTTAACTATACCCAGTAATGGAATTCCAAAGAAAAAAAATGGGCCTCTGGTGCACTGACTTTTGCATTTCAGTAGCATTCAACATGCATGAAACTGTTATGTGACTTCCTCACAGAAAATATTATGGCCAGATATACCTACTGTATCTAAATTTTAATGCTCCTATTTATACTTTGATTGAAAATTTGTCCCTCTGAGCACGGATATCTATAACATCATCAGTCTGTCTCTGGGAAAGAAAACTGATACAGAAAACTGATTACTGCTCAATGTATTTGTGTTTCCATAATGGCAACATGTAGAAAACACATTTCTCTGAAACAGGTGTTGAACTTAGTTCTGCGTCATGTTTGGAATGTGTTTGTATTTATTTTCTTCTTTCTATAAAGAAATATGCCACTAACAAGGCATTTACTTTAGGTGCATTCCACCTACTGTCACTTTGTCATTACTGCCATGATTAATTACAAGTCAAGTCCTCTAAATGTGTATTAAGAATTGTAAGGATGAAGTTTACCTTTTGTTTTTCAGTTTATAATACTCCTTGCTTCATCTGTTTGGGCTCACCCCAGACATAGCAAACTATTATGGGTGAGCAATTGCCTACAGTACAGGTTTACTGGTTACTTATAAAAGTATCTGTCAGATGACTAATTATCTATAAACAATATATTTATCAGGGGGAGTTTCAGTGGCAGCTCAGAGAAGACAAATATAGCCAGCCTCTTAATTTTCTGTTTTCTTGGTGAAAATTTCTTGTACTCACTTTAAAATCAGTTTTCCTCACTAAGAAGAAGAGGAGTTTAAGAATTTAGGGATTATCTATTTTCAGTTTCTTTGGATGATCAGAGGTGTATGAATGTCAGACTGGTGAATAAATCTGAGACAAAACCCCGAACTGGGGAAGTTTCATTCTTGGCAGAGGTGATGAAATAGCCTTGCTGGGAATTGGAGGCAGGAGTGCAACCAGAGAGTTGGCTCATCTTTAACAATGGCACAGTAAACCTTGTCATTATGGTGTATCACTGTAGTCACTGATTGTAGTCACTGCTCTGTCAGCACACAAACAGATTTTTCTTAGGTTCTTTCTTGAAGGCAGATGTAGATGCAGGAGACCTGTCACCTTTAGAGACATGGTGATGGCTGTTCCACACAATTTCCTCTTGCTTCTTTTATGAACCATCTGCAGAGCTTCCAACAAAGGATGGGCTGTTTGAGAAGTGCTCTGGAGAGAACTGAGGCAAGAGATGAGAGGAGAAGGCAGAAGTGTGTCTGAGGGCAAAGGAATGGGAAGGTGCACTCTAGGTTCACTTCTTGGCTTTCTTCCTGTAAGGTGACTGGGTGATGGAATAGTAGAAGCAAGCTGTAGGAGAAGAAAAGTAGAGAAGGGGGGAAAAAGGTGAAGATTAGAAGAGCAAAAGGAGAAAAGAAAGGAAGCTGTATAAAATAGTTTCAGTCATTCCATGTCCAAACGAAATTATTTTGACTATTTTGCTGCTGTTGTTAGGGACAAATCTATTGCATTGAAGCATTTCTTTAAATATGCCTGCATACATATGTAGCAATTTGCAAATGTCTCGAAAATCCATCCTACTTGTGAGGCGTGATACTGCATACAAACACAAATAATTGAATATGCATCCTTTGGTAAGGCACCTTGAATGGAAAATGAATCTTCATGAGTTGCTACTCAAACCTGTGTTTTTCTCTTTGCATATTCAACTACAGTATCAATCCTGATGACTTTAAAACAAGGGTAGGGAGGAAGAAAACAAAATAGAGGACAGCAGACATCTTAAGACCAAGACTTTTTCCTTACCATTAAAGTGTAATAAATTCCTATTGCTAAGTTGTCCTTTTCAGCTGTGCTTATATTAATTTATTTACTCAAGTGTTACTGGTTTTCACAATGCTGTTCTTGCTGCCTTTTAGAGTAGCTATCCTCATTTGCCTTCCTTATTCCAGAGTGAGAAAAAGAATTTAGAGAAGTAACTCGCCACTGCTAAGGTTCATTGAGCAAACTTTGGATCCCTACGATGGCTTGCCTTCTGGCTGTCTCCCTGTCAGATAAGAAAATCTGTATCATCCAGTTGCTCAGAGAAGTATAATTGGCATATTGAAAACAGCAGCAGAAAACATCTTACGGTCTAAATTAAGGCGTTGAGTTT